>NC_044309.1:140527617-141127617 GCF_007474595.2 Lynx canadensis | reverse complement strand
GAAAGGAGGCCTGAGTCTGAGCCATGCTGGGCCTTCCTCCCAGGTGATGGCACTGGGCATCGTGCCCATGTGCTCCTACCAGATGGAGAGGATGTTCAACACCACCCGGATCCCAGGCAAGGAGACAGGTACTGGCCACAACCAGGAGCCCGTGGTGGGACCATCCAGACGGAGTTCCCTCCCGCCCAGCTCTGGGCCTGCCATGGCTGGTCACCCTACCACCTGCTCATCCATCACCAAGCATCCTGGGTGTCTCAGGGTCATGTAATTGTGACCCTACTATTCACAGGCACGATGCTAGTGCTGGGACCCTGCGGGCCCAAAACAGAGCCCCTCCCGTCCTGTCCGGGCTTCACAGGCCAGGGGAAGGTAGTCTGAGGAAGGAGCAGCAGGGGGGCGGAGCTTTCCGTGAGCCCTTCATGGAGCCTGTAGGACCAGAAGGCTGCTCGCAGACCCTGGGGCAGTGTGTGGGCTTCCTGCCCTGTGAAGTGCTTCACAGGGTGTTGGCTTTAAACAAGAGGTGTGGAGGCAACCAGCATAGGGCCTGGTTCAATGCAGGCCCCCTCCACCCCAGCACCTCCCCCCACCCCGGGGAAGGAAAGCCCAGCTGGCAGCCTACAGAGCAGGTGGAGTGGGAGCAAGGCACGCCATGCCACGCTGCCTCAGCCTTCCTGCCCGCTTCCGCTGCAGACCTGCTGCAGCACCTCTCCGACAGCAGGCACGTGGCCGTCTACCACAAGGGCCGCTTCTTCAAGGTGTGGCTCTACGAGGGCTCGCACCTGCTCAAGCCTTGCGACCTGGAGATGCAGTTCCAGAGGATCCTGGATGACCCCTCCCCACCTCAGCCTGGGGAGGAGAAGCTGGCAGCCCTCACTGCGGGGGGAAGGTATCAGGGCCCCACGAGGGGAGGGGCTTGGCCCCGAGTGCCGCCCTGGAACTTGGGGCCAGAGGCGTGACTGAGGGAGGGAAGTGCTGGCATGGCATCCTCTGTCCACAGCAGGACCCTCTGTGGCGAGGGGCACTGCTGGTCAGTGGCTGTAACCCACTGCATCTCCAGCCACATCCAGCTCGGTGATGGCCAGGTGGGAGTGTGTGGAGGACAAGGACACCTTCCAGGAGAGGCTGGTACCCCCAGCTCTGGGCCCTGCTGGGTCCTGGGAGGTGGCCTTCTCTGCCACCCACGGTGTCTCCAGCTCTCACCCTGCCCTTATGCCCCCAGAGTGGAGTGGGCACAGGCACGCCAGGCTTTCTTCAGCTCCGGCAAGAACAAGACTGCTCTAGACGCCATCGAGCGCGCTGCTTTCTTTGTGGCCCTGGACGAGGAGTCTCCCCACTACGACCCTGAAGATGAGGCCAGCCTCAGCCTCTATGGCAAGGCCCTACTTCACGGCAACTGCTACAACAGGTGCGGCACCCCAGCCCCGGTGCAGGCCCCCCGCCTCTCCGTCCATCTCGGTGTTCTCCACTCATCGCCCGCCTCCTTTCCTGCAGGTGGTTCGACAAGTCTTTTACTATCATTGCCTTCAAGAATGGCCAGCTGGGCCTCAACACGGAACACGCGTGGGCAGACGCCCCTATCATAGGGCACCTCTGGGAGGTAACGGGCCCTGACAGGCATCCTGTAGGGCAGGCTGGGTGCGGGACACGTGGGTGGTCTCTCAGCCTGACCTTCTCCCTGCAGTTTGTCCTGGGCACTGACACCTTCCACCTGGGCTACACGGAGACTGGGCACTGCCTGGGCAAACCGAACCGCATGCTTGCAGCTCCCCAGCGGCTGCAGTGGGACATTCCCGAGCAGGTGTGCCGTCTGCGAAGGAACAGGGATGGGCTTGTGAGAGTGACAAGTATGACAAGTACCTGGGATGCTCTCAGGGGAGGGACAGGAGCTTCTCAGAGTCCATTTGGTGGTTAGAGAAAGATGTGAGGTGTGAGAGTCATCCGTGGATCACCTGTTAGTGCCTCCCTCTTCCCACAAAGCCCTACCTGACCTCTGGTGGCTGCTGCCCCCAGGTTGCCCTTTGTGTCTGAAGACGGAGAAGGTGCACCGAGACCTGCCCAGCCCCGCTTTTCGTCTATCACCTAAACTTCAGGCCTCCCAGATGTGACCCTGGAGTCCTGCTTAGAGAGCTCTGCCCCCAGCTGACCCTTCCATGTCTTGGCAGTGCCAGGCGGTCATCGAGAGCTCCTACCAGGTGGCCACAGCGCTGGCAGACGACGTGGAGCTGTACTGCTTCCAGTTCTTGCCATTTGGCAAAGGCCTCATCAAGAAGTGTCGGACCAGCCCTGACGCCTTTGTGCAGATTGCCCTGCAGCTGGCCCACTTCCGGGTAGGAGCCCCGCAGGGCTGCTGAGGGGGCAGGGTGGCACCAGACTCACCTGCCAGATTGACCCCTCTCTGCTCCTCAGGACAGGGGCAAGTTCTGCCTGACCTATGAAGCTTCCATGACTAGAATGTTCCGAGAGGGACGGACCGAGACTGTACGTTCCTGTACCAGCGAGTCCACAGCCTTTGTTCAGGCTATGGTGAAGGGGTCCCACATGGTGAGCCTCCCCAACCAGCCACACTGTGAGGTGACCCCTCTACCTTCTGCCCACCTGGGGGTCAGGGCTACTCTTCACTGCTCCACTTCTGCTCCCCAGAAAGCAGACCTCCAAGATCTCTTCCGGAAAGCTTCCAAGAAACACCAGAATATGTACCGCCTGGCCATGACAGGGGCTGGGATAGACAGGCACCTCTTCTGCCTTTATGTGGTCTCCAAGTACCTGGGGGTCAGCTCCCCTTTCCTGGCTGAGGTCAGCATTGTTGGTGGGTGTGTCCTCTGTCCCCATGCCCTCTCCTGGGGGGGCTTGGCCTGTTTTCTTTCTGGCCAGCTCCCCGGAAGCTGCCCTCGAGGGCTGGGGCCGGCTTTCCCACTCTACAGCCCATCCAGGCTTGTGGTCCTGGCTCTGAGTGGGAACCTCCATTCACGGAGCTGGTGTTCTCATGAGAGTGTCAGGTGGTGACAGCACTTGTGAGGAAAGCGTAGAGGCTGCAGTATCAGGGTGGGCAGAATACCCAGGCAGAGGAACCTCCGGTGCCCAGACACTGAGGCAGGGGTGTGGGTGCGCAAGGAACAGCAGGAGGGGAGGGAGCAGAACCAAGGAAGGGATAGGCTGGTAGGAGAGGAGGCCCAGGGGACAGTTAGGTCACATGGGGCCTTGAGGGTTTTGTGCAGATGCTGACATGGCTGAGAACAGACTGGCAGGGCGGGCGAGGGGCAGCGTCACTCGTACTGGTGCTGAGGCACCACCTGTCAGCAGGTGCATGCTCGGTGCATGGCGCTCCGTGCATGGTGTCTCACTGCTGGGGCCCCCTTGTTGCAGGTGCTCTCAGAACCCTGGCGCCTCTCCACCAGCCAGATCGCTCAATTCCAGATCCGTATGTTTGACCCAGAGCAGTACCCGAAGCACTTGGGCGCCGGTGGTGGCTTTGGCCCTGTAAGTGCCCTTGAAAGGGGACGATGAGCAGGACTGGGCCCCAGGGGTTTCAGTGGAGAGTGCAGTCTTGAAGTCAGACCAGAGGTGGGAGCATGGCCCCGGGGCTTGCCCTGCATGGAAACAGCATGAGTAGCTATGGGCCTGACCTGAAGACAGAAGACAGAAGACGGGTGCCTGGGGCCCACCCAGGCCAACACTCCTCAATACTCCCAGCTGCAGCATGACCACACCCAGGGCTGGTTTCCTCCTCTGAAGTGTGTGCTTCCCAGAGACAGCCCAGGCCTCCCACTGAGAAGTTCAAGTGGGCTAGTTTGTCACACACACACACACACACACACACACACACACACACACACACCCCGGAGAGAAGCGGTGATATTGAGCCTCCTGAAAGAAACACAAGGTCCTGGGTTCCTGGTAGTGTCTGGAGCTGCATCGGGCAGAGCCCCTTGGTTTTCACGCTTTTTCCTGGGGGTGTTCCTGACCTCAGGAAAAACGCAGCATCTGGGGCGGGGCCCCTTCCTGGGAATATTGTGGAGAGAACAAGCATGAAGTCAGCTTGGCTTTCAGATCCACAAAGTTTGGTTTACTTGTTCTTTACTCTCGTGCTGCCCTCAGGTGGCAGATGACGGCTATGGGGTTTCCTACATGATTGCGGGCGAAAACACCATCTTCTTCCACATCTCCAGCAAGTTTTCAAGCTCAGAGACAGTGAGTCTCCCCGGTTCCTGCGCAGGCCTGAGGAGGGGATGCCACCTGGGGCCCTGTATGGGCAGGGTGGGGGAAGAGTCCTCAGTTTTAGGGGCAGAGGGACAGGGGTTCACCTGAAGGTTGGTCTGAGCTCTTGGCTCCCACAGAATGCCCAGCGCTTTGGGAACCACATCCGCCAGGCTCTGCTGGACATCGCTGATCTTTTCCAAGTTCCCAAGGCTGACAGCTGAGAGCTGGAGAAATGCCAGCTGCCCTTTCATCCCCACGTTGTGGAGGGAGGGGCCTGTGGTCGGCTCACAGGCACAGGGTGGCCTTGCACAGGTGTCCAGGCTCCAAGGACAGCTCTGGCAGCCGGCACTTGCCAGGCAGATAGATGCTGCTGGCTGAGGGCCCAGGTGGTGGAGGTGGGGTTGGAGCAGGGAGGGGATTTTGATTTTCTTTTTCTTGCTCGATACTAATAAAGATAAGGCTGTGTAATTTTCTCTTAGCTCTCAGGTACCTTTGTTTTGCTGGGGACTATGAGGCCCTCCCCTGCCCAAGTCCAGACCAGAGAAGTGGCAGGGTGGGGAGCTGGGGCTGGGAGACTGAGAGGCATATGACCTACTTTGAAATGCGTGTCTGTCCTGAGGTCACCGCTGTCCACACTCACATGTGCACTTGGAATAAATTCTTGCTTTAGAACCTTCACCTGGTCCCTGGGGCCACTTCTGTTTGTCAGCCAGAGTGTGGGGCCCACCTGCCTCCTCCATGAATAGTCATGCCCTCTGCACCCCTGCACAGCCCTGTGGAGGCCCTTGGCCTCCTCCTGGCCAAAGGGAGGGGCTGTAACCTCAGGCCCGAGGTCAAGGTGCCAAGTGGCCATGTCTGTGAGACAGCACACACTATAATCTGGAGCAACACATGCTCCTCCTCTCAGGTTGGCTTTTACATTAAATTAACATCAGGAGTAAACAAAAAGTAATTTGTTTGGAAAGTATAAGTAGACAGCACTATCACTGCATGCTAGAATGAATCTGAATCTCAGCCCTATGCTTGGTGCTAAGAACCCAGAAATGAAGGGGCGCCTGGGAGGCTCAGTTGGTTAAGCATCCGACTTTGGCTCAGGTTACGACCTCATGGTTCGTGGGTTCGAGCCCCACATTGGGCTCTGTGCTGACGGCTCAGAGCCTAGAGCCTGCTTTGGATTTTGTGTCTCCCTCTCTCTGCCCCTCCCCTGCTGATGCTCTGTCTCTGTCTCAAAAAAAAAAAAAAAAAAAAGAGCCCAGAAATGAATTAGACATAATCCTGGGCCTTCTCTCATGAAGCTCTGTTTGTCGAGCTCTGTGTTGGGGGTTCAGTGGTGAACAAGGCACCGACCTATGTGAAATTCACTATTAGGTGAGACAGGCATGGATCAGGGAACGGAGTGGCTGGCAGAGAAACCAGGAGGCTTTTGGAATAATTCACTTAGTAAGTACTTATTGAGTGCTACCGTGGGCTAGGCACTGGGATACAGCTGTGAATAAAACTGGCCAAAACAGTCCCTCCCTCTGGGGCTTAGAGTCTAGTGGGGAGGCAGGCATTAACGAAGAAGAATGAGTAAATTATATAGTAAGTCAGATAGTAATAAGTGCTAAGGAGAAAAGTAAGGGGAGGGAGCGCCGAGGGATGGGTGGCAATTTCAGATGGGGTTGCACAGGCAGGCCTTCCGGAACGGGGCCATTGGACTCAGACCTGAAGGAAATGAGCATGCAAGGGCAGCAGATACCTGGCAGAGTGGACAGCAAGAGCCAAAGCTTCAAGGTGGAAGCATTGCCTGCTGCAATGCAGGAACAGTACTGGACGGTCTGTGGCTGGCACAAAATTAGTGGGGGGGCGGAGCCGGGGGGGGGGGGGGGGGGACAGGTGGACTGTGCCAGACTCTGGTTTCCCTGAATGATGGGGGAGACGTTGAGGTTTGAGCAGAGGGTGACATAACCTGCCGTAAATTTTAATGGGATCATCATGGCCAACCTAAATGACATTAGAACCAACGGCAGGGGGCGGGGGTTGTGCACCTGACTCGACTCAGTTGAGCATCTGACTCTTGATTTCAACTCAGATCATGATCTCATGGTTCATGGGTTCGAGCCACATGTCAGGTTCTGTGCTGACAGTGTGGAGTCAGCTTGGGATTCCCTCTCTCTCTGCCCCTCCCATACTCATGCTCTGTCTTTCAAAATAAATAAATATGGGTGCCTGGGTGGCTCAGTCAGTTAAGCATTTAACTATTGGTTTCAGCTCAGGTCATGATCTCATGGTTTGTGAGTTTGAGCCCCACATCGGGCTCCTTGCTGACACTGTGGAGACTGCTTGGGATTCTCTCTCTCTCTCTCTCTCTCTCTCTCTCTCTCTCTCTCTCCCTCCCTCCCTCCCTCCCTCCCTTGCTCTCTCTCTGCCCCTCTCCCCACCTCTCTCAAAAATAAATAAATAAATTCAATAAATAAACTTTTTTTTTTAATTCTTAAAAAAAATAACAAAGTAGGGGCTGGTAAGGACAGAAAGGAGACCTGTCATTACTGCTCTTGGTGGGGGGGGGGCGGGGGGGCGGGGGGGGGGGGTTGGGAGAAATGGCAGGACTTAGACTAAAGAAGGGAGTCTCAGGAAACTGAGAATGTTGAAGGTCTGAAAAACCTGATAAGGAGGCACCAAAGATATTCATATTTTCTGCTTTGGGTGATTGGGATATTGGATGAGAATTTTAAATGTTGAGTTTGATATGCCTATAGGGAGTATTCGTGAAAATGTCTCAGACTCTTCAAAATATAACTTGAAAGCTAAGGAGATGTAGGCTCCTGAGAACAACTTTGAAGATCATTAAAACCCTAAGAGCACATGAGAGGATTCCCAGGGCAGAGACTCCTAACCTCCTTTGAGTCTCAGTGAGAAGCTTATAAAACTAAATCTAAGCTCACAAAATGTTACGTTCCATTTCAGAGCTTTCTTGGTCTTCCAAAAATATCTCCACAGACCTCTGCCACTCTGGGTGTCTGTGTAACCTACCTTGGGTAGGTGTCTGGGTTTTGGCAGGTGTCTGGGCTCATCAGTTCACCCAGCTCTGGGAGATCAGTAAGCAGGGTCTCCAAAAAGCTGGCTTTTAATTAATGTTGAAATCCAAAGTTTTTTTTTTTTTTATCTGATTTGTTCTTGGTTAAAATAAGTAAGAGGAGAAACCATAGTGCTAAACCAAGATATACACCTCTGGTGACAACCCATGAAACCTGAACAAGCTACTTGTCTCTCATAGGTTTACAGATCTGCACTAGTAAAGGCTAGCAGCCATAACAGATAAATCCTGACATCTTCATGGTTTAACCCAAGGGAAATTTAGTTCTTGTTCAGTTGGCTGAGATGGAGACTCAGCTCCATACCATTATTCAAAGGCATGCTGACAGAAGCCCTCAAGTAGGTCCCAAGTTGCCTTGGACATCAACATCCAGCAGGTACACGGGGAAGAGAGAGAAAGTATCACTCGTGGGAAGCTTTTATGGATCTGGCCTGGTAATGATACAGGGCACTTACTGCCACATTCACTGGCCAGGGCTCATAATGCAAGGGAGGCTGGAAAATACAGTCTGGCTATATGACAAGGATATAAAGAAAACATTTGGTGAATAGTTAGCTGGTTTTGGATGCACAGGGGCATGGGAAGACCAGACTGACATCTCTGGGCTTACCGAGAGCCCATCCTTCTTGGCCTGAGCTCTGCAGGGTTCTTCAGATAGCCCACCTCATCCACTAGGCAGGGTACCCAAGGCCCTCACATTCCAGCCCAAATGATCTTCTGCCTCAACTCAAGAATGCTGAGCCCCAACCAGACTCTCCATTCCCTAAATGAAGAAGGCTTTTTCACATCCTTGCCTTTGCCTTTGATAGAACTTTTACCTGAAATCCTGTGTTGTTCTCATCTTGGTAAACTACTCTTTCCTGAAGCTGTCTTCATCGCCCATCAGAGTTATTGCTGATTAGTATTTTTCTGAGATGCTGTAACAGGAATCAGCTCTGGGGAGTCTAAGCAAAGGTGGAAGGAATAGAAGTATGCAGGGTAGCTCACAGGTGGGAAGGGACAGCAAGGGAACCAGGTTCAGAAGGGGCAGGAACCTGCCAGCTTGGGGAGGGGGTATGGCCTCAATAGATGGGCAAATACTCTGTGCCCAGAACTGTCTGGCTCAGTTATAGCTCTGTTTCCTATTCTGCAATCAGTCCACTAAAAATCAGAATCCTTGAAAGACAATTCAGTGGGTCCCAGGTTTATCTGGAATCTCAAAGTGTTCAAAACTGGTTAACAGCCTTCCAAATCAGCTTCTCCCCCACTGCTCCCCAACTCAGCCAGTGATCACCCTCCAGATAGCCACCAACCCATTCCTTCTTTCTTCTTCACTTCCCACATTACCAAGCCCTGTCAAGTCTATCTTCTAAAAGGCTTCTACTCTGTGTACTTCCCTCCACCCTGTCCACATCTCCAACATCATTCACCCACACAGCAACAGTCTGTTTCATCTCTCCCTCCAGCAGCCAGAGAGACCTCTTCACCGTGTCACTCCTCTGCCTCCCACCCTTCCGAAGTGCCAAGTAAAGACTGAGCTCCTTAGACTGGCCTGTTGAGGTGTGAGCAATCTCTCCGGCCTCCTCTGGACCACAGCTTAACGTGCAGACCCACAGCTTAACGTGCAGAACCGTGAGCGGTTCTCTTGCCTGTCCTGACTTGGGGCTATGTGCTTCCACCGCCTGGAGGCCAGTGATGCCTGGCAGGCCTGGACTGGAGCCAGAGCTCACACTCTCCCCAGTTGCATGTACTTCTTCTGTTTCCGGCTCTGTAAGACAGATGCAACAATGTCCGCCAGCACTGTAGTTGTCAAGACTGAATATATTTGGGCGTCGAACTAATTGAACCAATATTTACTGGCACCTGCTGTGCCAAGTGCTGTCCTGAACACTGGGGGCACAGTGGTCAAGCAGACAGGGCCCTCAGTGCATACCTTACACTCATGAACCACAGAGAGGAACACAACGATCAGGACCACCAGTGGACCCTCGCTGCAATTCTGCTCTCCCGAGATCTCAGCCAGTCCTCAGTCTGGGAACTCGGCCCATCTGCGACCCAGAGCCCCACGTGCGAGACCAGCCGGAGACGACTCCGCCCCTTCCGCTCTACAGAGTAGCCAATGAGACCTGGAGGCTGACACTTGGGACCAGCCAGAAGTGGGCGCATTCACGTGTTTGTGACCCCGCCCCTTCCGCTCCGGGAGACTGGCCAATGAGGGCGAGAAGCCACTTCTGGGGGCGGATCTGGTAACGGAAAGGGGCGGGGTGCCTTTCCGAGCTTGGACCTCGTGCCCCAGGCTGCGTAGGTGGACGGCGGATCCTGACGCGAGCGCAGGCGGTGCGGGAGGTGAGCCACGCCCTCGCTGCGCGCCCTGACCGCAGCGTCCCCACTCCTTATCACGACGTAACCCGTGACCTCGCCCCAGTCTCCTCGCCCTCACACCCCCACCCTTCACGTGTCTTCTCCCCTCACAAACCCCCACCCCTCACGTGTCTCCTCCCCCCAACCCCCCACCCCCACGTGTCCCCTCACCCTGCACCCCCCCTCACCTCAGTCTCCTCCCCCCACCCCCCCACGTGTCTCCTCCCCCCACACACACCCCACCCCCACGGGTCTCCTCACCTCGCACCTCCCTCACCCCAGTCTTCTCACCCCGACCCCCCCACCCCTGCCCCCCACGTGTCTCCTCCCCCGAAGCCCCACCCCCCACGTGTCACCTCACCCCGCACCCCCACCCCCACGTGTCTCCTCACCTGGCATCTCCCTCACCCCCCCCCCCGTCTCCTCACCCCGACCCCCCACGTGTCTCCTCACTCCGCACCCCCCCACCCCAGTCTCGTCGCCCCCCCCCCCCCCCCCCGCCTCCTGCAGACACCACACACTGCACATCCCAGACCCCGCCCCTTTCCGCACAACCCGACCCTCTCACCTGTTGCCGCCACAGCTGGAGCACCTGCGCTCGCTAGACCGCGCTCTCCGGTTCCTGACGTCCGCTCACCGGGAGCGGCCCCAGGGCCTGTCGCCCCGTCGCTCCGGGACTCCCACCGCGCGCGCGCCCCTCGCCCTCACACAGCCTCAGTGACCCCAGCGCCCCTCTGGTCTCAGCCGAGGGGGGCCCAGACTCCAGCGGACTCTTCGGACTCCAGGCCCTGGAGTTCTGCACGCCTGTGCGCTCTGCGGCGCCCGGGACCCCTGCGACCCCGAGCCTTTCACGCCCCGAGTGATCCCCAACCCTCCTGCTCTCCCACCGCCCCCCCCCCCGCTCGCCCAACCCCCTTAGTCTCCTGTTCCCCGCGTTCCCTTGGCTTTGGCACCGGTCTGGCCCTCCGTTCCGCCCCGGGCTTGCTCACCCCCTTTCCCCGTCTAGCCATCCCTCCCCTGAGACCCAGCATCACCCTGGCCACAGCCCCCAGCCCCAGGCCACCTGGGCCTCGACCTCATGTCCCCACTGGGCCTCCGCTGGCTCCCCACGCATCCTCTTAGCCCTAAGTCCGCTGCCTTACGTGCGTCCTCACCCTGCCCGTCCACCCCACACGTTTCAAAATCCCCGGCCAGCCACGTCCATCCCCTCTCTCTGTGCCACCCCGGAGTCCTGCGTGTGCTGTGTAGCCGTGTGGCCTCAGCCCGCCACCCCTGCTTCTCCGCGGCACGGCTGGGTGCCTGTAGGGGGCACACAGCTTTAACCCTTATTATTCTCCTCAAACCGAGAATGCCCGTTAGGAGAAGAACCTTTTCATTGCCATTTGCGGGCGAGCTAGAGACCTCAGCTGAGCCTGGGCCACCTGGACCCTTAACCCGCCTTACCCTTCCCTTCCCTTCTCAGGGTCATGTGACCACTTTCCTACCGGAAACCAGTCCCTGCGCCATCAGTCCTCAGTTACCCTTTCTCCGCATTCTTCAGCCTTTTCCGTTCAACTAGCTCTTTCCACACAGGCAGGTTTCTGCCTTTGTGAATTGAAAAACAGAAAACGTTCCCTCTGTCACCTTCTTACTCTCTCCTATTTCTCCTGTCTCCATGAAATCTGCACGTGCTATCTCTTTCGTCTAATGCTCCATTAATTGTTTATTCGTGGAAATCTTGTTGTTACTGTTACTCACTTAGGCCTGACATGTCCTAAATTCGTTTGGTCCTTTTGTAATATTTGACATTGGTGTAACATCTCCCAACGTAAAACAAAAGACACCTGTGACTGCACATTACATTCCAGCTACTGGCCCTTTCTCTGCTTCTCTTTGAACCAGAACACGCAAGTTTCTACTTCTCTTCTTACCCTCTCTGTGAACACAGTGCAATCAGGCTTTTGTCCATGCCACCTCATGAAAACAACTTCTGTCAAGATTGCCAGTGACCTTCAGATTGTCAAATCCATGTCAAATCCTTTTTATTCCTTATGCTACTTTTTTTTATGTTTATTTATTTTGAGAGAGAGAGAGAGCGTGTGTGAGCCGGAGAGGGAGAGAGGAAGAGAGAGAGAGAGAGAGAGAGAGAGAGAGAGAGAGAATGCCAAGCAGGCTCCATTCGTACTGTCTGCACAGAGCCCTGGGGCTCAATCCCACCAACGGTGAGATCATGATCTGAGCCGAAATCGGGAGTCAGATGCTTAATCGACTGAACCACCCAAGTGCCCCTGCTTATGCTACTTTATATGAGACACAATGGGTCACTCTTTGTTTACTTTCTTTGCTGGTTTTTCTTCTACCTTTGCTGGTCCTCTTCTTCCCAAATTCTAAATAGTGAAGAGGTCAGACCTCTCTTCCATCTACTCTCACTTCCTAGGAGATCTCAACTAGTCCCATGGCTTTAAGTGTCATCTGTACCCCAGTGACTCCCAAATAAGGATGTTCAGCCAGACTTTTCACCACACTCCAGATTTATATTTCTACTTGGATGCCAGGACATACTGTTGGCTCAGTGTTTACAACACATTTAGAATCCAGTCACTTCTCACTATTTCCACTATTTATTATTTTTTTTTAGAGAGAGAGAGCACGTGCATGTGCACACACGTGAGCGGGGGGAAGGGGTAGAAGGAGAGGGTGAAAGAAATCTTAAGCAGGCTCCACACCCAGCACGGAGCTCTGTCTTGGGACCATGAGATCACGACCTGAGCCAAAGTCAAGAGTCAGAGGGTTAACTGCAACTGAGCCATCCAAGCAACCCTCGCTACTCCCACTTCTAACACTCTGGTCCAGGCCTCGTCATCCCTTGCCTGGAGTTTTGCCGCAGTTTCCTCTCTGCTCTACCATCTCCGCCGTTGCAGCCAGAGTGATCCTTTTAAATCAGAATTCAAATCCTATCACCTCTGTCGAATTTTTCTAACGTCTCCTCATATGACTCAGAATAAAAGCCAAAGTCTTATATAAACTGCAATGTCCTCTCCAGTCTTTCAGCCTCATCTAACAGCCTACCCTCCTTCACTCCACTCCAGCATTTCTAGCCTTCTTGATCTCCTTCAACCACACCCAAGCACACGTACCCTCAAGGCTTTTTCTTTCCTGTTCCCCCTGCACAGTACTCTTCCCCAAGATAGCCACAGGACTCCTGTGCTCACTTTCTTGAGGCTATTTGAAGATTCACCTCAGAGCAGATTTCCATAGTGGTTCCTCCCACTCCCGTTATTTTTTAGCCTACCTTACTTTGCCTTATTTTCTTCATAGTGCTTAGTTCCACCTGACATTTTATATGTTTATGTATTCATATACATATATATTTTACAGATTTATATATGATGTATTTATACACATAAATTATGTATTTATGTATCTGTCTCCCTTGACCAGAATGTAAACTCCACAAGGGCAAGGCTTATTGTCTTTTGTTTGCTAATATACCCCTAGCACCTAAAACAGTTCCTGACATTTAATAAATATTTGTTGACTAAATGAATTAATTGGCCAGTCCCTCCTCTCTTCTGTGGTCTCGACTACACACTCCCCAGTTCTCTACATTTCTGACTGTTTATCAGTGCCTTTTATGGGCTTGTTTCCAACTGCTCTTAAGAGCTGGTTTTTAAGGACTTTTCCAGGTCCATTTTCCCTTCTCCTTTTATACATTCACCGTGAATGATTTTATCTTTTCCCATAATTTAAACTACCATCAAACATTTATTTTCAGTTTACCCTCTCTCTTGGGCTCCAATCCTGTATTTCAACTGTTTGTTAAATAACTTTACCTGGGTACACCATAGGCACCACACACTCAAGCTGCCCCAAATTGAACTCCTATAGCCTCTTCATTCCATTCCTCTGCCCCCATTCTTTCTCCCCCTTTGTTCCATCTGTCAAGCTCAAAACTACCCACTGTATTGTCTGAGGCAGTTGGGAGAAAATGTAATGCTAATGAGCTCCATCTCTAGAATCAGGACTGGGTTTGAATCCAGGCCTACTACTATTTAGCTGTGTGTCTTTGGATAGACCCTTCCACAGTCCTCTGTTTCCTTATCTGTACAACAGGGAGAATCATAGCACTTAATTTTGTCACGTTGTTGTGAAATCAGTCAATGTTTGTTGAGAATCTACGCAGTTCCTGGCACATATTAAGCATGAAATAAATGTTATCTTTTATATTATTAGATTCACATCTCTTTCTCACCTAATTATAGTAAAATGTTTTCTGAGCAACTACTCTGTGTACCTCGTGTTACACATACAGTCACGCCTACTATTTAATTCGTTAATTTGGGTGCCTACTCTATCCATAGCTATGTACATCTTCACAATAACCTACAAAGGAGCTGTCACTTCCATTTTACAGAAGGGGAAACTAAGACTTAAACTTTCCAGTGTCTCACAGTCAGTAAGTGGCAGAGCCTGGATTCTAGTCCAGGATTTCGGGGTACACAGAAGTTTTTCTTTAGTTGCTTACTACATTTCATTGGTTGTGCTCACTCACATATTTATCAAGAATTTATTGCATACCAGTAGTATAATGTGTGAACACGCAGACTGCAGCCAGATTGTCAGGACGCAATTCTCAGATGTGTGTCTTTGCTGTCTGACCTTGGGCAGTTTAGTTCATTTCTCTGAGCCTTGTTTTCCTCATCTGTAAGTTGAAATAATAATAGTACTTACCTTATATGGTTTTGATAAAGATGCAAATGCTTACAACAATATCTGGCTACAAGGAGGTGTAGAAGTTGTGGGAACATAAGAGAGATGAAACCTTCAGGGTTGGCTGATTAGAAATGTAAGGAGAGATTTCTAGAAGTGGCCCTTGAACTAAGTCTTTAAAAACAGAGAGAGTGAGGCAAGGGTATTTCAGGCAGTAGCGTAATATATATAAACACATAGATGGGGCGCCTGGGTGGCGCAGTCGGTTGAGCGTCCGACTTCAGCCAGGTCACGATCTCGCGGTCCGGGAGTTCGAGCCCCACGTCGGGCTCTGGGCTGATGGCTCGGAGCCTGGAGCCTGTTTCCGATTCTGTGTCTCCCTCTCTCTCTGCCCCTCCCCCGTTCATGCTCGGTCTCTCTGTCCCAAAAATAAATAAAAACGTGGAAAAAAAAAATTTAAACACATAGAGGCAAGAGAGAACATGGTGTTCTCAGAGTCCTCAATGACATGGCTATAAAGGCTATTTAAATGAGCAGGATTTGGTTTGAAACTGAGCAAGGACATTTGGACGAATGGCTGTTGCTCTTCAGAGAATCTTGCGGTACCAGGTCTCTTTTTACCAGACTTATTTCTTTGTTGGCATGACTATGTACCTATTTATTTATTTACTTTAATGTTTACTTTTTTGAGAGAGAGAGAATCTGTGTGTGTGCATGGCGGGGAGGGGCAGAGAGAGGGAGACGGAGAATCCAAAGCACTCCGCTAAGAGTGGAGAGCCCAATGCAGGGCTCGAACTCACAAACCTGTGAGATCATGACTTGAGCCGAAATAAGACATTTAATTGGCTGAGCCACCCAGGTGCCCCATACCTATTTATTTTTTAATCTCCGATTTCTGTAGTGGTTGGCATATGGTAGACACCCCAATTTACAAAATCGTTGATATGACTGAAGCTTAGGGTATATGTGAGGACATGGCTAGATATTGATAAATATGAGCTTTGGTGCCTTTAAAGGCATTATTTAGACAGAGAAAAGAGTATTTGAATGTTTGATTTTAAAAATTAATATTTTATTAAAGTTACTAATATTAAAAATCCATCTTTCCTTGAGCATTTAAGTTTAGTTTATAAATGTTATTCTAAATCAGATTATTAGATTACTTATCCTCAATAAGATTATCTCATTCTAAAGGTTTTTTTTAATGTTTATTTATTTTTGAGAGAGCACAAGTCGGGGAAGGGGCAGAGAGAGGGGGACAGAAGACCCAAAGCAGGCCGTGTGCTGACAGGCTGACAGAAGCAACGGATGTGGGGTTGGAACTCATTAACCACGAGATCATGACCTGAGCTGAAGTCAGACGCTCAGCCCCTCAGCCAACTAAGCCACCCAGGTGCCCTCATTCTAAACTTTTAATCTTGTTGTAGGCTAGCAAATTTAATAATTATTTAAATAACATTATTGTTATGTTTTCTATTTGTAAATTTAAACTCATTTAATTATAAACTTAATATATTTCATTTCTTAAAGTATCTCAATTGTCTTAATAAGAAACCTTCCCACTTTTTTTTTTAATGTTTATTTTTGAGAGAGAGAGAGAGAGCATGAGAGGGGGAGGAGAAGAGAGAGAGGGAGACACAGAATCTGAAGCAGGCTCCAGGCTCTGAGCTGTCAGCACAGAGCTCGATGCAGGGCTCAAACTCATGAACCGTGAGATCATGACCTGAGCTGAAGTCGGACGCTTAAGTGACTGAGCCACCCGGGGTCCCCAAAACCTTCCCACTCTCTTAAATAATTCTTATAAATATTGGGGCACCTGGGTGGCTCAGTCGGTTGAGCGGCCAGCTTCGGCTCAGGTCATGATCTCGAGGTCCGGGCGTTTAAGCCCCGCGTCGGGCTCTGTGCTGACAGCTCAGAGCCTGGAGCCTGTTTCAGATTCTGTGTCTCCCTCTCTCTGACCCTCCCCCCTTCATGCTCTGTCTCTCTCTGTCTCAAAAATAAATAAACGTTGAAAAAATTAAAAAATAAAATAAAATAAATATCATAAATCAAACTAATAAATATAATGAACCTCAGATTCCCTAAAAATGTCCTAAATCTCTTTATAAAGTTAGTAAGATTTTGACTTAAAATTATAAGCCATAATCAATTTCACATTTTAAGCTAGAATGACAAAGTTGACCTGTTACTCTAATAAGCCAAATTCTCTTAAACATAGAAATGCATAAAATACCAAATACTCGCAGTAATTCTAGCTTTTTATGGTCTTGAACACGTCCTATCTTTGTTCCTTACCTTCTCAACATTGTAAGTTATTCACTCACTAAGGAAGCATCTATTTTATCCCATGCAATTTTTAAAGTTCCCTTCTCTTGTACTTTTCAGAGTTGTCTTCTCAGTTTCCTGAGACGTCATATGATCAGAGGACACTGGCTGGGGTCCAGGGATTCTCTGAGAGTCTGGACTTTACTTAAGACTCCGACTGGTTCTCCTTCTACCTCTCTGGCCCCTCTTCTTCAGTTGCTTTGGCTAGATTCTTCACATCTCCCCAAACTTGATGATGGACTTACCTCCCTTGATCTCACCCATTGTCATGTCTTTAAATAGCATCTATACGGTGATGACTCCCAAATTTCTATCTTTAGCCTACTCTCTCTGAATTCCTTTATCCAGTTGCCTACTCATCATACCCACTCAGATGCCTCATAGGCATCTTAATATGTTCAAAACTGAGTTATTTCTTCTCCCCACACAACCCAGTGTCTTCCAGTTTCCCCCCATCTCAGTTAATGGTATCTCCATTTCTGGTTACCCTGTCAAAAATTTTAGTGTCTTCCCTGACTCCACACTGACTCATCAGCAAATCCTGTTGGCCCTGCCCTCAAAATATACCCTGAACTATTCTATTCTCCTTCAAACTACTTACATCATTCCTATGTTGATTCAAGCTATTATCTCTTACCTGCATTATTCCAGTGGCCTCCTAGTCGCCCTGCTTCTGCCCATGTCCAGACAAACTACTCTCAATCCAGTGATTTATTAACACATAAATCAGATTATCATCCTCCCAGCTCCCGTCTCACTCAAAGAAAAAGCCAGAGTCTTTTTGGTGGACTACAAGGCCCACCATAATTCTGCACCCCGCAATTTTGACATCATCTTCTACTGCTCTCCCCTTCACTCTCTCTGTACCAACTATATTGCCTTTGCTGCTCTTCCTTCAGCTCATCCAGCTGACTCCTAGCTCAGGGCCTTTGTTCTTACTCTCTTCTCTGCCTGGGATGCACTTTTCCCAGATATCTGCATGGCTCATTCTCTCACCTCCTACAAGTCTCTGGTGAAAATCTAGTCAAAAGACCTTCCCTGTACACTTATTTATTTTTAAGTTTTTATTTAAATTATATTTAATTGGGTACCTGGGTGGCTTAGTCATTAAGCATCTAACTTCAGCTCAGGTCATAATCTCACGATTCATGAGTTCAAGCCCCACATTTGGTGAGCATGAGCCCTGCTTAGGGTAAAACATGAGCCTCTGCTTCGGATGAGCCCTGCTTCTCTCTCAAAATTAATATAATATAATATAATATAATATAATATAATATAATATTCCATTTTGTTAGCATACAGTGCAATATTAATTTCAGGTGTACAATATAGTGAGCAACTCAACACTTTCAATAAGACTTGGTACTCACACAAGTGCACTCCTTAATCCCTATCACCAATTTAACCCATCTCCCCACCCACCTCCCTATTAGTAACCCTCAGTTCTCTATGGTTAAGTCTGTTTCTTGGTTTGCCTCCTTCTTTCTCCCCCCCCTTTACTCCTTTGTTTTGTTTTTTTATTTAAATTCTATTTAGTTAGCATACAGCGTAATATTAATCAGCACTTCCATACATCACCTGGTGCTCATCACAAGACTGTACACTTATTTAAATTTCAGCCATCACCTTACACACACTTCCTCCCACACTCCATCTCTGGTTGACTTTTTTCCTTGGTACTTATCCCCTCCTTATGTTTATTTCACTTATTAATCTTGTTTATTGTCTCCTCTCACCATGGAGTATGAATTCCATGAAACCAAGGATTTTAACCTGTTTTGTTCACTGCTGTATTTTCAGAATCTAGAGTAGTGCTCAATAAATATGTGTTAAATGTATGGGTAAAAGAATATAACTGCAATCTTATAAATTAATGAATTGAGCAAGTACCCCACACAACATAGATATGAATTGTGTATCTACTTTGCCTTCACAGAGATTTTTGCAACCACCTACATGATAGAATTATTTTATTATATTTTTTATTTATTTAGCTCTTTTGTAGGAAAACTGTAGATTTTTTAACCTTGCAGAGTTTTGTGGTTTTTTCATGGATATTTTTTTATCACGTCTCATGGAAATACACAACTCTTACAGATTTTAAATATCTCAATAAATTCTAGATCTCTCTTTTTAAAATTTATTTATTTTGAGAGAGAGAGGGAATGCAAGTGGGGAAGGGGCGGAGGGAGAGAGGGAGAGAGAGAAAATCCCAAGCAAGCTCCACACTGTCAGTGCAGAGCCTGATGTGGGGCTCAAACTCACAAACTGTGAGATCATGACCTGAGCTGAAGTTGGACACAACCAACTGAGCCACCCAGGAGCCCAAATTCTAGATCTCTTAAGGCTTTCTTCAATTATTTGGTCACAACTCAGAACTGGATGAGAATGGGAACAGTCAGGAGCTAGATATTAAGGGATCTTATATCTATAGTAAAGAGATTATATTTTATCCTGAAAGAAGATGGGAGCTATTGAAAGCTTGCAAAGAGAGTGACATGCTCAGATTTGCATGTTAGGTAAGGTCATTCTGGAGGTGAACTGGAAGATGGATTTGACAAGAGGAAGCTAAAAGCAGAAAAATCAGTCAAGAGTCTATGAAAATAGTCCAAATGAAAGGTGAAGAGAGCCTGCACCATCAGTTCCAAACTCTGTATTTTCAACTCCAGCCTTTCTCCTGAGCTCCAGGCCTATATATTCGACTGCCTATTTGAATCTCCACTTGGAGGCCTAATAGGCATCTCACATTAACATTCAAAATAGAGCATTTGGTTTCCCTTATAATCTTCTTCTCTCTTAGTCTTCCCCTTTTTGGCTAATAATACCACCATGTATCAAATTGTTCTCATAAAAATTAGGAATCATTTTGATATCTCTCTCCCTATCATTTACCCCTGCAAATATAGACACATCAGATCCTCTTCCAAATTCTTTTGGCTCATCTTCCAAACTATAGCATGAACCCTTCCACTTTTCACCATTGATATCATTACCTACCACCCTAGTCCAAGCTACATCCATCTCTAGATCATTCTAATGCTCTCTTAACTAACTGGTTTCCCACTTTTGCCTCCTCTCAACCTTCTGCAATAGTCCAGTTTCCAACCAGCAGCTGAAGTCATTATCTTTTTTTAATGTTTATTTATTACTTTTTTTTGAAAGAGAGAGCATGTGAGCAGGGGAGGGGGAAAGGGGGGCAGTATATAGAGGATCTGAAGCAGGCCCCGCACTGACAGCAGAGAGCCTGATGCAGGGCTCAAACCCATGAACCATGAGATCATGACCTGAGCTGAAGTTGACCACTAACCGACTGAGCCACCCAAGCACCCCTGAAGTCATTATCTTAAAATATATCCCCTGCTCTCAACCTCCAGTGGCTTTCCCTCACACTCAAAATAAAACCAAAATTCTGGAGGCACCTGGGTGGCCCAGTAGGTTGAGCATCAGACTCTTGATTTCAGCTCAGATCATGATCCCAGGGTTGTGAGATCAAGCTCTGCCTTGAGCTCCTTGCTGAGCATGGAGCATGCTTGGGATTCTCCCTCTCGCTCTCTGTCTCTGTCTCTCTCTCCCCTGCTCACATGTGCGTGTGCTTGCTCGCTCTCTCTCAAATTAAAAAAAAAAAATTCTTGCCTACCTAGCTGATCTCGTCTCATACCACTTTTCTCCTAAACCCCATTCTTTACTTTCTTTTCATGCCTTAAAGCAGAACATATCAGGGCCACTCCCACCTTTTCTTGAGCCGTTCCCTCTATCTAGAACTCTTCCCCTAGCTCTTTATATGCCAACTCCTTTTTATCATTCAAGTGTCAATTCAAATGTCACTTCATTAGAAAGGACTTATCTGACTTTATAAGCAAAAGCACCCCTCCCCATGAAATATCCTCTTTATTAAACCACCCTGTCTTGTTTTCTTTGTGCAGTGAACCACAAACTGAAGGTATGCTTACCATTCCGTTGTTTATTATTCGTCTCCTCCATGGAATGGAAGCTCTGTGAGAGCATGGGTTTTTCTGTCTGGATCTACAAATACACTGAAATATCCACATCCATAGTAGACATCTGACACATAGTAGATGCTCAGTAAATCTATTCAATGGTGGTTAATGGAATGGACCCGAATTAAAGCTGCAACCTTGGAGAGAGAAAGGAAGGGACTGAGAGATTTTAAAGAGCTGGGCCAGGCTATGAGTTCCACAAAGGCAGTGCTCAGTTCACTGGTGACTCCCAAGCAGCAGACCTTCTTGACCCATAGATGATTAAATATTTATTCCATGAACAAATAAAATTGGTGAGTTTCAGTGACCCATTTGGTCAGGAAAAGAAGATAAGGAGGAATTAAAGATGGCCTTGGGTTTCTGGCTTGGGCTACCCAGGTATAAGTAATAGAGCTGGAATTGAAACGTCAGTCTGTCACACTGTATCTTCTTTTGTGCACTGCCTAGATGGCTGATTCTGATCCTGGAGAAAGAAACTATGACAACATGCTGAAAATGCTGTCAGACCTGAATAAAGACTTGGAAAAGCTACTAGAAGAGATGGAGAAAATCTCAGGTACAATGTCTTCCCCCTTACGTCCAGTAGCTCAGATTCTTCCTACACTGCTGAGCTCAAATCAAGTGCCTTAACAGGCCTTCCCTGACCACTTCTCAGCTTCTATACCATGTAACTACTATGCCACAAAATTTGACAATACCACTAAATATTGCCTTGAATTATTTTCTGATTACTTTATGTGTGTTTTCATGTTACTTCTTCAACTGGACTATTATCCTCCTGTGGGCAGAAATAGTGATTTCTTTTTTGTAACTGGGCACAGTACCAAACCCAAGCTCAAGTATTCAGAAAATGACAATGTTAATATAACACCTATGAACAGAATTGGAACATTCTTCCTGTGAGTCGTTTACATAGAAAGAGTTCAGAGTAATAGCGCTAAGACTGATGAGGTGCTGAAATGGGAGGTACAGTTAGTTCAGTGGAATAGAACAAGAATAGAGTTGAACAAATTTCTCCATTTTTGAATAAGAATGTTAGTCTGTTAGTCCACATGTTTCCACTAAGTGATAACCAGCAGTGGTGGAGATACTATTATAATTTCTTTGTTTTTTTAAGACTTTATTTTGGGGACACCTGGGTGGCTCAGTCAGTTAAGCATCCAACTCTTGGGTTTGGCTCAGAACATGATCTCATAGTTCGTTAGATCAAGCCCCCAGTCAGGCTCTGTGATGACAGTGTGGAACCTACTTCAGATTCTCTCTCTTACCTCTCTCTGCCCCTCCCATGTGCTCTTTCTCTCTCTCTCTGTCTAAATAAATAAATAAACCTAAACAAAAAAGGCTTTATTTTTAAGTGATCTCTACACTCAGTGTGGGGTTTGAACTCACAGCCCTGAGATCAAGAATCACGTGGCCTACTGACTGAGTCAGCCAGGCATCCCCCCACCATTATAATTTCTTTAATTTGTTCTTTACTAATTCAGAATATGTATAATTCTTTAATTTATAAGCCTAAGTTTTATTAGAGAAAATAATAATGTAAAACAAATTTTAGAAAGCGTGCATACTCTACTCAAAATGAGAAACAACCTTTTTAAAGGACATTTTTAGTTTGCAAACAATCTCCATTTATTACAACAGGCTTTAGAAAATTTCTACTTGAGTGGTGCCTGGGTGGCTCAGTTGGTAAGCATCCAACTTCAGCTTAGGTCATGATCTCACGGTTTGTGAGTTCAAGCCCCGCGTCGGGCTCTGTGCTGACAGCTTGGAGCCTGGAGCCTACTTCGGATTCTGTGTCTCCCCCTCTCTCTGCCCCTCCCCTGCTCATGCTCTGTCTCTCTCTATCTCTCAATAATGAATAAACTTTAAAAAAAAATTAGAAAATTTCTACTTGAAATGTTGGCAATTTTTTTGCCTGTGTACTTGAAAGTTTTTTATATTTTGTAAACTGTCTTTTAAAAATGTTCTAGGGGGCACCTGGATGACTCAGTCAGTTCAGCGTCCAACTCCTGATTTCAGCCCAGGTCATAATCTCATGGTCCATGGGTTCAAGCCCCGCTTGGGGTTCTGTCTCCCTCTCTCTCTCTGCCCTTCCCCTGCTTATGCAGTCTCTCACTTTCTCTATCTCTCTCAAAATAAATAAACTTTAAAAATAAATAAATAAATAAACAAACGAATAATTAATTAATTAAAAAGTCCTATAATTTGTTTTCTACCAAAAGTTATATAATTCCTTCAATCTAATAAAATATTCTCCTATCTAACAGTATTCACTTAGTACCTACTATATGCTATTGTAGGATTAGGATGGAATAGAGATATCAAATAGAGATGCTCCTTCATTAAAAGAAGTAGGTAGGGGGCCAGAAACAGACATCAAAATGACTAATTATAATTTAAATATATAAATTAAAACATTTTAATTTTCTATTAAAACTGTAATCTAGTAAATGCTGATAATGGTGTATACCAACTACTGGGGAGGGAGCAGAGAAGAAAGAGAGGCTGACTGCTTGGGGAGGCAAGTGAGGCTCTGAACAGCGCATTAGGGAAGGAATTCAGATTGGACAGATGAGGTAGGGATGCTGGAGGTAGAGAGGAGGGGCAGTCCTGTAGAAGAAATAGCCAAGTGTGTGTGTGTGCCAGTGAGGGAAAGCTGGGCATAGGGAGCAAGATTAGAGCATGAGAACCACAAGAGGGCAGGCCAAAGAAGAGGCTGAAAAGGTGAGAAGAAGGGTCTTCAACATCAGCCTAAGGAATTTGACCTTTCTTTTCTTTCCTTTTGTTTCTTTTCTTATTTAGGTAATAGATAGCCATTGGGATTTCAAGGAAGACACTTGTGTTTTAGAAAGATACCTCTGGTAACCAAGGAGGGATGGTTTGGAGAGGGATGACTAGTGGAAGGATCAATTATGAAGCTTTGCAAAACTAAAAGCTAAAAAGGAACTAGCCTTAACTCTGGCTTGGCACTGAGAACAAGACGGAAATAGCAGACTTCTGTGATAGAATCTCTTGATTTGTAAGAGGTCTTTATGTATTAAGACTATAAAGTCTGGGGCACCTGGGTGTCTCAGTTGGTTGAGCCTCTGACTTCGGCTCAGGTCATGATCTCTCAGGTTTGTGAGTTCAAGTCCCAAGTTGGCCTACTGCTGTCAGCGCGGAGCCCACTTTTGAATCCTCTGCTCCCCTCTCTCTCTGCCCCTCCCCTGCTTTCAGATGCTTGCTCAGTCTCTCAAAATAAATAAATAAACTTTAAAAAAACTTTAAAAAAAGGATTTAAAAAAAAAAGAAAATCTTTCCCTAATCTGAGATTAGTGAAATATTTACTTATATTTTCTCCTACTTTACTTTGTGTTCCTCTTTTTAAAATTTTTATTTATTCATTTTGAGAGAGACAGAGACAGTGTGAGTGGGGGAGAGGCAAAGAGCGAGAGAGAGCGAGAGCGAGAGAGAGAGAGATAGAGAGAGAGAATCCCAAGCAGGCTCTACATTGCCAGCACAGAGCCCAGTGCAGGGCTCGAACCCACAAACCGTGAGATCATGACCTGAGCCGAAACCAAGAATTGGACCGACTGAGCTACCCAGGCACCCCTCTTTGTGTTCCTTTTTAACATTTACTTCCAAACCACCTGGTGTGCCAAAGGAACCAAACAGCATATTGCATTTTTATTTAGATCTGCTAGCGACTCTTTTTTCAGCAAATATTCCAATAATAATTAAGGTAGTAGCTAAGTAAGTTATTAAGTAACAGTAGTTAAGTCAGTTAATGTTGCTAAGGTAATAGTGTTATTAAAAATACTCTCTCCTGGGGTGCCTGGGTGGCGCAGTCGGTTAAGCGTCCGACTTCAGCCAGGTCATGATCTCGCGGTCTGTGAGTTTGAGCCCCGCATCAGGCTCTGGGCTGATGGCTCGGAGCCTGGAGCCTGTTTCCAATTCTGTGTCTCCCTCTCTCTCTGCCCCTCCCCCGTTCATGCTCTGTGTCTCTCTGTCCCAAAAATAAATAAACGTTGAAAAAAAAATTAAAAAAAAAATACTCTCTCCTTTCAAGATAAGGTTGACAGGTATTTATATTGAAATAAGTCACATAAAACACTCAGCTTTGACAATTTTTTAAATGTGAGTAAAATTAAAGTTGTCTGATACTTGCAACTATTATATTTAAGCAGCTACACTTCTTGAAAGGCTTGTGCATTTCTTTTCTCACAGGAATGAAAAAGGTTTAGCCTATGTACACTTGGCATAAATGAGGCTTTTATCATGCACAATTCCACACCCTCTCCGCTTGGTGCTTTTTCCACATCACACCCCTTGAATTGATATAAGGTCCATTATTTGTTCTTTAGCTGATTCTTTCCTTAGTTTTAGTTTCACATATTTTCCTCTTTTTTATAATTCTATTTTTATATAAATGTTCTGCACAGTAGTCTGATTTGGGGGTAATATAAGTCTTTGTAGAAATTTCTTGAGGCGCCTGAATGGCTCAGTTGGTTAAGTGTCCAACTTAATTTCAGCTCAGGTCATGATCTTACAATTTGTGGGTTCAAGCTCCGTGTCAGGCTCTGGGCTGACAGAGTGGAGCCTGCTTGGGATTCTCTCTCTCCCTCTTTCTGCCCCTTCCCTGCTTGCATGCATACTCTCCCCCTCTCTCCGAAAAAAATAAATGTACTTAGTATATAGATCTTGAGTGTTCTCACCACACAAAATAAATAATAACTGTGAGGTGATAGAAATGTTAATTACCTTGTCTGTGGTAATCATTTCATAATGTATACAAATATCAAAACATCACATTGTATGCCTTAAATATATACAATTTTTATCTCAGTTAGACTTTTATTTATTTTTTTTTATTTATTTTTGGGACAGAGAGAGACAGAGCATGAACGGGGGAGGAGCAGAGAGAGAGGGAGACACAGAATCGGAAACAGGCTCCAGGCTCTGAGCCATCAGCCCAGAGCCTGACGCGGGGCTCGAACTCACGGACCGCGAGATCGTGACCTGGCTGAAGTCGGGCGCTTAACCGACTGCGCCACCCAGGCGCCCCTCAGTTAGACTTTTAAAAAGCTGGAAAAATATAATCTCAGAGCCAAAGAAATATCATGACTTGGGGGCAGGGTTAAAGCACCATTCATTCATTCATTCACTCAACAAGTACTTCCTGAATAAACACATGCCAAGCCCTGCACGTTAATTGCTTATAATCTAATGGGGGAAATAAATGTATAGACATATAAATGCAGTATACAGGGGTGCCTGGATGGCTCAGTCAACTAAGCATCTGATTCTTGATTTCCGGTCAGGTCATGATCTCATAGACATGATGAGCCCTGTGTCGGGATTTGTGCTGAGCATGGAGCCTGCTTCGGATTCTGTGTCTCCTTCTCTCTCTGCCCCTCCCCACCACCCTCTCTCTCTCTCAAAATAAAATAAACATTTAATAAATAAATAAACAATTAAGAAATGCAGTATACTATGTTAATTGGTATAATAAAAGGATAGTAAAGTTCCAGTGAGATTTGGAATTGATGGCTGAAATCTGTCTGGTAAATTATGGAAATTTTTTTTGAGAGAGAGACAGAGTGTGAGTGGGGGAGGAGCAGAGAGAGAAGGAGACACAGAATCCGAAGTGGGCTCCAGGCTCTGAGCTGTGAGCACAGAGCCCAATGCAGGGCTCGAACTCACAAACCACGAGATCATGACCCGAGCTGAAGTCGGACGCTTACCGACTGAGCCACTCAGGTGCCCCTAAATTATGGAAATTTTTAAGATGAGGCATGAAGCATTTCTCTGAAGTAGGAGTTGTTAGGAGTTTCTCAAATAGACAAGTGATGGGCAAGGCTTTCAAATAGAAAGAACAATTTGTGCCAAGGAACAAAAGTAGAAGAAAGTTGGTTGGATTTAATGTTAAACTTCTACAGAATAAACTACAAGTGGAAGTGGTAAGAGAATAAATCTAAATGAATCATTTGGGGTCAAATCATGAAAGACTTTGTGTACCACACTAAGAAGTCATTCTGTAGTCAACAGGGGAATAATTGAAGAAAGCTAAGCAGAGGAAAAACATAAAGATTTATAGAAAGGGTTTAGAAAGATTATATAGCGGTGTGGAAGAGATTGGAAGCTACCTCAGCAATGACCTCACAGATAAATATTTACCAGATACAGCATTGGTGGTATAGTGGCGAGCAAAGCTGCCTTCCAAATACATGAAATGATAAGCCGCTGTGAGTGAAAGTCCACAGAAGCAAGTCAACATATTTAGATCTCCAAGGACTATAGGTGATGTCAGATGCAGAATGCAAATAGCTGTGTATAAAGTGGCTACAGAAGTAATGGATGCAGTTACAAAGATGAGTATAAAAGAAACTCAAGGGGGGCGCCTGGGTGGCTCAGTCGGTTAAGCGGCCGACTTCAGCTCAGGTCATGATCTCACGGTCCGTGAGTTCGAGCCCCTGCATCGGGCTCTGTGCTGACAGCTCAGAGCCTGGAGCCTGTTTCAGATTCTGTGTCTCCCTCTCTCTCTGCCCCTCCCCTGTTCATGCTCTGTCTGTCTCTGTCTCAAAAATAAATAAACGTTAAAAAAAATTTTTTTTAAATAAAAGAAACTCAAGGATAGACATTTTTGAAAAGAACAAATGGAGTCTCTTAAAAAGAAAAATATAATTGTGAGATAAAAACGAAATCAACAACAGTTGAAGAGATGATTAATTGCAGGATAATGCATCAAAAAGAGATAAAGAAAGTAAAAGTATGAAGAGATTAAGAGACTTGTGATATAGACCAAGAAGTTCTAATATATACCTAATTAGCATCTCAGGAAAAAAAGACATTAGAGACAATGGAATAATGGCAATACCTAATAATATAATGTCTGTGAATTTTCCAGAACTAATGAAAAATTGAATCATAGATCCAAGAAACAAAATACATTAAGTAAAATAAAATTATATCCATACCTAGACACATAATAGTGAAACTTCAGAACACCAAAGACAAAGAGAAAAACTACAGGAAACCAGAGAGAGAGAGATCAAAGGAGTAACAATTGGAGTGAACTTTGATAAATGGACTAAATGCGCCAACCAAAAGACATAGGGTATCAGAACGGAGTGAACTTTGAACAATAATTGTGAGAACCAGAACTTAGTGGAATAATATCTAAATGTCATAAAAACACTATTGACGCAGTATTATGCATCCAACAAAATTATCATTCAGTAATGAGGAAAAAATAAAGACATTTGCAAATGAATAAAAACTTACAATATTTGTCACAAAGAGACCTGCTTTAAAGGAACTACTAAAAGTTTTACTTAAGTAAAGGGAATATGATCTCAGAAGGAAGGTCTGAAATGCACAGGGCAATGGAAAACAAATAAAATATTAAACATGAAGGTAAACCCTATGAATAGTTCATTAAGTACATTTTCTCCCTTCCACATTACTTCCTGTGACAGTGTTGCTAAATCTTCTGCCACCACATAGCAAGTCTCCTCTCCCCTAGTTTCCAATAAGAGTTTCCTCACTTTTCTGTAAATCCTCACTGGCAGCCTCCTCAAACTCCAAATCCTATGAACAGTGTGCTCAAGGTACTTTAATCTTTCACTAATGCTTTCCTCAGAATCCTTACAGCTTTTCCAGCTCCCATCCCCTGAAACACTCCAAAGCCACTCCTACGTTTCACAGTTTTGTTACAGGAGCACTTACTCAAGTACCAAAATCTGTATTAGTTATCTATTGCTTCATAACAAGTTAACCCAAATTTAGCAACTGAAAACAAAAAATATTTATTATCACACAGTTTCTGAAGATCAGGAATCTAGGAGTAGCTAAGCTGGGCTCTGGATATGTATTTTATGAGTTTGCAGTCAAACTGTTGGCTGTGGTTTCAATCTCCAGATGTTTGACCAGAGGCTGGAGAATCTCCTTCTGAGCTCACATAGCTGTTGGCAGGCCACTTTCTATGTGGCCTCACCAGAAGGCTGTTCATGACGTAACTTACCCCAGAGCAATTACATGTAATATAATATAGTATAATACTACATACACACATGAAAGAGCCAGAGACAGAAGGTACGATCTTTTATAAGCTCATCTTAGAAGTGACATACCATCACTTCTGTCATATTTTACTTGTCACATGGATCTACTCTAGTACAGTGTGAGAGAGAACTACATAAGGGTGTGATAAGCAGAAGGCCGGGACTACTACAGGGCTCAACTTGGAAGCTGGCTACCACACTTATGCAGAACATCTAAAACACATGTAATTGGAGATAATATGTTACATAAAAGATAAGTGTACAAAAGTTAATTGCATTTACATATACCAGCAACAAGGAATTAGAACACATTTTTTAAAGGCATTTACAACAGTAACACACAAACATACACATGCACGTGCATAGACACATCTATTAATTCCCCTGGAAGAAATGTAACAAGAAATGTGCAAGGCCTATATGCAGAAAATTATAAAACTTGACTAACAGATACTAAAGATCAAAATAAATGGAGCTGTAGCTACATTTATGAATAGAAAGACTTAAAGTAATATGTCTGTTCTCCCCAGAGTTCATCATTTGCTTTAAAGTAGTTTTAGTGAAAATCCTAATAGGGTTTATCATGGAACTTGACAAGTTTATTCTAAAACATTTTTGAGAGACTTACAACCCAAAAATAGCTAAGATATTTCTGAGAAAGACAAGGACAGAGGACTCACCCTACCATTACCAGGACTTATTATAAAACTATATAGTTAATATAGTGTCATATTGACTTAGAAATAGACAAATTGAGCAACAGAATGCAACAGAGAGCCCAGAAACAGACAGACACACACACACGCACACACACACACACATCACACACACACGCTCACACACTCACACATAAACACACACACATGGATATGTGCACACATAACACACTCATACACACACATACACACGTGAACACACACTCTCTCACACACATGTACACACATAACATGCTCATATACACAAACATGCACATGTGTACATACATACACACAGGAATTTTTATATATAATAGGTGAAATGACAGATCAGTGAAGGAAAGAATAAACCATTTATTTTTATTTTTTAAGAAGGAACTATTTAATAAGTAAGCTGGAGAAATTGGTTATCCATAAGAATAAAAATTACAAATGCATCCCTACCCACACATACACACAATAGCTTCAGAACAGTAAGGGCTTAGGTATCAAAAATGTTTAAAACTTGGAAAGAAAATAGGGGAGAATATCTTGTGACTTTGGGGGTGGACTAGAATTTCCTAAACAAGAGGCAAAAATGCTAAACACAGAATAAAAGATTGATACGTTGAACTACATTAACGTTAAGAACTTCTACTCATCAAAAGGTAATTTAAATGTCACCTTCTTGGGGCACCTGGGTGGCTCAGTCAGTTGAGCATCCAACTTTAGCTCAGATCACGATCTTGAGGTTCGTGGGTTCTTGCCCCACGTTGGGCTTTCTGCTGACAGCCCAGCGCCTGCTTCAGATTCTCTGTCTCCTTCTTTCTCTACCCCTGCCCCACTCACTCTCTCTCAAAAATAAATAAACGTTAAAAATTTAATAAATAAATAAAAATGTCACCTTCTCCGTAAAGTGTTTCCCAAGTGCTCTTTTTTTTTTTAATTTTTTTTAACGTTTATTTATTTTTGAGACAGAGAGAGACAGAGCATGAACGGGGGAGGGGCAGAGAGAGGGAGACACAGAATCCGAAACAGGCCCCAGGCTCTGAGCCGGCAGCACAGAGCCCGACGCAGGGCTCGAACTCACGGACCGCGAGATCATGACCTGAGCCGAGGTCGGCCGCCCAACCGACTGAGCCACCCAGGCGCCCCCCAAGTGCTCTTCTTGAAATTGCAAATCCTTTTTCCCTGGCACTCTCAACCCTCCTTCATGGATTTATTTTTCTCCTCAGCACTTATTACTTTCTTTTTTTTTTTTTAACGTTTTTATTCATCTTTTGAGAGACAAAGAGAGAGAACAAGCAGGGGAGGAGCAGAGAGAGAGGGCTGAAGCAGGCTCCAAGCTCTGAGCTTTCAGCACAGAGCCCAGTGCAAGGCTCGAACCCACAAACCTCAAGATCATGACCTGAGCCAAAATCAGCTGTTTAACCTACTGGGCCACCCAGGCGCCCCAGCACTTATTACTTTCTAACATACTACATAGGTTTACTTATTGTTATTTTTTAAATGTTTATTTATTTTGAGAGAGAGAGTGCACATGTGCACAAGCATGCAAATAGAGGAGGGGCAGAGAGAGAGGGAGAGAGGGAATCCCAGCTCCATGTCGTCAGTGCAGAGCCTGACTGGGGGCTCTATCTCACGAACTGGGAGATCTTACGACCTGGGAGATCATGATCTGAGCTGATCAAGAGTTGGAAGCTTAACCAACTGAGTCACCCAGGCGCCCCTACTTACTGTTATTTATTATATAATGGTCATGAGGCCAAGACTTTTTGACATTCTTTCTCACTGCTCTGTCCCCAGAATAGATGCTGACCCATAATAGATGTTTAATAGATATATTTTTTTAATTTTTTTAACGTTTATTTGTTATTGATAGAGAGATCCAGAGTGTGAGCAGAGGAGGGGGAGAGACAGGGGGAGACACAGAATCCGAAGTAGGCTCCAGGCTCTGAGCTGTCAGCACAGAGCCCAACGCAGGGCTCGAATTCACGAACTCTGAGATCTTGACCTGAGCCGAAGTCGATCGCCTAACCAACTGAGCCACCCAGGCGCCCCTAATAGATATTTTTTAAATGAATGAATGTGTCTTAGCTCCCTGATTTTTTATGCACTTTAATAAAGCTGTATCTTAAGCTTCCTGACATCATCCTTTCCTAGTACAGTGCTAACAGTGAAATAGATATTGGAATATGATAATTTCCATGGTACCTACTTGCGTGGCAAAATGAGGACAGTGTGGTATGTTTTTAATTTGTAATTGATAATAGATAATACCCTTTCTACCATAGTGGGTCCTTCGTTTGTTGTTTTCTAATTATTTTGGTTTTGTTGGTTTGTTTTTCTTTAGAGTTCTCTGGCAGAGAGTTGGCATACTTTTCAGCTCACAGCATGTTGTCATCATTAATCCATATAAGAATCTTCCCTTTTTTGTTTACATTCTTTTATTTCCATTTCTTTTTTTTGGTATGTCACTTTTTTATATTATGTATAAAGTTTCTGCTTTTATTTTTTTAAGTTTATTTATTTTGAGAGAAAGAGAGAAGAGGGAGTGGGGGAGGGGCAGAGAGAGAGGGAGAAATTCTCAAGCAGGCTGTGAGTGTCAGCAGGGCTTGAACTCAAGAACCATGAGATTATGACCTGAGCTGAAACCAAGAGTCAGATGCTTAACCAACTGAGCCACCCAGGTGTCCCCCTACATCTTAAATAGAAAAATTTTAGGTGAGGGGCACCTGGGTGGCTCAATCAGTTGACTGACCGGCTCTTGATTTCAACTCAGCTCATGATCCCAGGGTTGTGGGATCGAGCCCCATGTCGGGCTCCACGCTGAGTGTGGAGCCTGCTTAAGATTCTCCTCTCTCTCTCCCTTTGCCCCTCTCCCGGACTCATTCTCTCTCTTTTAGAGAAAAGTTTAAATTTAAATATAAAAGATAGAAACATCTTAAATTTAAATAGAAAAGTTTAGGTGAGGGGTTCCTAGGTAGGTCTGTTGGTTAAGCATCCAACTCTTGGTTTAGGCTCAAGTCATGATCTCACAGTTTTGTGAGTTTGAGCCCCGCATGGGGCTCTATTCTGACAGTGCAGAGCCTGCTTGGGATTCTCTCTCTCTCTCTCTCTCTCTCTCTCTCTCTCTCTCTGCCTCTCCCCCACTCACGCTGTCTCTGTGTCTCTCAAAAATAAATAAGCTTAAAAAAAACAACTTAGGTGAAATCCACATACCATATAATTAACCATTTTAAAGTATACATTCAGTAGCATTTAATGCATTCACAATGTCATACAGCCACCAAGTCTATCCAGTTCAAAATGTTTTCATCATTCAAAAAAGACACTATGTGGGGGCACCTGGGTGGCTCAGTTAAGTTTCTGACTCTTGGTTTCAGCTCAGGTCATGATCTCAGGTTTCATGAGTTCAAGCCCTGAATCGGGCTCTGTGCTGACAGCACGGAGGCTGGTTGGGATTCTCTCTTTCCCTCTTTCTCTGCCCCTCCCACCTGTGGGCTCATGCTCTCTCTCTCACAAAGTAAATAAGTAAACTTTTTAAAAAAGACACTTTGTACCCCTAAGCAGTCACCCCCATATGCCTCTATCCTCAGCCTTTGGCAACCACCAATCTGTTTTCAGTCTCTATGGATTTACCCATTCTGGATATTTCATATAAATGAATCATATGGTATGTGAATACAATCTGTTTCTGGATTCTTTTACTTAGCATATTTTCAAGGTTCATCAATATTATAGAATATGTTAGTACTTCATTCCTCTCTATGGTTGAATAATTATCCCATTGTATGGATATATCACATTTTCTTTATTCATTCATCCTTTGATTGATATTTGGGTTGTGTCCACCTTTTAGCTATTGTGAATAGCACTGTTGTGAACATCTATATGCAAGTATGTGTTTGAGTACCTGTTCTCAATTGTTTGGAGAATTACCTAGAAGTGGAATTTATGTCTAGCTTTCTGAAGAAGGCCAAACTGTTTTACACAATGATGCACCATTTTACAATCCTACCAACAGTATACCAGGGTATACTGGTACTCACAGTCTGTGAGTTTGAGCCCTGCGTCGGGCTCTGTGCTGACAGCTCGGAGCCTGGAGCCTGTTTCAGATTCTGTGGCTCCCTCTTTCTCTGACCCTCCCCTGTTCATGCTGTCTCTCTCTCTCTGTCTCAAAAATAAATAAACGTTAAAAAAAATTTTTTAGGTAAAAATGAATAAATAAATAAAAAGGGAATATATACATAGCTTCTCCATTAAGTATATATGTTGTAAATTTTGGTATATCACTTTTAGTAAGCTTAAGATGTCTCCCATTATTTCTAATTTGTTAGAGTTGATTTTTTTAAACCACAAATAGGTATTAAATTTTGTTAACTGCCCTTTTTTTGGGCATTAATTGAGCTATTCCTATGATTTCCCCCTTTTTATTTATTTTTATTTTTTTAACGAAGTTGAATGTATTATTATTAAACTATTTATCTTCCTGCAAGGCTGTTGCTTCACCATATTAAAAATAGCACCAGCTATTTTGAAAGCACAGTATATTGCAAAATTAAGGTAGTATTCTTTATCTGACACTACAGAACTAACAAACCTTTCTCCACTGCCAGTTATTTCCAATGGATAGATCATTTAAGTATTTTGACTCCAATCCAGGGAGAGATGCAAACAAGTTACGATATTCCCTAAGAGTTAAGATGACAGTGTTATCCTTGAATTACATAATTTTTATAACTAGTTTTTAACCACAAATAATTACAGGATTCTGAATATTATAACTAGAGCCTAGCCTAAAAATCATAAGGTATGGCAAAAAAGATACATGCTATGTTTATCTGCAATCATTAGAAAGTTAAGGGGTGTTTTCTTTCGTTAATGTTGTTGCGAGTGATTTCTTTTTGCACTAGTATTGCTAAAAGTTGCTATTTTATTTATTTATTCATTTTTAATTTTTTAATGTTTATTTATTTTTGAGAGAAAGAGAGAGCATGAGCGGGGGAGGGGCAGAGAGAGAGGAGGACATAGAATCCGAAACAGGCTCCAGGCTCTGAGCTGTCAGCACAGAGCCCAATGGGGGGCTCCAACCCACAAACTGGAGATCATGACCTGAGCCAAAGTCCCAGGCTCAACGACTGAGCCACCCAGGTGCCCCAAAAGTTGCTATTTTAAATCCTCCACGCACCACTAATTTAAGACAATTATGCTAGATTAAATTGTTTCATACTAGTTTATTTAGGGGTTCCATTTTCACTCGTCAATAGGTTTTATGTATTTCTCATATGCTTCTTCACACATTAATTCATCCAGTTCTGAAGGGTTACTGAGTGTTATCTTGATCAGCCAACCATCTTCATAACAAGATTTGTTGACAAGTCCTGGATTTTCACAAGAGCTTCATTAATTTCAGTTGTTTCTCCTGATAGAGGAGAATAGAGTTCACTAGCAGCTTTCACACTTTCTAAAGCACCAAACTCCTCTTGTTTGTTCAGTTTTGTCCCAACTTCAGGCAGACTACAGTAAACATCATCTCCCAAAGCTTCCTGTGCAAAATTGCTGATTCCCACTGTTCCAACACCATTTTCTGTTGTTATCCATTCATGTTTGTCTGTGAATCTATGCACAGAGAGCAGAGCAGAGCCTGTGCGCAGCATCCTGATGGCACCCGCGCTCAGCCCCCAGGGCTGAATTTCTGTTACAAATTCTACATCATAACATGCTATTTTAACACATTGTTAGGTTTGGTTGGTTCATGTTATGTTTAGAGTTTTATATCTATATTGATATAAAATAGAACTATATTTTTTCATATAATCTTTGATTTTGGAACAAACTAACTTAGGGAAAATTATGTATTTATTTTTGTTTATCTCTGTACTCAAATTTTCTAGAACATAAATGGAATGCTCCTATATCCATACAGTGAGGTTATCACTCTTCTTTTTCTAATTTCTGGAATCGTATTATGTAAGAATTAACTGTTCTTTCAAATTTTGGTAGAATTCATCTGTAAGACCATCTGGGGCCTGAGATTTGGGAGATATAACTTCACCAATTACATTTAAAATGTTGATTGGTCTGTTTTGCCAAAGGTGGGAATTAGCCCATGGCTATAAAGTCCAGGCCCATCTTTGTCCCTTTATCACATGGCTGAGCCTGCCCTTTGTCATCGTTCCTGTACTCCCTGTCTACCTTCTAGGCCCTCAAAGCAAATTCACTTACTACATCCCTAAGTGATGTCCTCCCCTCTCCTACAACAGAATTTTGGAACACTTTATCTTCATCCTTTGAACCCTGCATTTAGGTGTACAGCTTGAGTGGTTATTTATTTATTTATTTACTCATTTATTTTGAGAGAGAGAGAGAGTGCATACATGTATGAACAGGGAAGGGGAGGGCGGAGAGGGGATCCCAGGCAGGCTCCATACCAGCATCACAGAGCCCGAAGCAGGGCTTAAACCCATGAACCCTGAGATCATGACCTAAATTGAAATCAAGAGTCAGGCACTTAACCGACTGAGCCACCCAGGTGCCCCACATCTTGGCTGTTTTTTCTTGATTTCTGTATGAGGATTTTAGTCCTACCCAGCAGGTAGTGTATCAGGTGAGCCCTAGTTGGCTTCTTAGAATATCTGCTGTTCAGGCTTTTCCAGAGATTATGACCTTGGCTTTGCTAAAGTGCAGGCCTTACCAAAAGCTCTCAGAGAGAGCCTGCCCTTACCATCTGGTTTAAAGACTCCTCCTACTCCATTTCTCTGTCCCAACACATGCTGCTTATTGCCGTACAGCACCCTTCCCAACCTGTGATTGTCTTGTGTGTTTATTCTATCTCCCGTGGCCCCTATAGACACTTCCTGAAGGTGGGGTGTGTCTATCTTGCATACTGCTATATTGCCAGGAGACCAGGAGTGCCTTAGCAAAATGCCAACACAAAGGTGCTCAATAAATATTGAATGAATGAAAAACTCAAGAGATGTGCATTTCTGGAGGATCTTCTGATGATCATGAGTTCTTTCTTTTCTGTGCATTCTGAATTTTCTTCCTTGGATCAAATTAAAAAGGGCTTTGCTCTTGATATAGTGTTTTGGTGTCTCATTGAATTGCCTTTTCTGGACTGTGCTTTGGCAATATGCCAACAGCTTTCTTTTACCAGTGATTACAAAAATAGACATAGAAGAATCACTTTGTATTTCAAGTAGAGATGTTGTCAAGGACATTTTCAACTATATTATATGCTTCTCATAGAATATACCTATAGGAAAATTTTTTCTTAGGATAAAAGCATCTAATGGTTGTTTTGTTTATTTATTTTTGAGAGAGAGAAAAAGCACAAGTGAGGGAGGGGCAGAGAGAGAGGGAGACACAGAAGCAGGCTCCAGACTCTGAGCTGTCAGCACAGAGCCTGATGTGGGGCTTGAACCCATGAACCACAAGATCATGACCTGAGTGGAAGTCAGACGCTGAGCTGAGTTAACCGACTGAGCCACCCAGGTGCCCGTTTTTGTTGTTGTTGTTGTTTATTTATTTATGAGAGAGAGAGAGAGAGAGAGAGAGAGAGTGTGTGTGTGTGTGTGTGTGTGTGTGTGTGTGTGTGTGAGCAAGGGAGGGGCAGAGGGAGAGGGAGACACAGGATCCAAAGCGGGCTCCATGCTGACAGCAACGAGCCCAATGTGGGGCTTGAACCCAGGAACCGTGAGGTCATGACCTGAGCCGCAGTTGAACACTCAACTGCTCAACTGACTGAGCCACCCAGGTGTCCTTCATGGGTTTGTTTTTATTTTATGGCCACCGAGTTTCAAATCTGAGCATGTTTCCTCTGCTTTCGCCTTAGGAAATTCAGAGCTAGAATTCCAACTGCTGTGTGGAACCGTATGAGACTCATTTCTGCAAGCTCTTTTTTCCTTCTGAATTTTTATTTCTTACCCACTCTCTTTGCCCTGAATACCTCTTATTTATTTTATGGTAAGGGTTTCTCCTGTCTTGAACACCATAATATGTGCTAGGCATTTTACATATCATCCATTTAATCATAGCCAGCTGTGAGACTGGGATGTTGTCTCTCCTTTACAAATGAGGTTGGTGAACTTAAGTCACTTGTTTGTGGGCATACAGGTAGCAAGTAGAGAGAGCCAGAAAGCAAACTGTTCTGACTCCCAGGTACATGCTGCACCTACTGTCCAGGCAGTCTATAAGGGTGGTCTCCTTGTTAAAATTCAGGTTCCTAGGCACCATTCACAACATGTTAGACAAGACCCTCTTTGAGTTGTGGGAGCGGCCAGTGATCTACATTTTAAAAGGTGTCCCAAGTGACTCTCATACATCCAAAAGTTCAAGAATTCCTGTACACGCCATATAACTATATGCCCTCTGTTAAGATACTGCACATAGCTTTTCTAACAATTTTTCCTTAACCAAACATGGTACTTTCTGTAAAACATCAAGTCTGTCATTGCTGCTGACCTTGGTTGTATGTAGATATTCATGTGTTATTATTATTTGCTTATCTCCTCTTTGGTTAATTTCCTTGAGGACACAGTTCCCCAAAGTGTCCAGTATGTTTTAGCCCAGCAAAGAGCAGTTTTAAGGGGGAGATATATGTACGGTGGTTGGCTGTCATGTGGAAGGGAGATGACCTTTGTTCTTTGTAATTATAGAGGGTAGAACCACACCAGTGCGGTGGGTGCTGTAGAGAGATGAGGTTTCTGCAGACTTCCGTTGAATTTGTATAAGAAGCATGTGTTCACCTATAAGCCCTCGAGTAGCTCTCGATGGGAAACAGCAAGAAACTCAGTGCAGTGGCGAGCACCAAAGGACACCTAACATGGGATGCAGCAAACCTTTCCAGAAGGAGGAGTCCCTGGGCTGGCCTTAATGAGAGCACAGAGGTACCCAGACAGAAGTGGGCAGGCATCCCAGGCCACTGTGCGTAAGGTAACATGAGGCTCAGGGCTTTGCAGGAGTAGGAATAATCAGTCCTCCTTGAGCATGTGAGCTTGGATGGGTGTTACGACCCCTCAGGGTTCACCCTGCAACCACTAGCTGTAAACTGCAGATAGGTAAGGACCTGAGTTTGCTCTAAATGGTCCTAATATTTTATATCAGACAGGCCTCCAGTCTTAGCATCACGGGCTGAGGTATCCAGAAGTTAGGACTTGTGTGAGATCAGGGGAGTGTCAGTAGTGCTCTGTGTAGGAAGAAGTTTTAATAGTGGTTTTTATGAACCCTATAACGTGTAGCCTACCAGCAACTCAGCAGGATCTGGTCCCTGGGATGCTTAGCATGGCTGGAGGCATCTGGCCCTCCCTGGAGTGCTCAGAGCCACAGCCCCATTCAGTAGCCTGATCAGGGCCCATCTGGTTGTTGCAGTGCAAGCCACATGGATGGCCTACGACATGGTGGTGATGCGCACCAACCCCACACTGGCGGAGTCCATGCGCCGGCTGGAGGATGCCTTCCTCAACTGCAAGGAGGAGATGGAGAAGAACTGGCAAGAGCTGCTCACTGAGACCAAGCACAAACAGTAGGCCCCCTGCCCACCCACGGCCACCGTGCTTCTGCCTGCCAGTGTGGAGAAGCCCCGGGGACACAGAGCCCTCTCTGCTTGGCAGGGTAACAGCAACCGTAATATATAGCTGTATGAACTGTACTTGTTTTTCAATAAACTTATTTTTAAGAGCAACCTGAGGACCCCTTTCTGTCCTACCCAGCAGCATAGCGAGCCTTGTGAGCAAAAAATGAGAATCATAAGATGTAGATGCTTTCAATGAATGAAACGTATTTAGTGCCAGTAGTACCAAGGATGGAATAAAAAGCAAAATAAAAAGGGCCAGATGGGGCAAACCAGGGCACACGGTGGGACAGGCAGCAGTGTTCAGTCAGATTTATTTACCTTCCTGTGATGGATTCCAAAATGAGTAAAGGGGAACATTATCTATTCATCCTGGGCACTGCGCTAGGCGCTCACATGTGTCCTTATGCCCTCACAGCTCTCCTGAGTAACAGATGTTCATTTTCCCCACTACACAGATGAGAAGAATGGAATCCGATGTCTCGGCTAAGTCCGCAGCTAACAAGGGAAAGAGCTCAGGTGAAACCTGGGTCTCACGTAAGAACAGGGGGTGGTGGGAAGTGAGGCTGCTTCTGGAGGGGCAAAGGGGGGGGGAGAGACCCCACAGGCTGCAGAGGGGCATGAGCCCAAGTGGTTACAGGCAGGGGCTACAGTCAGCAGAACAGTTTCACAGGCAAGGGTTCCAGGCCTCTGGGGACCAACCGGACAAAGGAGGGCTGCAGAGTTTTTCCCAGGAAGACCCAAACCAGGCTCCCAAGGCCTGAGGCAAGAACATTTTTCTGGGGACTCTCTGTTCCTTGTTCCCCTGTCCCATTCCCTTACAGACCTCTTGCCCAGCTTGGAGCCCTAGGGACAGAACGGAGAAGTGTGACTATCTCTCTAGCCACCTCCTTCCTTGGCTCAGCAGTCACTCAGCCCCTCTGTAGGCCAAATCCTGGTCCTCAAGGACACATCGGTCCCTGGCTCTCAAAGCACCAGAGGGACCCCCACACAGATTTTTCCAGGCAGTGCAGTGCTGCAAGAGGGAACCTGGCTCCTGGGAGCCCAGAGAAGGGGAGGAGGAGGAGGAGGAGGAGCCCCCTGGAGGAGGGGCTGGGCTGTGTGAGCCAGCTGAGGCGTCAGGGCAAGAACTAAGCGGAAAAGGCAGTAAACAGCATGCTGTGGTGGGAAGGTTAGAAGCCGGCTTCTAACCAGATGCAAGGAGCCTGAGCTCCAGGGGGAGGGGGCTCTTTCAGGGAAGGGGGTAGGGAAGGGGGAGATCATGACCCTTATTAGAACAGAAAAACAAAGCTGTCCCAGAAACAACAGCAGAAGGTTCTGCCAGCCACCTCCTGTGCTCCACTTGCCCTCAGACCCCCAGGCCCAGGGTCTCCCTAGAGAGCAGCAGCTCAGAGGGCTGTTTGCAGCCGGTCGGTGGCAGGCAGAGTCAAGATGAATGGACAGAGGACCCCCTTACTCCCCAGAGGAAAGGGCTGCAACTCCCTGGCCTGGAACTGGGCAGTCCCCTCAGAGACCGTAAAGGTGGCGGTGACCTGGTGGTTGAGGCAGTAAATGGTGTTGCCCAGTGCGGTGCAGTGCAGGGGGGCCGGGTCGGGCAGGGGCAGGGAGGCAGCCCGGCTCCAGGAGCCCGTTACAGTGTTGTAGCGCATCACTGCAGCGCCCACACCCCGCAGCAGGTCGAAGCGGTACAGGAAACCTCCCAATGCCACCATGTCGCTGGGACGCCGGTGGCTGGCACTGTAGGGGCACTCATCCCACGCATCCTTCGCAGGGCTGTACCTGAGCAAGCGGTAGAAGAGGTGGCCCCCGGTGACATAGATGTCCCCACGGCAGGCCACAGCCTCGTGTGCCACAGGGAAGGTGCCCGCAGGGAGGGGCGCGCGCGAGGTCCAGGCATCCGTGCGCGGGTCATAGCGCTCCATGCTGTACAGGCACTCTCCACCGATGGCGTAAAGAAGCCCATCCAGGGCCACCAGCTTGAGCTGGGCACGGGCCTGCTGCATGGGCCGCACCTGGCTCCAGATGTTGGTCAGTGGGTTGTAGCAGAAGACCTCGTTGGAGCAGACAGCCTTGGCACCGGAGCCGCGGATGCCCCCCGCCAGGAACAGGTAGTTGTGCATGGTGCAGAGTCCACAGCCCCGCAGCGGGGCCTCCTCCGGCACCTGTGTCAGGGGCCGCCATGTGTTTTCTTGGGGGTTGAACACGTGCAGGTGCGTGCGAGGAGGCAGGGGTGCGGGTCCCACCGTAGGGGCCTCCTCCCCACAAGGGCCCCTTGTGAGCCCCGAGCGGCTCAGCGGGTAGAGGCTGGGCAGCACAAGGACCCCCACCACCGCCTGGCCCCGGCCCGTCCGAAGGCTCAGGATGCGCTCCCGCTCGGCCCCGCTCAGCTGCCGGTAGAGGCCCGGGTCTCCTAGTACGTGCAGCAGATTGTCACTCATCAGCGCATAGGTCTCCTGCACCAGGCCAGGCTGCCCGTGCTGCTGGGCAAAGGCCAGTACATCCAGGCAGCTGCCCAGGTCCAGCCGCTGTCGTCGAGCCGCGGCCAGAGCGGGCTCCCGGGCTAGGGAGCTGGGCTTCCGAGGCCCCTCCGCCACCCCCCGGCTCCCGGGCCTCTGCAGAAGCACCTTGAGTTTTCGGGCCTCCTGCTTTTCTGTGAGGACTGCCCCGCTGCCTGCAGGGCGGGGCCTCTCCCCTGGAGCCTCTCCCTCCTGCCTCAGTGGTACCATCTGGCTGACCTCCCGCTCAGAGCTCTCTGCTATTTCACACATGCTGCATTTCCGGGGCTGTGGGACAGGCTGTGAGACCCCCCTCGCGGTGGGGGAGGGTACAGGGCCAGGTTGCCTCTGCCCAGGGGACCGTGATGGGGCCCCGGGCATTGCGGCTCCAGGCAGTGGGGAGTCTGGATGTTTCTCATCCACTGCATCTGGCCTTGGGCCTAAGGGAGGGTCTGGGGTAGGAGCCTCCCTGGTACCCGAGCTTCTCTGCTGTTGCGGACACCCAGCCTCAGGCAGGCCCCCTGTGCCAGCTTCTGTGACCATTCCAACGGCGGAGCCATTCCTGACCTCCAGGCTGGTGGCGGCCCCTTCGGGGGGAGAACCAGACTCTCTGTTCTCAGAGGGTGCATCGGTGCTGGGATCTCTAGGGCTCCTGGGAGCTGCCCTTGGGGCTCTCCCTTGGCGTCTCTCTTGCCTGGGGAAAGGGTGACTCCTAAGAACCATCGAAATGAGGTTTTCCCAGCTAGATGAGATCTGCCCTTCCTGGTTGTCCTTGCAGAGAGCCACACTGGGCTCCTGGGACATAGGCCTTGACTCACTACTCGGGGCAGGGGTCGGAACTGGGGCTGGGGCTGGGTCAGGGGCTGGGGAGGAGGGCGGAGTTGGAGCAGGGGCAGGGGCAGGGGCTGGGGCTGGGGCTGGGGAGGAGGGCGGAGTTGGAGCAGGGGCAGGGGCAGGGGCAGGGGCTGGGGCTGGGGCTGACACTGCCCTGAGAGTTTCATCCTCGGCAGAACCCTGACTAACTCTGAGGGACAAAGAGTCTGAAGGAAAGGAGGTCGGAAGGGTTGAGCCTGCAGGTAAGAGACCTCGGTGGGGATGTGCTGTGGGCGGGGAAGCCAAGGGCGGGAGGGGCTTAGGGATGCACGGGGAGAGCGTGGCTGAGCCAGGGGTGTCTGGGGGGCGCTTTTCTGTGTCCAGACTGCCTGCCTCCTGCCCGCTGCTCTGCCCGCGCTGGCCTTGCCAAGATGGTCTCCCTTCTAGAAGGCCATGGCCCCGTTGCTGCTCTGCCCCGCCCGGCCCTGAGCTGAAGAAAGGGCGGTCTCCAGAGCCTTGAGCCCCAGCCTTTACCGCATCGCTGGCGTCTGCGGTCCCCCGTCCTTGAGACAAGAGTGGATGTCCGCATTGCGACCCCTCTGGCCATGGGCCCATGGAGTCTGGGGTCTGGACGAAGCTCCTCTCCCACGGCCAGCCTTCCACGGAGGCTGCGGGTCCCTGAGACTCCCTGGGAGCCTGGGGCCCAGCCTCCCTGCTCTCCAGAGCTAGGACTGAGGCTGGATGGAGGCTGCTCTCCCTGTGCCCCTTCACTGTGCCCTCTGTCAAAGGCCCAGTCTGCGTGGCACGTGGTGGAGGCAGCTCCAAGGGGAGAGGAGGCCTCTGGGAGCCTGTGGAGAGGCTGCTGGCTGCATCCACGGCATCCCACACACTCACCACAGAGCCCAGGCGGAGGGGGTCCAGCTTTGGGAGGCGGCGGTGTCTATCTTCTGAGCCTTGGTCCACCTGCCACCGCCGGCTTCTTCGACCTCTCTCTAGCGAGCCAGGTGGCCCTACACCTTGTTGCCAGGGGCTGGTGTCCTGTTCTGCTGTGTGGACCAGGGCCTGGTGAGCTGGCACCTTGGCTCGAACACCTCCTGCCTCCACTTGCCCTTCAGTCTCTCTGCCAGGACTCCGAGGGGTGAAGTGTATCAGGAGGGGGCCGGATGTCCCCCCTACTTTGCTCCGACCCAGGAAGGCAGTATCTGGCCTGAGAGGCTCCCTTCCTTTACCTCGCAGGGCTTCCGGAGTGGCACTGTCGTGCTGCCGTCCCAAGGCCCCTCCACTGGCCACCTCGCCGGGTGTCTTGAGCGGAGGTGCCGCTGTGGCAGCCAGGCCACCTCCCCGGAGCTCCTGATCTTGGGCCCCTGCTGCAGCTGGACTCCCCTGGCCACGTCCTGGAGGGTCTGGCTGCCCCTGCCCTGAGCTGTGTCCCTCGACACCACCACTGACCTTGGGCTGCAGGGGCAGGGCTGGGCTGGCTCCTCCAGCCTGAGAAGGCTGGGCCCCGGGGGTTGTGGATGCAGGTCCTGCCGCCTCCTGGTCCTGCCCGGAGCCAAACCAGTGCAAAGCCAGTGCCGTGGCAGCCACCACAGCCAGCGCCAGCAGGGTGAGGACAGCGCTGTCCCAGTCATCCTCCCCATCCCAGCCCCAGCCGGGGCCATCAGGCTCCGAGGCCCCCTGGACCATGGCGCGGGGCTGCAGACTCCGCGTGAGGAGCTGGGTCGCAGGCTGGGAGCTTGGAGTGCTGCCTGCAAGTCTGTCCCACACTCGGGCCTGGACTGCTGTCTGCACAGGCATCAACAATGCGCCCCGCCCACAGGGCTGCCCAGTTAAGGTGGACCTGTGCTGGGGGACAGTCTCTCTGCCTGGCCTGAGGGGGGGGGGGTCTCTTCGCCCACACCCGGATTGGGGGTTTGTCTAGGTGGAGCTGTCAGGAGACAACATAATGCACAAGAGTTCCAGGAGCTCAGGGCCTCTGCAGGCAAACCCGCCCCTTCTCCTTTTTCCACAGGTTCCAGTGGCGAGTGACATCGTTCCTCAAAGCTGTTCCGGTATCCCAGACCCTCACAGACCCTCACAGCCCCCCAGATCTCCACCCTATTGTTCCAACTCTCAGCCTGTGTCCAGCCTCAGAGGCTCTGTTAGGGAAGAGCATAGTGAGATGCTATCTGTAGCTTTGGCAACATGATGCAGCCCTGATGAAATTACCAGAAACCCAAGAAGACAATTCCACTGTGGGCCAGTGGGGGAGGGGTGGGCGGGCACATACTCCATGGTGCCAACCCTGCAGGCTGGCCTCTGAGAGAGACCACGGAGGGCATGGTGTCCTGACAGGAAGCTCTGCCTTAGAAAGTGCAACCTCCTGTCACCTCAGGTGTGAAGTAGAGATTTGCACTATTGTCTCCCAGGATGTATAGGGGTGCGTGAGAGGGGCCAAGGCTGAAGGCCCCACCTCCTCTCTCTGGCAGCCTCTGGACCTCCCTTACCCTGAGTTCAGCAGAGATGGGATAGTTTTCCAAAGGAATTTTCTAAGCTGTCAAGAGGGGGGAAAAATGAACAAAATAAAGAAAATCCAAAAGTTGTATTTTTCTCTTTATTAGCCTGTCTTATTAGAAACCCACCTGCCCTTTCTAGAGCCTCCTAGGCCTCCCCCTGCACCCTGTGGGCCATCTTGACTGCTCCAACACCTCTCTCCTGGTGCCCCCACAGAACCCTAAGCTCAGCCTGCTGTTACCCCTGGTACATCATCAGCCAGCCACCAGGATCACTCAGAGACCCTCGTCTGAACCCAGGTACTCTATCAACCTGATTTCTGGGTGTCCCATCTCATTCCTTGGCCTTCCATCATCTTCGCCAAATCACTCCGCCCCAGCCTCTTCACTGAAACTCAGCCCCCTCGGGCATGTGCCTGGCCTCCTTCAGTTTGGTTTCTCAGCTAAGGAGCCATGTCTCCTCCGTCTGCTTCACACTTAAGCTGATCTCAGGAATAAGTCTTGGGACAGGTAGAACCCAGATATGAATAAGAGCCAGGAGCCTCTGGGACAAAGGCAGGGCCCTCATAAGATGTACTTGTTCCTTCCTCCAGGACACAGGACTTCTCCCTCAGGCAGTGAGATGGCCAAGGAGCATCCCTGGCACCCAGCCTGCGCTCTGCTAGAACTCAGGTACCTCACCCATCTGATCGCTTCCCAGCTCCCCTGAGCATATTAGATGACAGTAAGAGGGTGGAAGGTGTGCCCATGCCTTAAGGTGGACCTCAGTTTGGTGTCAGGCTTTATGGGCACTGCCCTTATTCCTGTCCCAGTCCTAGGCTCTACCTCTTGGTTGTTTGGGGTCCAGGGACCTAGAAAGAATGGAGATGGAATACCCACCTGCACCTTACAGGCCACAGCACCTCATCAGGCCTTTCTGCCTAGCTTCTGAAGACACCCGTTGTTAGTCAGGGCCCCAGGCTGCTGTCAGAGAACAGAAGTGTCCACCAAGTGATACCTTAGGGTGCCGTGGTGGGGAGGAACCAGCACAGAAAATCATCCCAATCAGTTTCACAAGGTGTCAAGGACCATGATGGGTCTTGGTGGCACACAGGTGACCAAGGAAGGGTCTAGTCCCATCCTCTGCGAAAAGAAAACACCTCCCTTTGTCAAAATCCAGGTGGAAGGCAAAACTCTGTGGCATGGAGAAACTCCCTGTTGGGAAGGTGACTGAGGAAATGTTCCCTCCCTAAGTTGTGGGAGATTTGCCCTCCTAACTTCCCAGAGAGAGTAAAAATGTAGTACCACCGGAAAGGTGACAGAACATGAAGTCACCTACACAAATTGTGAAATGAAAGTAATTGTTATAGTTGTACTATGAGACAGAGTAAGTATCAAAATTACCATCAAGGTAAAAAGCAAACATGAAGAAAGTAGATCCCTAGAAGGTCTGACCTTTAGTGGCCTCCTGTTGAGGCAGAAATCCTTCTCCAATCTACAAAAGGAAGAGAGACGGCTTCACGCCTGGTACGTGAAGCTTGTTTCCTCAGACAGTACAAAACGGGAATGGAGGGGTCTCCTTCCTATCAGCTGTCACCACCATCCATGCACTGGGCGCCTGGGAGCAGAAAATGCATCCACATATGAGCTGATCCACTGTAGCTGCTCATAGAAAACCCCAGCACTGCCTGGTCACTGAGCCTGAACAAAGCTGGACAGTGCCCTGGCCACCAGGGTGCCCTTTGTAAAACATTTAGTGGAAGAAAAGCACAGTGACATGATGACATAATTCCAAATGGAGAATACATGAGATGGTGGAGAGCAGCAAACCTCACCAAATGTAGGGTTTCTCTATCATTGGAATTTTGTAAAAGCAGGAAATATTTATCATCAGAAATGATATAAAAGAGAATACAACATTATATAATATTTATAAGTTAAAAGTATACATGTATTTTTATGTATGTATAAATAAACCTAGAATAAGTTTTAAGGCTTAGAAAATATAAATCCCAGATTTAGGGGTGCCTGGGTAGTTCAGTCGGTTAAGCATCTGACTCTTAATTTCAGCTTGGGTCATGATCTCGCAGTTCATGGGTTTGAGCCCCATGATGGGCTCCGCGCTGTCAGCATGGAGCCTTCTGGGATTCTCTCTGTCTCTCTCTCTCTCTCCCCCTCCTCTGCTCTCTCTGTCACTCAAAGTAAATAACTTAAAAAAAATTTTTTAATAAAAGAATTAAATACTTGGTAATAAATCTAACCAAGGAGGTGAAAGACTTGTATGCTGAAAACTACTAACATTTTGCTGAAAGAAATTAAAGACCTAAGTAAATGGAAAGACATCCCAGACTCATGGATTGGAGGACTTACTATTGCTAAGATGTCAGTACTACCAGGGCGCCTGGGTGGCTCAGTCAGTTAAGCATCTGATTCTTGATTTCAGCTTAGGTCATGATCTCGCAGTTCATGGGATCAAGCCCAATGTCAGGCTCCACACTGAGTGTGGGGTCTGCTTAGGATTCTCTGTCTCTCACTCTGCCCCTCTCCCCAACTCATGCATGCACTCCCTCTCTAAAATAAAATAATAATAATAATAATAATAATAATAAAGATGTCGGTACTACCTACAGTGACCTATAGATTCAATGCAACCTCTATCAAAATTCCAATGCTCACTTTTGTAGAAATGGGAAAACCAACCCTCAGATTCATATGGAATTGCAAGAGGCCTCAAATAACCAAAACAATCTTGAAAAGAATAAAATTAAAGACCTCACACTTCTCAACTCCAAACTTAGTACAAATCTACAGTATTCAAAACAGTGTGTGGATGGGGCGCCTGGGTGGCGCAGCCGGTTAAGCGTCCGACTTCAGCCAGGTCACGATCTCGCGGTCCGTGAGTTCGAGCCCCGCGTCAGGCTCTGGGCTGATGGCTCAGAGCCTGGAGCCTGTTTCCGATTCTGTGTCTCCCTCTCTCTCTGCCCCCTCCCCCGTTCATGCTCTGTCTCTCTCTGTCCCAAAAATAAATAAACGTTGAAAAAAAAAATTAAAAAAAAAAACAAAACAGTGTGTGGTATTGGCACAAGGACAGACATATAGACCAATGGAATAGAAGTGAAAGTCCAGAAATAAATCCATGCATCTATGGCCAGTTGATTTTTGGCAAGGGTGCAAGGGCTTTTCAATGGAGAGAGAATGGTCTCCTTGATAAATGGTGCCGGGATAGCTGGATATCCACATGCAAAAGAATAAGTTGGACCCCTACCTCATGCTGTATAAAAAAAAAATTAAAATGGAACAACAATCTAAGTTATAAGAGATAAAACCATAAAACTCTTAGAAGAAAAGCATAAGGATAAACATTCATGACCTTGGATTTAACAATGGATTCTTAGATATGACAGCAATAAAAATGAACAAAATAAGAAAAAAATAGATAAACTAGATTGCAGTGAAACATAAAACTTTTGTTCAAAGGACATTATCAAAAAAGTGACAACTTTCAGAATGGGAGAAAATATTTTCAAATCATATTTCTGATAAAAGTCTAGTATCCAGAATATATAAAGTACCCTTACAACTCAACAACAAAAAGACAACAACCCATTTTTAATGTTTATTTTTGAGAGACAGAGTGTGAGCTGGGAGGTTCAGAGAGAGAGGGAGACATAGAATCTGAAGCAGGCTCCAGGCTCTGAGCTGTCAGCACAGAGCCCCGATGCGGGGCTCGAACTCACGAACCTTGAGATTATGACCTGAGCCGAAGTCAGACACTTAACCGACTGAGCCACCTAGGCGCCCAACAACCCATTTTTTTTTAATAGGCAAAGATCCTGAATAGGCATTGCTCTAAAGAAGATACATAAATGACCAGCAAGCACATGAAAAGATGCTCAACATCATTAGGGAAATGCTAATCAAGACTGCAGTGAGGTACCACTTCACATCCACTAGGATGGTTACAGATTAAAGAGATAGAAAGTAGGAGCTCCTGGGTGGCTCAGTCGGTTAATCATCCAAATCTTGGTTTTGGCTCAGGTCATAATCTCACAGTTAATGAGTTTGAGCCCCGCGTCAGGCTCCGTGCTGGCAGTATGGAGCCTGCTCAGGATTCTCTCTGTCCCTCCCCTGCTCATGCATGCTCTCTCTCTCGCTCTCGCTCTCTCTCTCTCTCTCAAAATAAATAAACTTTTAAAAAATCCTGCTAAAAAAAAATTAAACATACAATTACCGTATGACCCACCAATTTTAGGTATATACCTAACAGCATTAAAAACAGACCCTTAAATAAGCATTTGTACATACATGCTCATAGCAGCAGTATTCATAATAGCCAAGAGGAAGAAACAGCCCAAATGTCCATAATGTATAATTAACATTATGCTGAGTGCAATAAGCCAGATACAAAAGGACAAATATTCTGTGTTTCACTTATAAGAGGTACCTTATAGTCAAATTCATAGAGACAGAAAGTAGATTAGGGTTAACAGGGACTGAGAGAAGAGAAGGAGTTTTTTTTTTAATGAGCACAGAGTTTATGTTGGCCATGATGAACAAGTTTTGGGTAGAGATGGTGGTGATGAGTACGCAGCACTGTGAATGTATTTAATGCCCCTGAATTGTGCCCTTACAAATGGCTAAGAGTGTAAATATTATAAGCAGTCCCCAAAGTGTCATTATTCTGCAGCATAGACCAGTCATAGATGTTCTGAAGGCACCCATGTAAGGTTCCAACAGCAAGGGTGACCAGGAACACTGATCCCATTATATATTTGTAGGTTCCCCAAAGAGTGACTAGTCATGTCTAGTTTCTCCAAGTGACAAGAAATAAATCAAAGAATGTCCAGGCCCAGGGGCACCTGGGTGGCTCAATGGGTTAAGCGTCTGACTCTTGATCTCAGCTCAGGACTTGATCTCAGGGTCATGAGTTCAAGCCATGCCTTGGGCTCCCCACTGGGTGTGAAACCTACTTTAATTCTTTTTTCAATGTTTACTTATTTTTGAGAGAGGGAGAGAGACAGAGTGTGAGCCAGGGAAAGTCAGAGAGAGAGGGAGACACAGAATCCGAAGCAGGCTCCAGGCTCTGAGCTGTCGGCACAGAGCCCGACGTGGGGCTCCAACTCACCAACTGTGAGATCGTGACCTGAGCTGAAGTCGGACACCTAATGGACTAAACCACCCAGGCCCTCCTCATGAAACCTACTTTTTAAAAAGTGTCCAGGCCCAGGAACAGCCCCCAGCAGTGTGCATATAGAGAACTAAGGTGTGTGTAGGAGGAACCGAGCAACGGGACACGGACATCAACCAAGGCCTTGCTGTGTCTTGGCAGACTGGCTCAGTCAGGGTGGGTCTGTTGTCAACAAAGCCTCCTAAAGAGTGAAGGGATGTCTAGACTTCTGCCTCAACAATTTAGAAATTCTGTTGGGTTCACTAGGCTGACAGCTGCTATCAACAACCAGTAGTTAATAAATAAATCAAGGAGTAACAGCTGAGAAATGTGTTTTCTTTATGTGTATTTCAAGTAACTTGAAACACACATATTCCCACAGACATGCACGTTATATAAGTGCACAACACACACAACTGGCTGTGTGATCTAGGAGTAGCGTCCTCCCTTCCCTTCTCTGGCCCCCACCCAGGAACACATCAGCTTGTGTAAGAATTCGTTTGTTTTATTCTTTACATTTTGTTTCTAATTTTTGTGTTTTTTCCCTCCTCCCATCACCCCCACGGAGGGGGAGGTCAGGGGTTTTTGTTTTTGCTATTCTCTGTTTTCTTGCTTTTTCATTTGGAAACTCTCCTATAGTTTTCTATTCCACTGCTGTTCATTTTCCTTCCCTGCTCTCTTAATTCAGACACTTATGACTGTACCACTGGTCACAAACAAGAAGTTTAATATGCTCTCCTAACAAGATCCCTCCACAAGATAAAACCTCTAGAATAATTTCTCTCTCCCATTTCTCTCCCTGTCTCCCCATCTCCATGAGAAGTTTGGAAAGATTTTACCTCTCCCAAGCATCTGTTCTACTGAAACAGTTTAATCTTTATTAGAACCTCCCCTGCACCGTGTGTGTGTGTGTGTGCACGCGCGTGTGCACACGTGTATGTGTGAATTGCGGACGTGTGTGCGTGCGCGTGCTTGTATAGGGATAGAGATTCCTTGCTCAACAACGTTTCTTCCTTGCCGCTGTATCAGGGTCTGGTTCTGGTGTATCTGCCGTTTGTCTTTCGTCTTTCCCCACTATTTTCCTCACTGCTACCTGGATGCTCTGCCCCTGACTTCTGGAACATTCCAGCCCTGTGCTGTGCTCTGGCAGGTGGAGGCTGTTCCGACTGGGCCATGGGTTCCAGGCTGTGTCTTTTCCTGCCGTGATCTTGCTATCCCACCGTTCTCCAGCGCCTGGTGTTGAAGAGGACAGACCTGATGCCATTCTGACTTTTCTTTTTGTAGGTAATTTGGGTTTTCTTCCCAGAAGCTTATAGGGCATCTTTTCTTAGAATCAGATCATTATGTTTTCTTAGCAGGCCACCCTGGGATTCAGGGATCTCTTTGCTTCCCAGACTTGAGTCTGTCTCCAGCTGAGCAGAGTTCTCTTCCACTTTTCATTGAAGTATGGCCTCTGTGCCACCCTTTCCTTTTTCTCCTTTGGGAGCACCCGCGTCCAGTCACATGCATCTGTGCCTCTCCTCCAACAGGCTTATCTTTGTTCCTCATGATTTCCATCTCCTTTTCTTTCCTATGCTTTCTACGTGGTGGTCCAGGCCACCTGTTCACATTTCAGCCATGACCATTCTCTGCTGTAGTTCAGATACCGCAAGTTTGAGACTGACATCATTGTTCTATTGTGCGTCCATCACCTTCGAAAATTTCGGTTTGCCGGGGAGTTGTTTTCGAGCGTATACTTGTGCGCATTGCACTTGTCCTTCCTCTGTGCTCAGTGTTTTTTATTCAGGAGTTTAGCTATCTTCCTCGTCCACGATTCCGTTTCACTAGCTTCGGGAAATTGGCCTTCCTCAGTCTCAGTAATATCACACAGCTGGCCAGTGCAGGCTTCTTGAAATGTGTTCTCAGCTCAGCCCTCACTGTGCCATTCCTCTTGGTTTTCCTTGTGCCTCACTGGTTGCTGGTTCCTCCCCTTCTTGCCAGCCACAAGTGTGCCTGGGCCTGTTGTGGGCCCTCCCAAGCCTCGCGGATGGCAATGACCGTCGTGTAGTTCCTGTCACATGGTTGCTGTGCTACCACATGAACGATGCCTAATGTGGGCCGGACAGCAAAGATGGCCCGATAACGTAAGAGGAAATTGCGCCAGGAACCGTGATGTCGATCTAATGATGTTCGTCGAAAATGGCACCTTTGACAGCCATGTAAGGTACTTGTGGGGGAGTTTATGTCACAGTAATGTGGTTGGGGATGGACGTGTCTTCCTGCAATCTGACCCGCTCTCACTGTAGATGGCAAAATATCGCTCTACCAACATAACCATCACCCAGGAGGACCACAGAACCTTGAGAAGCTGTGCTCAGCAAATGTCACACCACCTGATGGCTTATGGAATAGCTGAGATGTGGCCTTAGACCCAAGCCCAGGAGACTGTCGCTTCTTTGTGATTTATGTGTCAGAGTGCTCATTTCTGCCAAATCTCTAGCCTGGGACTGCCCTAGTGGCCGAGAATCCAGTGCTTTCCCTTTCCTTCACCCACATCCGCTCTACGTCAGGGGTTCACAATGTCTGCTTTTGTAAAGAGCCAGGTAATAACTATTTTTGCCTCTGCAGGTCATATGGTCTCCGGTAACTACTCCACTTTGCTATTACAGCATGAAAGCCACCATAGAAAACAGTAGATGAGGCAGGCTGGCTTAGTGGCCCCTGCTCTAAGGGATCCCATCCATTCCCAGGGCTCGAGGATGCTTTCCAGGCCCGTTTCCAAGCTAGACGTCGCCACTGAGCCCCAGGTGCGTGCGTCTCCCCAGTTAACATCTTCGGCTGGGGGCATAATAGCCATCTTGAACCTCAGACGCTCAAATCAAGACTTGATCTTTCCACCGTTCTGGATACGGCCAGTTGCACTCAACTTCCATTGTCATCAGCTGCTTCTATGCATTTTCCTGTATTTCAGAACCTAAAAGCTGAAAAACCACGTTTTTCAGACCCCCTTGCGGTGGGACTTCCGAAGGGAGTGGTTGCATCAAATGCACGCTCATGGGACGACACAGGAGGCAGGGTGGCCATGCAGTCTCTGGGCACACGATGCCACAGCGATGGCTGTCAGGGCAGGGTGGGGTGCGGTTGGCAGGAGAGAGACCACAAGGCCCCAAGTTCCTGGCCTCACAGTCAAGGCTACGCAAGTCTCTCAGACTCAAGGGGCCACCTCTCAGTCCACACGCCCCAGCCCATCTGAAGATTTTGTAGTGTCCCCTGTAATAAATCCGTTTCTGCCATAGCTACTTGAGAACGGTTTCTGTTTTCTGCACCGAGCGTGATTGATTCACTCGCCCCAGCTGCCCCGCTCCCCATCAGCTTAACCTCAGAAATGACCTCTCTCTCCATTTTCTGTGAATTGAGTTCCAGTCAGAAGCTTCAAAGCCACACCAGTAATGCGAACAGGAAGAAAATGCGATGAAGAAGTGTTAACTAAGAAAAGGAGATTCCCCCTCAAGTAGACAGAAGAGTGTTCCAAGGGACCCCCCCCCACTGAAAAAATCCACATGTGACGTTTGATTCCCCCAAAATTTACCTAGTACTGATGACATAAACAGTGGGGAACACACATCTTGAATGTTTTATGTATTATGTGCTGTATTCTTAAGATAAAGCTACAATGTTACTCAGAAAGTGCTTCAATGTTACTCAGAAAGTCGTAAGAAAGTATTTACAACACTGTACTGTATTTATGGAAAACATCAGCCTATAAGGGGATGTGCGGGTCACACCCGTGTTGTTCAAGGCTCCCAGCTGCACACCCAGGGCTGACAGAAGAACCCAGAACCTGGAAGAGCCCCACACCTGCCACAAGGGTGAGGCTCCTCTTCTCTGGAGGGTGTGGCTTCCACAGGTGGAGAAGAAAAGAGGGCGCGAGTCTGAGCTGGCGGGCAAGAGCAGCTGCCACACGGTGCAGAAACTTGAGAGGGTGCAGGCAGGACGCAGCTGGCCTAGCCGGGCTGCTCAGGTGACAGCCTCCCGCCTCCCGCCATCGGATCCTGGCCTCTGCACCAAACAGCGCGCCGCAAGGAATGAAGGCCCTTCTCTAGGCCAGTCCTTGCGGTGTCCCTCCGGCACCCCCTATGGACAAAACCTAGCACCACACCAGCTGGCAAAGGGGAGGTGTAGGGGGGGCTGGGCAGTGTCGGTGCAAACAGAAGGGGGAGGGGTTTAGTGCTGGGAGGGGACGGAGTGAAAGTGGCACACTGCTCGGTCCATCAAAGCAGAAGCAACGAGTGATCCCCACCTTTCCTTTATCGCTTACATCCAATATATTACCAAAGCGTGTCAGTTTTAGCACCAAAACCTATCTCCAACCACACTCTCTCCTTCTCTCTCCATCATCACTGCTTTACTCAAAGTCACAACAGATCCAACCTGGACCTACAGAAATATAACCTGTTCCTAAACTGGTAAACTCAAAACCATAATCCAGTCCATCCTCCCCAAAGTAATCTATGCAGCCAATGCAATTTCAATCAATTTCAGCTCATTCAGAAATTCACGTAGGGAAAAAAAAAAATGTGTAAAATGTTCCAAGTAATTTTGGAGAGGAAGCCAAAACAGAAGGGACTTGCCCTATCAGAAATCAAAAGACACTAGAAGCCCATAACGGAACATTCCAGTGTAGGTGCAGGGATAGACAGATAGGAATTTAGAGCCCAGAAACAAACCTAGGGGAGTTTAGTATATGATCAAGTTAGCAATTCAAATAATCAAGGAAATGATGTTTTTTTGAAAAATGGTATTGGAAGACAGGACAATAAAGTATATTCTTCCCTCATACTATACACAGAATAGGGACGCCTGGGTGGCTCAGTTGGTTAAGCATCTGACTTCAGCTCAGGTCATGATCTCACAGTTCAAAAATTCAAGTCCCACATCAGACTCTGTGCTGTCAGCTCAGAGCCCAGAGGCTGCCTCCGATTCTGTGACTCTCTCTGCCCCTCCCCTGCTCATGCTCCCTTGGTCTCTTAAAAATAAACATTAAATAAATAAATAAATAAATAAATAAATAAAGTTATTTACATTAAAAAAAAAAACTACACACAGAATAAATTCCAAATGATGAAAACTTTGAAATCATAGGTTTGTGTGTGTGAGTGTGTGTGCTAGGATAAACAATAGAACAGTGTTCCAGTGTTGAGCTGCTGGGCCCCAAAGCTAGAAGCCCAAAAGGAAACGTTTGACATATTGGACTATATAAAAACATATTTTTTTCTGTACAGCAAAAGATTACCAATAACAAAATAGAAAGAAAAACTACAAATCTGGAAAACATATGACCCTCAAAGTTAAATATGTAACATAAAGATGTCTTGGGGTGCTGGCTGGCTCAGTCGGTGAAGCGTGCAACTGTTGATCTCAGGGTCGTGAGTTTGAGCCCCACATTGGGTGTAGAGATTACTTAAAAATAAAATCTTTTAGGGGAGCCCAGGTGGCTCAGTGGCTAAGCTTCCGACTTCAGCTCAGGTCATGATCTCACAGTCTGTGGGTTCAAGCCCCGCACTGGGCTCTGTGCTGACGGTTCGGAGCCTGGAGCCTGCTTCAGATTCTGTGTCTTTCTCTCTCTACCCCGCCCTCACTCATGCTCTGTCTCTCTCTCTCTCTCTCTCTCTTTCAAAAATAAACCTTAAAAAATGTTTACATAAAAATCAGAAAATAAAATTTTTTTTTAATTTTTTTTTCAATGTTTATTTATTTTTGGGACAGAGAGAGACAGAGCATGAACAGGGGAGGGGCAGAGAGAGAGGGAGACATAGAATCGGAAACAGGCTCCAGGCTCTGAGCCATCAGCCCAGAGCCTGACGCGGGGCTCGAACTCCCGGACCGCGAGATCGTGACCTGGCTGAAGTCGGACGCTTAACCGACTGCGCCACCCAGGCGTCCCGAAAATAAAATATTTTAAATAAATGTCTTACAAATCAATAAGAAAAATATGAAAAAAACAACAGAAAATTTGATAGAAACACGTGAACAGGCAGTTTGTCGAAATATATATGGCCAATAAATACATGAAATATGTCCATTCTTCCTAAGAACCAACGAATGCAAATCTCAACAAAACAAGACCTTATTTTCACATCAGACTGGCCAAGGTATAGAGGCAGTGTGATTCATTAAGGGTCTAGAGTGTGAGAGCCAGATAGTCTGCATCTGAATCTCAGTTCCACCGCTCTCTAAGCATGTAGCCCTTCATGCCTTCATGTAGTTTCCTAATCTGTAAAATTGGAATAAATAATAGCACTTTACTCCAACTTTGCTGTGAGGATTAAATAAAATAATTTCAGTAAATTAGTACTCAGTATAGTGCCTGACACATAATACATGCTCTATGAATATATTTGGCTCTATTTAAAAGGTTGATCTTAGGGGCGCCTGGGTGGCGCAGCCGGTTAAGCGTCCGACTTCAGCCAGGTCACGATCTCGCGGTCCGTGAGTTTGAGCCCCGCGTCGGGCTCTGGGCTGATGGCTCGGAGCCTGGAGCCTGTTTCCGATTCTGTGTCTCCCTCTCTCTCTCTGCCCCTCCCCCGTTCATGCTCTGTCTCTCTCTGTCCCAAAAAAAGTAAATAAACGTTGGAAAAAAAAAATAAAGAAAAGAAAAATAAAAGGTTGATCTTAACCTTCACTGGTTAGGGTGTACAGAAAAAGAAACACAATTCATTGAAGAAAGTATAAATTAATCTATTTATTCATCAAATATTTATGACCCACTGGAGACACAACAGCAAGCAAGAGGCTCAGTCAGCACCCTCACTGGCGAGCATTCTAGGGAGGCTGCACTTCTGAGGACGGCAATTAGGCAACATTCGCCAAATCGTCATCCCCTTGACCCCGCAGTCCCATATTAGGAAGTTTATCCCAAAGAACTATTTGGGTAAACTTATGCAGATTAATTTAGTGGAATTCAGAGTACCTGGGATCACAATCTGAAGCTGCAGAACCAACCCAAATATCTACGAATGAGGACTGGTCAAGTCATCATACAGGAAGGCACAGAACCGCGTGGGTAAGACAGGCCCATTCTGGGATAAGACAAGCGTCCAGGGCGCTCTGCTTCTGGCTGTGTGTCCTTCCGCATAGGTTGGCTTTTTCCTTACAGCTGGATGCACCACGCTTATATCCTGGGTAGAAATCCGGATATTTCCATGGAGGAGGGAAATAAATGATTCATTGGCTGAAGAAACAAAGGCAAACGAGGAAAAACCAGGTCCCATCACTGTCCACTAACCCCAGGAATCTAGTCCTGCCCCCAGCCCTCATTTTCTGCCCACACATTCTAGAAGCTCACCCTTCCGCGACTTTCTGTCTTTCTACAGCCGCTGCTCCTGCACCTGGTGGCTGAGCCCAGGCAGAGTCCCGGGCAGATGGGGAGTCCTGGGGCACAGGGGTGCACACCAGTCCTGGAACTTCCCACTCAGGTCCCGGTTCCCACTCAAATGCTGGCCCTGGATGGCCAAGCTGCTGCGAGCCCCTGGAAGCCCACAGCTCACCGCTCAGTGCACCCCAGATCCCACGTGTGGGTGGATCAACCCGGTGTGTCTGATTTTATGGGGGATCTTCTGTCAACACCCCCTCTGGTATCCTGCAACATGCTTTTCAGAAATTATCATCTAATAAGCAGCAATAATGATTTTATTGACTCATTCTTTAATTAGCAATTAAAATGAGCAATTTTAAAATATTTTTGTTTTTAAAATATTCTAATTCAGTAAAATACTTCACATATGAAATAAAGTTTGTACCAACCAAACAAAAATAGTACACCTTGCCCTATCTCAGTATTTTAATTTTTTAAATTTATTTATTTCTTTTGAGAGAGAGAGAGAGAGAGAGAGAGAGAGGAACCCCAAGCAGTCTCCGCACTGTCAGAGCGGGGCCGATGCGAGACTTGAACTCACCAATTTAAGCTGAAATCAAGAATCGGACACAACCAACTGAGCCACCCAGGAGTCCCTCACTATTTAAAATCTTAAACACAAATAAAAACTCCAAATGGTCACAGAATTGCAAAAGTGCGAAAACTGAGTTCTGTTTCTTCTTCCTTCTTGCAATCACTCTGGTCTCATTGCTCATCTCAAATCTAAGGCTTAAAAGGAGAAATATGTGTCACCTCGGGGAGAGGAGACACAACTGCCCCTTGAGCTCCAAAAGCCGTTTCGAATGTCCAAGCATGAGGCACTGAGTCCCCTAAGAACAACTTGTAGGGAGTCTGCATTAACTTCCATACAGAATACAACATTTAATAAAGATAATAAAAATTGCTAACTTGAAACTTACATACATGCTATTAAAATTCAACAGTAACCACAGTATCTTTTTAAACCACTAACAAAAGATTTGTGGGGTAGGAGTATCTTCTCTCTGACCTTCTTTAAAATTGCTGGTCTCATAAGGATAATAAAAGGCTGATCAATTTGGCACACCCTCAGTGTTATTTTAAAATTCTCTTTAGACAATGCACCCTCTAGCTGCCTCTCCCTTTCGGCCCTCAGGTCCCCCCTGGAGGGCCCAGACGCGCAGCTCCCAGCAATCCCCAGCTTGCCTCACGTTCCATGCCACACTGGGCTCAGAGCTCCCTTGGCAAAGACCAGAATTCCCACAAACCACTGGGCACTCCTTCTCATCCCCTGCCCCCTTCCGAGAGTAGGCAGGTGACTGGCAGAGCTGGGTAAAATGGACACATTCTTTTCATTTCCTTCATTGCTTTTTTTTTCTGTTTGTAAGATAAACACTAAGTTTCTTTACTTAAATTTTTCCTTCATTAATAATGAAGTTATTTAGGGGCACCTGGGTGGCTCAGTCAGTTAAGCATCTGACTCTTGGTTTCAGCTCAGGTCATGATCTCGGGGTTCTTGGGTTCAAGCCCCACATCGGTTCTGTATTGACAGTGCAGAGCCTGCTTGGGATTCTCTCTCTCTCCCTCTCTCTCTGCCCATGCCCTGATAGCACTCTCTCTCAAAATAAATAAACTTTAAAAAATAATGAAGTTATTTAAGGCTATACGTTTTCCACTGAACACAGCTGTAGCAATGTCCTGTGGAGTTGGGTATGAGGGATCTACCTTTGCAATGTTTTCTACATAACGTGTAACTTCACATTTGAGTTTCTCTTTGATCCAGTGGTTTTTAGATGAGAATTTGTCAGGGCGCCGTACACTTCTGGAATGGGGGCACTGAAGCCCAGCGAAGAGCCAGGCCAGCGCTCTGGCGCAAGGCCCTGCCTGCAGGGCGGCGGCACCGGCGACGACTCCGCGGAGAAGCCTCCAGGGCTGGGTTGAGGGGGGCGGAGCCAGGTTGGGGTAAGGGGCGGTCAGCCCCGTTGCCAGGAGGCGGAACCTGGACACAATGGGGTCTGAGAGTCGGGCCGGGAGGGGGCAGGCATCCGGGCACCCCACCTCGCCTTCCCCGCCGGGAGCCACAAGAGCAGGTTAGTGCATCAACTCTGGAGCCCCCTCTGGGCACCAGGTTCCCCACGTCGCCTCCTCGCCCCAGTGTCTTGGCCGGATGCCCCTAAAATATCCCAGCCCCCCAGAACCCCAGGGAATTCCTTCCCCCCAGGACTGAGTCCAAACTTGGCGCGCTCACACACCCCTATTGGACTCACTTTGGGGGCTTGAAGCTCCGGCCCGGCCCCCCGCCGCCCCCCGCCGAGCCGGGAAAGCTCCGGTTTGTTTTCCCGGCGCCCGGGATACAGGATGGGCCCCACCCCCGGAGTCGGGAGGAGCTGGAGCGGAGAAGCGCGTTCGGCGCGAGTCCTGGGTGGAGGGGCCGGGGCCGCCACCTTCTGTCCACAGGTGCCGCGGGCCGTAAGCTCACCCCACCCTCGCGCGCCATGGGCTCGGACGTCTGGGTCGGCCCTTGGCGGCCGCACCGGCCCCGCGGCCCCATCGCAGCGCTCTACAGAGGCCCGGGGCCCAAGTACATGCTGCCACCGAACACCGGTACCGGCGTCGGGCGGGGTGTGGAGGGGCTACCGAGGCCTGTGCCGGCAAGGGGACGCCGTAACGCGGCTGCGGGACGGAAGGGAGGGAAGTCTGTTGGAGGGAGGGATACGGTGCACTGTGCCCGGGGCGGGGAGCAGCGGGGGCCCGCGGTGACGCTGGGACGCTCCTTCAGGCTACATCCTGCACGACCCGTCGCGGCCCCGCGCCCCGGCGTTCTCCTTCGGCGCGCGCCTCCCCACGCAGCAGACTTCGTGCGGCCCCGGGCCCGGCCACCTGATTCCAGCTCGTATGACCGTGCGCGGCCCCGACGGCACCCCCGCCTACTCCATCCACGGCCGTCCGCGCCACGCAGCGCCCTTCCTCACTCCGGGACCCGGTCAGGACCCCTGGGACCCCGGGCTCCCCAGGGCAGAGCCGCCTCCGGGAAGGCCCACCCGGGAACCCCCTACCTGTGCCCCGACGCCCCCTCCCCGTGTACCCTAACACTCCAAAATCGGTACCTCCACATCTGGATCTCAACCCCAAGCCCCACCGGGCTTTGACAAACCGTGGCTCGGATTCACCTCAGTCCCAGGACCCCCAACCCGGGTCCCCACCAGGCCCTCAACCCGGTCCCGGTCCCGGCCCACACCCCCGGTCCGCCCCGCAGGCAGGTACTTCCCAGAACGAGCTGGGAACGCGACGTACCCCAGTGCGCCTCGGCACACCATCGCCCCCCGAAACTGGGGCATCCACGCGGGGCCGCAGACCCCAGGTGAGACCAGAAAGGCCTATTCCAGCACCGTGGACCTTCCTATCCCTGACGGGGAACCACTCTCCAGGCTGCGGCGGGGAGACCCTGGCCTGGCCAGGAAGACTCACCCCCGCCCCAGACCCCACCCTTTGCTGGCTCCTCCCCAGGCCCCGGGGCCTACACTGTGCCCTCGCTCTTGGGTCCGCGTGTCATCGGTAAAGTCTCGGCCCCAACTTACTCCATCTGTGGCCGCAGCGCAGTGGGCAGCTGCTTCGAGGACCTCAGCAAGGTGGGAGAGGGGCTGCGGGACACGGCGCAGCGCGGGGTGCACCCGGCGGGCCACAGAGGGTCAGGAAGCAAGAGGTGACGGCCAGTGCGCCCCCGCTGCCCTCCCACAGACCCCGGGTCCCTGCGCCTACCACGTGGTGAACACTGGGATCTACAAGCCTCGGGCCCCCCAGTTCTCGATGCTGGCGCGGAATTCACTCCCCCAGGACAACACCCTGAATCCGGGACCCGCAGCCTACAACGTGGACCAAGGGGTCTGGAGTCCCGGGTCAAGGGTCAGGGGAGAGGGGAGGAGGGTCGGAGTCCCGGGGTTCCCCGGCGCGGAGCTGGACGCCTGGCCCCGCGAGGTCAGCGCCGTCTCCTGGGCCCGCAGCATCGCAAGCCCGGCGGCTGGAGCTTCGGGATCCGGCACTCGGACCACCTGGCCCGGGTCCTGACCTACGCGGATGACTGACCCGCTGGGCGGGCGTGGCCCCACAAACGTTTGCTTAAAGCCTCCCGAGCCAGCAGCGTGTCCGCCCCTGTGTGTTTCGCGGGGCGCGACGAGGCAGCGGGGCGCGCGCGGCGCGGGGCGCGCGTCGGCGAGGGGGCGCGCGCGGAGCGGGGCAGCGCGCGGCGCGGGGCTGCGCGCGGCGCGGGGCAGCGCGCGGCGCGGGGCGCGCGCGGCGCGGGGCGCGCGCGGCGCGGGGCGCGCGCGGCGGGACGCTGGGGTCCACGGGTCCCCGGAGCTCCGCGGGCGGGCCTGCCCGGGAAGTCCCGGAAGGTGCGCGCCCGCGGGCCTTCCTGATTGGCCGAGACAGAAGGGCCTGGGGCGACCATTGGCCGAGAGTCCCGCCTGTCCGGGAGGCCCCGCCCACCCGCCGTCCTGTGGCCGCGGGACGGCAAACCGCACCCGCCTGGAGTCTGGAGCAGGATGGGTGAGGGCCGCCGTACCGGACAGGTACAGGCCGGGGTCAGGCTGTGAGGCCGACGAGTAGGAGCCAGACACGGAGACACGCACACGGGCACCACAGACACGGTACAGAGGGGCGGACATGAGAGGGAGAGACCGGGATCAGGGTCGGGACAGGTGCCCCTGCTGCAGACACCCGGACACAGGGCGGCCGCAGGTTCCGGCGGTCTCGCACCCCGCAGGCTCGGAGCGATGGCGTCCTAGGGACCCACGGCCCAGGGGCGCCTGGTGACCTTTCAGGGGGAGGGAGCTCAAGCAACTCCCGGGTCTGACCCGCCTGAAGAGAGACGAAAGCCCCCTGAGCTAGGGGGACCTGCGGGGCTTCGTGCGCGCTGTGTTGGGGAGGGCGCAGGGCGCGCAAATCGGTGCGTGGGAACTTCTGGGCACCCCTAACCCTGAGGTCAGTCCGAGACCGCTTTCCCCTGGGGACGCCACAACTGTCCTGGGGACAGTGCCCCAGCACTGTCAGTGACCTCAAGATAACCCACCGCTGTGAGAACACCACCCCCCACCCCACCCCCCACCCCCGTGATGGCTACACCACCACCGTATTCCATGCCTAGAGGCCGTGCTAGTGGCCATGCCACTGGGAGGCATAGATCTGAAGAAGAAAGTGGTGCTGACCCAGGCCCTGGCCAAGTCTGGGCAGCAGCTGGAGCTGCCAGAGGCCTTCTGCCCGCAACTCATGAACAAAATTCTACAAGGGGAGTGGGTGGCAAGGTCAGCCTGGACCTGGTACCTACCCGGCTGGCTATAGGCTACAAGGTTAGAAGATGCCTCCTCTCCAGACCAGAACGTCTGACCTCAAAGAGGTCAGTTAGCAGCCTACAGGCAATCTCCAACTTGAAGCCTGGCCTAGACAAAGTCCCCCAATGGGGGGGTCCAGGCTTCTCACCCCCAGGATGGAATTTAGGTTCCCCCCACCCCATCGGCCCCCCATAACAGGACCAAGTTCTCCAGCTGCCCCTTGGGTACCCCACTCAGGACTCCCACGGGAAGAGCTGGGTACTCCTCTCTCTTGGTTCCCCAGACTTGTGCTCCTAGGGGTAGGTACTAGCCTCCTCCTCGTCACTCCCCATACCAAATCAAAACAATTTCTTTTCCATTCCCTCTCCACCAGCTGCACATACTAAATGCTTAACTCCAGCTGAAGCCCTAACCAGGGAAAGTGAGAGAGAATGGTGGAGGTAGAGGAGGAGCAGGTGTGCAGGTGTACTCAGCATCCCTGCCCAGCAGGTACCAATGACCAACGGATGTGGTCTGAGGTGCCCTGGTGGGGCAGGGAGGGGTGGGGCCGGGGAGGAAGCCCCGCCAATAAACTGGAGTCTATTCCCGGATTCACCCTCATCCAGAGTTAAGAGCAGGTACAGGTGGGCCACTGGTCATTGATCTAGGTTCTTGATGGTAATATTGGCCAGAATCTCTGAAGAATCACTGATAGGTCATTAATCAGGGTCACAAATGAGGATATTGATCAAAGTTATTTATGGGTCACTGATAGTCATTGAACTTTGGTCACATCATCAGTGAAACCTTGATTGGAGTCATTAATAGGGACTTGATAACAATCACCATTGGGCTCTCTGATCAATCCTTAATGGGCCACAGGGCATTGGTCATTATACCTGATGGGTCAGACCAGTCATTAATGAGGAATTACCAGAATTGTTCAGAAGTTTCTGGTCATGGTCTTCGACACCTGTCATGGTTGCTGATGAATCCTTGATCAGGGTCAGTGAAGGGGGTCCCTGGAAGTCCTGATGCAGGGTAGTCTGGCCGGATGTAAGGGCTGCTGGAGGGAGTGGGCGCAGTCCTATGGGTCAGGGCAAGAAGCTGGTTCCTGTGGACGGACTCCTGTATGAAGCCAGAGTGAGTGTCAGTCTCCATTGACACCCTGCTAGTCATCACAGGTTAGTAACCTGACCTCAGACTCCAGGTCTCCTTCCTGCATGTTAAAGACCCCTGACCTCTGACCCACACAGTCAGGGTCCTCTCATCAGGAGACCATGGGACTTCCCCCAATCACTGGTGATCTGAATAGACCCCAGGGTCAGCGTACCATCACAAGATCCCTGACCACCAACTCAGAAAGGTGACCTGACTGATGCACAACCCACCAATCCCGTTGCAGGTACAACAGGGGACTTGATCCTCAACATTCAGGGTCCCTAAACCCTCATGACTGACCCAAGAGTCAGTATACCCCTGTGAGAAATAAGCCCACCGACCCACTCGAAGGAAGGACACGGAGACTCAGAGCACAGTGAAGCCAGGCTCTAACCAACATTCTTGCAAGAGCGGTGTCTAAGGGACAGGCACACTCAGGGCGGTTACGGCAGGCAATTTATCTCCTAGCGTGAAGTCCCTCCCCTTGTTCTTCATTGGTGAGTACTACAGAGGTTACAGCCTTCCCCAGAGGTCGCCTCTGCCCACGGAAGGCACAAAGTAGTCTGGTTGGAACAAATGTACATTCCCTGAGGTGAGGCAGACTTCAGTTCTTTGGTGCACGCTAACTGCAAAGCCCAAGAAAATAAGGCCACAAAAGGAGAGGGGAAGAACCAGGAAGTGAGGTGCCTAAGGGTTTGGGACTCCGGCGGGGGGGGGGGGGGGGGGGGTTCATACATATTTCCAATAGGTTATAAACCTATTCTTAAGTAGACAGCACAACTTTTATTTGGTGTTTCTGAAAATGAATCATCTCACTTCTCACACGCCACATCTCCGAAAAAGCTCCAGACCCCTCTGCATCACCACCCCCTCCGTCCTCAGTCAGAAGATGGTGGACAGCCCATCCCCTCCGGTGGTGGACTTGAAGTATTCCCTAGTCACACCCAGCAGCTGGCAAGAGTCCTGGGGAGCACCTGTGCCTGCTGGAGTTCGTGTGTCCTACGGGAATCCCAGTGTGGCTGTGGCCTGTTTGGGTAGGTCTTCTAACGTGAGCTCAACTTTCCCTTCATGACTCTGGCAGTCCGGTCCCATGTGCCTCTTGGGAGCTGGAGGACCGCCCGGCCCAGGGGCGCTTCGAGTAGATGCCCGGGAGCAGAGCCTGGACCTGGGCCTGGCTCCAGGCCTATGCTCCCGGACCCCCGCGCCCGGAGGAGGAGCTGCACGTGCCCGTGGACAGTGGGCGCCGGGAGACCTCCGTCCCTCCCCGCCAACCCAGGCCCCTTCCCTTCTCCGAGTTCCCATCCCCTTTCCTTCCCCGAGCCCGGATTCTCACCCCTGGCCCCCCGCCTCCGGCCGGCACCGCGCAACTCATCCGGGCGCAGCCACGCGAGGCATCCACTCCGGCGGGAGGTGGGAGCTGAACTGTAGGTCGGCGTGGGCCGGAGGCTGGCCCTGCAGGGGTCGTCGTGCCCTCGGACCGCGCGCCCTTCGCCACCCCCTCGTCCTTTGCCGACCTCTTCCCGCCGCCGCCGGCGCGCGCTGATCGACACACTGCGGAACAGACGGCCGCGACGAAACCGCAGGAAGGCCGGCGAGACCGAGAGGAAGTGGGGGAAGTGGCTCCGAGGGAAGCCGGGCCGCCGGGGGACGGAGCGCGAAAGGGCGGGGCCAGGGAGACGCCCCGCCCAACTCTACGCTGGGCCCGCCACCTTTTGCGCACGCGCGCAGAGAAGCAGGGACTGGGGAGCGGGGACGTTCACGCTTGTCTGCGCGTGCGCCATGCCCATGAGCGTGCGCGCTGGCGTTGAGCGCACCGGTAGCGCAGGAATCTGTCGACTCCGCTAGTGCAGCGTGGTTGAGTCTACAGCGGTGACGAGCTCTGGCAGAGCGGGGCTGTCCCCTGAGTCGCGGTACTTACGCCGGGTTCCGAGGAGACTGGGTCGTGCTCGGTGTGTGGCTCGGTGTCCAGCTTTCTGACCTTACAGGTGCGCGTCCGGGAGGGCGCCCTGGAAGTGGGGCTCCCAGAAAAAAGGGGCCCAGGAAGGCCACAGGCTGCCTTCGCTTGCCAGGCACATCGCGTGCACTGCTTAGAGCGCGTATGTAAAGAAGGAAGCTGGTGGAGAGAGGCTGTGGGACGTGCCAAAAGGCCATCCAGCCCAGAGCGCAACCCCAGGAACCATCCGGAAGTGGGCGGAGACCAGAAGTCTGGGAATCCTCGGGAGGGTCTTCTCAGCAGCTGAACGAACAGGTGAGGGGGAGTCTTAAGGCCCCCACTTAGCAAATTTCCAGGGGCTCCTGTGAGAAGGACACGGCGGACACCGAAGTTGGTGTCAGGATCCTGGCTGTGAAGGGGGGTGGGGACGCTCGTGACCAGTGGAAACCTCATTCCTCTCGGGGTGAGAGCACCAGGAAAGCTCGGCCTGGAGCGGCGTCGGTGGGTGCTTGCCCGGGCTCCTTGTGGGCGGACCGGCATGGGTGCACAGGGCTGCTGCTGAGCGCGGGGGGAGGGGGCACAAAGTGGTGAAAGGCTGGCAGGCCGCAGGAGGGCCGGAGGAGCCCATCTTTGGGGGTCAAAGGCAGAGACTCGGCCACCTCCTTTCAAGAAATGGGTTTATTGCAAAACGACACACATGCTCAGGAGCCCAGGCAAGGCATGCACTTGGAATGCTTCCCATCAGCTGACCCGGTGAGGTGTGGAGTGCTTCCCCGGGCCATAGAGCTGCAGGCACAGGACCAGGGTGGGAGGAGACAGACTGAGCCTCTCCAGCTAAAGGACAGGAGTGACCAGCGTGGGCATTTGAGAACACCTTTCATAGGTGAGGCAGTCCTGAGCACTAGGTGAGCAGCTGTGAGCTGCCGTGCAGCCTTGGTCCTGCAGACGGTGGCAAGTCTCCCCAGAGCCAACGGGGGCTGACCCAGGAGGCGGAGGCAACCGCAGGCTCCTGACACCTGTGCTCTTTCCTAGGAGCGTCAGGTCCATGCTGCTGCTGGTTCTGGCACCCAAGGCTTGGCACAGGCTCTCTCATCTGAAGCCCCCAGCCCTCGTTTGGACCCCGGGAGGCAAGGCCGGACATGTGAGGTGTCGGCTCCTGTCAAGGCAGGGCCCTGGAGACACAGGCAGGCAGAGCCGGCCCCAGGGCCCTGGGCTTGGAACTAGGCTGTTGATCACCGCCTTGTTTGGGGCTGGGCTGGGTGGCGCCTGGCTGGCTGCCAGGGCCGAGAAGGAGCAGCGGCGGCAGCAACAGCGGACAGAGGCCCTGCGCCAGGCGGCTGTGGGCCAGGGGGACTTCAGCCTGCTGGACCACCACGGACGGGCTCGCTGCAAAGCCGACTTCCGGGGTCAGTGGGTGCTGCTGTACTTTGGGTTCACTCACTGCCCCGACATCTGCCCAGACGAGCTGGAGAAGTTGGTGCAGGTGGTACGGCAGCTGGAGGCTGAGCCCGGCCTGCCCCCGGTGCAGCCTGTCTTCATTACTGTGGACCCCGAGCGGGACACTGTCGCAGCCATGGCCCGCTACGTACAGGACTTCCACCCACGGTTGCTGGGCCTGACCGGTTCTGCTGAGCAGGTGGCCCAAGTGAGCCGCAGCTACCGCGTGTACTACAGCGCGGGCCCCAAGGACGAGGACCAGGATTACATCGTGGACCACTCCATTGCCATCTACCTGCTCAGCCCTGACGGCCTCTTCACGGACTACTACAGCCGGGCCAGATCAGCAGAGCAGATCGCAGACAGCGTGAGGCGCCACATGGCTGCCTTCCGCAGCGTCCTGCACTGAACCAGGTCATTAAAGAGGGTGTGATGGAGCTGTGTGCCTGTGGTCTGCGTCGTCGGTGGCCCCGGGAGGCCACGGCAGGGAAGCGCAGCCCTTTGCCTGCATGGCGCAGGAGTGTTTTTTAAGACTAAGTGGGATGGCAACACCATTTTATTGGGCTGGGCCAGCCAGGAAACGAGGGTCGAGTGAGCAGACGCGATGCCCAGCACCTGCGGGGGACAGGGCTCCAGAGCCCACCCGTCAGCGTCAATGCCCCCCACTCAAGGCTGGGCCATGGAGGGGGCAGCGTAAGTCTGGAAGCGCTTGTGGGCCCGCTGGTGGGTGAGTAGTCTCAGGGACATGGTGTCCACAGCTGCCTCCAGCCCCGGCTGCTGGGTGATCTCCACTGTGTGGTCGTTGGCCTACAGGGATAAGGTGTCAGCAGAGTCGGGGACCGCTTCCCTCCCAGGCTCCCCAGGCCACTCACCAGCTGCAGGGAGGCCAACATGGAGCGACACACCTCGAAGGCAGGTTGGCCAGCTACTAGCTCCGCAAAGGGACACCACTGGTTGAGCTGGCTGAACCTTGAGACCACCTGGTCCCCATAGGTGTGGATGTCAAAGGGCACGTGCTGTTCCTGCAAGAAAGAGGGGCAAGATCCCGGGGCAAAACCCAGGCAGGCGGCAGGGGAGTCCCTAGCTGTCAGTCAGGGCTTGGCCCAACCCCTCCCTCACCTGCTCCTGGAGCAGCGGCTGGATGGTGTCCTCCCAGTGCCTGATGCGCTCACTCAGCTCCGTCTCCTGCACGAACTTCTGAGACGTGGCGATGAAGAGCTCCTAGGGCGGGACCAGGAGCTGCCACCTTCTGTGCGGGAGCCCCGCACCCAGCGCCCCCACCTGCTCTGACTGGGACCTACCACATTCCTGCGGACCAGCTCCTCATAGCTCAGGGATGCCGGCACGGCCTCTGCTTCTGGGAAAGGGGCAGCTATGAGCTTCTGTGGCCACGGGCCACGCCCCTTCCCCCCTCCACTGTCCTCAGGGGCCCGGAGTGGCCCCCCCGGCCAGCAGCTCACTCTCAGACCTACCCAGGTCTGCGGCTTCCCCAGGCTTTGCCTCCTGAGGCTCTGCATACTCCTCAGGCTCTAGAAAGTCATCTGTTGGCAGACAGAGAAGCCCAGGAGGAGGCAGGCTGGCTGGCAGCAGATGCTGAGCCCCCACCCCGGCCCATCCCAGTAGGCTCCCACCTGCCGCCCCCAGATCCTCCAGGGAATCCTCCAGGCGGTCCTCTTCCACAGGCCACAGCCCCTCCTCAGGCCTCGGCAGCCACCGCTCCGCCATCTGTGTGCAGACAGCATCTATGAGGCACACTGCTGTCTCCCACCTGGGACCACGCGGGCGCCAAACAGTGGCCAGTACTTGCCTCCCTCCTCTGCAGCTTCCGGAGGGTCTCCAGCTGCTCCTTCACGTGCTTCCAGTACAGGACTTCCATGTCTACACACAAAGCCCTTGTAAGAGGGGCTCCCACGCCCTGCCCAGCCCCCCTCCCCAGTCCACCTGGAGCCTTGGGTGCCCCCAGGCCGAGGGGAGGCAGGCACTCAGCAGAGTGCGCACATGACCCTGACCTCACCTGCAAAGGACGGGCCCTTTCGCCGGGGCCTCCTGCTGTCAGCGTGCTCGGCATCTTCGAGAGAATTTGGTCAGTAGGAACCAAGCCAAGTCCCCGTGAGCTGCACGCGGACCCTCCTGCCCTGGCCCGGCCCCACCACACCCACTCACAAGCAGCCAGGTACCACTGGTGGAAGTCCTGCAGCTTGGCGACACCCTTCCTCTTGCGCTTCTGTCCTGGAACCTCCTCCACACAGGGGGGCACAGAGTAGGGCCTACCTGGGGGCAAATGGCTACGTCTCAGTGCACAACTAAAGGCCCTGGGGCGGATGATGGCACCCACAAGCCCGAGGAGCAAGTGCAGACCGCACTAGGCAGCACAGCCCCCACCCTCATCTACCACTAGTGCTCCGGAGAACCCAGCCACAGGTGCCCGAGTGAAGGTGTCCCTCCACCCAATTACCTTTCTTGAAGGGCTTGGCGTCCAGGGAGTCAAAGGGGTCCAGGCTCTGCCAGGGGTCTGGGGTCTCCTGAGCAAAGAGTACAAGCAGACCCTGGGGTGGGAGCAGGGGATGTACATCTTCCCCCCAGAAGTCCAGACACAGAGAAGGGCTGGCCACATTCAATCCAGGACCCAAGGGTGACCCACCAGAGAGAGAGGTTCCCCAGAGCAGCAGAAGAGGGGATTCGATTTCTGGGGCAAGGAAGATTCCTTGCAAAAGAGAGCCAGCACAAAGGGCCTCCAGCTAGGAGCCCAGGCATCCGGAGCTCTGAAAGCTAGCAGGAGTGAGGGGCGGGCAGCAGAGCCCCAAAGCACATCCTCCTTGCCGGGGAGGGTCTGAGCCCCACTAACCCTCACCTTCAGCAGGGACATAGGCTCCCGTCGCTCCCGCAGCACACACCTGCTGGGCTGGGCAGCACTCTGCAAAGAAACAGCCCCAGGGATGCCTCTCCCCTCCTCCACCCAAGGCTGGGGGACCCCAGTAGTCTGCTCTAGGGTCGGACACCAAGAACCCTGCAGAAGGACCCTCTTAAGGAAAACAAACACTCTAGGAAAAATTTTAGAACACACAAACTAGTAAACTAGTAAAATGGGGTACTGTTTTTTTCCTTTAAAAAATACCAAAAAAGTTGGGGCGCCTGGGTGGCGCAGTCGGTTAAGCGTCCGACTTCAGCCAGGTCACGATCTCGCGCTCCGTGAGTTCGAGCCCCGCGTCGGGCTCTGGGCTGATGGCTCAGAGCCTGGAGCCTGTTTCCGATTCTGTGTCTCCCTCTCTCTCTGCCCCTCCCCCGTTCATGCTCTGTCTCTCTCTGTCCCAAAATAAATAAAAAAATAAAATAAAATAAAAAAAATAAATAAAATAAAAAATACCAAAAAAGAAAAAAAAGACTGCAATAAACATCCATGTACGTACCAATCAAAATTAACAAATATTAACGTTTTTCCTGTATGTATCAGGATTTTTGTTCTAATAAAAAGATTTTGGAGCTCCAGGCAGGAACACAAAGCCAACCCTCGGGGGTGGAAGGGGCAGCGACAGCCTCCAAAGCCCATCCCCTCCCACCAGCCTGATCTCGGGAGTCAGCCTGGGAGACCAGCTGCCATCCTAGGTGGTAGCATGACCACAGGGCTCAGACCCTTGAACCCTAGGCCACGTCTCCAAGGAGCAGCAGCTATTCGGATCGGAAAGAGGACAGATGTAGAAGGCACCACCCGAAAGGGCTGGGTGCAAGGACCAGAGGCAAAGCCCCCGGGCCCACCTATCCCACCGGAGTGTGGGGCCTTCGCAGGCCTCGCAGGGCCCCCACCTGCTGCGGGCTCCTGGGCTCCTGGGGCTCTGGAGGGACGTCAGGGGCCATGGGCTCAGGGAGCTCCACTGCCCCATCTGCGTCCTCATCCTCCTCCCCACCTCCAGGCAGCGGGCCTTCCGGAGAGGTACCTGGGCCGGGGAGCAAGAGACCGGTCAGCCCCGAGAAGCCCAAGGCCAGACAGCAGATGGGAGGCTGGCCTTGGCCAACACCCCGGAGAGCCTGCAAGGCCGATTCCCTCACTCAGCCCCACTCATTAGACCCGGAGTGGTATGACCACGCCTCTCGCCATGCCACGGTTTCATTTGGCTCGTTTTACCAATTTTCCTCCTGAAAGGCTGCCATCCATGTGTGCCCAGGGTGAGGTCCAAACCTCACAGGCCCAAGAACGGCCAGAGGGCAGTCACGAGACCAAGACAGCGCAGTGAGGCCAAGGTGGGGAGGGAGGCCTAGGTCCAGGTGCAAAGAAGCCAGGCTTCGTTGCTCCCCACACCTCACGCCTGGGGCGGCGGAGCATGGCCCCATGCAGAGCCCCATCTCCCCATCCCAACCCCGCAAGTCCACGGTGGTGCTCTCTTCTCACCTGGCTCCTGGGAGGCGCTGAGCGCAGGGACGGAACTGCACACACAGACTTCCATTGGCTGCTCCTCAGCCCCCTCAGCCTCTGCGAAAGATGGGGGACTGGACAGGGTCAGCCCAGCCCCTCCCTCCAGGAGGCCCCTCCCAGGGCAGGGGAAGGAGAGCAGAGACCCGTCACAGGACTCGGGCACCCCGGGGCCGAGCCAGCTATGGGCAAAGAGGGGGCAGAGGGGATGTGGCCTGGCAGACCTATCCTCACAGCAGGTACCCGGGGAGGGAGGCAGGACCAGAGCTGGCAGGCACAGGGGACCTGACAAGGGGTCCAGCCCAGAAGTCCCTTCCTTCCCACCCAGCCCCCACATCCAAGCCCTCACCCTTCTGGTTCCTTGGCAGCAGTGTCTCCGTTGGGGATATGCCCACCGGCTCCAACATGAAGGCTCCTCTGGGGTGGGCGGTGCATGTGTTCATCCTAAAATCCTTCCGGCTGGCCAGGACCTCCCCCTGACAGCTGCGCTGGCAGAAACACAGCCACTGCAGAGACCCTTCCCAAGCAGCCCTCTCCCCTTATCTGATTCCCCTCAGCCAAGCTGAGGCCAGTACCTGTACAGGGGGCTAACATTCTTCTCCATCTCATCAGGGGCCACAAGGGCCATGGGCAGGAGAGGGACGATGAGGATCTCCTGCGTGGAGGCCAAGAGCGGGTGAGCCACAGGCCCCACGGGCTCCATGTGGGAAACCGTATGGGAGGACACCTTCCAACACCCCCATCAGCTAAAGGCAGCCCCACAGAGGGAGGGGGACTCACACGGGGAGGCAGGTCGTTCCTCAGATCCACATTAGCGCGGGAGTCAGGGAGGTCATCTAGCGACAGGAACTGTGGGGAGACAGAGCTCAGGAGCAGCGCCCGGCAAGCGCACAGCAGGCAGTGGCCACGCACCCGATAGATCTCACCTGGTCGTCCGCCTCCTGGGGGGCCTCGGCACTGGCGTCCCCATCCGCCCCCTGTTCCCGCACTGAGGACAGCTGCTTGGCCCGCCTGAGGGAGAATCAGTGCATGGGTGTCTGGGAGGCTGCAGGCCGGGCAGACACTCAGGCCTCCACCTGCTGGCTCAGACCACCAGTACTCACTTCTTGCCAGAGATGAAATCGAGAGCCTGGTAGACCAGCGAGTACAGGTACTCCACCTGGAGACCAGAAGCAGACGGTGAGGACGCGGAAAGGAGCAGCCTACCAGAGACGCAGAGACGAGCGTGTGCACAGAGAAGCCCACCGTCCCCTCGAAACCCTCCGGCACAAGCCCCGCCCACGTGGCTGCTAGAGTGGCCTCTCCAATCAAACGAGCACGTCTTATCGTTGTGGTTCTCTCCTCGTCCTCCGTCCCCACGCTGCATGCAGCCACAGGAACGGCCGTCGTCACCCAGCTCTGACCGTCTTCAGTCCCTGCACGCCGGCCTGCGTGCGGCCCCCCCGGCCCATCGCCGTGCTGCTCCTGCCCGACACCCACAGCAGCTCCTTCCCGCCCCGCCCGCAGGCTCGGGCCACCACCGCCCCATCTCCGGAAGCCCGTGAGTCCCTGCCTGCCCCGTCACAGGGTAACGGTCAGGATTTCCGAGAGGCTGACCAGCAGGGCGTGTGTGTACCGCCTCTGGGTCTTTCCCTCTGGGATGACACCACCCCAGAGCACATGCAACCCCTCTTCTTGGCCCTGCTTTTTTTTTTTTTTTTTTTTTTTTTTATGCAACAAACGTTCATTGCGCTTCTATTATGTACGGGGCTCTGCACTAGACACTGGACACAATGGTGAGCACAAGCGGTGGTGCCCCCTCATCACAGGGGCCCCATTTATTAGGACCAATAAGCACTACCCGTTTCAAGTGTCTGTTCACATACAGGATTGTGTTCGTGCTTCTTCCCGTCTAGTCTGTCTGAATTAGGTGTCACTGCTGTTCCCGTTTTATAGTAGAATAAACCGAGAGAAAGTCGCCTGGATCAGGGGTAGGTCTGGGATTTGTACCCAGGGATGCATGATCCTCACTGCCACTAGCCACGTGTGAGTCAACCAATTTTAAATTCAAGTTCACTGAAAGTCAGTAAAACTCAGAATTGCTCAGTCACACCGGCCGCCTTCCAAGGCCTCCGCCGTCACGTGTGGCAAGTACTTACCGTCTTTGACAGCACAGGTCACAGACCATGTCCATCATTTCAGGAAGTCCTGCTGGGCAGTGCTCGTCTAGAGCTCGCACTCCCCCCCACCTCCCAGACTTCGTCAACGTTTCACTACACTTGCTTTACCACGCTTCTCTCCGTCTGTCACCTCACGTTTTATGCTTTCAAAGTCACTTGCAGACATTCCTTCTCAGGACAAATACAGGATGTAGGAATCTGACGTAACCGGCGAAATCTTAAACTGTCTTAATGACTTACGGTGCCCAGAGATAAATCCGTGTCCTGTGCCATTAGAACTGAATGTAGATGGCTCACTGCCCTTCTCTAGTTTGGACCCCATTATCAAGTTCCTTATCACAGTTCTGAACTCTTACCTTTTGTCTTTCTCCCACCCACTACACCGCCAATGCTGAGTCCGCTCAATTCTGAGCACTTTTCCGTGCTCCCCGCTAGGGGATGGCTACGCACTGCTGGAGGAAAAGGGCACAAACGTGCCCCTGCAGACAGCAAGATGCGCGGACCGTCCGTGCCTTCTGTCAGTCTTTCGTTTGCATTCCCCTCAGCAAGCATTGTGAACTTTCACCAAATTTCCTTAACAGCTGACTTATATTCTCCATTACGAAAACTGGGGCCCTTGGCAGGAACTCCCCAAATGCCTGTGTCCAACTTCTGCGCATCAATACTGACTTCCTCCTCCAGAATCCTGAGATGAGGTGCCTTTTCTTTTTTTCAAGGCAGGCTTGTCAATCCATGGTCCTGACCCATTCCTCAACTATCTCTTCTGGGATTCTGTTGCATCCGCCGCCCCACCCCCACCCTTCAGCGCTGGCTGTCACTGATACCTGCCCCCTGCCCAGTTCTGATTTCACCAGTGCAGGTGATGTCCAGGAGCTGGGCATGAGATGGACCACAGCCTGAACGGAGGACTGCTGCTTTCCTTGCTGTCCCCCCTCCCAGTGACCTCTCCCCCAAAGGGGTCACGCCATGTCTCCACACCTCTCCCCACCCCACAGTCTGGTCCTTCTCTCCCTAAAACCCCTGGTGGCCTTCCAGGATACCCACTGGACACCTGAAAACCTTTCCGGTGTGGGTCAATTCACTGAACTCAACATTTTGGGTCTTACGGTCTTCTTTCTTCCCCCTTAAAATCCTCTACTGCTCTGTCTTCCGGGACACTGTCTCGATTTACCTTTCTCTCACTCTTCCTTCTTGTAGGCGCTTCCTAAACACTGGTTTTCTCAGGATGCTCGCTTCATCCTGCTTTTCCTCTTATTCTACACGGGGTTCTGGACGAGTGGACTACCGACAGTTTGGACTGGACCATTCTTTGCTGCGTGGGGCTCTCCTGTATACCACTGGATGTTTAGCATTAGCAGCAGGCCCCGCAGTTATAAATCCAAGCTGTATTAAGAGGTGCTGAGGAGGAGGGACACAGGAGGTGCTGGCGAGGAAGGGAAGAGCCAGGGGTGAGCCTGCCATCTGCCCCAGCAGGACAGTCAGGCTCAGTCCCGCCAGCAAGTCCCGTCTTGCAATGGCAAGAGCAGCAGCCAGATGGGCCCACCTTCTTACTGTAGACACAGGCAGAGCCCTGGATCAGCAGCGCTGCCTCGATGAAGTTCATGGTGGTTTTTCCTTCATCAAAAGAAATGCAGATCTGGTCCAGCTGCAAAACACAACACCAGGGCGTCGGGAAGCCGAAACCTGGGTACGCTTCTCCCCAAGAGCTCACCCAGCGCCCCTGCCTCCTCCCGGCACTCTGGCTCTGCTTGGAGTGAGCAGGCGGGCCTTTGTGATTTCTCCTACCTCCTGTAACCTCTCAGACCTACTAGTTCAGAAAAGGAAGGCCCCTGGAGTGTATCAGCCACAAACGGCCAGAGCTGCACGGGAGTCTCTCCCTGGAGACGCTCCGCACTGAGCCCACCTAAGTCAAGGCACAAGTTGGACAGAATCGGGCGGGAAGATCCCTCACCCTGCGAGAAGGAAAGGGGAACCTCAGGGGTGGGGAAGACAGAGACAAAACTCTGGGCCTCAATCCTTTGAGCAGAAACTAAGGAAACACTTACAAGTGAGTCCCCCTCCTTCCTCTGCAACCCCTAACCTCCCGAGCCCCAGCTCCTATCACCCCTTGAACGTCAGTGTCCACGGACCACATGCCAACAAGTCCCAGACCCACCTGCGGCAACACTCTCCCCTAAGCTGCGGGACTGTGCTTAGAGCAACCCCAACGCATCCAAATGTCCCCAGACTTTTTCTCTCCATGCTGAAGCCAGGGCTCCCCAGAACCTGGCCCCTCTCCTGCACGTCTCTCAGCAAACAGCACTTTGAAGCCCAACATGTTTTTTCAAGTTCTGCCTTTGCTTTCCACGTGCCTAGGACACCTGCCCCCAGCTGTGCCCCGTGTGAACCCAGCAGTGTGGCTCGGACGCCTGGCTCGGACGCCAGGGACTTCTCCCTCCCTGTAGGGCAACTGCAGCCTTTACCTCACGGCCTGACGCTGGTGTCCAGTAAATGTCTCATGAACGAACCAAGTGCTGACATCAGAGCTAAGCCTGAAAGACACACTCCCCAGGCAGATGAAAGGAGAGGCCTTTTAGGAAGAGCAACCACTCCCACAAAGGCAGTTAGCTGACCCGGGAGTCCACTATTTTTTTTTTTTTTCAACGTTTTTTTATTTATTTTGGGGACAGAGAGAGACAGAGCACGAACGGGGGAGGGGCAGAGAGAGAGGGAGACACAGAATCGGAAACAGGCTCCAGGCTCCGAGCCGTCAGCCCAGAGCCCGACGCGGGGCTCGAACTCACGCACCGCGAGATCGTGACCTGGCTGAAGTCGGACGCTTAACCGACTGCGCCACCCAGGCGCCCCGGGAGTCCACTATTTAGGAAAATGAGTATCACGCAAACATGTCCAAAGCACAGGGCGTGTTGGGGAGCAAGGTCAGACGTTAGACACTATGGAGAGGGAGTCTAGGAGGACACCACCCAGGGACCACCTCTACCAGTTCCTGAAGGATAGAGGGAGTTTTTCAGGTCAGTGAAACATGAGAGTCTGACAGCGTGCAAACATTCTGGAAATAAGTGAAGGGCTTTCCCTGAAAGGAGGGACTATGAAGCAGAGGGTAGCCGGGCCACCCAGGCCCTCTTCTTCTCAGCCTAGGCTGGCTCACCCACTCCCAGGACCTCACACTCCATCCACTTTCTAACAACTCCCAAATGCATGCTCCAGATTGAACCTCCCATCTAAGCCTAAATCCATACGTCCAGCTGCCTTCTTCAAACACCACTTGGATGTCTTAACCAAAATTTGTATCGGACGGGCCCACACTGAACTCTCGATATCCGCCCCCCAACCACCCGTCCAAAAACCCGCAAGTCTCAGCTCCTTCCTCTCTTCTCTCATTTTCCCCATTCAACCTATGCCAAGTTCCCTGCCAATTCCATGCTCCACTTCGACTAAACTGTCTGCTCCTCTCCACAGTGGCTGTGGCTCTTGCTCAGCCGGCCCCACCTCTTGCCCGGCCCTCGGCACTAACTGGGCTCTCCCCCCGCCTTCACTCCCTTCCAGCCTACTCCTGACAAGCCAGCGCTTGTCTGCAGACACAAGGCAGAATTACGTCACTCCACTCAGAACCCTAATGGCTTTCTGTCACTCTCAGGGAAAAAACCCAAATCGCAAACAGAGCCTCGCAGGCTGACCAGCTTCCCTCTGCAGCTACCCACCCTCCCCTGCTCGCTGCACGGCAGTCACACAGGGCTACCTCTCCAGGTCCCCCATGGAGCCAAGCACTTTCCCACCTCACAACCTCGGAATCTATCTTCTCTCCACGTGGAACATTCTTCAGCTCATTTGGACTAGGCAACTCCTTGCATCCCAAACAAAGTTCAGTCCCCCACATAAACTCTTCGTGGAGCCCTCAACTTTTCTTTTGAACCTCTCATGTCTGTGATTGCACAAAGACACAGTGACGAGGACAGTGGCCTCTGCTCTGCCACCTATTAGGACTGTGAGCCTATCTCTTAACCTCCCTGTAGAACTAATACCTGTTCCAACGACCCTATGTCGTTACTTCCTCAGGATCCGTTCTCCTACAAGGGTGAAGCAGGGACTACTGTTTGCTTGCCACTATTTTCTTAGGATTTCACATGATTCTTGGCATACAGCAGACACTCAACAACAACAAACAAAAAAATAAATGGATGAAAGAGCCTGGGTGGCTCAGTCAGTTAAGTGTCCGACTCTCGGTTTCAGTTCAGGTCATGATCTCCCAGTTCCTGAGTTCGAGCCCCAAATGGTGCTCTGCGAGAGTAGCAACGTGATAAGAAGTGTTTAAAAAAAAAAAAAAAAAAAAAAAGAACTTTCTGGTAGCTGCATGGAAAAGGAAAGGAGGAGAAAGACAAAACAAGAAGCAGGGAATCAGGACTTTAAAGGGCAGAGAAGGTCTGGAACAGCAAACAAAAGCAGGAAGGGAGCTGACCAAGCCAGGAAGTAGATCTACCAAGCATCCCCAGGCACCCTGACCAATGTGGAAACCTGAATTCACAGTAGCCCCACCCAGCACAATTCTCTGCATTTTCTCAGCAGTCCAGGTGTCCAAGCAGAGAAGGTAGATCAGTAGATCAAGTATTCATCCAACAAACACTTATTCTATGCCCCCTACTATATGCAACGCCCCCTACTATATGCCGGGCATTCTATTATTATTATGCAAAGGGAACAAGGTATACACATGGTTCCTGCCCTAGCAGAGTTAAACAAGTGAACAAGTTAAAGAAGAGCTTGTGATAAACATCCTAAAGAACATAAAGTACTGTGACAACTATCTTAAACAGGCTGCTCACCTGACGTTTAACCTGAGACATAGAGGATAAGAGGTGGTTAATCATAAAAATAAATGGGTGAAGAATATTCCCCAGTGGGAACAGAAAATACAAAGACCCTCAGTCAGGAATGAGCTCCAGGGGCACCCGGCTGGCTCAGTCGGTAGAGCATGCAACTCCTGATCTCAGGGTCCTGAGATTGAGCCCAGGTTTGGTGTAGAGATAACTAAAAAATAATAATAAAATAAATAAAGTTCCTTATTAAAAAAAAAAGGGGGGGAGGGCACCTGGCTGGCTCAGTCAGTTGAATGTCTGCTGTTAGCACAGAGCCTGCTTCGGATCCTCAGTGGCCCTCTCTCTCTGCCCCTTCCCTGCTGGTTCTCTATCTCAAATTAAATAAATAAACTTAAAAATAAATAAATAAGCCCCAGTGTTGTAGGTTGATTGGCTCTAAAGAAAGGTGGAGAGGAGCTCAAGATGAGGCTACAACAGTCAGCAAGGCCAGATTCGGAAAAGGAGGTTTGCGCTTTAGTCTTAGCACAGAAGCCTCTGAGGCGCCACTGCAGTCACACTTGCTACTGGATGGAGCGTGAATCGATGGGGCCAAAAAAAGCTGTTACAGAGCCTAGGAAGGAAGGTTTTACATGAATCTGAGCCAGGTAGAAAACAGATGAATTCAAGGGAAATTCTGGTGGTGCAACTGACAGAATTCACCGAGTTTCACTAAAACAGCTTTTAGTTCTCACCTTTTGTTGAGCAGTAGTGCTATTAGCAAGGAAGACCGAGATTAGGGCAAAAAAAATATAAAGCTCCACTTTAATGTATTAAATCTGAGATGCTTGGGGCACCTGGGTGGCTCACTTAAGTGTCTGACTCTCAGTTTCAGTTCAGGTCATGATCTCCCAGTTCCTGAGTTTGAGCCCCAAATGGTGCTCTGCGCCAACAGCACAGAGCCTGCTTGGGTTCTCTCTCCCTCTCTCTCTGCCCCTACCCTGCTCTCAAAATAAGTAAACATTAAAAAAAAAAAAAAAAAAAGAGATGCTTCTGTGGAATGTCTAAGAGGAATGTCAAAGGTAAGCAGCTGGATATACAAAATAAGTTCAGAAAAAAAGATCTGCTGGGGGGTCGGGGGGGCTCAGTTGGTTGAGCATCTCATGGCATAATCCCAGGGTCGTGTGACTGAGCAAAAAGTCAGGCTCCATGCTGAGTGTGGAGCCTGCCTAACATTCTTTCTCTTTCTCTTTCTCTCTCCCCCTCTGCTTTTCCCCCCACCTCGTGCTGTCTAAAAAGAAAAAAAAAAAAAAGAAAGAAAAAAGATCTGGGAATGAACACATAAATCTGAGAGTTGTCCTCATACAGGTGATATTTAAAATCAGGGAAACAAGTGAGATTATTTAAGGGAGATACAGAAGATGGCCCAGGCCCTGCTCAGAGAAGCTAAACACTTAAGAGACTGGATAGCAAAGAAATAGTAAGCAAATAACATGGGGAGAAAAAATCAGAGCACGTAAACCTGTATCCAAAAAGGAGTGGTCAGCCCAACAAATGCTGCTAAACTGAATAAGGTGACACTTCTAGCGTCCCTTGAATTTGCCAGGATAGACGTCACTGTTGATCGCAGTCCAAGTGAGCTGCAATGTGAAAGCGAAGTACAGAAACGGAGCAGACAGCACATTAACAAGGACTAGACTCGGCTGTCAAGTCAATAAAGACCAAATGCTGACGAGTAGAACATGACAGCAGCTTGAAACTGGTTTCAGAACCCAAGATAAGAAACTCTCTTTCACCGTGATCCAGCTGTCTCAAATACCCAAACACGCACATAAATTCTAGTCTATCCTGTTACATTACAGAAAAATGCTTGTCACCACCCATGAAATCCATTTCACGGCTCTGGAACAGGTAGCGACCTGTGATGACAACTCCAGGCTAATTTAATAAGGGATGACTTCCAGAGGCAGAGATGGATTTGGAAAAAAAGAAACGAGCCTGAGGACAGCGCCAGAAGGACACAGACGAGGAGGCGGGGCGGGGCCGCCCAGCAGCCCCCCGCCCGCCGCCCCGCCCCGCGCCACTCCCCGGGACGGCACTCACCTCCTCTAGATATTCTCCCAGCTGGGCCGCCACGTCCACCTCCCAGTTCTTAGTGAGGTCGCGGATGGGCTGCAGTAGATGGGCGAAGCGCGCCTCCACGTCCTCCATGTCCGGAAGGGGCCGGGGCGGCCCGGAGACCGCAGGGCCGTCTTCGAGGGGAGCCAGCGTCCTCAGCCCGCCACTAGTTCTGGCGCCATTTTGCTGTTCCCGCCCAGGGTAAGGACGTAGCGCGTGACGCCGCGCGCACATCTATGACGCACGCGGCCGCAGCGGGCGAGAGCGAACCCCGACGCCGCGCTGCAGGAGCGCGCCGGAAGGGCCGCAGTTGGTGCTGGAGGCGGGGTCGGCGGGCGGGCGGGCCGGCGGGCGGGGCGTGGGCGGGGCCGGCGGGGCGGGGCGGGGCCGGCGGGGCGGGGCGGGCCGGCGGGGCGGGGCGGGGCGGGGCCGGCGGGCGGGGCGGGCGGGGCCGGGCGTGCCCGAGGGCTGTTCTCCGGCCGGCCGCGTAGCGGACATGGCGGGCTCCCGGCTCCCGCGACAGCTCTTCCTTCAGGGCGTGGCCGCCGTCTTCATGTTCGCGTTCGCGTCCCTCTACACGCAGATCCCGGGTGAGGGCGCCGAGGGTGGGACACCTCCCGGCCCGCGCCCTGCGTCCCCTCCTCTCTCCGCCCGACACTCCGCTGACTGGGGGAGGGAGTAACGTCCAGGCCTCGGTGCCTGGGGTAGGGGCTTCGGTTCATGTCCTGCGGGCCGCGGGGGGCTTGGGGAGGTTTGAGGGTGTGCAGGTTCTGACTTGGCGCCGGGGCAGAATTCTGAGGGGGGTGGGCGCAGACCTGGTGGGGCAGTTAGGAGATATGACCTGGAAGAGAGGAGAACTCTCTCCGTTGGGCGGGAGGTCCTGACTTGGGAATTCCGGTAGACCTTCTGGGGCCTGATCTGGGAGGGGTTGGAGATCAGGTTCTCACCCGGTTGCAAGAGTCTCCAGGTCCTGACCTAGGTTGGGGGAAGGGGTGGGTCCTGTGGGCCCAGACTGGTGGGGGGTGTCTAGCCTTGGGGGACAGTGTCAGGGCCCTGGCCCTGATGTGCACTCCCACAGGCCTGTATGGTGCCGAGGGCATCCTACCTGCGCGGAAGACGCTGAGGCCACAGGGCAAGGGGCGCTGGCAGCAGCTGTGGGAGACCCCGACCCTGCTGTGGGAGGCGCCGCAGCTCGGGCTAGACACCACGCAGGGCCTGGAGCTGCTGAGCCTGCTGGGCACCCTGCTGGCCCTGGGTGCGCTGCTGCTGCGCCAGCTGCGCACCCTCCTCGTCTACCTGCTGCTCTGGGCTGCCTACCTGTCGGCCTACCAGGCAAGTGGGGGCTGCCTGCTGCCCGCTCCCCCCCCCCCGCACCACTGGGACCGTGTCACCAACTTCTCCAGCCCTGTCCACCCTCCCGCTCACCCCTGTCTCTGCCTTGCCTGCCTCTGCAGACACCCGCCCCCGCCTCCCTGACAACCCTTCTCCCTGCAGGTGGGCCAGGTGTTTCTTTATTTCCAGTGGTGAGTGACTCCTGGGTGTGGGGCTGCAGGGGACGGGGTGGAGCAGGATATGTTTGCCTCTCCAGGGAGGACCCTCTGAGGGGAACAGCCTTGATGGGGAGGGGCCCTTTGTGCTGTTCCTTCTTCCCATAGGGATTCCCTGCTGCTGGAGACTGGCTTCCTGGCCGTGCTGGTGGCCCCCCTGAGACCGTGCCACCACCATAAGCAGGCCCCCCAGGGCGGGCTGGCAGGGGCCTTGCCCCACGAAGACCTCCCCTTCTGGCTGGTCCGCTGGCTGCTGTTTCGCCTCATGTTTGCCTCGGGTGTGGTCAAGCTCACCAGCCGTTGCCCCGCTTGGTGGGGGCTTACCGGTAAGGGTCCTATCCTGGACTCTGGGGCAGTCTTGGGGGTTCTGCCCAGCCCTGACCACCCATTTATCACCTGCAGCACTCACCTACCACTACGAGACACAGTGCCTGCCCACACCTGCCTCCTGGTTCACCCACCACCTGCCCGTCTGGCTGCACAAACTATGTGTGGTGGCCACCTTCCTCATTGAGATCGCAGTGCCCCCCCTGTTCTTCGCCCCTGTTCGCCGCCTGCGTTTGGCAGCTTTCTACTCTCAGGTGGGTGGGGACCTCAGCCGTCAGGAAAGTAGGATGTGGCCTTCTTCAGCACTGCCCAGCGGGTCCCATTGGGATCGGGTGGCTGTTGCAAGCAGTCCGGAAGGCCCGGTGGGTGGAGGGACAGGCTAATCCAGGATGTAAAGGCATGCCTGTGGGGCAAGGCTGTGGCGTCCCTAGAAGACGCCAGTGAGGTCAGCCAGAGGCAGGTGCAGAAGGGCTGCACGAGGCATGCCGAGCTGGGGTTCCTTCCAGGTGGTGGGAGCCATGGAAGGTATGAGCAGGGGGTAGAGGACAGTGGAGTGAGAACATAACCCAGGCCCGGGGATGATGAGGGGGGTGGGATGCCTGCAGGAGAGACCTAGGCACAGGGTGCCGCGGGGCTTGAAGCAGGCTCTGAAGGGCCAGGAAGGGGGTGGGCCTCAGGAACTCTCAGTGCAAACACTCCCCCAGGTTTTGCTGCAAGTCCTCATTATCATCACTGGCAACTATAACTTCTTCAACCTGCTCACGCTGGTGCTCACCACCGCTCTTCTGGATGATGGGCACCTGACTGCTACACCTGGCAACAGCCACTGCAAAAAGGCGGCCAGTTGTGAGTGTCAGCTTGTCCCAGACGGCCGGACACTCTCAGCCCAACCACCCACCAGCAAGTTTCTTTCCCTCCACCACCCCCCAAGTGACCCCTGCTCTAGTTCCGCCCCAGCCCAAGACTATGACTGTCTTGCTCAACAGCCTGGCCCAGGACGCTGCTGGCTGTGCTGTCTCTGCTCTTGGAATTCACCATCTACGGGCTGCTAGCCTATGGTACCGTGTACTACTTCGGCCTGGAAGTCGACTGGGAGCAGCGTGCTGTCCACTCCAGAACCAGTGAGTGCCAGCCGGGGGGACCAGAGGGCAGAGCTGGACCGTCCCTCCTCACACCCCTTTCCCTCTGCAGCTTTTACCTTCCACCAGTTTTCCCAGTGGCTGAAAACGGTGACCCTGCCCACCATGTGGCTGGGGGTGGCCTCCCTCACCTGGGAACTGCTGACTGCCCTCTGGAGGTACGTGGCCCGAGGGGGTGGGGCAGAGCCGCGCAGGGCAGGCCTGACAGCACTCGGGTCCCCCGCCCCCCAGGTGGACCCAGGTGCGAGGGTGGCCGAGGAGGCTCTGCACTGCAGTCCAGCTGCTCATCTTCGGCACTGCCACGGTGGCCTTGTTTGTGATCAGCCTGGTGGGTAGCACGCGGGGAGGAGGGTGGGGTCCGGAGGGGCAGCACTGAGCCTCGCCCACCTGCCTCTAGGTGCCATACTCCTACATGGAACCCTCAACCCACGGGCGACTCTGGACTGGGGCCCACCGCCTGTTCGGCACCGTAGAGCACCTACAGCTGGCTAACTCCTACGGCCTCTTCCGCCGGATGACCGGTCTGGGTGGGCGGCCCGAAGTGGTGCTGGAGGGCAGCTATGACGGGCACCGCTGGGTGGTAAATGCTCCCGCGGGCCCCACGAGGCAGGGAGGGACCTGCAGAGGGCAGGGGGAGGGTCCATCCAGTCCAGCGAGTTGTGTTAACCTGCTCTGCCGGGCAGGAGATCGAGTTCATGTACAAGCCCGGGAACGTGAGCCGGCCACCCCCCATCGTGGCGCCCCACCAGCCCCGCCTCGACTGGCAGATGTGGTTCGCAGCCTTGGGCCCACACTCTCACAGCCCCTGGTTCACGGGCCTGGTCCTGCGCCTGCTGCAGGGCAAGGAGCCTGGTGAGACCCCGTGGGGAGTTGGGGGTGGCTCACGGGAAGGGTAGGGTCTGGTGGGGGCAGGGTGTGTGTGAAGGGGAGGGTGGGGCCGAGAGAACATTGGCTGTGCTGAGCCCGCTCCCTGGCAGTGATCCGCCTCATCCAGAACGACGTGACTAAGTACCCCTTCCACAAGCGGCCACCCACCTACTTGCGGGCCCAGCGCTACAAGTACTGGTTCTCACATCCTGGGGAGCAGAGGTAAGGCCAGGGTGCCCAGTGGGAAGCTGGGGCCTGAGCTCAGGCAGCCCCTGAACGTCCCGCCCTGTTGCAGCCAGTGGTGGCGACGCCAGTGGGTAGAGGAATTCTTCCCACCAGTGTCCTTGGGGGACCCAACGCTGGACACGCTGCTCAGACAGTTTGGCCTTCAGGTGGGAAGGCGTTAGGGAGGGGGAAGTGGCAGGGGTGACCCTCCCCCACAGGAGTGGTCCCCACGGACCTTCCTCAATCCTACACCCACAGGACAAGAGCCCACCCCGAGCCCGCAGCTCCAGCAACACCCTGGCCCAGGCCCTCCACTGGGTCCGGAGACAGCTGTCTCCCCTGGAGCCTTCCACCCTGCTCTGGGGGCTCCTCGCCGCAGTGGGGGCCATCAGGGTCGTGCAGGCCCTGCATTCAAGGCCTCATTCCCCCCGGTCTTCCCCTCCGGGGAAGGAGGAGAAGCACAGGCCAGCCCCGAAGAAGGACTCTGGAGCTGCCACCAAACGAGCTGCCCCAGCCCCTGACAACTGTACGAGCAGTTCCCAGTCTCCAGGGAGGAAAAAATAGCTGCATCTGTCAGCCACACGTCCGGAGAGGGTCAGGGTCCCCAGCACGTCTCTGGCCTTCTGCCGCAGGACGTGATCCAGCCAGCGTGCCTTAGCCAACTGCCGTGACAGATGCAGGATGGGGTGCCATCCTCCGGGGGGGGCTCTGGCTTCCCTGCTGCGCGGAGGGCCCACTCCCCAGACACACACCAACCGTGCCCTCCCCAGGCCATCTCCTGGCCTTGACCCACGAGGCAGGCATGTGACCCAGCTCAAGGTCTCTGCCGGGACATTGTACCAGGGCTGGGGAAGCCCTTTCCCTCTGTAGGGATCCAAGCCTGATGCCCCAGCAGCAGCTCCTGCACCAGAGGGTCTGAGGCTGACTTGCTGGGGCATCGAGGGAGAGGGAAGACAGTCCTGAGACTCCTGCCATTTGGGTCCAGGAACCAATAAAGGTGTCTCTGTGCTTGACCACGCGTCGGATGTTTTCTTCCCGCTTTGGAGTCCTGAGGACAGCGGACCTTCCCCTACCTCTGGTAGTGGACACAGCTCGTGCTGTCCAGCTGATAGCTGGCCTGGCTTTGTGGATGCCTTCATTCTCCCGCCCTCAACGTTCCCCTCTGTGAAACAGACATAAGCACACGCTCGGGCACGGCCTGGCCGACCTATCCGCTCCACGCATCAAGTCTGCGAGGCCAGTGACACAACGTAGGGCCTGGAGGCATCCAAGGGCCCGAGAACTCACCAGAACCTGGGCCCTGCTTTCTTTGCTTGTCCTGCTTCCTCATCTCAGGGAACGGCTGAAGGGTCAGAGCCCTGGACCTCCCTTGGGCAGGGGTGAAGGAAGGACAGGCGGGAGGGGCAGGACGGGCACCACAGGCACCAGGTCAGGGAGGTGTTGAGTGGCATTCAGCAGAACGAAAACCCATCACGCCTCGGGCAGAGTGGCACAGGGTGTGGGTGGGGAGAGGAAGGAGGAGGCCCTGGGTCAAGGGCAGAGGAGGGAGAATGCATCTGACCACCCAGGAAGACAAATGTGGAAGCAGGTATTGAGGACAGCACTCAGGTTTCTGTTTGGGGTTCTGTGGTCAGTCAGGAGGTCCCCGCCCTCCATGAGAACTTGTAGCCCAGCTGGCCTGGACTCTGTCCTCAGCCCCCACCTCTCATGCTCTGGTCCCATGGGTACCTAGTCAGCCCCCAGTGTGCTCAGCTCCCTCCCCCATGTCACTGAACCCCGTCTTTGATTTGAACACAACCCATGCTCAGCCTGTGCCCACAGCCACACGTGGTTTACATGGACCTGTGACCTGTGTTTTCAGGTGCCTTCAAAGGTGCTCTTACACGCAGATTAAATGACCTATAAATTGACTTTTGCCTGAAGACAGTGAAGTATTTAAAATTTTAAAACCTGGGGGCACCTGGGTGGCTCAATCTGTTAAGCATCTGACTTCGGCTCATGGTTCATGAGTTCAAGCCCCACGTCAGGCTCTGTGCCGACAGCTCAGAGCATGGAGGCTGCTTCAGATTCTGTCTCCCTGTCTCTGCCTCTCCCCTGCTCACACTCTGTCTCTCCAGAGATAAATAAATGTTAAAAAAAATAATAATTTTAAAAACCTGTTGCTTTTCTTTAGACTTTTTTTTTGAGAGAGAGAGAGTGCGCCTGCGCACACACATGAGAGGGAGTGGGGGGTCCGGGAGGCAGAGGGAGAGAGAATCCCTAGCAGGTTCCGCACTCAGCGCATAGCCCCATGCAGGGCTCTATCTCACAACCCTGTGATCCTGGGAACATGACCTGAACCAAAATCAAGAGTCAGACGTTTAACCGACTGAGCCATCCAGGCTCCCCTTCCTTCAGGCTTTTAAACTCAGTTTGCGAATCTCTTTTCGGTTTTTGTTTTGTTTCCTGTAAAAATTTCCTTAAGATATAGTTCACGTGCCATACAATTCACACCCTTAAAATGCGGTGGGCTCACAGGGTGGTGCATCCATCACTTTAGTCAATGTTAAAACTTCATCCTCTCAGGAACCCCCGTTCCCCTTACCTGGCATCTTGCAACCCCTCCTTATCATGCCCTCTGCAACCACACATCTGCCGTCTCTATGGTGTTGCCTGTTCTGGACATTCCATGTGAGTAGAATCACGCAGTCTAGGGGCGCCTGGGTGGCGCGGTCGGTTGAGCGTCCGACTTCAGCCAGGTCACGATCTCGCGCTCCGTGAGTTCGAGCCCCGCGTCGGGCTCTGGGCTGATGGCTCGGAGCCTGGAGCCTGCTTCCGATTCTGTGTCTCCCCCTCTCTCTGCCCCTCCCCCATTCATGCTCTGTCTCTCTCTGTCCCAAAAATAAATAAACGTTGAAAAAAAATTAAAAAAAAAAAAAGAATCACGCAGTCTATTCTGGCTTCCTTCACTCAGCGTGTTTCCAAGATTCATCCACGTAGTAGCGTGTGTGAGAGCTTCACTCCTTTTTTACGGCTGGATGCTATTCTGTTGTGTTTTTACACCACATTTTGATTATTTACCCATCGATGCATATTTGGGTTGTTCCCACCTTTTGGCTATTGTGTACGATATGAATGAACATTGCCAGGCAAGTATACGTGTGAGTCCCTGCTTTCCATTATTTGGGGCACACACCTAGGAGTAGAATTGCAGTATCTGGCAATTCTGTGGCTAAATTTTCAGGAAACACCAAACTGTTATGGCAGGTGCCCCATTTTACATTCCCTCCAGGAATATACCGCAGTTCAAATTTCAAATTTATCCATATACTCACTAACATTTGTTATTTCCCTTTTTTTTTTTTATGGTGATACTCATTCTATTGGGTCTGAAATGGTATTGCGTGCAGTTTGGGTTTTGCATTTGCCTAACGACTAACGATGTTGAGCAACTTCATGTGCTCATTGACTATGTGCATATCTTTGAAGAAATGTCTATGCAGGTCCTTGGCCTGTTTTGTTTTGTTTAGAGAGAGAGAGAGTACGCTCACACGAGCAGGGGAGAGGGGCAGAGGGAGAGGGAGAGAATCTCAAGCAGGTTCTGTGCTGTCGGCACAGAGCCTGACACAGGGCTCGATCCCACAGTCCTGGGATCCTGACTTGAGCTGAAACCAAGAGTTTGATACTCAACCGACTGAGGCATCCAGGCCCCCCTATTTTTGTATCTTTATTTTTTATTTATTCTTTGACTGTTTTTCATCAGTTATTTGCTTTTTGTTATTGAGTTGTAGGTTTTTGTATATTCTGCATATTAACCTTTCATCAGATATATGATTTGCAAATATTTTCCCATTCTGCAGATTAACTGTTCACTCTATAGTGTTCTTCAATGCACAAAAGTTTTTCATTTTTATGAAGTCAAATTTATCTGTTTTTTCTTCTTTCCTTGTACTTTGGCGTCACATCCCAGAAATCATTGTCAGATTCAAGGAAGATTTCCCCCTATGTTTCTTCTAAGAGTTTTATAATTTTAGCTCTTACATTTAGGTCTTTGATCCGTGTTAATTTTGCATATAGTGTGAGGTAGGGGTCTAATTTCATCTTCTGCATGTGGATATCCAGTTTTCTCAACACCATTTTTGAAAAGACTGCTTCCCTTTCCCCCATTGAATGGTCTCAGCACTCTTGTCAAAAACCAACTGACCATATACGCAAGGACTTTATTTCTGGGATCTCTGATCTATTGCTTTGGTCTGTATATCTGTCTTTATGATGGTTCTACCGTGTTTTGTCTACTGTAGCTTTGTAGTAACTTTTGAAATTGGGAAATGCAAGTCCTCCAGCATGCTTCTCTCTCAAACTCTTTTGACTATTTGGGATCCCTTGAGACTCCATGTTAATTTTAGGATGGGAGCACCTGGGTGGCTTAGCTGGTTGAGCATCAGACTTCAGCTCTGATCATGATCTCACCATTCATGAGTTCGAGCCCTGCATTGGGCACGTTGCTATCAGCACTGAGTCGACTTGGGATGCTCCATCTCCCTCTCTCTGCCCCTCCCTTGCTCACACTCTCTCTCTCTCAAAAATAAATAAAAATTTTTAAAAATAATAATGATTTTAGGATGGATTTTTCTATGCAGTGCAGTGGGATTGCACTGGCTCTGTAGCCTGCTTTGGTAATATTCTCATCTTAACAAAATTAAGTCTCCCCATCCATGTATTTTAATTTTCTGTCCTCTATTTAAATCTAGCAGGGTTTTGGTTTTGTTGGGGTTTTTTTTCTTTTCTTTTTCTCTTTCTTTTTCTTTCTTTCTTTTTTTTTTTTTTTTAGATCTGGTAGGTTTTAGCAATAACTCTGGAAGGTTAAATTTGTAATTTTTTTCTCAAAAAAAATTTTAATGTTTATTTATTTTTGAGAGAGAGAGACAGAGTGTGAGCAGTGGAGGGGCAGAGAGAGAGGGAGACACAGAATCTGAGGCAGGCTCCAGGCTCTGGGCTGTCCACACAGAGCCCGACAACCCACAAGCCATGAGATCATGACCTGAGCCAAAGCCGGACACTCAACTGACTGAGCCACCCAGGCGCCACTTTAAAAAATTTTTTTAATGTTTATTTTTTGGAGAGAAAGAGAGAGTAGTAGTAGAGGGGCAGAGAGAGAGGGAGACACAGATTCCGAAGCAAGCTCCAGGCTCTGAACTGTCAGCACAGATCCCGACACAGGGCTCAAATTCACGAACTGGGACATCACGACCTGAGCTGAAGTCGGACGCCTAACCAACTGAGCCACCCACGCACCCTTAATTTGTAAATCCTAAATGCCTGAAATACTTTAACTGCTTTACAAATTTAATTTTAATTTATTTGTTAACCCTTCAGTTGTCTGACCAACACAATCTTTCCAAGCTTCAAAAGAAGCATGAATGAACATACAAATGCAGTGAACCACATTCAAGAACACTTCTCTTGAATGTCCCCACACCACAAACTAAGACTGACCATGGCCAAAATCTTGGCCTGGCCTGGCCTGGCCTGGCCTAGTGAAGACACACTGTCCCTGGACACAGTTGGGTTTGAGAGCCTATTCCCAGCTCCAAATTAGGAGTCGAGCATGGCCAGGTTAGAATACGGCCCCATATAGCTCCAGGGTAATGCCACGTTTCTCCCTTTTCTGGCTTCCAGAAAGAAAGGCGACAAGGGGCAGAGTGGCTCCTCCCACCCAGACTCATGAGAATGCAGATTCCCCACCCACAGGAAATCTGACACACCATGTAACCCCCTGGGGCGCCCAGGACCCTGATGAATCCATCTTCCTAATGTATATTCCCCTCCCCCTACAAGCGATGGTCTCACTAATACAAGGCGGCCATTCCGCACCCTGCACAAAAACCCTAGGTCACACCAAGGCACAGAGGCACCCAAAATCTGGTCCATGCCTGCACCCACATCACTTGCAGGTTCCAGCATGACACCTACCTTCCCTTGAGCTCAGCACAATTCTGTCTCCAAATTCTGCATTTCACATGCTAGACTGTGAAGTTAGCCACCGGGGAAGAAAACAAAAATTGGGGGGCACCTGACTGGCTCAATCGGTTGAGCGTCCGACGTCAGCTCAGGTCATGATCTTGAGGTTTGTGAGTTCAAGCCCCACCTCGGGCTCACTGCTGTCAGCCTGTCACCGAAGAGCCCACTTTGGATACTCTGTCCTTCTCTCTGTACCCCTCCGCCACTTGCACTCTCTCAAAAATAAGTAAGTGTTAAAAAAAAAAAAATTGGTCAGTGTTTGAAGGACAGCAAAGAAAAAATACAGATTATGTTTAAATGCTTAGTTACACATTTTGAAGAAGAGAGAGGGAAAGGCAGAGAGAGAGAATCCCAATCGGGCTCTGTACTATCAGCACAGAGTCCGACTTGGAACTCCATCTCAGGAAAGGTGACATCATGACCTGAGCCCGAGAGTCAGACGCTCAACCAACCGAGCCACCCAGGGGCCCCCGGGTTGTGTTTATTTCAGCAACTCTGCATCGGAGTTGCTTGGGCCTATCTACACAGGGTGCTGCAGTCTTCCACCGATGCTGGCCAGAGACTTGGCAGTTCTCAGGCATCCGGGGGTCACCTGGAGCATTCCCGAGGCCTCTCAGTCCTGCACCAGCAGCCCTTTCCCCGTGAAGGCCAGCACCAGTCACACACTGCCTGCTCAACCCACAGCAGAGGCACTCCGCACAGCTGTGTGTTTAGCCATGTCCAGTCCCAGGGAAGCGCTGCCACGTCTGGGGAAAAGCATTGCTTCCTTGAGAACCACATTTCACGATGCAGCATTCCCAGAGTCACCGAAATGGACCGCAACACTTTCACCAGGGGACCCTGGGTGCGGGAGTGAGAGATGCTCACTGGATGGCTCCCGGACACATTGCACTCCAGGCTCGCCGCACAGGGCGTTCTCTGCAGCCTGACTCCCGAGGGCATTGTCTGCAGGCTGGCACCGTGGCCGGGGCTTCGCCTGTCTGCTCCATTATTCCGTCAGATCATTGATTTGGGGGTCATGGGGCATACGCGGGGCCCACTGATACCAGCCTCTGTTTTCCGCCTTTCGCTCGGAAGAACACGTTTGGCCAGAGGCAGTGTTGTGCGGGATACGTCGGTGATGGGCACTCACGAGTCAGTGGACAGTGATGCTGGAGGAAGCACAGAGGACAAGGACGGCAAGTCTAAATTGGCACAAAAGGGTGTTGACGATACTGCCCAGCATCACAGACAACATCTGCCGTGGCGATTGACTGCACCCCTGGGGCGGGGGCGTGCTGCTGGCCCCGGGGGTTGGTGAGAGAGCTCCATATGGCTGTGCTCAGAAATGGCCTCCACTTCAGCCCTCACGGAGCCCACAGAGCGGTTGTTTGGTCTCAGGACTCCTTTACGTTCTTTTTTTTTTTTTTTTTTTTTTTTAATGTTTATTTTTGAGAGAGAGACAGAGCGTGAGCAGGCAAGGGGCAGAGAAAGAGGGAGACACAGAACCCGAAGCAGGCTCCAGGCTCTGAGCTGTCGGCACAGAGCCCGACGCGGGGCTCGAACTCACAGACCGCGAGATCATGACCTGAACCAAAGTCAGACGCTTAACCAACTGAGCCACCCAGGTGCCCCAAGACTCCTTCATATTCTTGAAGCTTGAGGACACCCTGGGGTGCCTGGGTGGCTCAGTTAAGCTTAAGCGTCCATTGACTTCAGCTCAGGTCATGATCTCATGGTTCAGTTCGGTGTTGAGTTCGAGCCCCACGTGGGGCTCTGTGCCGGCAGCTCAGAGCCTGGAGCCTGCTTTGGATTCTGTGTCTCCCTCTCTCTCTGGTCCTCCCCTGCTCATGCTCTGTCTCTCTCTCTCTCTCTCTCTCTCTCTCTCTCAAAAAAATAAATAAACATTAAAAATTGAGGACTCCAAAGAGCTTTTGTTTCGGAGGTATTATATCTATCAATATCTACCACGTTGAAATTAAACTGAGAAATTCTTTAAATATTTACTTACTAATGTTATTTAACTATATAAATAAGCTCACTACACATTACCATGAAGACAAATTTTTAATGAAAAATAACTGTATTCAAAAAAATTAAGAAGAGTGCCATAGATTTTTTTTTGTTAGTTTGTTTTTAAAAGTAAAGTACAGCCAACACGAGGCTCCGACTTATGACCCTGAAATCAAGAGTCACATGCTCTAGCAACTGAGCCAGCCAGGAGCCCCAAGAGTAGCATACTTTACGTTTTTGCAAAATCTCTTTAATGTCAGGCTTCTCATATCTGCTTTTTTGGCCAAATTATTGCAGTATGTTTTTGGTTGAAGTATATGAGGAAAACCTGGCCTCACACAGATATGTAGCTGGAAAAGGGAAGGATATTTTAGAAACTTTTTCAGATCACCGTGGGTGTTCTTCTTTAATACCGTGTCAAAACTACACATAGTCACTTCTCGGTGGTTCATTGCAATTGGAATATGAAGCCATCCCAATGAACTTTTTGTCCTCTGTCCCATGAGAACCCACTGGTGCATCCTACACAATGCAAGGAGCATCATATGTTGGTCATTTAGACAATATCCGTTCACTGAGTTACACCGGTCTTCCGAATGCTGACGCGTGACATCGTACGACCTGAAAAAATCCCATTCATTAATATCACCACCAATCTCATCCTAAAACCGAGTCTAAGGAAGCTGTCGTGTTCGCAGCTGCGGGCACAGGTTTTCCCAAATCCTGTTTTTGCTTGAAAGCTAAATTTTATTATTGGCAACAAATGCTACCATTGTTTTTCTTGAAGCGACAGGCTCATTTTGTTCATTTTTAAGAAAATGCCTGCCAATTCAGGTCATGATGTCACGGTTCATGAGATCGAGCCCCGCGTCGGGCTCTGTACTGATGGCTTGGAGCCTGCTTGGGATTCTCTCTCTGCCCCTCCCATTCTCTCTCTCTCTCTCAATGTAAATAAACTTTAAAAAGTCTTTATAAAAAGAAAAGAAACAAGAAAATGCCCTGCCCAATGCCCGAGACCAAATACCTACAGTCTGTCCAGTAGGGGTTGTTCCAGGGAAAAGGCTTCTATAGCTTCAGCAGAAGCGCCTCATGTGTCCAAAAACGGACGTCCCATTTTGCCACATAAAAGATTAAAAAGACCCACACTCAAAGATAGAGATTTAAGAACATTAGTGACGTTTACGACTTCGTTCTTAAGTAAAACTGACCTTGTTGTGACTTGGGGTGTGCGGTGTTGGACGGTCAGGGCCAGGTCAGGACGCAGTCTCAGCTGGTGTGTGGCAGGGTGGGCAAACCCCTGGCCCACCGAGTCCCCTGGACGTCAGCTCAGTGAAAAAGGCAGGTGACCTCACGGGCCCCTGAAAGGGCCTGAGGGGCACCAGAAGAACCGCTGTCTCAGTGCAGATCGTTTCTGCATTCAGGCCATGCCTGGAGCCTGAGATGGAAAGATTTGAACTTGCCATTATTTCCTTCTCGGGCCGTCTGTGCCCTGGGAGCAGCCCCCTTGCTCCAGTGCTTGCTCGTTGTCCCCCAGGCCCACGAGCTTCCTGCTCCAGCAGGCCGCGGACTGCCGGCTCCCCTCCGGTTCCCGCACAGCGCTCCAGCTTTCTGCCTTAGATGGGCCCGAGAACAACTTCCAGATTCCTCTAAGGCTCTGTTGCTTGCAACCCACCTTCTCGGAGGGAACCCACGGGCCCATTCAAAGAGAAACCCCACGAATCAGAGGCGCCCTGGAAGGCTGAGCCTGGGGCAACGGGGAGAGGCAGACCAGGGCGGCTAGAGCAGGAAGAGGGACGCTGCAGGGGTAGGGGCCAGGGTGGGGATGCCAGCAGGCGGGAGAGCCAAGCCCTCCTCCTGCCTGCAGGCTCCTCGGCTGCCTCAGTGCCTGGAGCCCAGTGAGGCCTGATAGTCCCCAGGGGGACAGAAAGATGGGGCCCTGGCCCACACTGCGCAAGGGACACAGACAGGGTCTGGGGACTGGGGACAGGAGCAAAGATGGCCTCTTCTGCTCTGCACGGGGAAGGCCCCCCAGGGATGAGATCTGAACGGTACCTTTGGATCCAGAGACTCAGCCTGCCGAGCACCGCCCGCCCCCCCCCCCCAACCCCATGGAGCAGCTCCAGGGAGGGACCCTGCACTTGCACTGCCAGAGTTCACCGGAGGGAGCGGCAGAGGTTGCCCACTACTGGGGAGGCTGCCCAGGGATGGCGCAAGAGAACAGTCTTCCAGAAGGAAGCAAGTCCGACATATTTGAGCCCGCACTCTCCTGAGGTGGGAGCGGAAGAGAGGTGCACGGGGAGAAGCAGGGCGGGGAAGGCGGTGGGTAACCCCACCTCCAGTGGCCACACCAGGGGGTGGAGTGGAGGCGAATGTTCAAGAGTGAGTCTTTAGCCCCCAACGTGTGGATATGAAATACCGCCTCCCCCTCAGAGAAGCCAGGGCTCCCTGAAGTGGCAGCTTCCAGGTCTGGGGCAGCCTCCGGGGTAAGCTGTTGGGGAAGGTCGTGGGAGGACATTACCACCTGCACCCGTGAACTGGACCCTGGCAATCGAGGGCTCCTCACCCCTCCCCCGTCTTTGCCGTGTGCATCCCATTGCCCCCCCCCCCCCCCCCCCCCCCCCCCGAAGCTGCTCCAAGGATAGCGATGTGGGGTGGAGACCAACTGGACGGTCCATGTGACTGAAGCCGCTTAAGTGCTGAGTGTAAACTTTCAAGATTCTATCCTTAGTTTTTAAAAAATAATCTCTCGCCCAGCGTGGGCCTCCACCTCATGACCCTGAGATCAAGAGTGATGAACCCTACCGACTGAGCCAGCCGGGTGCCCCTAAACCTCTAAGATTCCCGCGGGCAGATGCAAAGACCCAGGAGTCTTGTGGTCGCCCCAGACAAGCCTCACGTGTAGACTCCCTTGCTTGTTTTTTTTTTTTTTAATTTTTTTTTCAACGTTTATTTATTTTTGGGACAGAGAGAGACAGAGCATGAACGGGGGAGGGGCAGAGAGAGAGGGAGACACAGAATTGGAAGCAGGCTCCAGGCTCCGAGCCATCAGCCCAGAGCCTGACGCGGGGCTCGAACTCATGGACCGCGAGATCGTGACCTGGCTGAAGTCGGACGCTTAACCGACTGCGCCACCCAGGCGCCCCTCCCTTGCTTGTTAAACCTGCCACCTACTAACCTGGAGCGGCCTGTCCCTTTGGCATCTTCCTGCCCTCTGCCAATGGCGGCTCGTTTCGGATTACAACTGAAAAGCTCTGGAGGGGCTCGAGAACAAACAGTCCCCCAAAGGTGTCCGCATCAAATCCCTGGAATTTGTAAACATGACCTTATTTAGAAAAAGCATCTTGGGGCACCTGGGTGCCTCAGTCAGTTGAGCTCCGAAGTCGACTCAGGTCATGGTCTCGGGGTTTCTGAGTTCAAGCTCCGCTTCAGGCTCTGTGCAGACAGCTCAGAGCCTGGAGCCTGGATTGTGTGTGTGTGTCTGTCTCTCTGCCCCTCCCCCGCTCTGACTCTGTCTCCCTCTTTCTCAAAAGTAAATAAACATTAAAAAAAAAAAAAAAAAAGAAAAGCATCTTGCGGCCCCTGGGGGACTCAGTCGGTTGAACGTCCAGCTCTTAACTTTGGCTCAGGTTATGATCTCATGGTTCTTGGGTTCGAGCCCCAAATTGGGCTCTGTGCTGACAGTGCAGAGCCTGCTTCGGATTCTCTCTCTCCCTCTCTCTGCCCCTCCCCCACTTGTACACTCATGCATGCTCTCCCTCTCTCTCTCTCAAAATAAACTTAAAAAAAGAAAAGAAAAAGCATCTCGTGCATGTGATGAAGTTAGGGATATTGAGATGAGGGATCATCCTGGGCCCGGTGCCGTGACCGTGTCTCATAAGAGAGAGGCAGAAGGTACAGGTAAATGGAGAAGCCATGAGAAGACAGAGCAGAGGTGGAGTCACAAGCCGGGGGGTGCAGGCAGCCCCCCGAAGCCAGAAGAGGCGAGGATGGTTCCTCCCCGGAGCCTGTGGAGGGAGCACAACGCTGCCCAACACTGTCATCTCAGGCTTCTGGCTTCCAGAACTCGAGAGTATAAATTTTTGCTTTAAGCCCACAAATTTGTGGTAATTTGTTACAAAAACACAGGAAATTACCACAGTCTGGGTGTCTTATCACCAGACAGCGGGACACCCACCAGAGACTGTCGCGGTCATGTCAGAAGGACCCGGGAGCCATCTGGAAGCTGTACCCCAGCCCTGGCCGAGGGGGGTCTGAGTACCAGCGAGGGTGATAAAATCAAGGAACCAAAGCACAAATATGCTGAAATCTACATGTTCTTTTTCTTTTTTAATATTTTTTAAATGTTTACTTACTTATTTTTGAGAGAGAGAGAGCCAGATCGCAAGCAGGGGAGGAAGCTTCTCTTTAAGCAGTGTTCCCTCAGGTGACTGAGGAGGCCGGGGGCCAGGACATCATAGCTCTGCCCTCTAATGGGTTAGGGCTGCTAGGTGGACCTGAACAGAGTGGCTTCCACACCACAAAAGACAGCCTGTGGCCCCTGGGAAAGAATATGCCACTGCCTCTAAAGCACCCTTGCCCCCACAAGCCAAGTCTTAATCTGATTAAGCCTCTATGTGCAAGTAGTAGGAAATACTGGAGAAATGTTAGTAAATACCATGGGGATGCAATTAGCAAAATCTCAACAGAAGGAAATTCCTCGATCCACTTTTGTCCAAGAAATAAGTTGCTAGAGGGGCGCCTGGGGGGCTCAGTCGGTGGAGGGTCCGACTTCGGCTCAGGTCGTGGTCTCACGGCTCGGTTCGTGAGTTCGAGCCCCGCCTTGGGCCCTGTGCTGACAGCTTAGAGCCTGGAGCCTGCTTTGGATTCTGTCTCTGTGCCCCTCACCTGCTCACGCTCTGTCTCTCTTTCAAAAATAAACAAACGCTGAAAGAAATGTAAAGAAATAAGCTGCTAGAAGGTACAGGGGAATCCGGTGCTAAACTGTAGTGCTGAGGGACACATACTTGGGGTTTGCCAACCCCAGGCGAGGGCTGCACCGTGGGGCACGGGAAGGCCCTGGGGTGCTATCCGTGGCTGGAGCTCGCTGCACTTACCCTGCACACGGTCCATGAGCTTTTATGCCGTCTGCTCTCCTAGCTATCAAGTGTTCTGCTTTGTCTTGTTTTTAAGGACTCGTTTTGAGAATGTGAGCAGGGGCAGGGCAACCCCAGATGCTGATGCCGGAGCTGGCAAGCGGAGCAAGGTGCGTGTGGTGGCAGGAGTGGACACACATGTCCAAGAGGCTACTGCGGCCACAACAGACCCCCGCCTCAGTGAAGGTCAGACTCATAAGCTGCTTCAAGGTCTTTATTGCCACTGGGCAGAGTGGCCACCAGGACAGGGAGCGTTGACCGCAGATGTGCACGTGGAGTCCCCCCAACCTTGGCTGTCACCCCAGGGCACCTGACCAGGCCTGGGCAGGGTGGGCAGGCCGGTCACCAGCTCAGCACACCAGGGCAGTACTTGTCAATGAGCCCCTGGTAGTAGGGCCGCAGCTCGTCCACATCCGGCAGATCTGGACACTTGGTGTAGAGGTCAAACTTGCTGCAACAGGGGAGGGGCAGTGCCTCGTGAGGAAGCCCCCCACATGCCCCCGCCCCCCTACCCTCCAGTCCCCTCCACCCAGCCTTGCACAGCAATGGCCGTACTTGAACTCCTGCACCCAGGGAAGCATGGCCAGGTCCTGCTCACTGCACAGCTGCCGGTAGTCGCCACCCGTGTGCCAAGGGTAGAAGGAGTGGAATCGGATCATGTAGAAGGCCTGAGGGCAGAAGGGAGTCACACCCAGCCGGGCAGGGCCAGGCTGGCCGAACTGAGCCAGGCTAAGCTGGGCTGGGCCCGGCCGGGCCGGGCAGGGCTGGGTGTTCTTGGTTTAGCCCCTCCCCCCACCTACCTCCGGTGGGAGAGAGAATTTGTTGAACTTCATCATCTGGTACATGTACTCTGTGGGAGACAAGGTGTCACCCCAAAGCACCCAGAACCATGGCCCCCACCATGGTCCCCATCTTCCCCACTGCCCGGCTCTAACTGGCCTCACCATCATGGCCCCAGGACATGAGGACGTTCTCTAGCCCACAGTAGGGCTGGTACATGCCCAACTCTGTGCTGCAGGGAAAGATAGAAGGTGAGGGGCTGAGGCGCACTGTGGGGAAGAGGAAGACCGGTCGCCAGGGAGGAGCACCTGTATCGAGGATCCTGGAGGTCGGGGTTGTCCTGGAAGGTGGAGTCACAGAAAACCACAGAGGCCTGGGGACGGCAGCCAACTGGGAAGGTGTCTCCAACAACCGCCCACTGGGGACAGGCAAGCACAGTGGGTGTGACTGCCCTGCCCACGTGGGGGGTTTCCAGAGCCCAGATCCCTGAACCCAGGCTGCCCCAGCCCCAACCTGCTGCACCCCTCCACCTCTGGCCTTACCTGGGGCTCCCCTGCCAGAACCAGGACCTTCCCCAGGTCATGCAGCAGCCCCACGAGGTGGAACCAGTCTGGGAGGGAGAGGGACAGAGCAGGCTAGTGGGCAGAGGAGAAGGCTTGGAACTGAGGGGTGAAGTCAGGAAAGGGCGAAGACCCCCATCTGGCCCTGCACTGCAGCCCACCACAGGAAGGGGACACACCCTTGTCAGGGTGGGCTTTCCGGATGCCCTCAGCAGTCTGGAAGGCATGGAAGGAATTAGGGAAGTCCACGTCTGGGTCCGACTCGTCCACCAGCCCGTCCAGCATGGCCACAGCCTCCAGCACAGTCATTTTCTTGTAGGAGAAGCCCCCAAACTGGGTGTGCTAGGCCAGGAAGGGGATGTCAGCACGGCCATGGTATCGGCGGAATCAGGGCCCGGTCCCTCTCCATCCATTCGGCCTGGGGGCGGGGAGTAGGGGGGGTGGGGGGAAGGGGGCAGCCCCACCCTTGGACTTGCAGCAGAGAGCTGCCAAGTACCTTCTTCCTGACGAAGTCCACGGTCTGCTGCGTGTGCATAAGCTTGTAGGTGGCAAAGACACGGTCCAGCAGCGGGCCAGACTGCAAGCCAGAAGGTCAGCCGGGAGGCTCCCATCCCTGCCCTTCACACCCTTGGGGCCCACTGCTCTGGTCTCCCAGGCTTGGCCCCACAAGTGTGAATGGGAGCTGCCCAAAGGCAGCCCCTGAGCTGTGCGAAAGGGGACAATGCTGCGCTCCCCAGGAAAAGATGGGGCTGAGGTGGGGTTGGGCTTGGGGCAGGGCGGGAGGAGGGTGGCAAGCGGTGGGGTCCTTACGGTGTAGTTTCGGAAGCTGCCCTTGTCTTTGGCTGCCTCTGGGTCCACATCGGGCCGGTAGACCAGGGAAGGGTCTGGGCCCTGGTTGGGTGGAGGATGAAACCCATTTCGCCTTGATGCCAGTTCCATGAGGAAGTGAGGACGTCCCCACGGGGCACCAGAGCCTAAAAGGTGGGCAGCAGGGCACAGCCCCTCCCAAGCACAATGACAGTCTGAGGCGACCTCGCTCCGATTTCCTTATCTGCAAAGTGGATGTCAGCAGGACTCCCGCTTCCCCGGGTGAGGCCCGGGTGCCCGGGATGCTGCGTAGGAGCACATGGCACCCGGCATCCCCTTCTCAAGATCTGGGTCTGCAGGGAGCCTGGGGTGGGGCTGCTGACCCTTGCCCCAGCTAGACAGCAGGAGGAGGACAGGAAGGAGGGAGCCCTTTGACCGGGACCAGCGGGCTGGTGGGAACCAGCTTGGAGAGGGCGGGGGTCTGCGGCTCCACGAGGGACAACCAGCCGCTGGGTGACCAGTCAGTGGGGCCACATGTGCGCTGGGTCTGGAGTACTCACCACAGCCACCTTCATCTTGAGGGAGCAGAGTTGGCAGGTGGGTCAGAGTCCCACGGGCCGTGTGCCCCTATATATGCCCACAGGTTACATAAGTGACCGGACACCACCCAGCCCCTTGGCCTTGGCCCTCGGTAATGAGTGACCATCCACCCTCCTCCTGGCCTCAGAAGTTAATGTGTCAGCACGGGAGCAGCTCCCAGAGGCCCCGGCCCCGGCCCCCTCTTCCTGATTTCAGCCTCTCTGGGCAACTGACCTGATTAGGACTTGGAGGCCTGACGTCCGCTCCAGCTCCACCACCGGCCTCCTGCTCTTCCTCCAAGGGCCTTAAACACCTCCCTTCCCACAGTAGGCCCCTCCCAACAGGTGGTGCAGACCCCAGACCCCACCCATCAGCCTCAGGCACCTGGGATTATGAGAAGGGCAGGGTTTATAGGAAAAGTTATCCTGACGCTTGCTAAGTGAGAGTGAAAGACTTTATTCGTGACTATTGCAATAGAGGAGACAGAATCCAACAAAGACAGCAGGGGGTTGACTGCCAATAAGCAGAGTAGGGGCCAATGGACAGAAGATTGCTAAGGGGAGACACAGAGGTTGGGGGATCCTTGCTAAAGGCAGGCCAGGTGATCAGATCTCAGGGGCAGGGGACACTTGTTAATACTGGGTGAGGCCCAGTGGAGCAGCCTGGCTAAAGGTTGGTCAAGACGGGGGTGGTGGTGATCTTCGTCTGGCTTTTGAGGCGAGGGGCTCCATCCGGAGTCAGGGTAGAGATGAATTCAGCTAGCACTCATCAGGCATGGACCAGGTCAGGCAGACATAGCCAGGACCCAACTGATCAATATGCCTGCCCAGGAGCTGACAGGTTCTCCAAGTAGGAGGCAGACACCGCAAAACCAATCATTGTCTCATACTGGAAAGGCCGGTGCACTTGAGGAAGATGGGAGGTGGGGGGGGGGGATGCTGAGTATGGTCGGGTCATCTGGGGGCAGAGAGAGAGAGGACAGGGGACGAAGGTGTCAAGGTGTCAGTCTACACCCCCCCCTCGGGCGTGTGGGTCTCAGCACCCACTCAGCTTCAGAGACAAGACGTTTGGGTGGGGTGTGCTGCTCTTACGATGATGGCCTCCTCCTGCCAGTGCTGAGAATAGACGGGGAGAGTGCTGGGGCCCCCCATTTGAAATGGCAAAGTGTCCGTTTCACCGTCTCCTTCCACTATGGTGTCAGTTGGGAGGGGGTATTCACTAATGCTTCTCTCACATGCTCAGCAAGCATTTGCTGAAGGAATGGAGGGAGGGTCCAGGGAGGTGGCTGGAGCCATCACCCCAAAAGCAGGTGGCGGCTTGGACTAGAAAAAGGAGCAAATGACCAGCCGACAGGATTTGCGTGAGGGAGACAGAGGAGAAGGCTGGCGGGAGTCGGGTGAGCTTGGCATCAGGGAGCATCATGTAGGTGGCCCAGACATGGCCTGGAGCTCAGGGGCCAGGTGGATGCCAGGTGCAATGCTGCGACCACATGGCCCGGCACAGGGATGCCTTGAGGTCAACAGTCCATCCTGCTTCGAGGAAAATGAACCCCAAACTGGCGCAGTTCCTCAACAAGGGCATGGAATTCTGGGGGTCTGGCAGCTCTGACCAGTGAGGAAGGGGCAATGTGGGGGTGTCCTTGGCAGAGGAACAGCTTGTACAGAGGACCAGACAACACACAGGCCCAGTATGGGAAGCCTGGGGCAGCCGGGGGCGGGGCAGTCTCGGCCAAGTGGAGCTCCTAACTCTCCCAATTTGACCCTCCTAGACCCCTTCTCTTCTCTCCCCAGTCTTCCTGGCCCTGCGACCCCTGCCTGCTCTGATGACACCCTTCAGGGGCCACAGGCATATGGCTCTGAGGCCTGGCCCACTGGCCTCCTCCACCCCCACTCACGCTGGTTCCAGCCTCTCTCAGCTGCTTTGGGAGTAGGGGTGGGGGGGCTTCCCCGGCCATACTCGTGCCTCCTGTGGACTCCACCCTCGGCTCTCCTGGGAGCCTTGCAATCCTCAGACCTAGGCTTCCTCCAGGCAGCCTGCCCTGATCTGCTTCCCACCCGCAATTCAGGGCAGGGACCAGCCTGAACTGTCTCCACAGGGCCTAATGGTGTCCTGGTAACGCTCCCACCCTCAGGGATGGGAATGGGGGGGGCAGGGCATCTGAGGGGTTCAGTGGGAGGGCACTGCGGTGACAGTGGGCACTTCCCCGACCTCTGTGGCCGCAGTTTCTGCTTCTAGAGACGGGATAGTGATAGCACTCCCCTCACAGGGTGGCTGAGAAGGGGACGAGGGCAAATGTTGACAGAGTAAATGCCATCATGAGTGTATGCCAAGTAATGGAAACTTCCTTTCTGAACCTTGGGTCATGTCCCGATGGCATGGGGGTGTCAGTAATGAGGGACTCGCAAAGGCTCAGGTATCACAGCACGGAAAGGCCCTACCCGGGGTGGACCTACACCGGGAACTGGCTGAAGACCTGTTCTAAGCCTTGAAGGACAATCCACCTTCCCCAACTCTAGGCGAGCCGGCTCCAGCCTCCTGCTGTCCACCAGTTTGCCCCAGTAAATCCCAGAGCAGGGCAGGGTGGGGCCGGGGAGATTGTATAGCCTGTGGCGCCCCCACCCTTGTTGGACTACCCCACCCCACCTGAGGTGGAATGGTTCTGACTGGGCCTATCTGGGCTGGAGATCTTGCCCCACCCAGCCCCACCCCGCCCAGAGGGATGGGAAGGGGCGTCTGCTCGGCCCCAGTGTGGTTCCTGAATCTCTAGGCCTTTTCCCAGGCTCCCTGCTATCCAGCTGGGGGGGAGGGGGTGCGGGGGGGGGGGGGGGGGCTCCACTTTGACATGGCCTGTCCTCTCTCACTCAGGCTCTGGGGATGGGGACCACAGGGGGTCCTCCTTCCTGCTGCCCTCCCAGTCTCCAGGGCACAGGGAACGGAAAGGCTGGGCACCTGGGACAGGCCAAGTGCGCGTGCCCAAAGCCAGGGCCTAATCTGATGACTCCAGACCAGCGGGGAAGGGGCCACACTGGCCCACCTTGTGCTGACCCAGCGTGGCCCTGGGTATCCTGCCCCACATCCTTGGGCTTCCCCTCCCCTCTGAAGCCCCTTTCATGAGTCCAGACTCTGCCTGCAGACCTGCTGGGGTCGACACATGTGCACGGCCTTCCTTGTCCAAAGCCGGTCAAGGTTGCTTGCTACAGGACCAGGTGGGTGTGGGGTGGGGCGGGAGTTGCCTTGGGGGCCTGCACACTGTTCTGGTTATTGGTGTTTGTAGGAAGTCCGCGGGGCTGGGTGGGGGCAGGGGGGCCCAGATGCGGCTCTGGGACTGGGTTGGGGGGTGGCATCCTGGCCGGGACAGACAGAGGTCTGTCCTGCTCCATCTCAGCCGTAGCTGTGGGGGCTGCTGGGGTCCACGGGGGCTGAGTCCCGTGGGCCGGCTGACCCAACCAGCTGCCATAGGCGGTGGCCGAGGTTGTGCACCTGGCAGGTGCCCAGCCCACAGCCCACCCTCAGGAGCTGGGCTCGGGACCTGCGGGGGCCCGGGTGTCGGTGGGGGCCACCCCGGAGAGGGCGACCCGTGGCAGGGGCTCGGTTGGCGCTCCTCTGTGGCTGGAGGGCCTGGTGTAGCTTCCAGACCACAGGCTGAACGGCAGGGTGTCCCGGCTTCAGGCCACCGGAAGGGGCCCAGGCTGGGGGCTCCCTGCAGAGGGGGTTGGGGGAAGTAAACCTGATGGCCAAACCTTTTAGGGACCCTCCGAAAGCACCCAACTTCCCCTCCACACAGGCCTGGGGTCACTGGCAGGGGAAGCCCAGTTTCCCCAGCAGCCTGGAGCACTGCCAGGGGAAGCCCGCAGCCCCCACGTCACTATCCAGCCGGCCAGGGGGAGCCCACCGCCCCTCGTGAGCTCTGGGCTTGGGTCCTGGCTCTCAGCCGTCTCAGTGGCCCAGGCCACGTGTCCATTTACCTGGGCAAAGGGCACCCCTGGACTCTGTGGGTCACCGTGCTCACGACCCGAGTGCCCCCCCCCAGCCCTCCCCTGGGGGTGGAGGAAGGTGGGCAATCCTGGGGATCCCTCCAGCCTCCCCTCTCCTAGCCAAGCTCTCCTCGAAGTGGTTCCTCTGCTCATAGGGGAGGGGAGTGCCCTGGGAGGGAGGCCGAGAAAGAGGGGTCCCTTGCCCTGCTCAGGATTTGCTGAAGGCCCATTTGCTGGCTCCTCACTTGGGGGGGGCAAGCCTTAGCGGCAGGGGGTGGTTTCCCCACCACAGGAAGAGTCGGGGGGGGGGCGGGGTCCAGGGAGGGGGAGATCGAGGGGGGCCTCCCCAGGGATTCTGGTTTCCCTCCCCGTAGGCCCCGAGGTTTGGGCTGGCGTGAACCCCACTCACCTGGGTGGGGCAGGCCATTGGCTCCCGCCCAGGCCGCGGGACAGTGTGCCCGGGAGCAACAGGCAGAGCAGGCTGATGCAACCGAATGTGACCGGCGGGGGCCGGGCCATGGGGGCGGGGCTGGAAGGAGTGTGAGCCAGGTAGCCGCGGGGGGGGGGGGGGGGGGGGGGCAGTCCTCACCGCCAGCCACCCCTAAGCCCGGCACATTGGCAAGCCCCGGTGATGAGGGGTGCAGGCGTGGACACAGCCAAGCTTGTACCTGTGTCTGTCGGCGAGAGGGTCTCAGGCGAGAAGCGGGCCGGGGGGTGGGGGGGTTGCTGTCTGTCGGCTGGGCAGAGGGCACCTGGCAGGTGGAGGACCAACTCAGCCAGTTTGCCGTCTGTGGGTCCTGCCGGAGACCTGGCCTCCGCATCACCAGATCTAAATAGTCTTTCCAGGAGGAGGCGGAGCCGGATGCCCCAGAGGGGCGGGAGCCCGGCCCGTCCTGCTCCCCGCTCCCCGCTCCTGCCTAGCCCGACCGGGGCCCCATCCCACTGGGAAGTGCTCAGCGACTGGCCAGGGACCCCAGCAGCCACCAGCCTCATCTCTGGTGCCTTCTGGTGGGGGACACTGTCCCGGAGCCTGGCAGTCTCCTAGGAGTGGGCGGTAGGGGTGCAGTCAGCCAGCCACCCACCACCTCCTGGTCCCGAGGGTCGGCTCCTCAAATGTCTGCCCTGATGAGTGGCCCGGGAGCCTGGCCAGAATCACGGCCGGAGAACGCAGGCTAGATATTCAGTTCCTCACAAAGGTGATTTGGAGACCCTTCCTCAAGATCCCCTCGCAGCTGTGTTCTGAAGAATCTCTACCCTCTTTTTCCACACTACCGAAGTCCTGAACGGTTTTTGTAAGAAGTTTAAGTACAACATGAGACCCTTGCATCGCCATCCACTATGGATTCTTCTGGGTGGGCACCCCGTTCCTGACTTTCTCTTATGTATGCTAGTACATTTAGCTGGGGGCAGGTGGTAGTGTGTGTGTATTACGCATGCACATGTGGGTGAAAATATATGTAAACAGAGAGACCTCCATTCTTTTTTTTTTTTTTAATGTTTTATTTATTTTTGAGAAAGCATGAGCAGGGGGAGACACAGAAACTGAAGCAGGCTCCAGGTCCCGAGCTGTCAGCACAGAACCCGACGTGGGGCTCGAACTCACAAACTGTGAGATCGTGACCTGAGCTGAAGTCACACGCTTAACCAACTGAGCCACCCAGGCACCCCGAGACCTCCATTCTCTCCTACGGTTGGCCCTACTCCAATACGTAGGTGCTCTGTAACTACTTAACTGATTTTTATTAATGAGCAATCAGGCCATTTCCAGTCTTTCCAAGAGTAAGAACCCTTCTGTTGTGAGCTCACAAAAGTGTCCGTGAAGGATACTTCCCTAGAAGTGGAAATTCTGGTCACAGGTGAACCTGTGTTTGTGCTGACAGACGTTGCCGACTTCCTCTCCACGAAGCCTGTGCCAGTCCACTGTCAACCGATAATGGATTCGACGTTAGCAGGTCTCGGTGTCTTTGTCAATCTGAGAAGGGATAGTCACCCCATCATCCCCACCCCAGATGTTTCTTTGATCATCTGAGCATCTCTGTGTCCGTCACATTTCCTCTTCTGTCTTGGCTGCCCCAGTCCAGCTCCCTCTGTAAAGTCATCACGGATGACCTGGTCACTCTCTGTTCCCCCTGCTGTGCACACCATGGGAGCTCAATAAACATTTGCTGGATGAATAAATCAACAAGTGTTGAACACATGCCATATGAAAGAGCTTGGTTCACGTCCTGAGGAAGGTAGGGAGGCATCAGCAGTTATTCTGGTTTCTATTTGTTTATTTGTTTTTACCAGCTGGGGGAGGAGAGTGATGCCATCATATTTACCTTAGAAAAAATGCTGCATAGCAGGAGGGGTGTGTGGGGCAGAGCAGCCGGGTCAGAGAGAAAGGAGTGTCGCTGGAGGGCAGGTGAGGAGCGTCAACCGTTCTGTTTGCTGATGCAGTGATGCAGGAGCCCCTAGAGAGAGGGTAGGGGTTGGCTCCCTGAGGTCATCCTGGCAGCGGTGTCCGGCTGCCGTCTGGCCTCATGGGTCTGGGCTGAAGAGAGGGCAGACCTGGAACACAGTTCTGGGGTTTCATAGATGGCAAGGCTCTGGGAGGTGAGAGGTATGGTGAGCTCTGTCCACAGAGAGTGAAGAGAGGGGACAGAAGCCGCATGCCAGCTCTGGAGGAACAGCCGGGGAAGGGGTGGGCAGAGGCCCCCGGGGCGGCGGCTCTGCAGCGGCTTCTCCTCTTGCCAGCCCCTCCCCCCAATCTGTCTGGCGCACTGATTCCAGGGCCATCTTTCCAAAACTCAAAGGTGATCACATCACTCACCCTTCCGATAAAGAAAAATTAAATCAAACTTCTTTGTCTCCACAAGATTTTTAATCTGGGAAAGTGGAGGGAGACCTCAGTGAAGTTCACAGGCCATGGCTCGCTGCATTCCTAGGCCCCAAACCCCACAGGTGGATGGCGTGTCCTCTGGCCCTCAGGTCTCAGTCTACCTGCTTATTTTGCCCCTGTCCCTCCCGACTGGATGAGAGGCCCCCTCCACGATCCCACAGACCCCTCTATGGCACACCTCATGGTACTTATTGTCTGTAACTGTCCACGTGCCCTCCAAGGAGAAACCGAAGGGCTTCCCTGGTGAGCAGAGACTGGGCCACAGGAGGCATGTGGTGCTGGTGAATGTTGTAAGAACTCTCTAATGAAGAAATCTGTGTGGGGCAAGAAAAGCTAGGGTTCAAGCTGGGTGGCTCGGTCGGATGAGCGTCCGACTTCGGCTCAGGTCATGATCTCATGGTTCATGAGTTTGAGCCCTGCTTCGGGTTCTGTGCTGACAACTCAGGGTCTGGAGCCTGCTGCAGATTCTGTGTCTCCCTCTCTCTATGCCCCTCCCCTGACCACACTCTGTCTCTCTCTCAAAAATAAATAAAACATTTAAAAAATTAAAAAGAAGAAAAGGTGGGGAGATTGAGTTTAATCCTGATGTCCAGGATCCGTAGGGAGAAAAAGATTGAGAATAGGGGGCATTGATAGGGAACAGCAAGTGGTGGGGGGGGGGGGAGGGGGAGTTGGGGTGTGGGGGGCAGAATTGGGGGCAATGCAACACAAGGCCTTCCATCTGATGGCTTTGTTTCCTCTGTGAAGGAGGGCCGGTGCGGTCATCTCTGAGACACAGCAGGTGGGATCAGAGACTGACCAGACATCAGCAGGCTGGGCAAGGGGAGAATGTCCATCTGCAGTTGGACCATGGGGTCATCACGGCCACTCTGCACTATATGGTGGTGCAGGACTGTGAGTGGCTGAGGTTTGCCAGGCGAGGACAGTGGGCTGATGAGGACATGGGCAAGATGACAGGCAATGGGAGTCACATTGGGTGGGGGTAAGAGGAGGAAAGGAGGAAGCCAGAGAGAGTCACTCCCTATAAGGAGGTTGACTCTGCAGGGGAGGCAGGAGGCGAGAGAGCAAGCACACTTCTCCGGAGGAGGGGGAAGCAGGCAGAAGCAAGCACCTCTGACGGCGACCCGGACAATGCAGTGGTCAGGAGACCCAATGGTGAGAAGCTCAGTGGTGGGGGTGTCATGGTCTAGAAGGACCCCAAACCTACGCTTGACCCTGAGGCGTCTCTGAGAGGGCTGCAAGGAGTGGGCTTCTTAGGGCATGAGGGTGGGGCGAAGGGTCTCCACAGCGTCTGAGGGACAGCCAGCCCTGGGCTTAGGGGCCAGAGGACTTGCCAGGGACCCTGCCTGTCCGCCCTACGCAGAGCTCAATGGTGTGGTCCTGCGGTAACAAGGGTCTTTTTGGGTATACGTGACGGAAACCAGCTGGGACCAAAAGAAGGACTTCTCAGCCTATGTACCCAGTACCAGACAGGAGCAGAGGAGGGTGTGACTGGGCCTGTGCCCCAGGAGGGGGGCCGGGGACACGGTACCCCTGGTAGGGTCTCTCAGTTCCTGTCGCTGGGTTGAATTTCATTCATTCTCCAGCCGGCTCCTGCAAGGGAGTGGAATACGGATGCCAGCAGTTCGTTCCTTCATAGGTTCTGGCGCAGCCAAGCATCTGAAAACAAGCCCAGTTCTGCCAGCTCACTCTCTCCACCTCTGCAGCTCCTCTCCTCGCCTGTCCTGCCGTAGACCCCGTGTCCCCCTTGCCCATCCCTGTGGCACCGCGGGAGGGCCCTGCACAGCCCTGGTCCTTGTGGGTGGTGGGCACTGTCAGGGACTCTGCTGGGTGCAGTCTTCTCCCAGACAACGGGGCGGCCTCCAGCGCTCACGGCTTAGGACGCGGCTCTTCACAGCGGGACGGCCAGCGCAACTTTTTAAAGGACTTGTGTTCAATGTCTCATCCCAGCTAGGTGGGGCTTCCAGGTGGGGCCCGAGCCATCCAAGGGCCGAGAACGCCAAGGGCAAGCCCTGAGCTCTCCCCCGGCAGTCGCCAGGCTAGCAGCCCCTGAAGGGACCAGGGAGGCCGGAGGGCAGGGTTGGGCCCTTCTGCCTTCCTCCAAACTGACAGCCCCGGGGTGCAGCGGAAGCCTCGGGAGCTCGCTGGAGCGAAACCCGGCCCCTCTCCGCCCCGGCGTAGGAGCCGGGAGCTCCCGGACCAGCTGCGACCCGGGCCGCACCTGCCGCTGACCCGCGCGAGCCGCCGTCGCTGTCAGCACCCGGGGGGCGGTGCCCAGGCCCCGTGTGGGCGGTGCTGGGCGGGGTCCCGCCCCCGGGAACCGAGCCCGCGCCGACTGGGCCAATGGGAGTTCGTAGTTACGAGCCCCGCCCATGACTGGGGGGCGGGGCGAGGCCGCGCAGGCGCACGGCGCGGCCGGGCGGGCCGGCTGGCTGGGAAGATGGCGGCGGGAGCCCTGGCCGCCGCCGCGGAGCGGGCCCAGGGTGTCCGGGGAGCGCGGGCCAGGGCCGGGGCCGGGCCATGAGCGCGCCACCCTCGCGTCCCCGAGCCGCGGAGCCCGCCCGCGCCCCTCGCCATGGCGCGGCTCGCGGACTACTTCGTGCTGGTGGCGTTCGGGCCGCACCCGCGCGGTGAGTGCCGGGCCCGCGGCCGATGGCTGACGGCGGAGGGCCGGAGCCTGGGGACCGAGAAGGGTCAGCCGGGGCGGCGGGACAGGTGCGCCGGGGCAGTCGTGGGGACATGCGAGGCGGGCGGGCCGCGGCCGTCGCGCCAGCGCGAGGGTCGTCTGGGGCACCTGCCAGGCTGGGGACCGGGGTCAGGGAGGAGCGGCCGCCCTGAGGAGAGCAGGGCAGTGCGACACGGCGAGCCGAACCTGCCCACCGCACTCAGGGCAGAACCGGGTCAGGCAGAGCTTTGGCGTGGGCCGGGGAGGTGGGAGGGCCCTCGGCTCGGCCTCCCCTCTCCCAGTTGGGTGGGATGGGCCCTCTCTGCCTTGGCCGACCGCCGGGTGGCTCTGCCTCCAGGAGCACGGATCCTTCGCTTGCGAGCCCCTCCCTCTGACCCCCAGTGCCTCTGGTCTGAAGCCTCCGCCCCGCCCGTGTGGGATGTCTCAGGTCAGGGAGGCTTGGTGGGATGCAGAAGAGGGCTGGGATTTAAGGAGTACTTCATGGAGAGGTGGTGTTTGAGCCGTAACTGGGAGAACTTCAGGAGGCGATGTGAGGAGGAGAGAGAGGAGCATTCCTGGCAGAAGGCCTGCGGTCCTCATGTCTGCAAGCCAAGCCCTGGGTGGGGGATCGTTGTGGTGACTGGTGCCGATGTCCAGGAGGTCCATGCCTAGGGTCACTGCCTGTGTCTGAGAGCCCTTCAGCCCAAGGGGGTAGGAGAAAACGGAGCCTGACAATGACATCAGCAACAGCCATGGAGACAGTGGCTTGGGGAGTGCGCTCCGTGTGCCAGGCCCTGCACAGCCCTTTGTGTGTGCGTGATCTCATTTCTTCCTCCGAGCAGCCCACCAAGGTTTCCTTGCTCTTCCCTTCATTCATAAGGGGAGTCAGGCGAGAGGCTGATCGCCTGGTCTGAGCCCCCACAGAGGCTAACCCAGAATGAAGCTGTGGGCTCAAATCCCAACGAGGGGACGGTGCATGTCATCAGGGGAGGCTTGTGTAGTCAGTGGGGCTTACCCTTGAGACTGAAGGTGGGGTTGAGCCCCCCAATCCGTGCTGCTTCTCATCAGCCCAGTTGCCAGTGTCATCACCCAGGACCCAGACTTTTCTCTGCTTCTTGCTGAGACTACCTGCTGGACCCCGCACACTCCAGACCCTCCTCAGTGCTCTTTTAGTCTTCGCTCCTCTTCTCTGCTCCTGTCTGTCCAAGGATCCATCCCCTGACACCCTCAGTCGTGAGCGTGTCTTCCTTCAGAGAGGGAGTTTTTGCAGGCAAGAACCAGTTGTCTTCATCTCCCAGTCTGCACGCGTCAGGCTCGCTGTCGGTGTTGTACAGGCCCACAGAGAGAGAACTGTCTGTTCCGAGGTGCATGTGGGGGGCAGTGAGGAGGCCATGCCAGCTGGAGCACAGGGGTGCATGGGATCCAGGGAAACAAAGCTGGCCAAGGGGCTGCCCCAGTGTGAGGGGCCCTGGGCTGGGTGCCAGGGCAGGAGCTACACGAACAGAGTGGGCTTGGAAGCTGACAGTGCGGAGAGGGGTGTGTGAAGGGTCTGGGGAGGCAGATACTGCGGACAGAGGCCAGGTGGTGGCAGGTGAATTAGGGAGGGGAGAGGTGGCATGACAAGCTGGCTGTGACACTCGGCACCCCTGGCACCTGTGGTCTCTGATGAAGACAGGGGAGACAGCTGGAACCCATAATTCCTGCTCACCCTGAGTGTCAGGAAGGAGGGATTCCCAAGCTGTCCACTGCAGGAGGGGTGGGGGCCATGGAGCTACCTAACCACTGCCTTCCGTGCGGGAGCTGGTCAGTTGCTGGCTGGCCAACCAGCCTCAGGGCCTCTGTTGGCAGGACTGGTGCATCGCTGGGAAAAATCAGCCCACAGCCTGGGACCCTGGCTGTAGACCTGAGGGCAGAGTCAGGTGGTAGGAGTACTGCTCGGGGGGGGGGGGGGGGCTGGGGGGGAGTCAGTGGTACCTGCTTTGCCACTTCGTAGCCCTTGACCTCAGGCCAGTCTCCCAGCTCTCTGCACCTCGGTGTTTTCATCTGGAGTTGGAATGAGTCACATAGACCTCCCAGGCTTCCACGAGCATGAGGTGGACACAAGTGTGAAGTTCCAGGAAATGATGGATGCCTTATTAATGATGAGCAGCAGGTGTGTGCGCACCCATAGGCATTGGCACAGTGGGCACTTCTGCTGGAGGTATAGGAACCTGTGTGCTGGCAGGCCCAGGACACCAGGGCAGGGATGCAGCGTCTCCTGGGTTCAGTGGCGAGGATAGGAGTGGTGGATGTCTTGTCCTTGGCCTGGATCTAGACATCCCATTTGGAGTTGGGGGATGCAGGGCCTGGATGCAGGGGTCCCGCCTGAGGGAGCATCTGCTTTTATGGTTGCCACCTGGTGGATCTCTGTAAGCAGGAGGATGGGGAGGGGGCTGGACGGAACCCCTACTTTCAGAGTGCAGACCCCTCCCTTGGTGAGTCAGAGCTCCTTCACTGAGGACATGGGTTTAGCACCTGCACCCTGGGCCCAGCTCTGGGGACACTGTGGGGGCCAGACAGATGGTCCGTGCCCAGCTTCTGGCCTCGGAGGTCCCTGAGAGCGGTCAGCTGATCTCACACAGCGTGGCTAGCGCCAGGGTGTGTCTTTGGGAGCAGAAGACACTCTTGATCTGACCAGGCAGCTGGTCTACCGGGGAGGAGGGGCTGGACCCCTGCTGGTGGCCCTCTCCCTGCCCCCATCCCAGCATTTGAGAAGAAGACCTTCTGTCCCATGGTCTGGCCTCTTTCAGTCCTGGCTGTGCTGAGCGGGCCACATTCCTGGGCCCCGTCTACTCTCTCCACCCATGTTCCTGCCCTCTGGAGCAGGTTGGGGCTGTTTGGAATGGCCTCGGCTGATTTCCAGCCCCCACCCCGGGAGCCAGTCTGGTCTGCCTGGGGGGAGGTTGGGGAGGACCTCTGGAGAGCCTCAGCCCCTCGCACGTCCTGTTGCCGTGGCCGGTGGGATGGCCTGTGTGTTGGGGTTGGGTGGGTGGAACAGCAGGAAGGTCCCGTCCTTCCTTCACCCTCTTCCTATAGCTGAGCCAGTCCCACCCACCCGCGTGCGCTGCGGTGTGTGGAGGGACGGGCGGGGCAGCAGAGGAGGCTGCCATCCTCCCTTGCCTCTGCTCACAGCGCATGCTGGCCTGGGCCGGGCCTCCAGGCGTCGGAGCCTGGCACTGGTGACGGCCACTGCCAGCGGATGACAGAACGCGTGCTCTGTGTTCTCTTGCCCTGTGTTCAGGCCTGCAGCCCCCACACGGCTGGCTGCGGGGACATGGTTGCAAGAGGAAGTGCTTGTCCCCATCTGCGTCTCAGGGGACTTTGGTGCCCTTCCTCTTAAGGCTCCCCGAAGAGTCCCGCCCCGGGACACCTGATGGTGCTTGTTGGATTAGTTCTATCCCCGAGGCCTGAGGGGATGCCCTCCCTGCTATCCCGAGGTGCAGGAAGCTTGGTGGGGCAGGGAACTCAGCCACTGCAGGTCACCTCCATGGCCACAAGGGCTCAAGTGGGTGGGGGACACTGAGAGGCATGGCAAAGTAACCCCCCCCCCCCCCGCCTCCTGTGCACGCCAGCAGCCGAGTTGGGGCCTGGCCCCTGATAGCACAAAGCTGAGGTGTGGGCTGGGTTGCAGGGAGGGTTGCAGAGAGAGCAGGGGTCAGGGCCTCTCCACGATGTGCCCTTCCAGGAAGGGCTTGCCTGTCCCGGAGCCCCCGGGGCTCCGAAAGCTGCCCTGCACTTCTGACCCAGGAACCTGTTTGCTTGTGGGGTGTGAGTGGGCCTGGGTGTGGGGGATGGCCGTGTAGCTGGCTGTATGTATTCAGCAAGCCCTAATTAGGCTGCGGTCTGTGCCAGGTACAGGTGTGGCCACGGACACAGGGACGTAGTTTCTTGCTTATGGAGCTCCCATCTGGCCCAGCCAGCAGGTGCATCAGGAATCACGGGGCGGTGTAGTGGAGGGAGGGAGGTCCTGGGGGTCCGACTCTAGGCCCCAGGCTCAGGCAGGGTGCAGAGAGCTTCCTGGAGGAGGGGGCACTCTTTGGGCTGAGACCTGAAGGGCAAGTTTAGGGCCATGATGGTGCCAAGAAGGAGCTGGGGCTGGGGGGATGCTTGCTGGCATAGGCAGTTGGGACAGCTCAAGGAAAGCCTCCGGTTGGTTCTTCAGAGGGCGGAGCCCTGCAAGTGGGAGTTGATGTTTCACAGGATGAATGGGGTGGGGGTGGGGGGGGGTGGACAATGGCCAGTTACATTGTCTGCTTCCCTGGGGGGCGAGGCTGCTGACAGCAGCCCTCCAAAGGCTGCCTGGCCTTGGGATGGAGGCTGTGGGGCAGAGGCTGCTGTCCCCATCTGCACACACCCCCTCTTCCTTCCTCCGCCCACTGCCTCGTGGCAAGAACTGGGTGAGCCCTGGGTGCCAGCCAGGCCTGGGCCCAGATGGTGATTTGGGGCTGCGCACAAGTGAGCCCTTGGGGGAGTGGGTGGGGAGAGAAGCCGTGAGCTGGCGTGGACCTGTTGAGGGTGGCCCTTGGGAGTGGGCCTGGAGGGACCCCAAGGGGCTTTGTCTCAGTGGGCCACGTGTGTGTATGTGTGCTTTTGTGTGGATAGGTATGGCCCAGCAGACACACCTGTCCCTCTTCCCTGCCTCCTGTTGTCTGCCGCTTCTCTTCAGAGTGTCAGGAGGGGGAGGGGAGCAGGAAACTGAGGTTTTGTGAGTCAGAGTCACGGCCCTCCATCGCCCCACCGCCACCTCCAGCCCAACAACCAGCCTGCTGCCGACCTCCTTGGCATTGCCTCTGTGATCTGGAGGGTGGGTGGTCTCCAGAGATCGTAGCCCAGCTCCTCTGCTGTCAAGGTCCTGGGGTCTGCTCATCACTGCCCAGGGGTCCAGGCTGGTGCCCAGGCCCCTGGCTCTGCCTGTAGCTCCTGTGCACATTCAGGGCGGACTGGGCTGGCTGGTCTGGGGCGGAGGGAGAGGGGGGGCTGCATCCATCAGGCCCTCGGAGGTGTGCACCTTGGCTTTCAGGGCCTGGGGGCAGGCCCTCAGAGAAGCTTCGTGCGAGCGCCCTCTCCTTCCCCGTTTGCTCCCGCTCTTCTGCTAGTGTGGGCAGTAGTGTTAAAGCCGGTCTGTGCGGGGACCTGCATGTCACGTGTGGGACATGAAGGTAGGGAGGCTTCTGTCTTAGCCTGCTTTACCCTGCTGCTGCGCTGGGTGGGAGTTGGAGGTGGAACAGGGGCCTGTGTCCCTCCTCCACTGACCTGAGGTGAGTGGCCCCCTGACACGGCCCTCATCATGCCTCTTGGTTTGGTTCTCCAGGGGTGAACAAGAGGTAGGGGCCTCTGACCCCACCAGTGTAGACTTGAGCTGGGAGTTGTGCCCAGGGCATAGAGAGGGGGAAGCAGACCTGGGCCTCCTGCCCCCAGACCTCCTCCCTGGCCCAGGGCACCCAGGGCTGCACAGGCAGGGGATAGACCCCTGCAAGTTGCTAGATCCCCAGCACTCAGGAGGGCCCTTCGTTAGTGGGTGTCCTGAGACCTGGTCTCCATCCTTCCTGCCACCCCTCTCTGGGTCCTGTGCTGGGCCTGTCCGTCTCGGAGGCAGTGGTGTGAGTGGCAGTTCAGGCCTGGGTATCTTCTCCTCCGGCTCAGACAACAGGTGTGAGACCCCTGTGCCTCTTGAGTGGGCCCAGAGCTGGCAGTGAGGTGGGTGCCCACTGTCATCATGGTGCTCACTACCTAGCAGGTTGGAGGGGGGGGCAGTCCTGGGGACCAGGTGTCGAAGCTGGTGGTTGGCTGTGGAACCGTCCAGAGCTGCTCTCCCCTCGATGGAGGGCTGACCTGCTGGTGGGCGGCTGGGGGTATCGACGTGTTGGGAAGGGGCTTCTGTGCCTGGCCTGGCCCAGCCCACGGCTTTCAGGACTCCACATCCCATGCCAGGGGGTTCTCTCCGTGCACTCTGGTAGCCCTGGCATCTGTGGCCACCTGGGGGTCCTCCCGTCATAAGATATTTTTAGGGAAATGATAGGTCTGGGAGTGGAGGCTGGTCTGATGCCAGATGAAAGCCAGGGTAGTAGGATGTGTCCATCTGTGACCCTCGAGGCCCCCGACTTGGTGGGCGTGCAGGAGGTGGTGGGTGCCCTGACTGCCTGCTCCTGTCCTCAGGGAGTGGGGAAGGCCAGGGCCAGATCCTGCAGCGCTTCCCAGAGAAGGACTGGGAAGACAACCCGTTCCCCCAGGGCATCGAGCTGGTGAGTCGGGGGTGTTGAGATGGGGGTGGGCAGGCCGGCACTGGTTTTCCCCGGGACTGTGAGGAGCCTGCGCAGGGCCCAGCCCCCGCCACGCATAAGGGGACATCTGAGCTGCTGCGGGGGGAGGAGGGGGGAGGTCCTGGGCTTGGCTGGCAGGGTACGTGGTGCCCACATTGTGTCATGTCGTCCTTCCCTCGTGATGGCAGAGACCATGTCCTGCGTCACAAGGTTCTCTGTGCACGCGGGGAGACCAGGGGCCGTGACTTCCTTCTGTGGGGAAGGGCGAGGTGACCCTCACTGAGGTGAGCTCACTGGTGACCCCCACCCACCCTTCCCTGCAGTTTTGCCAGCCCAGTGGGTGGCAGCTGTGTCCTGAGAGGAACCCACCAACCTTCTTTGTCGCTGTCCTCACCGACATCAACTCTGAGCGGCACTACTGCGCCTGCCTGACCTTCTGGGAGCCGGTGGAGCCCACACAGGTCATCTTGGGGGCTCTGGGGTACAGCCGCGAGGGGTTCCGGCTGTGGCCACCACCCTCTGCCTCTGTCCAAGGCTGTGTCTCCCTGTGTGTGGCAGGTCCTGGGGCCTCAACCCCACGGGAGCCGGAGTTCCCAGAGGGCTGGTCCCGTCTGAGTCACTTGTGTCCTCCCCCTGCCTCCCCCGGGCTCGTGGGACCTGCCTGAGAGCTGGGCAAACGGGGCTTCTGTCCACAGGAAGTGGTGTGCACAGAGGACACCACCGAGAGGGAGGAGGAGGCGGACGAGGGTGGCCCGGTGCAACTCTCCCCTGTGACGCCTGGCCCACCTGGCCAGCTGTTCGCACCAAAGACACTGGTGCTGGTATCTCGACTGGACCACGCGGAGGTGTTCAGGGTGAGGCGAGCACCCGGGGCTCGAGGCCGGACACGGGGTGCCCCCGCCGGATGTGCCGCCATTCTCCAATCTGTGGTCCTTGCAGAACAGCCTGGGTCTCATTTACACCATCCACGTGGAGGGCCTGAACGTGGGCCTGGAGAACGTGATCGGGAACCTGCTCACATGCATCATCCCCCTGGCTGGGGGCTCACAGGTGGGTCTTGGGGGCAGCTGCTGTCCACCCAGAGCAATGGCCCTTCAGGTGTCCCAGGCCACGAGCATGCGGCCTGTGTAGGCACTTGGAGTCCTTGGGCACTTGGGCTCAGCATGGACACCGTCCTGCGTCTTGGTGCTGCCGTCACCTGTCGTCCCTTCTCGGCCCTGCCTGCTCGCCTGTGTGTCCCGTGTCTTGCCTGGCTCCCCACCTGGCATCTGTCAGTTTCTGTGTCCTCTTGCTCCTTGGGTGTGCCTGTCTTCGGATGTCCGCTTATCTCTCTGCTCCCTGGTCAGTATCCCTACGTGTGGGTGCGTCTAACTGTGTTTCTCTGCCTGTCTGTCCTGTGCAGCTGGACTCTGTTGAGGATGGAGTGGTATGGATTCTTTGTTCTTCTGCCCACCCAGGCCCCCACCCTGCCCCAGTCAGAGGCCCTGAGTTTTCTCTGCAGCACTGCTCAGGCCGCCGGGCCAGGCGCGGCCTTTCCCTCATGTTATGCCGCCTGTCCTGGCCAGTCTCACCTCAGCCCATGGAGCTCCGGGCTGACACGGGTCTGGTCGGAGCAGCTGAGTACTGGCCCCTCTCTTTCCACAGAGAACCATCTCTTTGGGGGCTGGTGACCGGCAGGTTATCCAGACCCCGCTCGCCGACTCGCTGCCCATCAGCCGCTGCAGCGTGGCCCTGCTCTTCCGTCAGCTGGGTGAGCCCGGGCGTCCCCAGCCTGCACAGCCCTCCCTGTCCTCTCCCTGGGGGCTGGCAGTCAGAGGTGGGGTTCTTACAGCGCCGGCCCTCCACGCCTGTGTTTTCTCTCAAGGCATCACCAACGTGCTGTCTTTGTTCTGCGCCGCACTCACCGAGCACAAGGTGCTCTTCCTGTCCCGGAGCTACCAGCGCCTCTCGGACGCCTGCCGGGGGCTCCTGGCGCTGCTGTTCCCCCTCAGATACAGGTGCCTCCGCTGCCGCCTCGCCCCCTCCCCGGCCCCACCCCCTGGACCCCCTGGGCTGAGCCCTGGTCTGTTGCAGCTTCACCTACGTGCCCATCCTGCCGGCACAGCTCTTGGAGGTGCTCAGCACACCCACCCCCTTCATCATCGGGGTCAACGCGGCCTTCCAGGCAGAGACCCAAGAGCTGGTGAGGCCTGTGGCTTGTGCCTGCCTCTCCGTTCCCGGCCCTGCTGACTGGCTACGGGCCCCTGACCGCTCGCTTGCTCCCTTTGGTCCCCAGCTGGATGTGATCGTCGCTGATCTCGATGGAGGGACGGTGACTGTCCCCGAGTGTGTGCACATTCCACCCCTGCCGGAGCCCCTGCAGAGCCAGACACACAGTGTGCTGAGCATGGTGAGGCGGGACCGGTGGCTTCGGGGAAGCTGAGGTGGGGTCGCTTGGCAGTAAGGGGACCGCAGAGCCCGGGGCTGGTGTGCAGCGGACCCCGCTCCCGTCTGCTGCTGCAGGTCCTGGACCCGGAGCTGGAGCTGGCAGACCTCGCCTTCCCACCGCCCTCAGCCAACGCTTCTTCCCTGAAGATGCAGGTGGGGGTCACTGCGGCTCCAGTGCGGGGGGGGGGGGGCCCACGCTAAGCCTGCCGCCTCTCCTCAGGTCTGCTGCCACCGATGGCCAGCGGGCAGGGCCAACCAAGCACCCTGTGCAGCCACCCCTTCTGGGCCGGTGGCAGGGGGCCGCTGGCGGGGGCTGTGTGTGTGTGTGTGAGTCCTCGAGGGGCCTGTGCGGGAGTGGCTGTCGACACTGGGTCTTAGAGGAGTCGCCGTGGCTTTGTGTGAAGGAAGGGTGGAGGGGCAGGAGGGGGCAGAGGTGCCTGGGAGGCCTGGGCGCGGCGTGGATAGGCGTGTTTGGTGCGCAGAGGTGGAACCTGGGGTGGGTGGAGGGCTGCCGCATGCTGGGGCTGGGGTGGGCCTGCGGCCTAGAGCTCACCCGCACTCACCTGCGCCCCAGGACAAGGAACTGCGTGCCGTCTTTCTACGGCTCTTTGCTCAGCTCCTGCAGGGCTATCGTTGGTGTCTGCACATGGTCCGCATCCACCCGGAGCCTGTCATCCGCTTTCATAAGGTGGGCCACGGGAGGGGGGGGGCGGAGGCAGGCAGGAAGTCAGTGCTGAGGCACTGACCCCCTGGTGTGCCCCTAGGCAGCCTTCCTGGGCCAGCGAGGGCTGGTGGAGGATGACTTCCTGATGAAGGTGCTGGAGGGCATGGCCTTTGCAGGCTTCGTGTCGGAGCGTGGGGTCCCTTACCGTCCCACGGACCTGTTTGATGAGGTGTGCCCCTGCCCCTGTGGGAGGAGCTCCCACCACCAGCTCCCTGCCTTGCCCGGCCTTCCTGACCCTGCCTCCTCCCCCAGCTGGTGGCTCATGAGGTGGCACGGATGCGGGCGGATGAGAACCACCCCCAGCGCGTCCTGCGTCACGTCAAAGAACTGGCGGAGCAGCTTTACAAGAATGTACGGCGGGTGGCACGGGGCGGGTGGGGTGGCGGACCAGCCTAGCTAGGTCGTCGCGCCTCCTGGCGTCAGGCCGCCTGCCCACACCTGCCTGTGTCCCCCCAGGAGAACCCATATCCCGCCGTGGCTATGCACAAGGTACAGAAGCCGGGGGAGGCCAGCCACCTGCGGCGGGCGCCCCGCCCCTTCCCCCGGCTGGATGAAGGCGTGGTGCAGTGGATCGTGGACCAGGCCACGGCCAAGATGCAGGGCGCACCCCCGGCCGTGAAGGCTGAAAGGAGGACCACTGTGCCCTCGGGGCCCCCCATGAGTGCGTAATGGGGAGGGGGCCCCTAGCGTGGCCCAGGGTGGGCACGAGGGCAGAGGTGAATGCAGCTTCTGCTCCCCAGCCGCCATACTGGAGCGGAGCAGCGGGCTCCACGGCAACAGCGCACGGCGGCTGGAGGTGGTTCGAAACTGCATCTCCTACGTGTTCGAGGGGAAGATGCTGGAGGCCAAGAAGGTGAGGACGGCTGGGGGCGGGGAGCCCCGGCGGAGAGCGCTGAGCCTGGGTCAGTCCACCTGCTGGCAGCTGGCAGGGGCTGGGCGGGCAGAAGGGGAGGAGGGGCAGGGGGACACCGGGTCTCAGGCTCCTTGCTTAGTGCAGCTGGACAGAGCCTGCCGAGGCGGCTCGCAAGACGGACCTTTCATCTCTTAGACGTCAGAACACGCGAGAGGTTTCTGCTGCTGGGTTCCTTCATCCTTCGTGAAAAGAGTGCAGGCCCACACAAGGCGTTTGTTTTGTTTTTTTTTTTTTAATTGGTAAAAACTGCCCTCTGTGGTGTTTGTGAACACCTTGGGTTTCATGACAGCCAGTTTGAATGTGTCTTTTGTTCACAGCGGCACAGTCTCCTGTGAGGGGCCTACAGGGTCCCTAGCTGTTCTACGAAGAAAAACAATAAGGGGCGCCGGGGTGGCTCAGTTGGTTGAGCGTCCAACTCGATTTCAGCTCAGGTCGTGATCTCATGGTTTATGGGATCGAGTCCTGCCTTGGTCTCTGTGCTGACAGCATGGAGCCTGCTTGGGGTGCTCTCTCTCTCTCCCCCTCTCCGCCTCTCCCCCTCTCCTTCCCTCCCTCCCTCTCTCTCTCCCTCTCCCTTTCCCTCTCCCTCTCCCCCTCCCCCTCTCTCTCCCTCTCCCTCTCTCCGTCTCCCCCTCTCCCTCTCTCCGTCTCCCCCTCTCCCTCTCTCTCTCTCTCTCCCTCTCCCTTTTTCTCCCTCTCCCTCTCTCTCCCTCTTCCCCTCTCTATCTCCCTCTCTCTCTTTCTCCCTCTCTCTCAAAAATAAACTTAAAAAAAAAAGAAAAATAATTAGAGAACAAGAATGTGACCCTTTGTGGCCTGCCTCGTGCTGAGCCGGCCACCAGCTCTGCATTAGGCTTGTGCTATTTGGACACTGAGGCCTGGCCGACAGAGGGGCCACAGATGTGGCAGCCGGTGTGTGCTGGAGCTCAGGGCCAAGGGGCCTCCTTGGCACATCTGTACACTGGCTTGTGAACACGTGGTGTCTCCATCTTCATGGGCTTTCGTGTGTGTGGAGGGCTGGGTCTGCTTGACGTGTTAGTCTCAACTGGGCAGGGAACTCGCGGAGTCTGGACACACCTGACCTGGACAGCTTCCAGAGCTCCTCTGTGCTTAGAGCCTGGGCTCTGGCCCTCCAGGTGCCCACTGCCCTCCCCTCCCGGACTCTGTGCCCTGTGCCTCCCCCGCCTTCCTCCAGGGCACAGTTGGACGTGTGCCCTCATCGGCTCGTGCCCCCAACCCCCGTGCTCCCGTGTCCCCAGCTACTTCCAGCTGTGCTGAGGGCTCTGAAAGGGCGCGCGGCCCGCCGCTGCCTCACCCAGGAGCTGCACCTGCACGTGCAACAGAACCGGGCGGTCCTGGACCACCAGCAGTTTGACTTCGTTGTCCGAATGATGAACTGCTGCCTGCAGGTGAGGCCGGGCCTCCCGCCTGGTGGCCATATGGCCATAAGGGTCAGGCCAGGCAGGGCTCCCCATTCTACCTGTAAGGATACCTCTCTTGGCAACGTTGACAGCTGGGGAGATCCTGGTCTGCGGTGGGGATGGCGGCTGGGGGAGAGAACTGTTATTGGAGGGGGTCTCCTGCCCTGAGCCCCTGGGCAGCCTCTGGGGAGCCGGTGCAGACGGACCGGGGACAGTGGTAGGAGTTGCTGCTCGGGCGGAAGTGCCAGTCGGGGCACAGTAGGTGTTGGGGGGTGGTTCCAGCGGGCTCACGGCTCTTGCAGGACTGTACCTCCCTGGACGAGCATGGCATCGCGGCCGCCCTGCTGCCCCTGGTCACGGCCTTCTGCCGGGTGAGTGCCGGGGCAGCCCCGGGGGTCCTTCCGCTGCCCCTCCTGCTGTGCCTGATGTCCCCCGCCCGGCCCCTGCAGAAGCTGAGCCCGGGAGTGACCCAGTTCGCATACAGCTGCGTGCAGGAGCACGTGGTGTGGAGCACACCGCAGTTCTGGGAGGCCATGTTCTACGGGGACGTGCAGACCCACATCCGGGCCCTCTACCTGGAGCCCGCCGAGGACCGAGACCACCTGCAGGTGCGCGGGGACCCCTGGGCCTGGGGCGTGAGGGCCAGCCCGGCCTGGTCCCGGCTCACCTGCGGGTGCCGCGGCAGGGTGGGGAGCTGTCTGCACGGGAGGACGAGCGCTCTGCCCTGGACGTGGCATCTGAGCAGCGGCGCCTGTGGCCGACCCTGAGCCGCGAGAAGCAGCAGGAGCTGGTGCAGAAGGAGGAGAGCACGGTGTTCAGCCAGGCCATCCACTACGCCAACCGCATGAGCTACCTGCTGCTGCCCCTGGACAGCAGCAAGAGCCGCCTGCTGCGGGAGCGCGCGGGGCTGGGCGACCTGGAGAGTGCCAGCAACAGCCTGGTCACCAACAGGTGCGGCCGGGGCTCCGCGGGCCTTGCGGGGGGGGGGGGGGGGGGGGGGGGGGGGGGGGGGGGCTCGGTGGGGTGGGCCTGTGCCCACCTCGCCCCCTCCCTGGCCTAGCATGGCGGGCAGCGTGGCGGAGAGCTACGACACAGAAAGCGGCTTTGAGGACGCGGAGACCTGCGACGTGGCCGGGGCCGTGGTCCGCTTCATCAACCGCTTTGTGGACAAGGTCTGCACAGAGAGTGGGGTCACCAGCGACCACCTCAAGGGGCTGCATGTCATGGTGCCAGGTATGGGGGGTCTGGGTGTGGGAACACTCCCCTCAGCCGAGCAGACGTGGGGGCCCAGGGCGTGAAAACCGCTCTCTCCCAGACATCGTCCAGATGCACATTGAGACCCTGGAGGCCGTGCACCGCGAGAGCAAGAGGCTGCCCCCCATCCAGAAGGTGAGTGGGGGCCGGGCAGGGCTGCGGCACCGGGGCCTGGGCCGTGTCCTGAGGCGCCACCCTTGTCCCTGAGCAGCCCAAACTGCTGCGGCCACGCCTGCTGCCCGGCGAGGAGTGTGTGCTGGACGGCCTGCGTGTCTACCTGCTGCCAGATGGGCGCGAGGAGGGTGCGGGGGGCAGCGGGGGAGGCCCCGCTCTGCTCCCGGCCGAGGGCGCCGTCTTCCTCACCACGTACCGGGTCATCTTCACGGGGATGCCCACTGACCCCCTGGGTGAGCCTTTGGACGCTTTGTCTGTCCCCGGCCTCCCCTCCCTCGCTCCCTTCCCCACCCGGGGCCCGGGGGTGAGTGAACAGGACTTCTCCTGCCTCTCTCTTTCCCGTTCTCAGGGGTGCAGGGTCCCTGCGCAAGATAGGTCATTGCCCCTCTCCCACCTGCCCGGGACCCCCCCATAGTTCTGGTACCCCAAGACTCTGTGATCCCCTCCCCCTGACTGCCCGGCCTGTGATAAGTCGGGGAACAGGTGGTGGTCCGCTCCTTCCCGGTGGCCGCGCTGACCAAGGAGAAGCGCATCAGCGTGCAGACCCCTGTGGACCAGCTCCTGCAGGACGGGCTGCAGCTGCGTTCCTGCACATTCCAGGTGCGGGGGTACTGGGGAGGGGCAGGGCCCCCGGCTCGTGGCTCTCACTGTGTGGCAGGCAGCTAAGCCCTCAGGCTCGTCCTTAGGAGCTGCCGTTGAGCTGGATGTCTCCTGCGGCGTTTGTGGTTTCTGTGTCTATGCGCAAGTTGCTGTGCTTTGGCTCGGTGCCGTCTGCCTGTGTGACGTGCTGGCCTTTGGGGCTCTTCTGTTTGTTTTGCGGGGCCCTGACCCTCGAGTCTGCGTCTGGCACGTGCGCTGTGTGCCCCGCACCACTGAAACCTAAGCAAATGACCGTCACGCGTGGCGAAGGACCAGGTTCCTTATTATGGCCGCAGACACCATAATAAGCGGCCCCTGCGCGTCCTGCTGTCCCTCAGGAGGATGCCCCTGCCAGGCTTCCGGGCGTGCACGGCTTCCCGGGGAGGCCGCCCGGACCTCTGAGGGCCTTTGTCTGTTGCAGCTGCTAAAGATGGCCTTCGACGAGGAGGTGGGGTCCGACAGCGCCGAGCTCTTCCGCAAGCAGCTGCACAAGCTGCGGTACCCGCCAGACATCAGGGGCACGTTTGCCTTCACCCTGGGCTCTGCCCACACGCCGGGCCGGCCGCCCCGCGCCACCAAGGACAAGGGCCCTTCCCTCAGGTGTGGAGCTGGGCCCCAAGGCGGGGGCACCCGCCCCTCCCAGAAGCACCGTGGGCGTGTCCCCTTGTCCCTTCCGTTCACCTCTGCTGACCCCTGTGCCCGCCCGCCCCCAGAACCCTGTCCCGGAACCTCGTGAAGAATGCCAAGAGGACCATCGGACGGCAGTACGTCACTCGGAAGAAGTACAACCCCCCGAGCTGGGAGCAGCGGGGCCAGCCACCTCCTGATGACCAGGAGGACGAGATCTCAGGTGGCAGCCCGGGAAGCCCCAGGTGGTCTGGGCGAAGACCCCCTCCCCCCCCACGCGGAGGGCTGGGGCCTGGGCGGTCTGTGGGTGACTTCCCCCGTGTGCCTGGCCCGCCCCAGTGTCGGAGGAGCTGGAGCCCAGCACGCTGACCCCTTCCTCGGCCCTGAAGCCCTCGGATCGCATGACCATGAGCAGCCTGGTGGAGCGGGCGTGCTGCCGGGACTACCAGCGTCTGGGGCTGGGCACGCTGAGCAGTAGCCTGAGCCGAGCCAAGTCCGAGCCTTTCCGGATCTCCCCGGTCAACCGCATGTACGCCATCTGCCGCAGGTGAGCACGCGCTGTGCGGCCACGCCGTGGCTCCTGTCCGGAAGAGGCACGTGGAGGCGGAAGGCAGAGGGCGCGGGCAGGGGTGGCCCCTAGGAGGCCGTGGGACTGGGGGCCCCTGGCGGAGCATCCAGGGCTGGCCTGCCACCCTCACGAGTCTGACTCCTCGCAGCTACCCGGGGCTGCTGATCGTCCCCCAGAGCGTCCAGGACAACGCCCTGCAGCGAGTCTCCCGCTGCTACCGCCAGAACCGGTTCCCCGTGGTGTGCTGGCGCAGCGGGCGCTCCAAGGCCGTGCTGCTGCGCTCCGGGGGCCTGCACGGCAAGGGTGTCGTTGGCCTGTTCAAGGCCCAGAACGCGCCCTCTCCAGGTATCCACTCCCCCGCTGTGCGTGCGTGCGTGCGTGCGTGCCTGCGTGCCTGCGTGCGGCTGGGCCCTCCACCCCGCCCCGCCCTGCCTGGCTCCAGCTCCTCCTCCTCCTCCTCCTCCCACAGGCCAGTCCCAGGCGGACTCGGGCAGCTTAGAGCAGGAGAAGTACCTGCAGGCCGTGGTCAGCTCCATGCCCCGCTACGCAGACGCGTCAGGGCGCAATACCCTCAGCGGCTTCTCCTCCACCCACGTGGGCAGCCACGGTGAGGGGTGCCTGAAGGTGGGAGGGCTTCCGGGAGATTTTGTGGTGGCACTGATGAAAGGTGGGCCGGCCAGGGGGCAGAGTGTTTGGGGCGTGGGGTCAGGTGACTGTCCTGACCCTACTCGGACCGCTCCTCTCTCCTGCCTTGGCCGAGCTCCGTGTCTTTCCTGCCCATGGCCTGCCTCCAGGGTCTCCAGGTCACGGGACACCGCGCTTGAAACCCCCGTCTGGTCCCTCCTCATTTGTCCTGTCCACCACCCCTACACCCCCCCCCCCCCCCCGTCACTGTGGCTGATCCCTTTGTCCTGTCCCTCCCTGCGGTCCCGCGCCCCCCTCCCCCCCCCCTGCTGTCACTCTGGCCCACCCTTTGTCAAAGCTGTCTGACTGCTTTATACCTTTCTTATCTGTCCTGGCTCCTCGAGCCTTGTCTGCTAGTCTCCCTGTCCCCACCATAGGCACCCTCAACATCCGCCCCCTGGACTCACTGCCTCCCGGTGGATCCAGGCCTTAGGACCCGGCCTGCCCTTTGTCCTGTGTGGCAGGGTCTTGCTGTCACAGTGCGCAGCAGAGGCGCCAGGCCTGGGAGGTTGGGGCACAGGCTCGGGGACCACCAGTGGACCCTGCCTCTCACCATTGGGCATCGGGGCACCGGTGTGGGGTGGCCCCAGAGATGCTCAGTGATGCAAGAGCACGTGCTGCTGCTCGTGCGGTCTGTGGCCCCTGGAGAGGGCTGGTCTGACCTCCTGGGGACAGGCGGGGACCTTGCTGGGGAGGTGAGTCATGTTTGTGTTGGGTTCTAGAAGAGGCTTTCAGATGGGAGAGCACACTGATGGGGGCCTGGAGGGCACGTGGCCCCCATTCTGTAAGGGGAGGAGGGTGTGTCAGAACAGAGGCGGTCTCGTCCTCCAGGGCCCTTGCTCCACGGCGGTCACTTCGGTATCCCGCTTGCCCCTTAGCTGACCCCGTCTGCCTCTCCCTGACCCCATCCTCCCCCTCATCTCCCCCACCCCCTCCAGCCCATCACCCCTGTCTGACCTGACCTTCCCCCTTTTCCCCTATCCCGTCTCCTCCGTGTGCCCCCATCCTCTGCTGCCCCTGTCTCCTTGCCCCGACTGATCCCATGAGCCCATCTCCCCCGTCCTTCTGCCTGGATCCCTACGGATGCCGTGGCCCGGTCTGCCTCACCCTCTCGGTCTGGCTGATAGACACTGGGGCTCCTTGAGGGTTAGTCCTTGGACCCAGGACTCCAGCCATCACTGTCCAGACCAGGCTGAGTGTCTGTGCTTGGGGCCTGGCCCTCAGCAGATGTGCTGACGGTGTCCACCTGGGAGGCCTGGTTGCCATGCCTGGTTTGATGCCACACCTGGAGCTGTCCTGGCTGTCGTGTGTTGAGAGGTGGTGGATGACACACGTGCGGGTCACTTGTTGGCACGCCTGCCTAACTCCCCCCCCATCCCTATTCTCGTGCTCCTCTGCATTCTTTGCTGTTGCCCCAACTCCAGATGCACTGGGGTGCACGGGTGGGTTTTGGGGGCTGGTGGCACCACCCGTGGGTGGAACCTTCTGGAAGTGTACACATCCTGCTGATTCTTCCTGCTGTGCCCACTCCACGGGGCCTCACAGTGGCCCTCCCACCCCTTCCTGTGGCAAGAGGGTCTCCAGAACACACGAGGGCCTTCGCCTCTCCCTGTCGAGGCCTGAGGAGGGTCCCCGCGCAGCATCGCTCTGCACAGCACTGCCTTTGTCATCTGAGCACCAGCCTCTGTCCCTATGTGGTCTTGGCTCCCACTACAGGGTGTTTTGCCCTCCAGCGACGTCTGTTGTGACCACTTGCTGGGCCCTGGGGCCAAGCGGGCCTGGAACAGGGGTGGCCAGGGTGCCCTTGTGGTCACTTACAGGGAGGGTCAGCCTTGGTGTCCACCGTTCTCCAGGGGCAGTCCTTGCCCCTCTCTTGTTTCTGTGCTGGGAACTTTCCTCTCTGTAGCTGAAGTGCTTTTTGGTTTTCTAAACATAAAAGTCCTTCATCGAGTAGGTTTTATGGTTTCACCATTGTCCTGCCTTCTGCCTTCTCCAGCCGTTGTGAGTAGCACCCACAGGTGGCACCCTCCCCCCGATTCTTTGTCCCCAGTGCCTGTGTCTTCCCCTAATGTTGCCTGGGTATCTTTGTCCCCAAAGCCCACTGGTGCTGCCTTCTGGTGTCCCCCTGAGTTCAGAGAATGGGTCCTCTCCCTCATTGCTCAGGGGCGTGCAGGGCCTCAGCTGTCTGTGGGCTCCAGTCCAGGCTGTGTCCGTGTCACGAGGGACACCCTGCGTCCTTCCTGCGAGCGCCATTCCTCCTGCCTGTGGTGTGGCAGCTGGTGTCATGCTTGTCTGTGGCGACTGCCATGGTGGGTACGGATGGTGCCCGGCTGCCCTCAGCGGAGGTGGGTCGGCCTGGAATGGGGCAGGGAGCAGGCTTTGGGGCCCAGGGCACCGTGGAGCTTCCTCATCTGGGCTCCCTGTGCCCCCTGGCCGGGCCATCCCAGCCTATAAGCCTGGGGCCTGGCTCTCGGGCAGGTGGCACTACTGAGCATGTGCCGCCCCTGGGGCTCAGGCCTGCCTCTGTCCTCGGATGAACTGGCCTCCATGGCTCTGGGCTGGGAGCTCCGAGGCTCCAGGCCTCCTCCTCTCTAGGCTGGGCTTTATGGGCTCCTCCTGCTGGTGTGTGTTGTGAGCAGCTCTGGCCAGTGCCTGTGGGGGCCGAGGGTACAGGGATGGGCTGTGGACGAGACACTGGAAGGAGAGCCCAGGGATCCCACCTCTCTTCTGATCCTACCTGCCACTGGGCCCTCTGCTCCCTGGCCTGTCCCTGAGGGCCAAGAGAGCTCAGAGGACCTTGGCATCGGCCCTCGCTATCTCTGGGGCCCTCGGGGGTCTTGGTGGGAACCCAGCCCTCTAGCTGGTCCCTTCAGACCACAGGCCCTTCATGCTGGGCACACCCTCGGGCCTGGGGTCAGGCCTGAGCCTTTTCTCTGCTGTGCCCCCAGTGCCCAGCCCCAGAGCCAGGGTCACCACGCTGTCCAACCCCATGGCGGCCTCGGCCTCCAGACGGACCACTCCCCGAGGTACCGTACTGGCCACACAGGCTGGCTCCCCCACACCTGGCACTGATGACCCCCGTGTGACTGAGCAGTCGTGGGCACTAACATCCCCCCACATCTGGCACTAACAGCCCCTGTGACCGATCAGCATAACCCAGCCCTCCTCAGCCCAGGGCACTAACAGCCTGAGGCCCCGAGTCCCACCCCAGCACTTGACCCTAACACAAACACAGGTCCATCTGGGGTCCCGTCGGCCTCCCCTGCCGTGCCTGGGGAGCTCAGCCTCAGGTTAAGTGGTGCTCCAGACCCACTCAGGCACTCATCTGGTTTCTTTGCACAGGTAAATGGGGCAGTGTCCGGGCCAGTGGGCGCAGCGGCGGGCTCGGCGTTGATGTGGGCTCCCGGCTGGCAGGCAGAGACATGCTGACCCCTCCCCAGGCTAATGGGGCCCCCCCTGACCCAGGCTTTCTGCGGCCTCAGCGTGCAGCCCTCTACATCATTGGGGACAAAGCCCAGCTCAAGGTGACCGGGGTGGAGGCACAGGGCCAGGCAGGGGCACAGGGCCCCCCCGGGCGCATCTCACCATAGCTGGCCTTCTTCAGGGCGTGCGGCCAGATCCCTTGCAGCAGTGGGAGCTGGTGCCCATCGAGGTGTTTGAGGCACGGCAGGTAAAGGCCAGCTTCAAAAAGCTGCTGAAGGCGTGTGTCCCCGGCTGCCCTGCCGCCGAGCCCGGCCCTGCCTCCTTCCTACGCTCGCTGGAGGACTCGGAGTGGTTGACCCAGGTCTGTGAGCCCTGCCCCCGCTGTGGCCGGGGTCGGGGGGGTGGGGGTGGCGTGGGGGTGCCTGTTCATCCAGAGCCAAGGGCGGATGGGGTTTGGCTTGCTCTTCTGACGGTGTTGGGCCCTGGGAGAGGGTGATGGACACGTCCCACCGGGGTGGTGGTGCTGTCTGCTGGAGGGAGGCCACGGGGGGCTGGGCACCTCCAGGACAGGGAGTGTCTCTCAGGCCTGCGCGTGGGCCTCGGGAGGTGCTGAGGGGCCGCCCGTCCGTGCAGATCCACAAGCTGCTGCAGGTCTCGGTGCTGGTGGTGGAGCTCCTCGACTCGGGCTCCTCCGTCCTGGTGAGCCTGGAGGACGGCTGGGACATCACCACCCAGGTGCGTGCTGGGCGCCGGGGCCAGCCGGGACCAGGTCCCCCGGACGGACGCCCTCCTGACAGGCCGGTGCCGGCAGGTGGTGTCTCTGGTGCAGCTGCTGTCAGATCCCTTCTATCGCACCCTGGAGGGCTTCCGCCTGCTGGTGGAGAAGGAGTGGCTGTCGTTCGGCCATCGCTTCAGCCACCGCGGGGCCCACACCCTGGCTGGGCAGAGCAGCGGCCTCACGCCCGTCTTCCTGCAGTTCCTGGACTGCGTGCACCAGGTAAGCAGGTGGCCGTGTGTGGGCGCCACGCCTGCCGGCCCCTGGCGCCTGACCCCTGACCCATCGCCTCACGCAGGTCTACCTGCAGTTCCCCATGGAGTTCGAGTTCAGCCCCTTCTACCTCAAGTTCCTTGGCTACCACCACGCGTCCCGCCGCTTCAGGACCTTTCTGCTCGATTCGGACTACGAGCGCATCGAGCTGGGTATGGGGCAGGGCTGGGCCTCGGGGCGCGGCTGGACGGCTGGGCGGCTGGGACTGGCCTGGTGGGCGGCCGGGGCTCAGCGCTGCCCCTGCAGGGCTGCTGTACGAGGAGAAGGGAGAGCGCAGGGGCCAGCAGGCGTGCAGGTCCGTGTGGGAGTACGTGGACCGGCTGAGCAAGAGGACGCCTGTGTTCTACAACTACATGTACGCGCCCGAGGACACAGAGGTGAGCCGGCGTCTGGTCGGGGCGGGTGGGCGCCTTCTAGCCCAGCTCCTCACGCCGGACCCACCCCCAGGTCCTGCGGCCCTACAGCAACGTGTCCAACCTGAAGGTGTGGGACTTCTACACTGAGGAGACACTGGCCGAGGGCCCGCCCTATGACTGGGAGCTGGCCCAGGGGCCCCCTGAGCCCCCAGAAGAAGAGCGGCCCGATGGGGGAGCTCCCCAGAGCAGGCGTCGTGTGGTGTGGCCCTGCTACGACAGCCGCCCCCGAGCCCAGCCAGATGCCATCTCGCGCCTCCTGGAGGTGTGTGCAGCCCCCTGCCCTCCCCCCACCCCACACTGGGCCGCGTTTGCAGGCACTGATGTCCAGTGGCCATGGTCCGGGACGCCTGGGTCTCAGGGCACAGCTTCTTTGCTCTGGGCCCAGGCGCTGCCCCTGATCACCTGTGCAGTCGACCCTCAGGGACCACGGGCTTTCCCAGGGACCGTTCCTGCCCTCCCTCAGACTGCTGCGCCTGCTCCCTGGGTGCACCTGGCTGTTGGCCACACCCAGGCCCAGCCTGCCCCACGCACCCCAGTGCGAGCAGTTCTTTCGGCTTCTCTCTGGCCCCGTGGGCCTGGAAGCTTGGGGTTGACGTTTAGGGTCTCTCTCGCCTTCCCTCTGCTGTTCTCTGCTGTTGGGCCTCAGGAGTCAGGATCCCCCCAGGGCAGAGGCGCCCCGGGAGATAGGCTGTGGGGCTGTGGGGCTGTGGGTGTGAGGCCTGAGGTGTGACAGCGGGTGGCATCCAGCTGCCAGAGTGCTCCGCGGCGGGCCTCACACCCAGGACACAGGATCTGCATTCCGTTCCCGTCCACTGGCTGTGTAGCCCTGGGCAGGGCGGGTGGGAGGGTTACCTAAGCACTCTGGAGCTGGTTTCATTCTGGGAAGAGGATGTCGACTCCCGGCCGTCGGGGAGACGGTAAGGTGTGAACAAAGTAACGTACGTCAGTCCAGCACCCGGCCTGGCCTGAAGGCACCTGTCACCTGGGGTTTGCGGGAACACAGGGTCATGGTTTAGCGGACAGAGGCGACCCACAAGCACAGAGAGCAGAAGAGACCCTCTTTATCTCTGGCGACACTCGTGGTCTTGGAACCTGATGCGAATCGTGCTTAGCTTCCTTACAACCAGCGTCGTGTGGCTTGTCATCGTCTGTACTTTTAATTCTGACTGGTCTGTGTCTTTATGTTTAAGCTCAGTGTCTTGTACTCAGCGTGCGGTGTTATTTTTATCCAATCTGACGGTTTATTGAAATTTTAAATTTTTTTTTTTTTTCAACGTTTATTTATTTTTGGGACAGAGAGAGACAGAGCATGAACGGGGGAGGGGCAGAGAGAGAGGGAGACACAGAATCGGAAACAGGCTCCAGGCTCTAAGCCATCAGCCCAGAGCCTGACGCGGGGCTCGAACTCACGGACCGCGATCGTGACCTGGCTGAAGTCGGACGCTTAACCGACTGCGCCACCCAGGCGCCCCTGAAATTTTTAGTATCTTTACACAGCTGTTGACATGGTTGGGTTGAGGCCTAACTTCTTCTTCTTTTTTTTTTTTTTTAAAGTAATCTCCACACCTGATGTGGGGCTTGAACTCCTGCTGTTTTTTCCCTCGTAACAATTGATCATTTCACAGTATTCGGCCACCTCCTGTGCTCCGCTTTTGAGCTGTACCTCCCTGTGTTCGTTTTCGTGGCCGTCAGCGTCCGCAGGTACAGTCTGTCTTGGGTTGGCTGTCCCGCCTTCTACACGGGACATATAGGAGTGCCGCCCGCTCACCCCCTTCTGTCCTCACGTGTTTTTCTTTTACATATGATGGAAGCACGTGGTGCATACTGTGTTTTATGTAGTCAACTTTGTTTTGAAAAAAATTAGAAAATGAGGAAAAAGCCTTCTGTATTTGCTATTTCCAGTGTCGATCTGACCTGGTTTCATTTCTCTTCAGCCCAAAGAACTTCGGGCATTTCTGGTGACGCGGGTCTGCCGGTGATAGTTCCCTCAACTTCTGTTTACCTGGAAACGTCTGTGTTGTGTCTCTGTTTTGAAAGTTTCCAGTGTACTTTATTTCTTCAGTCACGCCGTATTTCAATAGGTGCGTAGTGCTTTTACCTGGCATCATTTACAGGTTGGTTCTGCAACAATCCAGTATCCTGCCAGCTGGGACAGTTACTGATCGCTCCACTCCTGTGGTTCCGTCCCTCTCTATCTGGTTGCCATATGCACCCGCACGGCAGAGCGGCTGCACTAGCTGACGCCGAATTACCACGTTTGCCATGGAGCCAGCTGTCCATTTCTGCTGGCTCTGCCTTGCCATTGTCTGCCGGACGCTTTGACCTTGGAGACAACTTAGTGCGCTTTTGGCCAAAGAAGGGAGAGAGACATCGAGAAGCTGAGGCCAGATCTGCGGCAAGTGGCAGCCCAGCCTAGCAGAGAGCTCAGAGAAGCGAGATGGGTTTTGGCTCTGGGCCTGTTGTGTCATTTTTTTATGAGGTTTTCTTTATTCATCTCTACGTCCAGCACGGGCCTCAAACTCACAACCCCCAGATCGAGTTGTGTGCTCCTCTGCCTGAGCCAGCTGGAAGCCCCTCATTTGGGGTTTTTCTGTTCATCCTGCTTGGAGCTCTTTCAGCTTTTTAGATCTGTGTGGGATGATAGTTTTCATCAAATTTAATGCATTTTAGGCTATTCTTTTTTTTTTTTTTTTAATGTTTATTTTTGAGAGAGAGGGAGAGACAGAGACGGTGTGAGCAGGGGAGGGTCAGACAGAGAGGGAGACACAGAATCCGAAGCAGGTTCCAGGCTCCGAGCTGTTAGCACAGAGCCCAACGCGGGGCTCGAACCCATGAACTGCAGAGATCATGACCTGAGCCAAAGTCGGACGCCTCAGCCACCCAGGCGCTTCAAGACTATTATTTCTTTAAAAAAGTTTTCTCTGGGGGCGCCTGGGTGGCGCAGTCGGTTAAGCGTCCGACTTCAGCCAGGTCACGATCTCGCGGTCCGTGAGTTCGAGCCCCGCGTCAGGGTCTGGGCTGATGGCTCAGAGCCTGGAGCCTGTTTCCCATTCTGTGTCTCCCTCTCTCTCTGCCCCTCCCCCGTTCATGCTCTGTCTCTCTCTGTCCCAAAAATAAATAAAAAACGTTGAAAAAAAAAATTTAAAAAAAAAAAAAAAAAAGTTTTTTCTGCACCATGTCTCCCTCCTTTCCTCTGGGACTTGATTGTCCCATTGGCCCCTGAAGCTGTGTTTTGTTTTTTCCCTCTGATTTTTTTTGTCTTTGCTATTCATTTTGGATGAGTTCCACAACCCTACCTTCAAGTTCACTGCTCTTTTCTAACGTTTAGTATCTACTTACGTTTAATATTCATCCAATGAATTTTTCATTTTAGATATTTTCAGCCCCAGAATTTCTATTTGCTTCTTTTTTTAAATATAGTTTCTATTCCCTGTAGAGATTCTCGTCTGCTCAACCATTGTGTCCATCTTTTACTATACATCTTAAACATATTTATAACAACTGTTTTGAATTTCTTACGTGGTAATTCCAGTACCTGTTTCTTTTCTGGGTCTGTTTCTTTCAACTTTTCACCTAACTATGGACCTCATTTTCCTGCCTTTTTGTCTAATAATTTTTTTTGTAAATTTTTTGTAATTGGGGATTCTGCATTGTTGAGGATCAGGATTACGTGGTCTTCCTTTAAAGCGTCTTGAGTTTTATTCTTGCACTCAGTTAATGAACTTGTGGGTCACTTAGATCTTTTTTTCAAGGGTTGTTCTTCGGCTTTATTAGGGCAGTTCTAGAGAAGCTTTCCTCCTAGAGTTAGAGGAGGCCGACTCAGACATGGCCTCTCCAGGGTTTCAGTTAAAGGTTTGGGATCTTCAGCGAGGGTATCCACTCTGGCTGTTGGGAATCCCCGGCATCTTCCTGCAGGTTGTGTAACCTCCAGAGTTTGGATTTAGCTCACCACCCAGCTTCCTGTAGCTGCTCTCTGCCGGGCCTTGTGACATCTTGCCTGCCTGGCACCTGACAGTTTACTTTGGCCAAAGGCTCCAGGAGGCCTCTGGATTTCTGGGGTTCCTGCTCTGTGTGCCACTCCTTCCCCTCTCACATGCCACCCTGTAGACCCATGTGTGTCAGCATCCCCAAGCCCCACCTCTCTGCCTCCTTAGCTCGGGACGCAGTGCTCTGCTTGGGCTCCACCTCCCGGCATTCTGGCCAGGCAAAGAGCTAGAGGATTATAGGGCTCCCTGGTGTGGTCCCATCCCAGGTTTCAGTGCTACACTGCTGACTGTCCAACATCTGTAAACAACTTCCTGTTCTTGTCCGGTTCTGTAGCTGCTCATGGCAGGAGGATTAGCCAAGGACTGAGTCACTGTGTCGTGGCTGAAAATGTTGTCACCTGGCAATGACATTCTTGCTCTTTTGAAGAGCACATAGCTTTTTTTTTTTCTGGCTGGTTTTGGGATTTTCTTTTTGCTTTTTAGCCATTTTTCTCTAATATCCAGGAGTGTGTGTGTGTGTGTGTGTGTGTGTGTGCAGCTTATCTTGTTTGGGGTTTGTAGTGCTTGATTATGTTGCTTGTTGCCTCTTGCTAGTTTTGCAGAAATAGCTTTTGTTGTCTCCAAATAATTGTTTTAATTTTTATTTTTTTTAAATGTTTATTTTTGAGAGAGAGATTGATTGGCGGCGGGGGGGGGGGGGGGGGGGGGTGGTTGGATCCCAAGCAGGCTCCACACTGTCTGCACAGAGCCTGCCGTGGGGCTTGAATTTATGAACCGTGAGATCATGACCTGATTCGAAATCAGGAGTTGGATGCTCAACCGACTGAGCCACCCAGGTGCGCCCAAATCATGGTTTTTGCCCATCCCCCTACCCTTAACCCACTTAATGCTCCAGTCTGTCACTTCACTTTCCTGTTTTCCATGATTATGTCTTTTCATGTTTCAGTCTGGATTTTTTTTTTAATTTTTTTTTTAATGTTTGTTTATTATTGACAGACACAGAGCATGAGTGGGGGGAGGGGCAGGGAGAGAGGGAGACACAGAATCTGAAACAGGCTCCAGGCTCTGAGCCGTCAGCACACAGCCCGACGCGGGGCTCGAACTCACGGACCGCGAGATCGTGACCTGGCTGAAGTCGGACGCTCAACCGACTGAGCCACCCAGGCACCCCCAGTCTGGATATTTTCTTCTGAATAATTTTAGTTCTCCAACTCTCCCCCAGGAGCTACAGCGGCTGGAGACAGAGCTGGGGCGACCCCCTGAACGCTGGAAGGACACCTGGGACCGGGTGAAGGCTGCACAGCGCCTGGAAGGCCGGCCAGATGGACGTGTGAGTGGGCGTGGGTGGCCAGGGTGAGCTTGCTGTCAGGAGGAGTGGAGGCCACCAGCCCTGACACAGGCCCTCTTCCTGCCCCCAGGGCACCCCCAGCTCCCTGCTGGTGTCCAGCGTGCCCCACCACCGCCGCTCGCTAGGTGTGTACCTGCAGGAGGGGCCTGTGGGCTCCACTCTGAGCCTCAGCCTGGACAGCGACCAGAGCAGCGGCTCAACAGCATCCGGCTCCCGGCAGGCCGCCCGCCGCAGCACCAGCACCTTGTACAGCCAGTTCCAGACAGCTGAGAGTGAGAACAGGTGTGAGCACACCTCCCACCTCCCGCGTCAGCGTGGGGTCCTCTGCGCTGGGGGCTCTGGGTGCTGGACAGCTCTCAGATTGGGGGTGGGTGCCCCTGGGGAACTTTAGCCCTTTCTTAGGTGGATCGGGGGGAGGGGGGTGCGTAACAGTGGCCGAGCACAAGCTGACAGTTGCTAGGGAAAAGCGGGAGGGCTTAGAAGGGGTTTGGGCCATAGAACCAGTCAGTGAGCACAGCTGAGCCATGGTGGCTGCAGAGGAGCAGAGGGGCAGCAGCTCTGCGGTCCCTGTGAGGGCAGGCAAGGTACCGGGTGAGGTTGGGGCCTGGCAGACCGCATCCTACTTTCCAGGCCTAGAGAGGGGGCCCTGTTGCTACAGTTACCTCCCCAGACCTGCCTGCTACATGTGGGGCTGCTGCTCTGAGGTCCTGATGCAGGACCCTCTCTGGTGCCGGTCATGCCAGAGGTGAGGGGTGGGGGGCTGCTTTTCCATCTCCTTACTAGGAACAAACCCAAGGCTGCTTCGTGGCCTTCCTGGCCAGTCCAGCCTTGGGGCTCTTTGGGGGCAGGAGCCTTGGTCTTGCTTCTGGGGCTGGTCTGGTTCGAGGGTTGGGGTGGGAACTGCTAGGGTCTGGGCTTGTCCAGGCCCTGACGGCCAGCCAGTCCCTGGTTCTGCTGTGAATTCAGGTCCTACGAGGGTACCCTGTACAAGAAGGGGGCCTTCATGAAGCCCTGGAAGGCCCGCTGGTTCGTTCTGGACAAGACCAAGCACCAGGTGAGCGGTCGGTGGGCTGGAGCGGGGCGGAAAGAGGTTAGCAGTTCGGGAGAGGGAGGGGCTGTGCCCTGACCTCCTGCTCTCCCCACCCCACCCCACCCCTCAGCTCCGCTACTATGACCACCGTGTGGATACGGAGTGCAAGGGTGTCATCGATCTGGCCGAAGTGGAGGCAGTGGCTCCTGGCACTCCTACCATGGGGGCCCCCAAGACCGTGGACGAGAAAGCCTTCTTTGACGTGAGCTGTGGCCAGGGCCCGGGGATGGCGGGGGGCGGGGTGCTCTGTGGGGGTGGGACTGTGGAGTCAGCAACCCGCCATCCCCAGGTGAAGACGACGCGTCGCGTTTACAACTTCTGTGCCCAGGACGTGCCCTCAGCCCAGCAGTGGGTGGACCAGATCCAGAGCTGCCTGTCAGATGCCTGAGCCCAGCTCTGCCCCGGCTGCTCTGCGTCCAGTCGTTAGAGACCACTAGGGGTGGGCAGGGCCCCCCGGCCATGTTTACAGCCCCCACCCTCGACAGTATTGAGGTCCCGCCCCCAAACTTATGTGTACAGTCCCTGCCAGCTCCCGCCCCCTGCCCGCCCCCGCCCACCTGGCCAGCTCTAACTTATTTTGGAGTTATGGGTGAGCGCCGGCCGGGAGGCGGCCATGGTACAGCCCTCGCAGCGGGCCTGTAAATAGACCGCTCCTGCCCAGCCCCCCCTGCCCGTCAGCGTGCTGGTCCCAGCTGGCCAACCGCAGGCACCCTGTTCCTAGAACCAGAGTCTATAAAGAGAGAACTAACAACACATCACATGCCTGTGTGTCCTCGCCCTGCCCAGAGCACCGCCACCCGCCACCCACTCAGTCCAGGACCCAGGGCCACTGTGTGGGGGCCGAGTTCTGCTGCTAGGGAATCCACGGCCCTGGGGGTGGAGGCAGGTTCATCAGGGCCTAGCTTGGTGCCCAGTCACCCTCGGGGGTGGCCTTGGGGCTGGCACAGCCCAAGAGAAAGACACCTCCCCTGTCCCCATGCAAGCAGCCCTCCGACAGAAGGTGGCCATCTGGAGGTGTGACGTGAGGAGGGCAGTAGTTCACTAAGGGGAGCTGGTATCAGCCATTTGTGTGGCCCCCAGAAGGCTGTCCGGAGAGCAGACAGAGTCAGAATGGCTGGAGGATGGGTGGCTGAGATTTGTTTGTTCCCTGATCAGATGAGTGGATGGGAGGGAATCTGGGAGGGAGATGCTGAGGAGTGGGGGGCTCCTTATGTTTGGGGGGTGGGGGCTCTGGAAAGTTTGCTCCAGATGCCTGCCCACCCCCTTCCCTGCACCCTGGCCTCTGTCCGGGGCATGATGGGTGCCACTGTGATCACTCTCCTTCTTCCCCACACAAATGTGAGTCCCACCGGGACCAGAGCCCTCCCTGTACCAGGTGCCTGTCAGGTGGGGTGTGTGGGATCGGGGTGTAGGTGTCACATAAGCCAAGAACATTCCACAGTGGTCTGGGACGGTGGTGAGTCAGATTCCCAGCCAGAGGGGCTGGTGGTGTGGAGGGGCCTGACAGGTGGTAGGTAGCACCTGTAAGGTGGGAGGTGAGCAGGTGTGGACACAGGCACAGGAAGGACCCACTGGTGGTATCAGGTGAGTTGTGAGGAGAGCCCCCAGGTTCTCTCTGGGTCACATAGTGGATAGCTGTTGGACTAAGATTCCCAACACCCAGGAGATCCACACCTGGGGTCCTGTGCCTGCCTGATTTCACACGGAGGCTGTCTCAAGAGAGGAGGTCAGAAGTCACCAAAGCAGGGGCCACAGGGCGAGGTAAGCGCAGGACCACAGCTGCTTAGGAGGAATGGAGGCACTGATGAGTACACAGACCCACATCCAGGCCCTCAGTGACCAGGGAGGCCCTGCTGGCTGCCCCTGCTGCCTGGCTGGTGAGGACCAGGTGGCCCTTGGGTCGGCTGTAGGCAGAGCCTGTTTTACAAAGAAAAAAGCTCTCAACTTGCATCAGTTCTGAGACACTACTGCCAACGCGGGGCGGGGGCGGAGGCAGCAGTGACCCCCCTGCTGCCGGTCAGGCTAGGGCTCCAGGGCCTGCGGCTGAACAACACACAGGTTTGTCAGTAAGAATAATAACACAGCTTTTATTGGGAGTTGGGGGTCTCGGGTGCCCTGTCAGATTATCAGAACATTAAAAATGGACTCAACATAAAATAATCCTGCAGACCCCTCCAGGACAGCATGGCCTGGCCCTGCCCTTCCCGACAGGTGCACCACCCCCCCCCACCCCACCTGGCATCGCCGAAGCCAGTCTCTGCACCCCCTGTGCCCCTATCCTGCACGCCCATGGCCAGCCCCTGCCAGGTGCCCCAACTGCCCACCAGGCCGTGAGGGTCTTATTTTAAGGCAGTCAAATTTTGCAGCCTGGCTCAAGGCCGGCTCCCAGGGCCACTGGGCAGCTAAGACCCTGTCTGGCCAGTCCAGCTCCAGACCCACATTTGTCCCCAGAGCCAGGGAGACCCTTCGTTGTGGCTGGACACAAAAGTGCAAACACGTGGCTCTTTCCTGCGTTTGTTAAAAAAAAATAATAATCAGTAAAAACTGAGGCTTAGAGCCTGTGACGTCCATGCCCGTCGTGGCCCTCAGTCCTCACGGTGTCTTGGGGCTCTGGCCCCTGGCTCCCGCCGGCAGAGCGCACATCTGAGGCCTTATTGCTGTGCGCGGAGCTGGACTCGCTGGACTCGAGGCCCACGTGGGGTCAGGCAGGAGAGACGCAAGCTGGGCTGTCCAACTGGTTCCAACTGCCAGCTTTACCAATGCAGCATTTATTTTAAAATAAAATTAAATTAAATTAAAAAAGACAAATTGCATCACCAGGTAGTTTTCTCGATTAAGGGCGCGCCACGGCTGGGCGGCAGCAGCATCACACGGGGCCGTTCAAGGTGGCTCCTGCAGGTGGTGGTGCGTCCATCTTCCTGCAGGAAGACGAGCGGGGGGTTAGAGCCCTTGGTCCCAAGGGTCCCGTCTGGTCCCCTTCCCCCAGCCTGACCGGCTCACCTGTCTTTTGTCGCTGTCCCCAGGATGGCTGCTGTGCAAGTGGATGGGGCTGCAGTGGTGACGGCCGCTACGGGCCCTGTTGGAACCGCCCCGCTCAACACAGGAGCGACTGGCAGGGTAGCTGGGGCGGGACTGGCCTTGCCCGGCGCCGTGGTGGCCGCCACAGCAGCCTCAGGGGGGACAGCCACAGCTGGGGTGAAGGTTGCTTCTGCAGGTGCAGGGGAGGTGGGGTCTGACAGCGTGCTGGCGGTGCACTCAGCCCTGTACGGCAGACACAGGCTCCAGTTACCTGGGCTCTGGGTTCCAGTGTGGTTCTGCGCGCCGCCCCCCCCCCCCCACCCACGTTCCACAAACACCAGAGATCACCTGCCTGTCCACCGAGACCTCAGGCCTTCCAGGTAGTGCTTGCCCTGAGCTGGTCTCTCTCCATACAGCTCCCCACCCCCACCCCCCACCCTGGTATGCAACATGCTCCCCTCAATACTTCCAGCGACCCTCACTAACTCTGCACCACACCCAGCCCACTTAAGAGAGCCCATGGGGGGCGCCTGGGTGGCTCAGTCGGCTGAGCGTCTGACTTCGGCTCAGGTCATGATCTCGCAGTTTGGGAGTTCGAGCCCCACGTCGGGCTCTGTGGGGACAGCTCAGAGTCTGGAGCCTACTTCAGATTCTGTGTCTCTGCCTCTCTCTACCCCTCCCCTGCTCACTCTCTGTGTCTGTCTCTCAATAATAAATAAATGTTAAAAATTTTTTTAAAAAGGCAGCCCATGGGCCATGTGCCCAGAAATGGTCCCTCCTGTAACTGGGAAGGTCAAGAACCAGTGGCCTCAGGACACCAGCCCCAGTGCCGGGCTCTGGTCTTCACAGCCCTTCTTGCTGCAGCCCAGGAGAGCGAGCCCATGGCTCCTCCATTCAGCCCACACCTGCCCAGTGCTTGCTTCAATTACATATAAGGTCAGCTCCAACCGTACAAGGACCCCTGGGAGCCAGTGAGGGTGGGGGAGCCACGGGCAGCATAAGAAACGCCCTACATTAAAGCCTGGTGACCAGGTGTTGGCCTAGGTGGGCACAGCCTGAGGGCTCACCCACAGGTGGGCTGGGACCAGAGTCATGCAGGCAGCTCCGGAAATGGCCCACTTGCTTTCAGAACATAATTTGCTTCTCAGAGCAAAGCTGGTTTTTAGTCAGGGAAGTTAGGAAAAGAGGAAGAGGCTTTGACACTTGCAGGGATTCTGCACTTTGAGAAGGAATTAAACCCATTCAAGAACCATGTATGCCTTTAACCCAAGGATCACCACTCAGGGGCCTGGGGCCCTGCCTCCTTGCCTGGCCCCGCTGGCTCCTAGCTGTGCCCCCTGAGGGACAGGCCTTGTTGTCTGGGGTCCTGAGAACGAGCATGCTGTGAGCCAGAGCTGGACCCCCACCAATGGGATGGACTGAGCCCCAAACCTGCGGGACCACCAGGGCTGGGGCAGCGGGCTGGGGGGGTAGGGGGAAGGAGACTCCACGGCTGTTCCCACTGTCACACATCTGGTCCTTGTCCTCTCCTGCTGGGGGACTGCCCCCCCCTCGCCCCTGTAAGCTTCAGCTCCACCATCACCTTCTCTCTCAAGTGCCCCACTGGCCCCCAGTTCCCTGTTTTCACAGCTCCTTATGCAGCTTGCCTCCCCACCGTGCCCAGCCAGGAGGGGTCTGTCCATCCAATGACGGATCCCAAAGGCCTGGGCCTTCCTGTGGGTGAAGGAGGGATGCGTGCAGGGGAGCTTGCAGGGAAGATGCCCCCAGTCAGGACTCCTGTGACCCAAGGACATCCTCAGAGACCCTCCCTCCTGCTGTCTGAGAGGCCACGGCCCCTCCCCACCATCTGGGGCAGCCCCATCCCCAAGTCCCCAAGGCGGGACATTCAGTCCCTGTGCTCTCCCTGTGTGAAGAAGGCATCCCTGACCCTGAGCTTCCACTTAGACGAACAGGCAGCCCTACCCCCCCACCCCCCAAAAGTCAACATCCTCAGGGTCACAGGGCCAGCAGGGCATTAGGTGAGCAGAGTGCTGGGGACCTAGGGACCCTGCGCACCTGGGGACTGACGCAGGCAGCAGGGGGGTCTCCCGGCTGGGACCCATGCTGACAGTCTCCAAGGCACCTGCCATCTTCTGCTCGTCCTCAGTGTTGTCGGAAACCACTGGGGGGGCCTTCCTGGTGACACACGCGTTCCAGGCACATGGGGAAGCTGGGCCTACTACAGGACAGGGAGCTGAGGACGGAGGGGCCACAGGGCGCGGCCTCAGGGTCCTTAAGCCCACACGTGCATCTGTGTATTTACAGGAACTGTACAAAGGGGCTCTCCTCCCCCAGGCCAGGAGGACCCCCACTTAGCCCTGTGACTTCCAACTCCCTCTCGGTGTGGCTCTGATACCCTGTGGAGCTTCCAAGCCTGTCTGATGAGGGGTTCAGGGTCAAGGACCCTGAACAGGCCCCAGAACGGCCACTGAGGTGGCACAATGCACTCAGGTGACCTGCATGGAGAAAGCAAGGCCTGGGGAGACTGGCCTGGGTTGGAAAGGCCCTCACTGTCCGCCAGAGGCCCTGGCAGCACAGATGGGTACAGGCCAGTGACATGCACACCCCGAGGGCTACCCGCCCTATGCCTAGGCCCTCTGGGAGATGTGCAAACCCCAGTATCACCAGGGGGACAGGGAGCCACAGTGGGGTCTTGGCTACATCCTCCCACTGCCTGTGCTCAGAGCCCCTCCTACTCACGGGTCCTCTCTGGGCCCTGGGTCAGGCTATCCTGGGCACCGCCGTGGCCCGTGTCCACCGGGGAGCTGCACCTGGGCCCCGACTCGGAGCTGTGGAAGGCAAGGCTGAGCCCCGGCCAGGGAGATGCCACCCCCAGAGGCAGATGGGGTGACCTCCTGGCCCGCCCCACCTCACCAGCAGAAAGGCTGGAAGTCGGTGAACTTGGCCCAGCCTTTTTCCTCCAAAGCCGAAGGGCTGGGGGTGCTGGATGCCCACACGCCGGAACCCACATCCACCGCCACTCCTGGAACCGGCACTGGCGAGTTCACCGTCTCCTCAAATACTGCCCACGAGGCGCCTGCTGGGGGGAGACACAGCCGTCCAGGCAGCCCTGACCCACAGGTGAGCCCCACCTGCCTTCACAGCCCTGGGGCTCCGCAAGAAGTGCCGCAGGGCATGCCTTCCCCGACAGGACCAGTGGACACCGGCCGGCCACCAGCCATGGCAATGTGGCAGAGTGACCTCGACAGGGGGCAGGGGGGCAGCCAAGATCTGGGCCAAAGCATCTGCTACCAATCCTGCATTGGCACAGTCGGGGGTTGTGGGGACACTGCTGCCTTCTGGAGCATCACCTGCAAGCTTGGGCACAGAGTCTGCAGACAACAGACAGCAGGCCCACGGCAGAACACCCCCCACCACCACCACCACGCACAGGCCAGGGCCTGTGTCCCTGCCCAAGTCCCCTGCCCAGCCTGAACCCTGTGTCCCCAGCATCTACCTTCTGAGCCACCCTCCAAGCGAGGACCTTCCTTCTGGGCTGAGGCCAGAGGGGCACCTGCCAGAGCCATATCCTTGTCTGCTTCCAAGCCCTCCTTCCTGTCCTGGCCTCCACGCTCCAGGCCATTCTTTGAGCAGCTCTCTGAGGTGTGAGGGCCCCCAAACCTGGGGAAAGACACATGGTCAGAGCAGCCACCAGCCAGCACCAACATGGGGTGCCCCAGAGTGTCCCCTCTTGTGCACCCAGAACATCGTGGCTGGCGTGGGGCTGGGAGTGCACACACAGCCTTCTGGGACCTCTCTGCCTCAGGAGGCTGGAGGGGGACAGGTGGGCCTCACACCTGGCTCTAGCCGTCACTCGGGCAGTGCAGTGCGTCTCCTTGTCCTCCCAGATGTCATCCTCCTCATCATCGTCAAAAGGCTGGATGTGGTCACTGCAGCAGGCCTCAAACAGAGCTGCGCTGGGCTGCAGGCAACATCACCCGCATAGTGGCAATGGCTCCGGGAGGGGCTGAGCCAGACAGGGGGGCCATGGGATGGGGGGTTGGGCTCCCGGAGGGGCTGAGTCAGACAGGGGGATCCCAGGATGGGGGGCTTGGCTCCACGAAGCAGCCCTGTGTCCCCATACTGCCCACCCACCAGTGTCCCCATCCGCTTCTAATGAGCATGGAGCTGTGGACTCACACTGTCCTCGTCAGCATCGATGCTGAAGTTTATCTCAGCAATCCTGTCGAAGGGAGCACTGCAGCAATAAGGGACATGGTCAGCATGGGGCCACCTGGGGCTTGTCCTGCAACCATCCATGCCCTGATGCCCCGGGGACGTCCACCTGTCCCTTTGAGTGTAAGTAAATGGGGGCCTCGGACAAAGGGGGCAGCTCTCCGTCCTGCCTCCCTCCTCACACTCACTCGTTTTCCACCCAGGCCCCTCTGTCCCTGGTCTGCATGGTGACAATCTGCCTCCCCAGAGGGTGTTGCAGCCCAGCCCCTCCTGCAGGCCTGGAACCTGGTCACACTGGGCAGAACCCAGCTCCTTTCCAAGAGGGACAAGGTGGTGGGAGATGGTGAAGGCTCGAATGTGGGATGTGGTGACAGGAGGGAAGCACCCAGGTGACAGGATCCCAGGTGGGGTGGACATGGTTTAGGGTCCAGAGAGCATGATGGGAGCTCACTTGACACTGTCATCCTGGTCTGCAAACTCCTCGTCATTGAAGCCAAACTGATCCACGAAGGTGGCTGTCATCTGCTGGACCTGGTACTCGGAGAAAGCCTGGCGGGGAGGGGGGCGCAAGGCGGCCTCAGACGGAGCTGCTCCCAGAAAAGCTCACTCTGCTGCTTCACGGGGTCCTCCCAACCGGATGACATGCACGCAGGGTCGCGTCCAAAGAGCCTCGTTTACTTTAAAGGTCATCCACCGGGTCCCCAAGGGTCTCATCGATGTGGCTCTGGGGGTTCCCCCCTCATTAAGGGGCGAGGGTGCTGCACGTCTGGCCCCTCCCCTGCTTGAGCCTGGTGTGTGGGGACAAGCACACTCCCCTGGGCTGTTTCCCGCAGCAGCCTGGCAACGCCCTGGAGACTGAGCGCTGCCAAGGGCGGGAAGGGCTGCCTGAGCTTGTGCAGAGCGGCCACACGCACCTGCTGCAGGGACAGCTCATTAGGGAAAACGCCCTCCATGTCCTCATCCTCACTCGAGGGGTGAAGGTGGTGGGTGCTTACCTGAAACAGCCAGAGTGGGTGGACGTGAGCCCCCGGGGCTGCTGCCCCCTCGCCCCTCCCCTTGGTGTAGGGCACACCAGGCCTCGGGAATCAGGAGCCCTCGAGAACACACTAGGGCTCCTGAGGGGACAGGGAAGGGTCAAGGGGCCAGGCCAGCTCTGCTGAGGCTTTAGGGGGCCACTGGGGCCCGAGGCAGGACAGGTCGGTGTTCAGGACACAGAGGCAGAGACCACTGCACGCATTCAGGGCCGTGTGGACGGACGGAGACACACACACACACACACACACCCACCACGCCCCCCCCCCCCCCCCCCACACACCGGACAGGAAGGCATGGCCGCGGCACCAATGGATGCCGTGCCACAGGAACAGCTGAGCCCCTCACCAGGTCCACAGCATTCCTGCGGTTGGTCTCCGCCAGTGTCTCCTCCACGAAGTTCTCCCAGCGCCCACGGCAGTCCGCAGGGAGCCCTGCAAGGGAGCACCATTACTTAGCCCTGGGACAGCGCCACTGTGCTCAGGCATGGAGGGCCCAGAGGGGACGCCTGAGGGCCACCAGAAGGGAGGCCTAGGCGGCCAGGGGTCCTGCAGGACCTCGAGGGCGCTCACAGGGAAGGGCCTGAGCTCAGCGGGCATCTTGGCACACAAGCCGACCTCAGGAGCCCCCAGGTACGAAGTGAGCATGGGGACCACTGCTGTGCGGATCTCCCTCTGCTGCGCGGATACCACTGCAGCTGTATCTCCCTCTCCGCCCATCCCCCCAACCCCTCAGTGCAGCCCACAGGCCTGTGGGGGCCTGTTTTCTGGAAAGGTCAGAGCCCCAGAGTGAGTCACAGTCCAGAGCAAGTGAAGACCACGGCAGAAAGCTCCTCGCTCACCTCACACACCCCAAACTGCACCCTTCCTAGGGAGCCTCCCTGGGTCCACACACCCTTGTCACAGGTGCCTGACCTCGGCCTGTTGGCCACCGACCAAGTACACTCCCCTGCTTCCATTCTGGAGGGCCACCCACAGCTTCCTAGACTCACCCCCGGCACTGTGCCATAGGGACCACAGCAGAGACTCCCTGAAGGGACAACCAGGCAGCCAGTGTGGCAGGCCACCGGTCTAAACCGGCGGGGACCACACCTGCCACACAGCTGACCTAACACTGGCAGCACAGCTTCCTCTGCTGCACGATGGGGGAGGAACCCTAGCACCCCCCTATGCTCCAGGATCACGGCACCGGTGGGGGTCCTGACAGATGGAGCTCACTCCTTTGTGCAAACACCATCCACTGCGCCCAAGCATCCCACGTGGGGCTGAGAAGACGGTCCTGGTCACGAAACTGGTGTGAACACCGCCCCCAGGGCCTTGAGGGATCCTGTCCTCTGCCCACCTTCAGCTCCCTGGACTCACTAGTGCACTCCATCCACCTGTTCAGCCCTGACCTCCCAGTGTCTCTCAGCACGCTGTTCAGGCTGGTCTGGGCATCGTCCTCCCCAGGGGAGCCACACGGGCCCTTCCGACCTGCCCACCTTCCTGTCTGAAGCAAGACTCCTTTGGGCCCTCCCGGCTCTGCTCAGGAAGCCTGGTGGCCAGGAGTTGCAGACCACGGCCAGGATGTGAGAGGGCGTGGGTGGTGGGACCCCAGGTCGGGGCAGGGGTGGCCCTGGAGTCCGAGGCAGGAGAAGCCCAGGATGGCGGATGTCTCAGGCTGAGGGCAGAGGGGAGGACTGACCAGAGGAGGGGCTGCCTCTGCTCAGGTCCCAAAACCTGTTCTTCAAGAAGAGAGGCCACCTTCCCCAGCTCCCCAGACTTGTGCTAGAAAGGTCTGCAAAGCTGCCTGAGTTCAGAGACAAGCTGGACTGTGGAGCGGGAGGGCAGTGTTCGGGCGGGACTCGGGTGGTCCCTGAGCAGCAGACACAGGAGAGAACTTGTTGACACCTGAGCTGCTGAGTGCAGGCACCTGACAGGGCTGCTGGGCACAAGGATGCCCTCCACAGAGGTCTGTTCAACAGAACTGACACCTGGGACCCAGGCCCACCTTGAGAGAAGATCCCATGTGGGAAAGCAAGCAGACTGTCCTGTACCAATGCAGTAACCGCCTGCTGAGGGGGGCCAGAGGGCAGGAGACGAGCAGGAGACGGGGGCAGGGGGCTGAGGGCAGAGGCAGGGGGGCAAGAGGCAGGGAGCAGAGTGCAGAGGCAGGGGGCAAGGGGCAGAGGCAGGGGGTAGGAGGCAGAGGGCAGAGGCAGGGGGCTGAGGGCAGAGGCAGGGGGAAGGAGGCAGAGGGCAGGGGCAGGTGGCAGGAGGCAGAGTCAGGGGGCAGAGGATGGGGGCAGGAGGCAGAGGGCAGGGAAAGGGGGCAGAAGCAGGGGGCAGGAGAGAGGGGGCAGAGGCAGGGGACAGAGGCAGGAGGCAGAGGGTAGAGGCAGGGGGGGGAGGCAGAGGGCAAGGGGCAGAGGGCAGTAGGCAGGGTGCAGGAGGCAGAAGACATAGACGGGGGGCAGAGGGCAGGGGGCAAAGAGCAGAGGCAGGGGGTAGAGGGCAGGAGGCAGAGGCAGGGGGCAGAGAGCAAAAGCAGGGGGCAGGAGGCAGAGAGCAGAGGCAGGGGGCGGAGGCAGAGGGCAAGGGGCAGAGGGCAGGAGGCAGAAGGCATAGGCAGGGGGCAGAGAGCAGAGGGCAGGAGACAGATGGCAGAGGCAGGAGGCAGGAGACAGAGAGCAGAAGCAGGGGGCAGGAGGCAGTGGAAGGGGGCAGGGGACAGAGGCAGGAGATGCGGCAGAGGCAGGGGGCTGAGGGAAGGGGCCGGGGGCAGACCCAGAACAGGGCTCCTGCTGCCAGGAGGGCAACAAGGGCAGGACGGGCTCACCTCGGATGACTTCGCTGATGTGGGTCTGCATGGGGCCCCTCTCCAGGTTCTGTACCACCGCATTGGCAATCCGGGTAAGGTGGCCCATGTTGCCTCTCCTCATGCCACCCGCTGCCCTGAAAGTGAAGGGCAGCATCAGGGGACCACTAGGTTTTCTTCACTGTGTCCATCAGGGCCCTGGCCTCGCCCCTGCTCCCAGCCCTCCCTGATCCCCCCGCTCCCCTCACCCCGCGAATCCCACCTGCAGGACACTTATTTTTCCAGAGCACCTGCTACAGGCCAGCCAATCACTCCAATCTCACTACAAGGAGTGCTAATGAGGCAGACACCACTCCTACCCCCAACGTAGAGACCAGAAACCGAGGCAGCCATGGGGCCTGCATACCAGCAGGGCCTGGTGGGCCTCTGCCCACCCTGCAGGGCTGGTCCGATGTTGCGCCCCTCAGCCCACACGCAGACACCTCTGCCCTGTCCTGGCTCCCAGAGGCCCTTCCAGCTCCACCCAGAGCCGGCCGACCCGAAGGAACACCCAGTGGGGCAGAAGAGGTTCAGAGACCCCAGTACAGTGCATTCCTGCCACGGGTGCTGACCAGCGGTGGGTGGCAGGGGAGGGCAGGGGGAGTCAAGAACGGACACGGGACTGGGACCCAGAGCCAGGCAGGGGCTGCTCCACATGGGCAGTGGCTGGGAGCTGGCCTGTCGCTGCCTGGCTCCCCGGGTCTGCAAACTGCCTCCCTTGCTGAGTTCTACACACTCTAAGGCCTGAGTCCTGGCTTCCGTCCACCTTCCCACCCCACGCTGCCAAGCACACACAGCTTCACGTTCAACCTCTCCTCCGTCACATGCGTGACCCAACACAAGGGCAAATCTTTAAAGCCCCTTGTGCTAGGAAGGCGTTAAATGCTCAGAGGGGACAAAGTCACTTTCGACCATGTTCTCTGTCCTAAAAGCCTGACGGTGCCCAGAAGAGGAAGCAAAGGTGGGCTCCTGAGTCAGTGAGCCCAGCCTGGCAGAGGAAGGGGTCAGGAGGGATCCTGGAGGGACAGGCCCGCGGGGAGGCCTGTGTGCAGCCTGCTGTGAGTCCCAGCCTCTGTGGCATCGTGGGCCCCTCACTGAAAGGAGTGAGCCACCCACCGCGACAGGCACCGTGTGCACAAGTGCACAAGAGGGACAAGAGCAAGCTGCCCATGGGGCTTCAGTGGTATCACGTGGGCCAGACCCAAGGAAGGACAGATGACCCCGTCCCACATGTTGCACGTATTCTGCAGAGGACACAACCTGGTGGGGTAACAGCAGGATGCGAGCCATGAGGTGGGTGAGATCAGAGCCCCCCAGAAGCAGCAGTGGGCAGGGTGGAGCGACGGCAGGGTGTGGGCAGGGCTGTGGGCAGGGGCAGCCCACACAGGGACCTGGATGGTCGAGACTTAGGCAGTGGGAAGACCATCTGTGTGTTTCAAAAAGATCCCAGCTGCTCAGGGCGCGAGAGGCCGGTGGGGCAGGAGAGAAAGCAGGAAGTAGCCCAGATGCACTGCTGAGGGTTCAGGGCTTAGCAGGAGAAGCAGCTGGTGGCGGGGATGGGGAGATGGGAGGACTGAGGACACACTGTGAGTGGAAGGCTGGGGTCCCTGCTGACAGGCCGGGTGGGGCAAGGAGAAGAGTGGCTCTGCCTGTCTCTCCTGGGCACCCTAGGCCTGCCCCTCCCTGGCCAGCACTTCCAGGTTTTCCCCACCGGAGCCACACACCAGGCCCTCAGGTACCCCCTGCAGCTCCCGTGGGTCCTTACTGTGCGTGATCATTGGCTTCCCAGGCCTCCAGGATCCGCTGGACCAGGCAGCACTTCTGGAACAGCTAAGGGGACAGGTGACCCCAGTCAGGGTCTGCAGGGCTGCACGCTGCGCTCTACCCGACCCTGGACCGTGTGGGTTAGGCTGGCAGCAAGCAGGCACATCAGCGCAACGTCCCCAATGCCTCCCTACAGTCCAAACAGGAGCAAAGGTGCTGCCCGGGCCCCATAGGGCCACCCAGCTCCGCTCCTTCCCCTTGGCCGCCTCCCACCTTCTCTGTCCAGAAGCAAGGATCGGGCCCAAGTGCCTCCTCTGGCCTCTGGGCCTGGACGCCATTTCCTGTGCCTCTGCATGTGTTCTCGGACCCACTCACACCCCACTCCATACAGGGCCTCCTCATCTGGGTGAGGGTCCCTCACTCACTGGTGTCAAAGCACCTGCCCCCACCTGTGTACCCCCTGGGCTGCTGTCCAGCTCAGGCCTGAACGACGCAGGCCTCTCTGGTCAGACACTTGTGTCCCTCCTGTCTGAGCCTCACAGCCAGCCTGAGGGTCAGAATCGTCCCCCCACCCCACCCCCACAGCCCCCAGCCTCCCCAGGGAAGCACGAACCAGTGGGCTCCCTGACTCAAGAAGAAGTGACCGTGCCCACCTCCTCATGGCACCCACCCACCCGCACGCCTGTTTCCTCTCCTCCTCAACAAACACTTGTTAACATCGCCCTCGTCAGCTGTTTAGGGCAGAGGAGACACAGACACGGACACCAGGGAAGAGCTATGGGCAGTCCCAGAGGGGAGACTCCCGTGAGACACTCATGGGCCAGCATGGAAGTGCCAAGAAAAAGGCAAAACTTTCCTTTCACAGGGTCCACAACCCCAGAATGTTTCCCCCTGAGACTTCGACACATTCTCTTTCCTGCACACTTTCCTTCATGGCCTTGTCATGACGGCAGCAGACCCTGGGGCTGCATCCAGATGCCCTGGCCCCCTCTGGTGAGCGTGGCCCACCGCAGGGCCCGGCCCTCGGCTCCCCGGCAAGCAGGGACACTTTCTCCGTGACTCTATGTCTCACAGTGGAGGGAGGGCAGCGCACCCACGTCATGGGAGGCTTAGGGGGCAGCCGCAGTGCGGATATCCACACGGGGTGGGGCTCAGCTCGCAGTGACAGGAAGGGCGCACAGCAACACACAGGACGCTGGCTGGACTTACGTGGGTCACCATTGTGTTCTCAGGGCGGCTGGCAGCAGGCTGGGGGGCCTCTGGGTCCCCGCTTCCGGGCAGAAGCTCCACCCTGCCCTCCAGTCCACTGGCTTCTGCCCTGTCCTCGCGGGCAGCATGGGAGAGAATAGCGGCTATGCATAGTTCCACTTGGAAGTGCAGGAAGTTATTCCAGGTGTACTTAAAAAACAGGTCCTGAGTAAACAGAGGACAGAGGAAAGTCCTTGGACGGGTTTTCTCCCGGCAGCAGGACCACAGAGGCGAGGGGATCGCTGTCGTGGTAGTGCACCATTCCCACACGCTGTCCCCTGACCATGTGGGTGGCCAGGCGGGTGCTGACGGTACCTCCTTGAGATGGTCTGTTTGGAACCTTGACAAAGGGCCACCCGCCCTTCTGTCTCACCAATCTCTGCTCTCATCTGAACACACCCTGTGCTGGGCTTATCTTTTTGTCCTTAACTTAGAAGTTTAACTCATTAATTTTTAGCCTTTTTTCTTTCCCAAGTGTACTTCTCCTGTGGTATCCACTTTAAGTACATGATACACATTTTGCTATGTAAATGTTTATTATTCTGCCTTTACGATTTTGTCTTGACCCATGAGTTACTGGAAGTACATTAAATTCTCAAACACCCAGGGACTCTGTTCAGGAAGGGATGTGAAATCGAGAGGTGGACACTCCCCGAGGGAACCCAGTGAGGCCCAAACCCCAGCCAAGCCTAGAGGATGGCTGTGTCCTTCCCCTGGACCAGGGTGGGGACAGCAGTCTGCCTGTGACTCTCTGGTCCCGTAGGCCAGGGAGGAGGCACTGGCAAGGAGAGTGACAATGTGCCTGCCACATCGGTGAGGACGTTGCCGGTAAAATGGGGCAGCTACTACGGTAACCTGCTGCCTCCTCAAACAGACGCGTAGAATTACCGTATGACCCGCCAATCCCACTTCTTGGTACACACTCAGAAGAGATACGGGCACACCCATGTTCACAGCAGCGTATTCAAAACAGCCCAAAACTGGAAGTAACCCAAGTGTCTATCAACTAATGGCTCTGGACAAACACAATGTGGTCACTTCACATAATGGAATATTAGTCAGCTTTAAAAAGGACGGAAATCCTGCCACGTGCCACCACATGGATGAACCTTGAGGACGCATTGCTGAGTGAAATAAGCCAGACACAAAAGGCTAAATCCTGCGTGGTTCCACTTCTGTAAGGTCCCTACAAGAGTCAGACTCAAAGAGACAGAAGGTATAGGGTGGTTGGGTGGCTCAGTTGGTTGTGTCCAACTTCAACTCAGGTCATGATCTCACGGTTTGTGAGTTCGAGCCCCGTGTCGGGCTCTGTCCTGACAGCTCAAAACCTGGAACCTGCTTCGGATTCTGTGTCTCCTTCTCTCTCTGCCCCTCCCCCACTTGTGCTCTGTGTCTCTCTCTGTGTCTCTCAAAAATAAATAAATGTAAAAAATATTTAAAAAAAAAAAAAAAGAGAAGGTAGATGGTGGTGGCTGGGGCTGGGGGAGGGGGAGGGGCAGGGGATAGACTGCTTACTGGTCAAAGTTTCTGTTTCAGAAGAGGAGAAAGTTCCAGAAACAGAGAGTGGTAATGGTTATATAACATTGGGAATGTACTTAAATCTACTGAATTATACACTTACAAATTATAAAAATGATAAATTTTATGTTATATATATTTTACCACAAAAAAATAAAAGCAAAAAAGGGGGGTGGGAGACACTTTTTTTGAAGAGAGGAAAAGGAAAGGAGGTCTTTCAAAAACGAAGCCCTGATCCGTATCTGGGATTTCAGCACAGCAATGCCCAGCTGACTCCCAAACCCTGTAAGAAACTGAGATATAGTCAGTACTTCAGGCCTAGTTCCAAGGCTGCCCCCTTCTGGGATGAGAAATTTTTTAAATGTTTATTTTTGAGAGAGAGACAGAGACAGAGCAGGAGCAGGGGAGGGACAGAGAGAGAGGGAGACACAGAATCCCAAGCAGGAAGGATGCAGGCTCTGAGCTGTCAGCACAGAGCTCAACACGGGGCTTGAACTCTGGACCGCGGGATCATGACCTGAGCCAAAGTCTGATGCTTAACTGACTGAGCCTCCCAGGCGCCCCTGGGATAAGAATTTAAATTAGAAAAGATTTCAGTTCTCTGGGAGTAGAGGCCCTAAGGCAAGGCAGAAGGGAAGAGGGAGACCGAGACCCCACGTGCTCACGGTGCACACCCAGGGGGACGCCCTCCCCATCAGCACCCACCTTCCGTGGCGGAGCCTGCTGCCCACAGCCAGTGCTGCTCTGCTATCCCTGCCTGCCTGACCGTCTCCCGCAGGCACCAGAGAGGTATCTGCTGAAGAGAGGACCACTTCCCACTGGCCTGGGCAAGAGCTGCTAGGGTGGCCTTCTACTGTGAGTGACCAGGATTTGCTCTTTCAGGACGTTTTATGTTGGAGAGCTATAATAAAAGTTCTATCTTGGGGAGAAAACAGGAAGGAGATGGACTGTATTACCCCAGTCCCTCACAGTGGATTAGAAATCTGCCCTCTGCTTTCGGGGCAATTCTCTGTAAGCCTACACCAAGGCCTATCCCACGGTCACTCGGTGTGCTTCACCAGCGACCTGTCCGGCGAACCCTGTGACAGGATTGGGAAATGGTTTCTCTATACAGACTATGCTTGTTCCGGGCAGAACCTTGTCTGGATACTGAGGTCCAAATGCCTGCCCCTGACAGACCCCCGCCCAGTGCACCTGCCCTGTCTGCCCACCCCCCTGCTGACAGTGCAAGACATGCAGAGAGCCACCCAGGGCTGGCAGGAGAGCCCACTTACCAGCAGTAAGCCCATGGTGTTGAGCCGGCAGAGTTCCTGGTTGATGCTGGGCGTGTTCGTGTGCAGCAGTGCAGCCATGAGGCGGGCCCCGTGCAGACGGGCATTCCCCAAAGGCTCCTCCAGCACGCCGATGGTGGTCAGGATCGCTTTTTTCTACAAACACAAGAGCACCACCCAGTTAGAGACTTGCAACCAGTATGGATGGCCGCTACTGGCTTCTCTTAGCTCTGGTGCTAACTGCTCAAAGGGCCAGGCCACTACTCCATGAAGCGGCTCAGCCTGGGGAGGCATGCGATGTGTGTGTGGAGGTTCCTCAAGCCAGTGTTGCCTATGAGAGGAAATAAGGGGTCAGCAGGGTTAGGGACCCCACCACTCCCTTCTGCGCCTCACAAAACAGTAAGCAATGGTGGTCTACTGTCCCCAGAAGCCCAGGGCTCTCTGGTCCCAGCAAACCAAGCAAAGACATGTGCATGTCAGGTTATGAGACATGTCCAACATGGGGCCAGCTCTCTGGGGGACACAGTGTCAGGACACCGAGCTAACAGACACCCCATGAACATACTTGAAGGAGACAAGTAACAGCTGGCCTCATCAGATTGGATGCCAGGGTTTTCTGACCCCACACACATGCAGCATAATGTTTCATTAATGAAATGTTCCAGAATCCCTACCTTCATAGTGCAACAGATCATAGTAGGTGCTACGAAGCACCAAGGAAAGGGAAAGGGGCCCTGACAGAGGAGAGGGGCTCCACAGTGAGCTCCATGGTGGCTAAGCGACTGAGCCCTTCTCCGTGTGACCCAAGTGCTGCCTGGAGCTATTGAGCTGAGCAAAGGCCTCCCCTGGGACTTTCCCTGACCACTGGCCAGGTACCCCTGACTTGGAGGCCAGGCCTACAGTAAACTTGGGCTCTCAGACGGCCCCTATTTCAGACTGCAAGAGTCATCTGGGGGGCTGCAAAATGTCCTCCCCATCCAGCCTTACCTCAGAGAAGAGACGGACATTCAGCAGATGAGGGTAGGGAAACATGCCTCTGGGATCTGTCTGGTGGCTCTCAAGTCGGGATGTCTGGTGGTCTACTTGCAAATCATCCTGCCTATAACGCCTGCATAGGGACCTAACAGCTGTTCAAGGTCACCCACCTTTGGCGGGCTGAGTAGAAGCTGGTGGAAGTCCTTCAGTCGTGGCTCAATGCCGTGCAGTATGCTGCTGCTGACGGTGCACAGCCCTTCCGGTCCCTGAGAAAAGGAGTCCACCAAGCCCTCTGTCCTGTGGACGAGGACAGCAGATGGAGACACAGGGCATACACCCCCATCCTCTGTCACACCTCGCCCCCCAACTTCTCCACCTGTCGGCTCGAGAGTGGTTTGGTGGCTGGTACAGAGAGAAGAGAAAAGCAACAGTGGCCTTTAGAAAACACTCCCAGGTGATGGCCAAGGACAGCCTCCTCACCCCCACGGGGCTGGTGGCATCTCACACGCACCGGACTACCTCTGGCCCCCACCTCTGGTTTTGGAAAATTCACCACTGTTCCTACTCCTTGGTTGAAAAACAGGAGACAGGACTCCACACCGTCCCTCCAGCTTTTTCGAACTAATTTCTCTGAGATCTTTATTTAAATGCTTTTTCCAGTTATAAAAGTAATACGTGACCATTATAGAAAAACATTTTAAATACAAAAAAAGAATTAAAAAAAAGAATCAGCTGGCTCATCTCTGTTTTTATGTCTCATTTCCATGCTGTCCCTTTACTGCAGGCAAGGTTGGGAGAGGCCTTGAGAAAAACCCCCACATCCTACAGAAAGGGCCCAGGCTTCCAGGATTCACAAAGATTGAAAGAAAAAAAAAATCAGCATTCTTGGGGTACCGGGGTGGCTCAGTCAGTTAAGCGTCCAACTTGGGCTCAGGTCACAATCTCATGATTGGTGGCATCGAGCCCCAGATCAGGCTCTGCACTGACACTGCAGGGCCTGCTTGAGATTCTCTCTCTCCCTCTCTCTCTCTCTGCTCCTCCCTGAGCATGTATGTGCTTTCTCGCTCTCTCTCTCAAAATAAACATTAAAAAAATCAATATCCTGATTGTCTAACTAGAGAAAACAATGATAATGTTATCATTCTATTTTTAGGTAATAAACTAATAGATCTGTATTGGATCCCAGAGAAAGAGAGACAAAAACTGCTACTAATCCCATACCAAGATTAACTCAATTTCTTGTCATTTCTTATTCTTTGGTTGTTGTTTTTTAAATTTTTTAAAATGTTTATTTTTGAGAGAGAGCAGGGGAGGGGCAGAGAGAGAGGGAGACAGAATCTCAAGCAGGATCCAGGCTCTGAGCTGTCAGCACAGAGCCCAACGTCAGCGCGGAGCCCAATGCAGGGCTTGAACTCACAGACCGCGAGATCATGACCCGAGCCAAAGTCAGACGCTTAACCAACTGAGCCACCCAGGTGCCCTTTTTTATTGTTATTATTTTTTAAATAGGCTTCATGCCTAGAATGGAGCCCAATGCGGGGCTTGATCTCACGACCCTGAGATCAAGACCCCGAGATCAAGACCCTGAGCTGAGATCAAGAGTTGGATACTTAACTGACTGAGCCACCCAGGTGTCCCTATTGCTTTTTTTTTTTTTTTTTTTTTTTTTTTTTAATTTTTTAAAGTGCAGTTTATCAGTGCTGGGAGCTTCAATGAAGTCCCCTCCAGAAGAAATAAGAGAACTAGTCACCCTGGGAGACAGGCCACTACCACAGCACATGACGGGACAGAACAGATCAGACATACACACACACACCTCACAGCCCACACCCCCACACATTGGCGTGTACATACAAAAACCACTCACACAAACACACACACACACACACACACACACACACACACACACACACCCCACACCACACCACACTTACACACATCACACACTGGGACAGTCTATGGAGAAACCCACTGTTCATACCTATTCCACAGATACATCTATAAACACCTTGTAAGCTGGCAACATTGGGTACCTTCGGCCTGAGGCAGGAACATGACTGACGCCAAAGGTCAAGGAGCTGTAAGTTTATCTTTTCAACAAAGAGAGTCTACCCATCATTAACAATTAGTTAAAAATCCCACACACCCAGACCACTCATCATATTCAAGCTCTCATGCGAGACACTCACCCAGCCCGCCTTGTTTCCAACAAGGTAAGTAACACCTGAGTCCCACTAACGAGGCAGCTCTCAGTCTGGTCTCCATCAAACATGTTCTTCAGAAGCTGCTCCACACAGTCCTGCCTGTCAGACACACACAGAGGTCACTGCTGCTGGAGCAGACACACAGGCCAACGTCCAAAGGACCGCCTCTCCTCTCTATAAAGGAGCAACACCCTAAAACTCGAGCGGCTTCGCTTGGGCTTCAGGCTGGGCACCCAGGGTTCTCACGACACTCCTGCCCCTGCTGGCCTAGAGTCCCTACACATGCCAGGGGTCCCCTGGAGACCCCTCCTCCCATGAGAAACAGGCTCATCAAGTTAACTAGATGGGAGTATTTCACAGCCAGCTCATCAGAATCTGGGCATCTGCAGTATCTGCCTGTGCTCAGGGCAGGGGTTGGAGGCCTCCTCATGCTCAGAAAGACCCCACCCCACCCAGCCAGGCACCCGCAATGCAGCCAGCACTCACGACTCCAGCACTGTGAGGAGGGGGTCTGGCTCCGGGGCCTCCTGCAGCTGACTGGCCTGCTCTCTGCCCAGCCTGACGATGTCACAGAGAGTCTGAGAGGCGTTGGACTGTCTCTGGAAGGAAAAGGAGACACAGCACTCCCCTCAGGGCTGGGGAGAGAGGCCAGTAGAGCCGTCCCACTGCTCAGTTCTCGGAAGAACACACTGGACTCTCTAAACAAGTCCATTTCAGAGAAAACTGGTTGGCCTTTCTGAATGTCAGGATGCAATCCGGTCAGACCTTGCAGCTGTACTGAACTAACCCAGACTCCAGATAGGGCTCTCGAGGGTCAGATACACCACAGAGACATTGCTCTATCCCTGGAACCATTTTGAGATATGCTGCATATGTGACCACGTTACTGCCACTGTATTTTAAATTAATATTTAAAATATTAAGTATTAAACTGTAGCTGGTAACACTCAGAATGAGTCCTATGAGCTAATGGAAACAGACAAGGTGCTACAGAAAACAGAGGCCTCAACTCTTCTAGGGAAACATTAAACCTTAACTAGTGAAAATCTGGAATCAGTGCACTCGCAACAACATGGGGTGTGTAGTGGTGCAGCTAAACTAACTAGAGAGAAACTCAGCCCCCTGGCTCCATGCCGGGAGTGTCAGAACATGCAGCCGTGACCTGCACACTGTGGGAACTCTGGGCTACAGAAAGTGTTTGCATGACTACTTTAGGGAGAAATGAAAGCAGTCAGGTGGTCCCTGTGGCCTCACCCCTGCGTCTGGGCCAGGAACAGACCAGTCGGCGGCCTGTGGTGCTCACACTGGTGGAGGGGCACCCGCCCTCCTCAGTATGGAGCATAGGCACCCTCACCCGGCTGTCTGACGGCCCCGTGGGCGGAGAGGAACAGAGAACAGTGTGGCCAGGCCACAGCACAGGCTCAGACACAGGTCGGCACCACTGTTCTCAAATTGCTGAGGGCAGCGTGTCTGTTTACTTTTGTCATGCACAGAAAAAATACACCCCAAATTCTTCAACAGTGATCACTGCAGGGAGCAGGCAGGGGGCCAAGAGGAAGCCCCACTGCCACCCTACATGCTTCCACACTGGCGGTGGGGGCCTCCCTCCCAGAGGCTTTACGCCCTCGTAAGCCCCACCTCCTCAGCCACTCACTTCTAGAGAGCAGAGCACAGCCACAGTGCGGACTGTCCCTTCTAAGACTGCAGAAGAAGAACTTCCGTCTTGCTCACTCCAAGGGAAGCCAGCAGCACGTTGTGAGCTGCCCCGTGGACAGGTCCACGGCCCTCAAGGAACGGAGTCCTGTTGAGCCACTGGTGACCCCGGAGGCAGGGCCTCCCCCAGCTGAGTCCTGAGATGACCACAGTCTTGTAAGAGACCCTGGGCAGAGGACCCACTAAGCCGTGTCCAGGTCCCTGACTCATAGAAAGAGAAATTTAAAAAATACTTGTTCTTATAAACAACTAAGTTTTGGGATAATTTGTTACTCAGCCAGAGATGCGATCACTAATATAATTCTGGTCAAATTGTTTTTTATAATATGTATGTACTACTTTTTTTAGTAAAAAGACATAGTCTGGAAGTCTGTGCTCGATTGAAGGAAGAAAAGTATGTAACTCTTGCCCTCAGCGGCAGAGAGCGTTCTTTAGCAGCCCCGAGTGAGGGGCTCTGCGGAAGGTGGGCTCTGTGGGAGCCATACTCACATCTTCATCCTGACTTGGGTGGATCAGCTCCACCAGCCTCTGGATGATCTTCTCTTCATTAAGCCACTGAAAGGGAAAAAGAGGCCTGCCAATGATGCTGTTCACATCTAACTAAAGAAAAGGAAAGTCCGTCAGTGCAGAAGAAATCCACGTGCCAGGTTCCAGGGATAGAGATCTGTCCAACGTATGTGTCCACCCAGACCCAGAAAGAACAAGTAGTGACCAAATTCTGGAGAGACCTGAACTCCACAAAGAAGGGACCAGTGGTCCAGACGCCTAAACATACTGTCCTCAGGGTGTCTCGGAAGACAGAATGAGCTGGAGCCCAGAGCCACCCAGGCACCAACAGGGCTGCCCCGGTGCACAGCCTGGCTGCACATGGACGCTCTGCTCTCTGCTGCGTCAGGGCCTTTCCAAGGTCGGGAGAAGCAAAGAGGTCTGGTGCCGGTGCCTGAATGCTGTGAGGACTACAATGCCCGACACTATTTGAGGCCCAAAGGTGGTGGGGACCCAGGGAAGACCAGTGAGTTTCCTTATCCAAAACTGGGAGATCTGCCCCCGCGGTTGCTAACATGAAGTTAATGTGGGCTTTCCGCCATTAACAACAGCTGACATTCATGCTGTGTCTCACTGCCTAACGTTAGCTATTTATGACTGACTCTTCGTGGGAGGCTGCTCCATAACGAACCTAAACATGAGAACGGCTACCCTGATGACAACTGCTACTGGGTCCCAGGAGCTGGAAAATGGGCAAGAAGGCCCAGGCCTTTACTTTAAATTCCATCACAGACAAAACCTGCCAAACAACAGTGAACAGTTTATCCCGCACTCATTTCCTGGCTCCTCTGAGACTCCTCCTCTTTTCTGGGAAAGAGAATCCTCCTCTTTTCTGGGAAAGCCCTCAGGGAGTTATGAGCAGCTCGTCAGGCTGCGAGCCTGTCAGGACAGACACGTGCACAGACTCCAGGTCAAAACACAGACCTGCTCAGGTCTCTGTGATTTCTCTGCAAAGAATCCTTGTCAGCTGTTGCCTTCTTCATAGGTAGGTGCCAGATAATAGAGCCAGGACCTGACAGAGCCCCTGCTCTGAGGCCATGGGGACACTAGGGTCTGGGGGGTGGTGAGGAAAGTCCTTTTCTTCCTCTTCACAGAGAAGGAGCCCAGAGAGTGTCAGGAGGAAAAGGAACACTCTGCTCTTTGTTTCTCAACAGACTGAGGCAGTACAGCAGAAAAGGTACAGACTGCAGACCCAGCCTCAAAATACAAGCCCTGACAAGAACCCATGATGGCCCCACAGGGAGAAAATCATGGCGGGTGGAAGGCCGGAGGTACTGGCCCTCCAGTGCTCTCTGAGTGCCTTCACCCAACTCTGGCCTCCCTGAGGCAGGCCCTCACCAAGCACTCGGCCTGCACTCAGCCGACCGGGAGAGGGCTCCAGAGAGGAGGGGCCCACACACTCACATGCAGGACTTCCTGCCGGAGCCCAGCAGGCTCCACGCAGCTGACAAGGCGCAGCAGCAGGTCCATGAGGGCCGAGGTGCCGATGTGCTGCAACACCAGACTGACGAACCTGTCCTTCTTCTTCAAGAACAGAATCACCTGAAATCAAACACACCGTGCGTGATAAGCCTGACACCCATGAAATGCTTCCGCCAAGAACTCTCATGAGAAAGATTAATTTTCAATTACACTGAGCAGAAATTATGGAGACCTAGAAAAAGTTGTAAGACAGACCTTTCCAAGGACAGGCAGAGACCTGAACACAGGGAAGTCTATGTGGCAGTGATGGGGGCCCATGAAGATCCCCGGCTGATGGAGAGCTGCACGGTTTGAGGCTTTATGCTCTGATGACACAAATATCCTCAGATAGCACAGCAGCCATTCGGTACTGCTCGTTCAGTACTGCCTCAAGTTCTCCCAACAGGAATAACCAGTGTGAACAGACCGGAGCAGAGTAACGTCGTCGCTGCAACCCCCAGACCTGGGATGCAACCCGACAGCACAGAGCACACGAGACAGCCAGTCACTGACAGGCCGCAGCCAGGGAGGGAAAGAGGACTAAGGTTCTACAAAGGAAAAGGCGGCGACGCATGGCCGGCTGGCGACCAGTGCCACCAGGATGTGGACAGCCGGGCATGGGGGTGGGCTGCAGGTGAGAGTGGAGACGGAGGTGGAGAAGCCTGGGCAAGTCCTTCTCAATCGCACGTCTACGAGCTCAGCTCAGCTCAGCCAGAGATTAAGTGCCTACAACATGCAGGTCACCAAGGTGGACCCAGGCTTCTAATGGAGATGGGGGGTGCACAGAGAAGGCCCACCTCGGTGAGGGACCCCAGCCATACTCATGCTAAGATGCGAAGAAGAGGAGGGGGAAGAAGGAAAAGAGGTGAAGGGAAGGAGGCTCTGTAAGGAGAATGAGTACACACCCCTAGAGAAGGCGCCAAGAACAACATCAGGAATGAAACAAGGTGCATCAGGACAGAGCCCATGGGTTATCACCAGGATAGGGTTAGTAGAAACGATTTCATGACAATTTATGTAAATTTAGAAAAAATGAAAAATTTCCTTAAAAAACACACTCATCTCAAACTGACAAAAAGGAATAAAAAATCTGAATAGTTCTAGGAGCATCAAAAGAAACAAAATCTATAATTAAAAGCCTCCTCATATAGAAAACTCCAAGCTCTAATGACTTTCTAGTAAATTCTACCCAGTATTTAAAGAAAAATAATTCCTAATCTTACATACACTCTTCCAGGAAACATAAAATGAGAGAATATGCCCCATATCATTATATAAGAACATAAAACTTTGATTCTAAACACCTGATATAGGGAGCACCTGGACGGCTCACTTGGTTAAGCGTCTGACTTTGGCTCAGGTCATGATCTCATGGTTCATGGGTTTAAGCCCTGCGTTGGGCTCTGTGCTGACAGCTCAGAGCCTGGAGCCTGCTTCAGATTCTGTGTCTCCCTCTCTCTCTGCCCCTCCCTGTTCATGCTCTGTCTCTCTCAGTCTCTCAAAAATAAATGTTAAAAAAAAATCTAAACACCTGATAAGGACATTGTAAGATAGGCAAATTATAAGCCAATCTCACTGATGATCACAGATGCAAAACTTCAACACATGAAAGAAAGCATAATGTACCACAACCAAATGGGTGAGGTTAATACCATGAAACCAATGCTAGCTTAACATTAGAAAACCAATGGGCAGGATTTATGAATTAACAGAATAGAGAAGAAGAATCATATGATCAACTCAATAAAGACGTCTGATAAGTTTCAACAACCATTAATGTTATAAAAAGACTAGGAATAAAGAAAATTCCCTTAACTCTGATTAAAACAAAAAAATTTAAAACTCATAATATACTTCATACTTAACTATGAAATGTTGAAAGCTTTCCTTCTGACATAATAAAACAAGGAGACCCACTATCACCAGTTTGATTCAACACTGTACTAAAGGTTCTAGCCAATGCAATAAGGCAAGAAAAAGAGATAAAAGGTATAAGAATTGTAAACGACAAAATAAAACTGTCATCAATCAGAGACGACATGATCCTGTACATGGATGAAACAAAATGACAGATAAGTTATTAGAATAGCAGCTTTACTGATAATCACCAAAACCTGGAATCAGCCTCGATGTACTTGAACATGTGACTGGAGAAACACGTGGTCCACCTGCCCCACAGAACACTGCTCGGCAGTAACAAGGAATGTACTGTGGAAACACACAACGACCTGGATGAATCTATAGTGAATTATGCTGGAAAAAACTAGTCCCCAAAGACTACATATTGTATGCTTTAATTTAAATAACATTTTGAAATAACACAATTTTAGAAATGGAAACAGATTAGTGCCAGAGGCTAGGGATAGATGAAGGGGTAGAGGTGAAGGAAGATGGAAGTAGCTATGAAAGGGCAACACGAAGGATCCTTGTGGTTTTGAAAGTGTTCAGTATCCTGACTTTGATAATGGATAAGTAAACCTATATAGGTGATAAACAGTACCAAACTTAATACACACAGACAGACACACACACACACACACACACACACACACACACACACACACACAAAGCTATAAGCAACAGTGAACAAATCTGAATAAGATCAATGGACTGTATGAATGTCAATATCCTGGCAGTAATGTTCTACTACTGTTTTGCAAAATGTCACCATTGACAAAACTGGGCAAAGTATACAAAGCACCTCTTCAAATTACCTTATACAACTGCCAAGTGAATCCACAATTATCTTAGTAAAACATTTTGATAAAAAAGATATTATTTAGAATAATATGAAAATATCAACTACCTAAGAATAAACCTGATGAAACATGTGTAAGACCACTACACAGAGAATTATAACATGTTACCAAGAGAAATCAAAGAAGCCCTAACCACTCAGCTTTGTCACTGTAGCACGAAAACAGCCATAGACAATATGTAAGAATGGATGTGTTTCAGTCAAATTTCATTTCAAAAATAGGTGGCAGGTTGGATTTGGCCTGTGAGCCATAATTTGCCAACCCCAATCTAGAGCCAATGTAAGCCTAATAAAAATTTTGGTAGGTTTTCTTGGGAGAGGAGGGCTGGGGAGAATGTGGAAACTGACCCTCAGTCCAAAAGCTGTTCATTCTAGGGGCACCTGGATGGCTCAGCTGGTTAAACATCTAACTCTTGATTTTGGCTCAAGTCATGATCTCACGGATTGTGAGTTCAACAGTGTAGCCTGCTTGAGATTCTCTCTCTCCTTCTTTCTCTGCCCCTCTCCCATTCACACTCTTGCTCTCTCAAAATAAATACTTTTTTTTTAAAGTTGTTCATTCTAAAATAATGCAAAAGGCAAAAATTAGTAAAAAGAAATACTGAAGAAAAACAAAGTGAGAGGACTAATTATCAAATACCAAGACTTATAAAACTACGGGAATTAGGATAGTATTGCATCAGTGCAATTACAAACAGGACAACAGAGCAAAGTCCAGAAACAGACACACGATATGTGAGCCCCTGACTTATGATGGAGGGGGGGCATTATTGTAAAGCAACTGAGAGAGAAGGGCCTTATCAATAAATGCTGCTGAGCTAACTGGACATCCATATTTAAAAACCAAAAACAAACTGTGTATCATTTACAAGAATCAATTTCAGGGGCGCCTGGGTGGCGCAGTCGGTTAAGCGTCCGACTTCAGCCAGGTCACGATCTCGCGGTGCGTGAGTTCGAGCCCCGCATCGGGCTCTGGGCTGATGGCTCAGAGCCTGGAGCCTGTTTCCGATTCTGTGTCTCCCTCTCTCTCTGCCCCTCCCCCGTTCATGCTCTGTCTCTCTCTGTCCCAAAAATAAATAAACGTTGAAAAAAAAAATTTTTAAATAAAAAAAAAAAAGAATCAATTTCAGGGGTGCTTGGGTGGCTCAGTCAGTTAAGCATCCAACTCTTGACTTCTGCTCAGGTCATGATTTCACAGTTGTGAGATCAAGCCCTGTGTCGGGCTCAGTGCGGAGCCTGCTTGGGATTCTCTCTCTCTCTGTATCTTTGCCCCTCCCCATCTTGTGCTCTCTTTCTCAAAATAAATAAACTTAAAAAAAAAAAAATCAGTTAAGTAAATTATAGATAGAAATGTGAAAGGTAAAACAATAAAACTTCTAAAAAAATACAGAAGATTTTTGTGACTGTGGTAGAGAGGTTTCTTAACAACAAAAAAACCCACCAACCATAAATTAAAAAAAAAAAAGCTGGGGCGCCTGGGTGGCGCAGTCGGTTGGGCATCCGACTTCAGCCAGGTCACGATCTCGCGGTCCGTGAGTTCGAGCCCCGCGTCAGGCTCTGGGCTGATGGCTCAGAGCCTGGAGCCTGTTTCCGATTCTGTGTCTCCCTCTCTCTCTGCCCCTCCCCCGTTCATGCTCTGTCTCTCTGTGTCCCCAAAAAATAAATAAACGTTGAAAAAAAAAATTAAAAAAAAAAAAAAAAAAGCTGAACAACATAAAAATCTGAACCTTTGCTCATTAAAATACCACTAATACTAAGGGGTGTGGGTGCAGCTAGCCAGAGTGAAAAAGATGCTTGCAACACAAAGTCAACAAAGGACTATATCCATGAAAACAGAACATTCCTGCAAATCAAAAAGAAGAGACAGCCTAACAGAAAATGGGCAAGAGACTTCCCAAAAGACAGTACCCAAATGGCCAATTAATATATGAAAAGGTATATATCCTTATTAGTCACCGGGGAGATCACAAATTAAGATCACAACACTATATTACATATACCCACCACAACAGCTAGAAGAAAAAGAATGATAACATTCAGGGTTAGCAAGCAAAAGGAACTGGTATACTCTGCTGGCTCAACCACTTTCATTCACTGTATCCATTCAAACCACATGCATGTCCTAGTTATGTGGTAACACCTAAAGCAATCACTAAAAATCTACACAGAGACACATGAGAAAACACTACAGGTAGATCAAAATGGAGTATTTAAAAAAAATTTTTTTAATGTTTATTTATTATTTAGAGAGAAAGACAGAGTGTGAGTGGGGGAGGGGCAGAAAGAGAGGGAGACACAGAATCTGAAGAAGGCTCCAGGCTCTGAGCTGTCAGCACAGAGCCCAATGTGGGGCTCAAACCCATGAACCATGAGATTATGACCTGAGCCGAAGTTGGACACTTAACCAACTCAGCCACCCAGGCACCCCCCCAAAAATGGAATTTTTAAAAATTTTTTAAATTTAAACTTAAATGAAATTTTTTTAATTTTAATTTTTTTAATGGTCAAGTTAACACCCAGGGCAAGGAAAAGAAACGAAAAACAGAACAAACAGAAAACTACAATAAAATGGCAGTCCTGACATATCGATAATTACATTAAATGTAAATGGCCTAAATATGACAATTAAAGATATATCAGTAGAACAGATAAAAACACATAACTATGTATTGTTTATAAGAAATTCACTTCATTTTTTTTTTTTTTTTTAAGTAGGCTCCACGCTGGGCGTGGAGCCCAAAGCAGGGCTTGAACTCATGACCCTGAGATTAAGTAAGACCTGAGATGAGATCAACAGCTGGACACTTAGACTGAGCCACCCAAGTGCCCCAAGAAATTCTTTTCAAATATAACAATTCACACACAAAAAAACTAGTTATCCCTCTTTATCCACAGGGGATACATTCCAAGACCCCCAATGGATGCCTGAAACCATGTATAGTACTGAACTCTATATGTACTGTTTCTTCCTATCCATACTTACTTATGAAACAGTTTATGAATTATGCACAATAAGAGATTAACAACAATAATAAAATAGAACAATTATAATAACGTACTATAATAAAAGTTATGTGAAAAGTTATGTGGTCTTTCTCTCTCAAAATATCTTATTGTGCTATATTGACCCTGCCTCCTGTAATGTGAGATGATAAACTGCTTATCTGATGAGATGCAGGGAGGTGAATGACCTGGGCACATGATGTGGCATGAGGCTCCTACTGACCTTCTGATGCTATGTCAGGAGAAGGATCACCTATTTCTGGACCAGGCTGACTGCAGACAAGGTGGAACTACTATATGCAAATATTCATAGCAGCCTGATGTCTAATAGACAAAAAGTGTCAACAACTAATATGTCCTTCAGAAGATGAACAGTTAAACTGTGGTCCATCCACAATCTGGACTACTCCTCAGTAATAAAGAACTGTAAAGAGTCCTTATCCTGTAGAAACACATATGGGAATATTTACATATAAAATAATAAAATATCTGTGATTTGCTTCAAAATAATCTGGAATGGGGGTTGGTAATAGGGGGAACAGAAAAAATAAGATTGGTCAGAAACACACAACTGTTGAAGCTGTGTGAAAGAAACACCAGGGTTTGTAAACTATTTTCTCTTTAAATGTGTGACATAATCGGGGCACCTGGGTGGCTCAGTGAGTTAAGCATCTGACTTCAGCTCAGGTCATGATCTTCCAGTTCGCGGGTTTGAGCCCCGCGTTGGGTTCTTTGCTGACAGCTCAGAGCCTGCTTCAGATCCTTGTCGCCCTCTCTCTGCCCCTCCTCCTCTCACACTCTGTCTCTGTCTCTGACTCTCTCTCTCAAAAATAAATATTAAAAAACAATTTTTTTTTAATGTGTGAAATAATCTATAATGAAAAGTTAAGAAAAGGCAGTAGGTCCTTCCAGTGCAGCCCGCCTTTCTATGGAAACATGTGATGAAGCACTTTGGCCCTATCCCAGCAGACCCTAGAACCACGTCAACTCCTGGGTTATTGATACAGAACTCTGGTGTAGCAATACCACAGACTCCATGTCTGCTAAAAAGAATATGGTAGCTCTAGGGGCGCCTGGGTGGCTTGGTCAGTTAAGCATCCGACTTCAGCTCAGGTCATGATCTCACGGTCTGTGGGTTTGAGCCCCGCGTCGGGCTCTGTGCTGACAGCTCAGAGCCTGGAGCCTGTTTCAGATTCTGTGTCTCCCTCTCTCTCTGCTCCTCCCCTGTTCATGCTCTGTCTCTCTCTGTCTCAAAAATAAATAAACGTTAAAAAAAAAAAAGAAAAAAAAAAAAGAATATGGTAGCTCTATAAGAAAAGATGTACAAAATCTATTTCTAAGTGAAAAAAACAATTTGTAGTATTCAGAGTAAATCATTATGTGACAATAAATAATAAATACATATTAATATGTCTTACAGGGGGCGCCTGGGTAGCTCAGTAGGTTAAGCGTCCGACTTCGGCTCAGGTCATGATCTCGCTGTCCATGGATTCAAGCCCCGTGTTGAGTTCTGTGCTGACAGCTCAGAGCCTGGAGCCTGCTTTGGATTCTGTGTCTCCCTCTCTCTCTGCGATCCCCCACTCATACTCTGTCTGTCTGTCTCTCTCAAAACTAAATAAAACGTTAAAAAAATATATTTAATATGTCTTACAGGAAAAGAACAGGAAAAGAGGAACATCAACTAAATAATCAACAGTGGTTGATCTAGAGTATTAGAGGAGACCGTTCATGTGTTTCTGTCTTGTTTAAATTCATAGAAATGTGCTACATGTTTGTCAATATAAGAAATACCTTTAAACAGTGCATTTCATATTATTTTGATGCACTGGACAAGGGAAGAAGACAGAAATATTGTTAAGAAGCAGTAAAATTCAGCAAATATCTGAAAGTAGCAGAGGAATATTGTGAAGCTACAGACAATTATGAGCTGAGATGCAAGAGCCAGACTTGAAAGGTCTTTGGAATTTCTACCACTACCCGAGAGCCACAGTGACCCCCACTACCCATCAGTGACCCCCTCCACTACTGACAGCCAGTGACCTCCCCTCAACTAGCCAACAGCCACAAGCCACAGTGACCACCCCCGACCACTACACGACAGCCACAGTGACCCCTGACTGTCTGACAGCCAGTGACCCCCCCCCACTACCTGATGGCCAGAGTGACTCCCTCACTATCCAATGGCCACAGGGACCCCGCCCCCACCACCACCACCACTGCCCAACAGACACAGGACACCCCTACCACTCCCTGCCTGATGGCCACAGTGCCCCCCTGCCCTCAATCCTCGCAGCACTGTCACTAGTGTGAGGGACTCCCTGTCGCGTCCTAGAACCACTGCCACTACTAGTAGCCTCTCTCACTACCTGCATTACCGCCACTCTTCACTTATGCTCTGACTGGTTCAGAAAAAGATCTGAGGTGAGGTAGTCCTCTAAGATCCCTTGCAAAGCTAAGATTTAAGGTCCTATGAAAGGTACGTTCCACTGAACACTTACAACATGCCAACAATTTCTTCGGGTGAATGATGGTATGCCCTGAAGGTCACACCTTCTCAGAATCCCAGACATACACACAAAATTTGGGTCTGTTCCCTCACCAGATATTTGATGATACTGAACACTTATAGTTAATGTTTTTGGGACGTGATAATGCAATCTGCTCAGCAAAGTCTTGTCCCCTCCTAGAGATATGTTTAAAAGAATTTTTTAAAGTTCTTATATTTTATTTTTATTATGTTTTTAACGTTAATTTATTTTTGAAAGACAGATAAGACAGAGCATGAGTGGGGGAGGGGCAGAGAGCGATCTGGAGACACAGAATCCAAAACGGGCTCCAGGCTCCATGCTGTCAGCACAGAGCTCGACTCGGGGCTCAAAACCATGAACCGCGAGATCATGACCTGAGCCAAAGTCAGACGTTCAACCAACTGAGCCACCCAGAGACGCCCCATAAGTCCTTACATTTTAGAGATATATACCATAATATTTTTTAAAATATTTATTTTGAAAAAGAGAGAGAGAAAGAGAAAGTGGGAGAGGGGCAAAGAGAAAGGTGGGGGGAAAGAGAGGATCCCAAGCAGGCTCCATGGTCTCAGCACGGAGCTCGATGTGGGGCTCCATCTCACAACCATGAGATCATGACCTGAGCTGAGATCAAGAGTCAGGCGGTTAGCCGACTGAACCACCCAGACACCCCACCATAATATTTAGTTTTTAAAAAAATTTTTAAGGTTTAGAGAGACAGAGGCGAGAGACAGAGACAGAGAGAGAGAGAACGCGCACAAGCCAGGGAGGAGCAGAGAGATAGGAAGAGAGAGAATCCCAAGCAGGCTCCACACTGTCAGTGCAGAGCCGGATGTGGGGCTCAAATTCACAAACCGTGAAATCATGACCTGAGATGAAACCAAGAGTTGGATGCTTAACCAACTGAGCCACCCAGGTGTCCTTATACCATAATATTTATTAAAAATTATATGATATCCAGTATTTGTTTTGAAATAATCCACTGGGGATGGTAGGAAGGGATAAAAGGTGAATACTAACCAAAACTAACTGCTGAGGCTGGGGGCAGGCCTAGGACACCACCACACTGATGGCCCTGAAGCACAGGCAGCAGCAAGAACCCACTCTAAGAAGACCATGCTCCAGCTAATGAAATAAATGCACTCACTATTTTTACAGAAGCCTAATGCTAGAAGTTTTCTTTTATCTGCTTTGAAACAGTAAGTGTCCTCGACACATGGATACCTGCCACTCACATAAACAGAGCAGCAGATCTTAGAAGGTGGGCGTCCTAAGAACCTGTCATGATGCAGGTTTATCCCTATTCCTCATGCCTGTGACTGGTCAGGACAAGACATGCCAGCGTGCTCTGGAGTCCTGTGCAGCTCTCAGGGATGGTGGGAAGAGCTGCTTATTCCGGAGCCAGGCTGCAGAAACATCCTCAGAAAGCCACTTTCCTCATCAAATTCCAACTCACACCAGCAGCCCACACTGCTCCACCTGTGTCCCACAGAACAGTCAGAAACACTGTTCTCCAAGCCCTAATGATACAGTTTACACAGCGACAGCTGACAGAAAGAAATGTCAGCATCAGCTATGCCAGCCACCCCAAACCACACAAGCTTGACGGATCATTCACCTGTTCAGTCTTTCTTGCAATGAGGTTGCCAATGGTCTTGCTGAAAAAACTGGCGAGCAGAGGATTCAGAGGCGGCTCGTGGTCCAAGAAGTCGTAAAGAAGGTTCAGCAAAGTCTCATCCCCTCCTAGTCTGTCGTTGATCTGTGGCACGTCACATGTCAGCAGCTCACAGGCTGTGTTTGGATACCTAAGAGGGCACAATGCAAGCAACTGGAGGTGAAATTAGACTTCTCCAGCTCTCAGGAAGCTGCTTAAACGACCAGCCTCGTAGAAAGCAGGTCCATGGGTAAGACCAAAACACTCACAGACCTTGGAACGAAGTAAAAACGTGAATATTCTGTGACCAACTGGCATTTTTGACTACTACAAGCTCAATGTTTTTAACATGCATTCTTCTTGCTCCTCATACCCTACACTCTGGTATCTCACCGTTTCCGACTCTACTGCACTCTCTAAATAAACCTTCTGCGTCTTTTGGCATCTCCTCTCTCAAACCCTCTGCCCTTACACCCACCTGCCAGGGCTCTCACCTCCTGTGACCACACCGTTAGTGACACCAAGTCCATCGTGCACACCCTCCCTCTCCATACCCTTCCTGTCCCAGCATACCAACAAACAGAACCAGCTTGTCTCTAGGCTAAAGAAAGGCCACATCAGGGGTCCCTGGGTGGCTCAGTTGGTTAAGTGTCTAACTCTTGATTGCGACTCAGGTCATGATCTCACAGTTGGTGGGATCAAACCCTGCGTCTCTCTGGGCTGACAGTGCAGAGCCTGCTTGGGATTCTCTCTCTCCCTCTCTCTCTGTTCCCTCGCCCACTTGGGCATGCTCTCTTGCTCTCTCACGCTCTCTCTCTCAAAATAAATAAACTTAAAAAAAAAAAAAAGAAATACCAATATTGATGTACCAATACCAAATGATGTACTATTCACTTGATAAAAATGACCAGATACAAAATAATCTTTATCCCATCACATGTAATACCGTGACATCACTCTGCTCCCTGACTTACCTGATAGACGCAGGGTCACTGCCATTGCCCTGCAATGGGCACAGCTACCCAACAACCTGCCACATCCAGGACACAGCCCACAACAGCAGGGCCAGGAACAGTGCCTGGAGCCATATCCACAAACATCTGGGAACGCAAGGGATCGTCCCATGGAGCTGACTGCCCTAGAGCACATCCGGCACAACCCAGGGCAAGCTCGGCAGCTTCAGGCACATCACCTAACCTCTCTGTGTCATTCTCGTTTGAATGTAGAGGTGCAAGTGCCCACCCTCCCCACAAGGATCAATATAAAACAGAGCAGTGCCTGGCACACAGTAAGCCCCGGGTCAAGGTCAGTCACTATGATCCTCCTGCTCCCGGCAGCCACCTGCACAAGCCCTAACAAAGGCCTGAACCAAAGAGTGGTCACTGTGGCCTGGCTAGTGAGGCCTGGGTTTGAGACCCTGGAGAAAACAGTTGGCAGAGTATGGCAGTCAACCACATGTGGAAGGGGGAAGAAATTGAGAAATCTAGGTCTGGCTAAGAGACGGGTGCTCCTTGTCAGCCCCAAGAAGAGAAAGCACCTTCTAGAGACCAGAGAAACAGGGCCGTGTGGGCAGGCTGGGTGTGATGGACATGAGGCATTCACAAAGAGGTGTCCCAGTTCAATACGCAGGCAGGCCCAGGCCAGGAGAGGTGTAGGCAGTGCCCAGGGAGGGGTGGGAGCAGTGCCCACCTCATGGGATGGTTATAAGGGTTGAATGAGTCGGCTCAGCCCTATGGATGTACACTGTGAGACCAGCATGGCAGAGAACACAGAGGCGTCAGGGGCAGGTCGTCAGAGAAAGCCTGCTCAGAGTCCAGGGCAGAAGGGCCAGGTCAGCGACCCTGAAGGCCAGAGCAAGACTTGTATCACACAGGCAGAGAGGTTCCCACCAGACTGCAAACAACAAGAGAAGATGTACCAATGGCACCAAAGAATCAAGTCCCAAAGAAAAGTATCGACTATTCCTTCAGGAGATGTTTCCAGAGCACAAGGAATGGTCCCAATCTGGTCTCCACACACAAGCAAATGTGCACACATGTGGCAAGCTGAGCTGTAAGGCACTGACCCTCTAAGGTGGAGGGACTGAGATAAAGTACTGCTTTAGCTCGTTCTAAGATTTATGCAGAGAATAGGAACTCCAGCTAAGCATGGCAGATCAAATATACAGGCTTGTCAGCATTCCCTCTCAAATTCCTACTCCAATAACACAGAGGAAAAAAGACAAGAAAAGAGAAGTGCAAATGATCCTTGGCAAGGCCCGGAGGACCGGTGTGGCACACCAGGGAATCGAAGTCTCAGGTGGCTACAGAGGGAGCACCAACTGGAAACCACTGGACACAGAGGCAGCAGCTACTGGACAGGGCAGAGGGCCTGGCTCAGGAGAGGAGTGGGCTTCCTGACCCTCTCTTGCCAGGACAGGACTCAGAAGTTATTCCCAAGGGCACCTGGGGGGCTTAGTCAGTTAAGCATCCAACTCTCGATTTTGGCTCTGGTCACGATCTCACAGTTCGTGGGATAGAGAGACCTGCACCGGACTCTGTGCTGACAGCTCAGAGCCTGGAGCCTGTTTTGGATTCTGTGTCTCCCTCTCTCTCTCTCTGCCCCTCCCCTGCTCATTCATTCATTCATTCTCTCTCTCTCTCTCTCAAAATAAATAAATAAATAACCTTAATAAAAAGATTATTTTAAAAAAAGTGTCTCTCTTTTAAAAGGAAATAAGGGCTGGGGCTCCTGGGTGGCTCAGTCGGTTAAGCATCTAACTTTGGCTCAGGTCATGATCTCATGAATCATGAGCTCGAGCCCTACATCAGGCTCTGTGTTAACAGCACAGAGCCCGCTTCAGTTCCTCTGTCCGCACCCCCCCCCGCCCCTCCCCTCCTGGTGTTTTTTCTCTAAGTAAATAAATAAACTTATTTTAAAAATTTTATGAATAAATAAATATAATAGAAATTTTAAAAATCAATGAAAGGATAAGAAGATAAAATTTGAAGAAGCTTCTCAGATGTAGAACAAAAAGGCCGAGACAAGATATTAAGAGCAAAAATACGAAGAAAAGTATTAATTCAGGTGATCTAACACCTGATTAGAAATTGCAGAAAGAGGGGGCACCTGGGTGGCTCATCTGGTTACTAAGCATCCCACTCTTGATTTCGGTTCAGGTCATGATGTCCTGGTTCATGAGATTGAGCCCCGTGTCAGGCTCTGTGCTGACAGTGCAGAGCCTGCTTGGGATTCTCTCTTTCCCTCTCTCTTTCTCTCCTTCTGCCTGCCTCTCCTCTCTCTCTCTCTCTCTCTCTCTCTCTCTCTCTCTCAAAATAAATAACTTAAAAAGCTGCAGAATGAGATAAGAGGGAAAACCGGAAGGGAGAAAATTATAAAAGAAGCAACACAAGAAGCTTCCCTGTGGGGAAGGCCATGAATTTATAGACTGAAAGGGCCCTGTGGTACCATGGAGTACCCCGCACAGGGACTGACAAGAACCCCAGGGCCAGCTTCACCGTGGTACGAATATGCAGCACTGTTCACAGCTGAGCCGACTGTTTACAAAACTCTCCTTGCTTATAGATGCTGCTTCTAGGACTGCCCTGCCTGACCCCGGGGGTGATCTCACAGTAGCAGGAGACTCCAGGACAACGGGACTAGACAAGGACCGAAGTGCCCCCTGGAGGAGAGAAAACCTCCGGCTGCATCTGTCCGGCTTTGTCAGCAGCAAGGCCAGAAGAGGAGCCAACCATGGAGTCTTCAAAAGGACAGAAAATGGCGTCTGTGCAGAGTCTAAGGCAGAGGGAGTTTCAAACAAGCGTGAACAGAGAACAATGCACCGACAGGCCTCATCTGCAAACATCGCCCTTCACATCGTACTCCTCAGGAGGCTGCTAGAGAATACGACTCCCCACAGGAAGGAAACCAAAGACGATGACGAGGTCCCGGAATACGGAAGGTGGGCCTGGGTTCTCAGAGTGAGGAAGGAGGGAACCCCTCTCCCCTCCAGATGCCTCCCGCTGTGCCAAAACTTGCTGCGCCCCGCGGGGGCAGGCGGGAGGGTGATCCGGGCAAATGGGCTTAGCCAGCTTTCCTGCTCTGACTGTAGCACTGCAGGGTCTTCTGGGGGGTGTCCTTTCTGGGGGCTATCCTGCTGCAGCCCTGTTTCCTACCCAGCAAGCAGTTCTGACTGTGCAACTTGGAACAAGGAAGCCCACTGCCCAGAGTTACGGAACACACTCTCCACTGCACTCTGCAAGTAACTGCAGTGCTGTCTTGACGTCTGTCTGCTGGCTCTTTCATCTGATTTCTCAAGTGGCTGGGAACTCAGCAGGCCAACTGGACAGGAGCCTCAAGAGAAAGACCAGGACCTCCTCATGGCTCTCAGGTTGGACCCAGTGGCCGAACTCTCCACCCAGGGCTACTGCACAAGCCCTACCTGCCTGCTGACTCTGGCTTTATGCAGGAACAGCGGCTGCTGCCTGACCTCAAATTGGCACCCAGGGGCAGCTTCTCTGAAGCAGACATGGCTCCCACACATCCTCCCCTATGTGGACTAAAGTCCCCTCATAACCCAGCCTTTAGTCACGCAGGGGTGAAGCAGCTAGCCATGCTGCTCAGCCAGGTCTGCAGGCAAAGCCCTCGCTTCAAAAGCACGAAGGCCACAGGAGGCGTCGCTGCTGACCCCATCAGGCCGGCCATGACGGGCAGTTGCCTAGAGCCTTGAGATGCACAGGCAGTGCTTCTTGTACATCAACTTTACAGGAGCAGAGCCAGACTCACTCACTCACGTACGGTCTGTGGCGGCTCTCACGCCACATCAGAGCCGAGCGCCACAGCGGCTCCACTGGCCTGCGGTACTTCCTGTCTGCACTTTCAGAGCTGGTGTGCTAACTCCTGGCCAACGTCCCTACTTGTATCTTTCCCATCTTCGAAAACTAATCTTGACTCTACTGCTTTCTTACCTACCACCTCATCCATCTATCCATCCATCCTATTCCTTTTCTCAAAAAGGAAATTTTGGTTTAATTTTAATTAAAATCTAACTTTGGGGCGCCTGGGTGGCTCAGTCGGTTAAGCGTCCAACTTTGGCTCAGGTGGTGGTCCTGCAGTTTGTGGGTTTGAGCCCCATGTCGGGCTCTGTGCTGACAGCTCAGAGCCTAGAGCCTGCTGCGGATTCTGTGTCTCCCTTTCTCTCTGCCCTCCCCTGCTCATACTTTGTCTGTGTCTCTGTCTCTCAAAAACAAACATTAAAAAAATTTTTTTAAATCAAATTAACTTTAATTTTTTTAATTTTTGATTTTTTATGTAAGCGATATGTACACCGGCTTTCAAACTCAGACAGTTGGACAGGGCCTGTAAGGCGGAGCAGCCTCCAGCCTCCCGTGTCCATCCTCAGACCTGCGGTTAACCTCCGTGTTTCTAAATAAAATACAGATGCATTTCTTCATTTGTCACCCTCAGACGTTACAAACCAACCTCCCATGATGGAGGATGAAGACACAGCTCTCCTGCTCCCTGCCCCTCACCCTCTCTGTAAAATCAAACCACAATTCTTAAACCCAGGGCTTAGTCTACCCCGTGTGACTGTGCAGACACTGCTTACAGTGGAGCTGACGTGCTCACTTCGGTCTCATTCGCTAACTTCTCTAAGTCCCCAGAGTCATGGTTTTCTCATAGCTTTGTTTTCTTGGCTTTGTGCTCAGGCACGAATTTTCTGACTCCCCAACTTTCTGACTCTGAACACAAATGTCTCCTGGCTCACTGATGCCACTCCAAGATCCTTCTGCCCCGATCCGGAACACATGGCCCTGCCCCTGCTCCCCATCTTGCCACCAGTGCCCTCTACACAGGGAGACCATATAACTTATCACCAAACAGGACACATTAGAGGTAAGAGGGTAAAAGGGATGGGGGACACCCACAGGGACGCTGAGACAAGGGGCACTGACCAGGCATGTCCCGTGCACAACGGCTTCCATCCGACTTTCTGCAGATGGCCACCACAGCCCTAAACCCGCAGGCTCCTCACCAACAAGCCCCTGCCTCTGTCTCGGGCTCTCCTCTGCCAGCATCTGCAGGGCTCCCTGTCAGAGGCTGTGACAGACCACCCTCACTGGGTGTCCCTAGATTGAATGTCCCCTGCACAGGCACTTCTCGTCACCCTCTCCAGCTTTCTTTTTCTCCTAAGACAAAAGTCAACAAAGACTTCTGTAAAAGTACAGAGAGTAAGTATTTTAGACAGTCTATGTTGTAACTAGCCAACTCTGCCCTTGTAGTCACCAAAGGCTGAGTGTGGCTGCCTTCCAACAAGACTTTCTTCATGGACAAGGAAATGTCAACGTGGTACCAATTTCATGTGTAACCAAGTATTATCCTTTGATTTTTTTCAACCATTTAAAAATGTAAAACTATTCTAGGGTGCCTGGGTGACTCAGTTGGTTAAGTGCTGACTTCAGCTCAGGTCATGATCTCGCGGTTTGTGGGTTCCAGCCCCGCGTCGGGCTCTGTGCTGACAGCTTGGAGTCTGGAGCCTGCATCTGATTCTGTGTCTCCCTCTCTCTCTGCCCCTCCCCTGCTCACACTCTGTCTCTCCCTCCCTCTCTCAAGAATAAACATTAAAAAAAAATTTATGAAAAAAAATTTAAAAGAAAACGTAAAACTATTCTCAGCTTGCAGGCCATACAAAAACAGGATTTGACCTGTGGGCCACAGTCAGCCAACCTAAGACTTTACCACCATCCACTATCTGGCTGTCTACAGACACTGGAACCCGAGGGGTACCCTGTCTGCACCCATTCCCACTGTGTCCTTAGTCCCAGGCTCTGCCACTCTGTCCTATACTCTCATTCACACACCTCTGTCCTCACCCCCAGCCCTAGCCACACCACCACCGCCCTTCTGTCATCTCCTAACATGCTGGCCAAATGCTGAATGGAATATTTTAGGAAAAACTCTGAGAATGGTCAGTACTACTCACGACATGGCCTATTTCCTCTGATCCCAAGTCCCCATGGTCGAGCAGTCAGATGCCACCCACCCCTCCTGACAGGCCATCTCACCAGGCTGGGACCTACTTCCCACCAGTGTGCAGTCCCATCTGCTTCTTTGTCATGGGGTCAGTCTTCCCTCAACACATGCACTCAAGACACTCAGAACACAGCATAACTCAGCACAACTCACGATGAGAAATCACACACACAGAGATTCAGAAATCTCAAACCCCACAAAAACAGACCCCACGGGGAGTGGCCTCCTTCCTTCTCAGATGGGGTAAATGTTTAAAGTGGGCTTTTTTGTCAGAAGCCCTGGCTCTGGCCGTCCTCAAATGCTGCCCACCAGCTCCCTGCCTGCCCTCCCTGCAGCCCTGCCCAGCTCTGGGCCCCCGTCAGAGCCTCGGTACATACTTGAAGCGGACCTTCTCCTCCATGTCCAGAGGTGGGTCCTGTGTGATGAGGCTCACCAGCTCCTCCATACACTGCTGCCTGCAGAGGAAGCCCAGCAGCTTCTGGTTCTGAGCCTTGCACTCCTGTAGGACGTCATCTTCGTCCAGTAACTCGCGCAATGTCACGTCCTCCTTATCCAGCAGCTTGTCGACATGGGACGTGGTGTTCAAGTCAAACTTCCAGAACATGGTGACGGCCACGAAGCTGCAAGCAAAGATTTGAGGGTCACTTCCCCCAAGCAGTGTGAATCCACCCTCAGAAAGTCTACACCAAAGCCCATCGAGTCCGTCCCCGGCACGAGCCAGGGCTGGAGGGTGCTCTCCCCAGGAGCTGCCCTCAACACATCTCCCCGGGTCCAGCTCCAAAGCCGGCAAGAGCTCCCCAGCTCCCAGCGCTGAGCCTGTGCCTTCTCTGGCTTCCCTCTCGCTGGCTCACCTTCCCTGCTCTCCTTTCCCACCCAATGCTGGACATACCTTCAGTGCTCTTACTCTCTTCCTCCACTCCCTGAGGCCAGCACATCCCATGTCTCCCATGAGTCAGCACTGGGGATGCCCCTCCACCCTAAGAAAGTTAGCAACTCTACAGCCCACCTCCTCAGGGTCCCACCCCTGCCTGTGTGAACACTAGGCATCTCTCCCCAGTTGCATACATTTTTAATTTCCTGTATATCACGTTTGACATCTTTTTTTTTTTTTAATTTTTTTTTTCAACGTTTATTTATTTTTGGGACAGAGAGAGACAGAGCATCAACAGGGGAGGGGCAGAGAGAGAGGGAGACACAGAATCGGAAACAGGCTCCAGGCTCTGAGCCATCAGCCCAGAGCCTGACGCGGGGCTCGAACTCACAGACCGCGAGATCGTGACCTGGCTGAAGTCGGACGCTTAACTGACTGCGCCACCCAGGCGCCCCACGTTTGACATCTTAAAAAACCTCTCTGGCTAGGAACAGGCTGCCCCTCCCAGGACCAGCCAATTCTTAAAGACAGCAAGGGGCCCAAGCCAGAGCATCACTGTGATCTACTCCATCCAGAGCAACTACTCCTCTCTGGGCCCACACATCCCAGGAGACAATCTTCCTCTGCCTTCGTCATCCCACAGCCAGGGGCCAGGCAACTAGGGACCACCCCTACAGCTTAGAGCCCACCAAAATAATTCAAACTAGCTGATCCTAAGCTGTTCATCCTGCCATGCCTTATCTTTCCTGTGGAAACCCCAATAAAGGTCATGGCTTAAGTGTTCCCCGACTCCTGTCTTATACCTCCCGACCCCCCTGGGGTTTCCCCATGTGGCTCTGGGTGAGGCCCACACCTCCTATCTCCAGGACTGGACGTATAACAAACTTAGTTTTCCTGAGCCCCCCCTGTGTCTCCTCTCCTGCCCATGCCTGACTCACCATCTCACAAAAGAACACCAGACATCTGGCAGACCTCAACCTAAGCAAGTCAAACTCCTGACAGCTCACTTTGCTTGACCCTCAGCAGCTCTGCTGTCCCCCAGCCAGGCCCCCCCTTTCACCACCCATCCCACCAAATGACCCAGTCTTATCCTTGAAGCCACAATCTCCCTCACATCCACACCCCTGACACTAGGCCCCACACCACAGCCACCTGAGAAATCCCTATGGACCCAGCCATCCCTCTGCGTCACACACCACCCACCCTCTCCAGGCTCTTGCTGTCTTTGCCTGGACAACACAAGGTTTGTCCTGCTCAGTGAGTGTCATAGGGCAGGCTCTGAGGACCTAGGCTGATTTGCAGCAAAGTTTTCACTGTTTGATACAAAATGAAAAACATAAAGCCTGTTATGTTTAACAAAGTTAAACCTGTATTTTGAGATTATGAAGTCTCTTCTTCAATGCTACATCGATTGTTTGCAAAATTATGGTAACGGGAGATGGGATTTATCTTCTCTACTATCTTTAATCAGAAGAATAAAAGACCTCACACAACGTAGAAGCTGCAATTTGTGTGTGTGAAGCCCGCTGCCCTAGGAGCAGGCTCCACCACATCCAGCCAGCCCCCTTTCCTTCCTTTGCAGCCTCTTGCCTTTGCTACATCCAACTCACTTTTTCAAAACACAGACACTTTCAAGTTCCTCTCAACTCAGCCGCAAAACCTCTGCTGCCCATATGCCTACCACTCACCAGGCTGCATTTTACAGCATTCCTCCAGGCCCTCTGGCACTTCCTGCTTTCTCCCTAACCCTACCCTTGCCACAAGGACGTTGTCTTTCTTCCCACACAAACTACACTTTCCTACCTTTATCCTTCTGCACGTGTTCTTGTGCTCAGTCCCTCCTATGCCAATATCCCACTCACCTGCCAGACCGAGCTAAGCAACAGCACAGCCTGGGCTTCCCTCTGGCCAGCACCTGCACTGTCAGTGGGGCCTCTGACTTGCAGCGCAAGTGACTCCACAGTCTGACACTATACTTAGTTTCCTTCTGGGTCCTAAGATCTTCCTATTTCTGTTGTGAGGAATGTAGATGGATATTTGTGGGTGGAAGCAATATACCCTGTGAGAGCAGAAATAATTACCAGTAGTTTCAGGATAACATGGCTGTCTCTCCTAAATGCCCTGCAGAACGACTCAAACACTTGAATAACATACAATCCAAGGAAAGAGAGGAACCACAGGGAGACTCCCGCCCTGCCAAGGTTTTCTTCCAAAGAGGGGCAATTAGAGACGGCTTCTGTGCAACCCGCTTTCAGCCACAGAGTGGGTGAGTGGCTGGGTGGATCACATGATCCCATCAACAAAGGAACAAGTTTTTCAAGCAGGATCCTAAAAAAGGACAGGATTAATACAAAAGAAGACAAAAAGATGAAGACAAAGAAGAATAAGAAATAATAAGCAACAAAAACAAACAGGACAAATGGAAAAAAATGGCAAGACAGCACAGCACACATAAACTTAACCATGTCAATAAGTGCGTTAAATGCAAATGACTACTTTCAATTAAAGACAGAAATAGGGGTGCCTGGGTGGCTGTCTGTTAAGCGTCCAACTCTTGGTTTCAGCTCAGGTCATGATCTCATGGTTCATGAGTTCAAGCCCTGCCGTCGGGCTCCGTGCTGACAGTGCGGAGCCTGCTTGGGATTCTCTTTCTTCCTCTCTCTCTCTGCACCTCCCCCACTCAAGTGCTCTGTCTGTCTGTCTCTCTCTCTTGCTCTATTAAATAAATAACCTTAAAAGATGTTTAAAAAAAAGAAATAGAAAAAAAAAAGAAATAGATAAGATTTTAAAAAGAACTGTATTCGGGGCATTAAAAGCTTACTTTAAATATAAAGATACATGGGGCACCTGGGTGGCTCAGTCGGTTAAGCATCCGACTTCGGCTCAGGTCATAATCTCCCACCCCGTGAGTTCGAGTCCCGCGTCGGGCTCTGTGCTGACAGCTCAGAGCCTGGAGCCTGCTTCACATTCTGTGTCTCCCTCTCTCTGCCCCTCCCCTGCTCACGCTCTGCCTCTCTCACTCTCAAAAATGAATGTTAAAAAAAAAATTTTTTTTTAATTTTTTGCAAATCATATTATCTAATAAATGACTTTTATCTAGAATATATAAAAAACTTAGGGGACCTGAGTGGCTCAGTCTTAAGTATCCAACTTGGGCTCTGGACATGATCTCACAGTTCAGGAGTTCGACCCCCACATCAGGCTCACTGCTGTCAGCTCAGGGCCTGCTTTAGATCCTTTGTCCTGCTTGCTCTCTGTCCTCCCCCATTTCCCCACTTGTGCTCTGTCTCTCAAAAATAAGTAAACATTAAAATAAAAAAGTTCACAGTGCTGAGTAGATGCTCAGGGAAGAAGAAGAAGGAGAAGGAGAAGGAGAAGCAGAAGGAGAAGGAGAAGGAGAAGGAGGAGAAGGAGGAGGAGGAGAAGGAGGAGAAGGAGGAGAAGGAGGAGAAGGAGGAGGAGAAGGAGGAGGAGAAGGAAGAGGAGAAGGAGGAGGAGAAGGAAGAGGAGGAGAAGGAGGAGGAGAAGGAGGAGAAGGAGGAGAAGGAGGAGGAGAAGGAGGAGAAGGAGGAGGAGAAGGAGGAGAAGGAGGAGGAGAAGGAGAAGGAGGAGGAGGAGGAGGAGGAGGAGGAGGAGGAGAAGTAGTAGTAGTAGTAGTAGTAGTAGTTGTTGTTGTTGTTATGGGGCACCTGGGTGGCTCAGTCGGTTAAGCGCCCGACTTTGGCTCAGGTCATAATCTCATAGCTCATAAGTTCGAGCCCCACGTCACGCTCTGTGCCGACAGCTCAGAGCCTGAAGCCTGCTTGAGATTCTGTGTCTCCCTCTCTCTTTGCCCCTGTCCTGCTCACGTTCTCTCTTTCTCTCTCAAAAATACATAAACATTAAAAATGGGTTATTAAAAAAAAAGTTAGACAAGAACATTAGAAAAGGAAAAAGAACAGATAAATATAATAACCCAAATCCATGAAATAGGACATTTTAATAGTGAGATTAACTAAAAACTGATTATTTGAAAAAATAAGTAATTACTTAAGTACTCTCACTCCACACCTGCAGGACTGGCCAGGTCATTAGCAGAGCTGGCGGCACAGGAGGCAAAAGCCTCACACACTCCCGACAGGAGAGAAGACAGGCGGCTGCTGTGGGGCGCTCACCCAGCGATCCCACTCCTACCTACACATCCCAAAGGAGCGGCAGGACCCCACACAAGGATGAGGTGGCAGAGAAGGAAGCAAACTGGGGAGTCACACACAGGGACTGAGAATTAGAGGGACACATGACAGCATGGATTCCTAAAAGGATGACGCTATACGAGAAAACATAAGAAACAAATCAGGTCCATAATGCAATCCACCCCTTTAATTTAAACTACACACAATAATAAAAATTTTTAAAAAGACCCCCCAAAAAATAAATAAAAGTAAAATAAAATATATGTACACCCCACAACAACATGCATTCCTAGGAACACAGACACAGAACAGGGTATCCAATGAACACGTCACAACGACTGCTCGTAGGGAGAGACGGAGATTGAAGGAAAAAAACAGCCGAGGGAGCCAGGCCGCCTGGACCCGGAGCGCACCCCCAAAAAAGGGAGAGAGGGACTGAGAACGTCATGCTTCCGTGAACCCTGCAGAGCATCCCCTGCCCCCCGCAGCAGTTGCAGGGTTCTCTCTCACAGAGTCCACAGGCGGGTAGGGATGCTCAGTGTTCCCCAGCAACCAGGAGCCACAGAGGTCCCAGGTCAAATCTGCACCTCATCACTGTTCCTACATGGCTGGGGATTTTACTTGTTTTCTTGTATTTTTAACTTGTTTTGGGAGATCTCACACATGCCTAACTATAGCGAGAGCAGTACAACGATCCTCCTGTGCCTCTCTCTCAGCCTCAACACAGATCCACTCAAGCTCACTTGCTCTTATCCAGACTGCCTCTTAACCCTGCCCCCTTAGAGGTTCCCCAGACATCACCATGTCACTGCCCAGGCTACTGAGATATCTCTCCAGTATTATTAACTCTGTCATTAAGTCCTTCCAGGTATCTAGGAGCTCCCCTTCATGGAGCAGTTGGCTTGTTTTTTCCATATGAGGGCACAGGCAGTGTCTCGCCAGCAGGTCCACTCACAGAGGCACTGAGGTGCCCACTGCACTATCCCCCACTGATGAAAGGGGTCATCGATGGCACTCTGTGTGAAGCCAGCACAGCAAACACAGGAGTCTGCACACAACAGTCCATGGACCACAGGTCCCCCTGTGGGTGGGACAGGTCATACATCTTATGCATTCCATCACAGACTACAAACAGAACAATCTGTACAACAAATAAAACCAAAACTAAACCAAAATCATATTACCCACTTGCTCATAATTTATAATTTGAAATAACAAACTAATTTAACATCCACTTGTTTACTTCTAAATTATAAAACAGAAAGTTTAGTAAGGTTATCTACCCTGTAAGAAGAGTAAGACATTCAAGGGCTTCTGAGAACTCACCCCATTTAAGAAATCAAGTGTACCAAGTCACCTATTCACTGAACCAAGCACAAGGGACCTGTCTGAAAAGCTGGCCCAGCTCCATAGTTCCAAAACATTGGGCTTTTGCGGGCAGGTAAATTTTTTTTCTTTTAATTTAGAAAAACAATGGGGGGGGGGTTCTGGGGGCTCAGTCAGTTGAGCATCTGACTCGATTTTGGTTCAGGTCACAATCTCGCAGTTTGTGGGTTGGCTCTGCACTGACAGCGTTTAGGATTCTCTCTTTCTCTCTCTGCCCCTCCCGTGCTCCCCCACTCCCACAGAATGGATAGACAGAAGAAAGAAGGGAAGGGAAAGGGAAAGGGAAGGGGAAGGGGAAGGGGAAGGGGAAGGGGAAGGGGAAGGGGAAGGGGAAGGGAAAGGGAAGGGAAAGGAAAGGAAAGGAAAGGAAAGGAAAGGAAAGGAAAGGAAAGGAAAGGAAACCAACAAAGGGTTGCCAACTTTTCAATTTGGTCAAACAAGGAGGGAGGGAAGAGAGAGTGAAGACACAAAGGAAAAAACGAAAGGAAAGCAAAGGATAAATTATCATCCATAATTACCTTAATTGCAGGTAACAATGACTTTTTAAATATCAAAAAAAAAAAAAAAAAAGGAAAGCCATAATCTCAGTATTAAGGATAGCATTTCACTTCAAAAAAATAATAACTTTTTTAAAGTTTATTTATTTGAGAGGGAGAACACGAGGTGGGGAGGAGCAGAGAGAGAGAATCCCAAGCAGGCTCCGCCCCGTCAGCACAGAGTCCAACATGGGGCTCAATCCCACAAACCATGAGATCATGACCTGAGCCAAAATCAAGAGTCAGATGCTTAACTGACTGAGCCAACCACGTGCCCTTGATTCTGGAACTCTTACTCAGATTACAGTACATATGTGGCTTCCAAAGGTTTCTGGTATCCCAGCAATTGTGCACTACTCTGCACAGAGATGCTAGCATCTTGTCAGTTGGCACTTACCTACATGGAAGGTCATAATTTTCCTTCCCTAGATGACTGAAAGACCCACCACTGACAGCATCTTTAGGACAAATAATTGGCTCATGAACTGGCTTGAGACGTCTCTGGTATTCACAAAGTATCAACACAGCCCAAGGGTCCCTGGCACACCCTGACAAGGCCCTGCACAGTCCATCTGCAATGTCAACCAAACTGTTACCAAAATCTTCTGGATGCTTATCCAACATTTAAACAAAAGGAACCTGAAATTCTTTATTAACTTTTACAGGTTAGCATAACCATCACACAGAAGGTAGATTCTAAAGAGAAATGTTGCCCATATGAACCTATATAGTTCCATGAACAGAGCTCTCCAGAAAAAGAACGTTCTGTGGTAGAAACTGTTCTTAAGAAAAACTAGAATCCAGAATGCACCCTGTACCCATCTGGCCACAAATCAATTGGGTTTTTGTTGTTGTTGTTTTAATTTATGATCAAAGCCCTGGCTCTGCTGTATGACCTGAGGCCAGTTATAAGACCTCTTATGCCTTGGATTCCACCCCTGTAACCCAGGGATGATGAGCATCTCACAGAGCTACTGTGAGGGCTGACTCCAGAACAGCGGCTGGCACATTTTACCCTCATGGATTCTGACTGCAAAGAAGAGAAAGAAACAAATGAGGTCACCTTGCCACAGAAGACAGATTCACAGTGGCCAGAGAGGCACACGCCTCTCCCAACCCCACCTTCGGTGGCATCACACTGCCCACTGAAATCAGACATGATGGAAGTATTTGCACTATAGAAATCGACAAATGCTTCAAACAACAAGGTTTTTTTTACTCTTCCAGAAAGCCAGTTGTTAAACATTTACCAATGTACCACTGGAATTCTGTTTAGCCTAAAAAAATGGCAATTCGAGTCCATGGAGAGCAGTAATTTTTGCCCAATCAACAAATGACACCATGTCTATAATGGACACACTGCACTGGAAGAAAGATCAAAAAAAGGGTCTGGGGCGCCTGGGTGGTTCATTGGTTAAGCAACCGACTCTTGATTTTGGCGCAGCTCATGATCTCACAGTTCGTAAGGTCGAGTCCCACATCAGGCTTTGCGCTGATAGTAAGGAACCTGCTTGGGATTTTCTCTTTCTCTCTTTCTCTCTCTCTCTCTCTCTCTCTCTCTCCCCCTCTCCCTCTCCCTCTCTCCCTCTCCCTCTCTCTCTCTGCCCCTCCCCTGCTTATGCTCTCTCTCAAAAATAAACAAACTTAAAAAACTTAAAAACTTAAAACTTAAGTTTAAAAAACTTAAAAACTTAAAAAAAAAGAGTCAATTCTAAAAAAGGATTGGGGTTGAAGGAACAGATGAGCAAAAACAGAAAATCAGAAGAGAAGAAGGATGCCTGGGTGGCTCAGTTGGTTAAGCGTCCCAACTCTTGACTGCAGCTCAGGTCATATCTCACGGTTCATGAGGTCAAGCCCCAGGCGGGTTCTTTGCTGACACCACAGAGCCTGTTTAGGATTCTCTCTCTCCCTCTCTCTCTCTCTCTGCCCCTCCCCTGTTTGTTCTGTCTCTCTCTTCTCTCAAAATTAAATATTTTTTTTAAAAGCGAAGAGAAGAAATAACCACAAAGGTAAATTAAAATGACTGTAGAAGAATAATTTACACAGATCTATGCAATGCATTCAAAGCAAGTTGCAGCCACCTGAGACTGTCAGAAACACACTGTGCCAGCCTGCCTCTTGGAACAGGGCCTGGGCTCCACAAGCTGAAGCTCAGAGGGGCTAACTGAGTGACCAGAGTGTGCACCTTGCCTTCTGTCCCAGCCCTTCTCTTCACTATATATAATTCAGTATGAAACCTATACGTGAAATTCTTAACAGTGGATACTGCATTCCGGATTTCTAGAAGTTCTATTTGTTTTGTTTTTCAAATATTATAGACCACTTATTATACTTTCCTACAGATATTTTTATTTTTTTAAATACTTATTTAAAAATAAACAGCATGCTTGTGTTGAGAGTTTATTTCTGATAATTCCAAAAATGAAGTCTTGGAAGGCTTCAGATTTTGGGTTTTACTCATGGTGCCTTATTTCCTTGTGTGCTTGGTCAGTTTGGTCTGTGCACAAATCCACGTCCTTAAAAAATATCTATAGGGATTTTTTCACATCTTAGGATAAAGGTAACTTCCTCCACAGAGGTTTTATGTTTGCTCCTGCAGGACGCCTGAAGGCATAAATCAAACCAGAAAATCTTAAACTAAATTTGTGCTTGACTTCCCTGAACTACAGGTAATGTGAACCTAGGTTATAAATCCTCACAAAGGCTAACCCATAGCTGCAAGCATTTCCCCCCCCCCTTTTTTTCCTGCTGTGTTTAACAGTAAAAGACAACCAGGTGGTAGTAGGGAGGGATAGAGTGAGGTAGATCTGCTTCTAGTTCACTCTTGCTCTGAGGATAGAGCCTTCAGAGCCCCTCTCACACGGGGAGAGTCTCCTTTGGGCTCTCCACCTTGAGAAGACTGTGGATCTTAACTCCTACTCTTCCTACCCTACAAGACCTCTGAAATCAAAGTCCCACTTTGTCCAGATCAGCAAATGCCCTCGGAGCAAAGGCAGACCCTCTAGTGCTTAAATTATCTGGGTTCTTACTTTCTGGTTTTGGTCTAGAACTTCTTTGTTATATTCTCACTTGTTTGTTTTTGTTTTTTCAATCCAACGCTTGTAGTTGTTTTCCAAAAGGTAGGGGGTGGGAGGTTAGAAGGCAGTCCAAATGAACTAGCTCAACATTTATCAAAAACATTAGGGATGCCTGGGTAGCCCAGGTGGTTGAGCATCCAACTTCAGCTCAGGTCAGTCTCAAAGTTCATGAGTTTGAGCTCCTCATCAGGCTCGCTACTGTCAGCGCAGAGCCTGCTTTGGATCCTCTGTCTCCCTCTCTTTCTGCCCCTCCCGTGCATGCTCGCTCGCTCTCTCTCTCAAAAATAAGTAAAATATTTTTAAAAAATTTATCAGTAACACTGTTGGGAGTTTTTACCAGATATACCTGATACACAATTCTATACTGAAATTTATATTCGCTTAACACTTTGACGTACTATTCCTCTCTCTATTGGCTTCTACTCATGCTAATGTGACATCTGTTGTCAACCTAACAGATGTTCTTTTGTAGGAAATCTATCCTTTACCTACAGCTTAAGAGCTTTTTGTCTTTGTTGCTACATGATTTCAATATATAGGTGTGGGTTTCTTTTTGTTTATACCACTTGGTACATAGTGTGCTTCTAAATCTGTGGATTTATCTCTCTTATTAGTTTCTGAAAAGTCAAAGCTATTAATACTTTGAACAATGCCTCTCTTCCATTTTCCCAACCCTTCCATTCTGGGATTCCAACTACACATTTATGACACATTTTTATTCTATCCTCCGTCCTCTTATCCTCGTTTTTCCATTCCCCATCTCTCAGTGCTGCTGGTAATTTCTTCAGACATATACTACAGTTCACAAATTCTGTCTTCAGCCACATTTAATCTGTTTAATCCACATACACTGAGTTTTTAATTTCAACATCATTTGCATTTCTGAAAGTTCCTCTCGGATCATTTTGCTACTTTGCTTTTCATTACTAATTTGTATTCTGTTTTGTATTACTTCAAACACTCTATACTGCATCCAGTTATTCAATCTGCAGGCCTTGGGGCATCTAATCATGCTAACTTCTTCCCAGGGGTGTGTGAGTTCTGACTATTAAGTTCAAGTTTGCTTAAATTTACTCTATAGAGGGGCGCCTGGGTGGCTCAGTCGGTTGGGCAACCAACTTCACTCAGGTCACGATCTCACAAATCGTGAGTTCGAGCCCCGCATCAGGCTCTGTGCTGACAGCTCAGAGCCTGGAGCTTGCTTCAGTTTCTGTGTCTCCCTCTCTCTCTACCCTTCCCCCACTCACATTCTCTCTCTCTCTCCTTCAAGAGTAAATAAACATTAAAAAAAAAAAATTACTCTATAGAAATCCTGAGGGCCAACACTGAGTATGCTTTCTTCTGAAGAGGACTGGTTTTCTTCAGTGAGGAACAAAAGACAGCCATCACAATGCTCATTGTTCATATTTTTTTTAGTTTTTTTTAATGTTTATTTATTTTCGAGAGAGAAAGAAGGAGAGCTTAGGGGAGTTAGGGGAGTGGCAGAGAGAGAGAGAGAGAGAGAGGGAGGGGGGAGGGAGGGACAGGGAGGGGGGAGGGAGGGAGAGGGAGGGGGGAGGGAGGGAGAGAGAAAGAGAGGAGACCCAGAATCTGAAACAGGCTCCAGGCTCTGAGCTGTCAGCACAGAGCCCAACACGGGGCTCCAACGTGGGAACGGTGATATCATGACCTAGGCTGAAGTCAGATGTTTAACCTACTGAGCCACCCAGGTGCCCCTCATTGTTCCTTTTTAAAATTTTTTTCTCTATTAGCCTTTGGAGAGTTATCTCAGCTTTTTTTTTTTTTTTAATTTTTTTTTTTCAACGTTTATTTATTTTTGGGACAGAGAGAGACAGAGCATGAACGGGGAGGGGCAGAGAGAGAGGGAGACACAGAATCGGAAACAGGCTCCAGGCTCTGAGCCATCAGCCCAGGGGCTCGAACTCACAGACCGTGAGATCGTGACCTGGCTGAAGTCGGACGCTTAACCGGCTGCGCCACCCAGGCGCCCCGAGTTATCTCAGCTTTTAATGCACTGAAGTGCTCACAAGAGATCACATTTATTGTGGGGCACCTGAGTGGCTCAGCCGTTTAAGGGTCCAGATTTGGCTCAGGTCATGCTCTCACAGTTCATGAGTTTGAGCCCCATGTTGGGGTCTCTGCTCTCAGTGCAGAGTCCGCTTTGGATCCTCTGTCTCCCTCTCTCTCTGCCCCTTCCCCCCAAAAAGAAATTATATTTGTTGCAATTTACTCAGCATCTAACTGGATTGCAATGGTGAGCCTTTTGACAGCATCTTACACTGCAGGAAATCAAGTCCTCTCCTCAATTTTCATGTTGTAAGAGGAGTGTATGTTCTGGATGGCAACTGTGACAGTGTCTGTGCCCTGTCTCATGTGTTCCCCCGAAGTGAGAATGTGCCTCACTACACACGACTCTCCCTGTTTTTTTGTATTAGAGAGACTAAGTGACTTTTCCACAGCAGAGCAATTAAAACCAGATACAGAAGAATCAAAAACAACCAAAAGACAATAATTATACAACACCTTCTAGGCTAATTTTGCTGTCATCCATCTTTGAACTTCCACTTATACAGTATATTTACATAAATTACAAAAAAGAATTAAAAAGGAAAATTATCTTACCTTCTATGAAAACTTGTTTATGTTTGAATTCAAACAAAATATAAAAACATTTGGGTTTTTTTTCTTGGACTATATGCAACTTTAAGAAAGATTTTTTCATTCAGTGGAAGATTTATAATCTCTTCACCTGGAAAATAAGAAAAAAAAACTTATTTTAAGTTCTGCCTTTGTTAAGTTAACTTACCAAAACAGTAGAGGAAAGGAAAACAAAAATCAGAAATTTTACTTAGTATTCAAATTATCAGATTTTACGATTATTATCATCAAATTATTTTATGATTAAGGAACTAAAAATTCCCTTGTCTTTGCTCGTGTTAGAGAGAATGGAATTGATGATACAACCCATTCTACATCTGGATAACTAGTGCCATGGTTTGAATATCACTCCAAAGAATCCATATGAGAAGGATCTCAATGAAATTGTCCAGTTTCATAACTATACATTAATACCACCTCACTCTCCACCACTCCCCCATTGGTTCTCTCTCTCTCAAAAAAAAAGACACGGGGCGCCTGGGTGCCTCAGTTGGTTAAATGGCTGACCCTTGGTTTCGGTCAGGTCATGGTCTCAGGGTTCGTGGGTTCGAGGCCCACATTGGGCTCTGCACTGACACTGTGGAGCCTGCTTGCAATTCTCTCTCTCCCTCTCTCTGCCCTTCCCCTGTTCACACTCTCTGTCTTTCAAAATAAACAAATAAACTTGAAAAAAAAACTTTTTTTTAAAAAGACAATAAAGTTGTGCTAAGCCACAAATCAGTGTTATCATCTTCTAGATAGGTAACTCTTTTTACATTTGGCACTTTAAATTATTAAGCTAAATAATTCAACATTGGCTTTTCAGCACTTTATACAGTTTTCAAAGTACAAAAGTATTTCAGTAAGACTGACTTTAGGCCTGTTTATTCTAAATTTGAACCAGTGTTTATTAGAATATATTTATATTTAACTGGGGGAGGGGGGTTGCCTATTTGCTATTGTTTTTTATTTAATTTTGTTTTCAACTTATGTAAAATATTTACATGGTTGCAAAGTAAAAAAGTACAAAGAGGTGTCCAGCTACACGGACCCAGTCACTGGAGAGGTATTGGCAGTTCCAACCCAGGCAGACAGAGCACCACGAGGTACACAGCAAACATCCCAATAAGGCCCTGCCAGCAGAGTAAAAATTACAACCTGGAGCAAAGGCCATAGCCAAACACAAAGTTCAAATCCAAAATACACTACTCAAAGAGTAAGGCCAAGCCTGACAGGATCAAAATGATCTTCCAATAACTTAACCATCTGCCAGAACAAAACTCAAGATCATAATCCAGATACCAACATATAAAAAAATTATTAGACATACAAAGCAGCAGAAAATGTAACTACAATTTTTTTTTTTTTTTTTTTTTTTAATTAAAAAGCAGCTAGGAGGCACCTGGGTGGCTCAGCTGGTTAAGTGTCTGACTCTTGATTTTGGCTCAGATTAGGATCTTACTCATGGTTCATGGGATCGAGCCCCACATTGGATGTAGAGATTACTTAAAAGTAAAATCTTAAGAAGGTTTTTTTCTCATACTACCCAAAGCAATCTACATATTTAATACAATCCCTATTAAAAAAACACTAGGATTCTTCACAGAGCTAGAACAAACGATCCTAAACTTTGTATAGAACCACAAAAGACCCCGAATAGCCAAAGCAATCTTGAAAAAGAAAACCAGGAGGTGCCTGAGTAGCTCAGTTGGTTGAGTGTCCAACTTCGGCTCAGGTCATGAATTCGCGGTTCACGCGTTCAAGCCTCGCATTGGGCTCTGTGCTGACAGCTCAGAGGCTGGAGCCCACTTCAGATTCTGTGTCTCCCTCTCTCTCTGTATTCCTCCCACCCCCAAAAATAAATAAACATTAAAATTAAAAAAAAAAAAAAAAGAAAGAAAAGAAAATCAAAGCTGGAGGCATCACAATCCTGGCCTTCAAGATGTATTACAAAGCTGTAATCAAGACCATATGGTACTGGTATAAAAGCACACACTTAGATCAATGAAACAGAATAGAGAACCCAGAACTGGTCCCACAAACATAGGGCCAGCTCGTCTTTGACAAAGCAGGAAAGAATATCCAATGGAATAAAGACAGTCTCTTCAGCAAATGGTGCTGGGAAAACTGGACAGCGACATGCAGAAGAATGAACCTGGACCACTTTCTTACACCATACACAAAAATAAACTCAAAATGGATGAAAGACCTAAGTGTGAGACAGGAAGCCATCAAAATCCTAGAGGAGAAAGCAGGCAACAACCTCTTGGACCTCACCCACAGCAACTTCTTACTCAACATGTCTCCACAGGCAAGGGAAACAAAAGCAAAAATGAACTATTGGGACCTCATCAAGATAAAAAGCTTCTGCACAGAGAAGGAAACAATCAGCAAAACTAAAAGGCAACCGTTGGAATGGGAGAAGATGTGTGCAAATGACATATCAGATTAAGGGTTAGTATCCAAAATCTGTAAAGAACTTATCAAACTCAACACCCAAACAACAAATAATCCAGTGAAGAAACGGGCAAGAGACATGAGTAGACTTTTCCAAAGAAGACATCCAGATGGCTAACAGACACATGAACAGATGCTCAACATCACTCATCATCATGGAAATACAAATCAAAACCACAGTGAGATACCACCTGACACCTCAGAATGGCTAACATTAACTGCTCAGGAAACAACAGATGTCGGCGAGGATGCGGAGAGAGAGGATCTCTTTTGTGTTGCTGGTGGGAATGCAAACTGGTGCAGCCGCTCTGGAAAACAGTATGGAGGCTCCTCAAAAAATTAAAAATAGGGACGCCTGGGTGGCTCAGTCAGTTGAGTGTCCGACTTCAGCTCAGGTCACGATCTCGCGGTCTGTGAGTTCGAGCCCCGCGTTGGGCTCTGGGCTGATGGCTCAGAGCCTAGAGCCTGGAGCCTGCTTCGGATTCTGTGTCTCCCTCTCTCTCTGCCCCTCCCCCGTTCATGCTCTGTCTCTCTCTGTCTCAAAAATAAATAAACGTTAAAAAAAATTAAAATAGAACTGCCCTACAACCCAGCAATTGCACTACTGGGTATTTATCCAGAGGATACCGGCGTGCTGTTTCGAAGGGGCACGTGCACCCCAATGTTTATAGCAGTGCTATCACCAATAGCCAAAGTATGGAAAGAGCCCAAATGTCCACTGACAGATGAATGGTTAAAGAAGATACAGTATATATATATACACACATATATATATGCGTATATGTGTGTGTATATATACATATATATGTATGTATATACACATACATACAATGGAGTATTACTTGGCTATCAAAAAATGAAATCTTGCCATTTGCAACAACGTGGATGGAGGGTCAGAGAAAGACAAATGATGACTTCGCTCATATGTGGAATTTAAGATACAAAACAGGAACAGAAGGGAAGGGAAGCAAAAATAATAAAAAATAGGGAGGGAGACAAAACATAAGAGACTCTTTAAATACAGGGAACAAACAGGATTGTTGGAGGGGCTGTGGGTGGAGGGATGGGCTAAATGGGCAAGGGACTTGTTGGGATGTGCACTTGGTGTTATAAGTGGGGGATGAATCACTGAATTCTACTTTTGAAATCATTACTGCACTATCTAACTAACTTGGATGTAAACTTAAAAAAAAAAAAGAAGAAAGAAAAAAAGATACACTAAAAAGAGTTGAAAAATCAAATTTCTAGAAAATGGTGGGAAAGTTTCCACTACACTGTATATAAGAATTTGTAGCCTTATTAGTAACAGTCATCATTAATAAAAATTAATATGATTTATTTTTTTTAAATATGAACAAATCAGGGGTGCCTGGGTGGCTCAGTCAGTTAAGCTCCAACTTCAGCTCAGGTTATGATCTCCCGGCTGGTGGGTTCGGGCCCCAAGTCGGTCTCTGTGCTGACAGCTCAGAGCCTGGAGCCTGCTTGGATTCTGTGTCTCCCTCTCTCTCTCTGCCCCTCCCCAACTCGTGCTCACACACGCTCTCTCACTCTCTCAAAAATAAACATTAAAAAAAATTTTTTTAAATCATCTCATCTCAAAAACAATTTTTTTAAACAGCTATTAGGAAATAAATAAATAGCAGCTATTAGAAACAGACCATAGGACGTCTCAGATGATAGACTTACCAGAAATACACCTTAAAGCAGCTATAATAAATATGTTTAAAGACTTAAAGGAAAAGATAGTGATAATGAGTGAAAAAACAAAATTTCAGAAATAGAGATGGAAAGAAACAGAAATTACACAGAAAAACAAACGATTTCTAGAAATGAAAAGTAAAATATCTGAAATAAAAATATATACTGGATAGATTTAATAAAAAACTGAGACTGAAAAAGAAAATGTCAGTGAACCTAAGACAGATCAACAGAAACTAGCCAACCTGAAGAGAGAGAGAGAAAGGTTTTATTAGAAATGAATAGAGCCAAAAATAAAGAAAAAAGAAAGAAAGAACAGAGCCTCAGTAACCTGTGGGACCATACCTGCAACTGGTAGTGGCCTACCATACCTGTACTGAAATCTCAGAGGAAAATGAAAGAATAGAGCATAAAAATACCTGAAGAAACTACACCCAAAGTTTTTCCAAATTTTGTAAAAGAACTTCATAAGAAAATAGCTCACGAGTCTCATCCCATTCCTGCCCCTTCATCATGCTTCCCTCCTCCCTCTCAACATAGCTATTTTTATTAATTTTCTGATTTACTGCTTCACTGAAAAATTTTTTTTGATACTTTCCAACATTTCTTGTCCAAAAGGTAACAAATTGCTATTGTGTCTTGTTTTTTTTTTCATAAAACTCTTCCTTATTTCTTTCTTTAAACAAACTTTTTACTAATTTTAAATACACAATAAAAGGACATAAATCATAAGTGAATAGCTCACTGAATTTTCACAAAATAAACCCATCTATGCAACCACACCATCCATTTCAAGAAACTGGATTACTGGGGCACGTGGGTGGCTCAGTCAGTTAAGCGTCTGACTCTTGGTTTTGGCTCAGGTTGTGATCTTGTGGTTCGTGAGTTTAAGCCCAGCGTTAGGGTCTGCACTGGCAGCACAGAGCCTGCTTCGATTCTCTCTCTCCCTCTTGCACTCCCTCTCTCTCTTCCCCTCCCCTGTTCGCATTCTCTCTCTCAAAATAACCAAATATTTTTTTTAAAGATTTAAGGAACAAAAAGGAGAAAAGAAAAAAGAAACTGGATTATGAGCACCCAGAAGTACCCCTCATGTCCCCAAAGGTGCTAGCCAGTACTCCATTATGTGGACTTATCCCTAGTGGTGGACACATGTTGTTTCCAGTCTTTTGCTATTACAAATAATTCTGCAATGAAGAGCTTTTAACAAAGTGATTTAATATTTTTGCCAGCATATCTTTAAGACAGATTCCTAGATGTGGGATTGCTGGGTCAAAGGACAAATGCACATATAAATCTGCAAAATACAGACAAATCCTCCTCCAGAAGCGTTGTATCATTTTTGCAGTTCTATTGGCAAGAGATCAGTTTCAACACAGCCTTTTTTTTTTTTTTTTTTTTTTTTTTGAGAGAAAGAGACAGAGCACAAGCAGGGGAGGGACAAAGAGAGAGGGAGACACAGAATCCGAAATCCGAAGCAGGCTCCAGGCTCCATACCATCAGCACAGAGCCCCCAATGTGGGGCTCAAAACCACAAACCACGAGATCATGACCTGAGCTGAAGTCGGATGCTTAACAGACTGAGTCACCAGGCACCCCTCAACACAGCCTTGTCAAAAGAAAATATAAACTTTTGGATTTCTGCCAATATGTAGGGTGATCAACTGTCCCAGTCTGCTGAGGACTGAGGGGTTTCCCAAAACAGAGGACTTTCAGTGCTAACACCTGGAAAGTCCTGGGCAAACCAGAAGAGTTGGCCATTCTACCAATATGGTAAGCAAAAAGTGGTGTCTCCATAAAGCTTTGATTAGTATTTTTATTACAAGAAATGGTAAGCATCTATTCAACTATATAAGGTCCATTTTCATTTCTTTTCCATAAACTATTCCCATCTTTTGCCCATTTTTTTCTATCAGGTTGTTTTATTTTTCTTCTCAGTTTCTACTGGTAATTTTTTAGATACATTTTTAGTAATCTCTACACCCAACATGGGGCTCAGACTCACAATCCCAAGATCAAGAGCCACATGCTTCTCCAGCTGAGCCAGCCAAAGCCCCTCTACGAACGAGTATGTATGTATGTATGTATATATAGTTTTTAGTTAAATTCCAGTTAGTGAACATACAGTGTGTGTTCATTAGTTTCAGGTGTAGAGTTCTTTTAAATATTTGAGATAAAAGCTCTTTGCTATGACAGAAGTTCAACATATCTTTGTCATTTGTCTTTTGACTTTGCTTACAGTGATTTTTGCAATGCAGTTTTTCTGTTGTTAATGTAATCAATTTCTGTGAATTTTCTACTGTTTCTAGATTCTGAGTCATAGTTAGAAAAGTTTTCCCCACTCCTAAGTTCTAAAGAAACTCACCTTTGTTTTTAGTACTCACATGGCTTAATTTTTTATATTATAACCCCTGATCTATTTGGAGTAATTATTTCATTGTTTATTTGACTATACAAGGGTTAAAATAAAAGAATAATATAAAATACTAACCATAAAGACTATGACCTATATAAGATACCTGTCTCCAGGAAAGGCGTATGTGACATTCACCCCAAAATGTGTCCCACGTATTATCACTCTATACCACTAGATTTTGTTTTTGTTTTCTTTTCATTTATTTTTGAGAGAGAAAAAGAACGAGTGGTGGGGGGAGGGGCAGAAAGAGAGGGAGAGAGAGAATCCCAAGCAGGCTCTGCACTGTCAGCTCAGAGCCCCAAATGGGTTTCAATCTCATGAACCAGGAGATGATGACCTGAGCTGAAATCAAGAGCCGGATGATTAACTGACAGCCACCCAGGCACCCCATTTTTGTTTTCTTTAAACATGTTCTATTTGGTTTAATACACTTGTCTGTAGGGGAATAAGCCAAAGAGAAGCAATTCTACTATTTTCCAACAGCTACTGGAAGAAGCCCAGTGAGCAAATGAAGGTAGAATGAAAAAAAAAAAAAAAAAACAAACGTTTGAACACCTAATCAGACATCACACACTAAGAACCAGTCTACCTCAACAGAGAACTGAACCAAAACCTAAAGGAATAAACTGCTATGTGGACAGACATCCCCAGAGTTTAATGAAATAAGGATAGTCAATGTACATAAAATGGAAAGGGAATGTTTTAAAATCCAGGTCTCCTGTGGAAATTACATTAAAATCCATCAGATCCACACCTCTTCAGTTTTCCTACCTAAAAAAAGTTGTACCTAAGTCTAATCACCCTGTCAATCTCTTTACTGGAAACATGAGATAAAGGGGAACAAGTTAACACAAAAGGAAGCAACTAGTGAAATTCAGAATGTAGGAACTAACAGGACTAATAACCAAATTTCTCCAACAAATCAATGATACAAAATGGGGAGGCACTCTAAGAATAAGAGATTTAAGAGACCCTCAACAAAGTGTGACACTTGGACTTTGGTTCAAAGAAACCTACAGAAGACACTTCTTAGGCGAGTGTGGACCCATCTGCAGGCAGGTAAAATGGCATGATTACTAGAATTCGTTTTTTAACGTTTATTTTTTTGAGAGCGAGAGCGAGAGTGAGAGCGAGAGAGCGAGCAGGGCAGGGGCAGAGAAAGAGGGAAACACAGAATTTGAAGGAGGCTCCAGGCTCTGAGCTGTCAGCACAGAGCCCGACACAAGGCTCGAACTAAGGATCTGTGAGATCATGACCTGAGCCGAAGTCGGACGCTTAACTGCCTGGGCCACCCAGGGGCCCCACTAGAATTTGCTTGTAAATCCACCAGGGGAAAAAAAGATTGGGAGGAGTACAGACAGACAAAACAAGATTGGCAAAATGTCGTAACTGCTGAAACTATAGGGGCCAAAGGCAGGCTGCCCCAAGATAGACCACTTTGGCATGAAGATTATTTTGAGTTGAAAAGCAATCAAAACCCAGCAGATCCAAGAAGAGCTCTTTACCTCCCCCTCAAATTGCCTAAAAAAATTTTAGATAGAGGACCTCCTCCAGGAAGAGAGCTATCACTATGAAAACTACATCATACTATGAACTAGGTACAGCAGACGGGGAGAAATCTAGCAAGCCCCGTTTGATCCAAGTCCTCTCTGGGTCCCATTGTTCCTGGGGAGCAGCAAACATTTCTTTACAAAACATTTCCTCTTTTTCACCTTCCTGTGAATTGCATCCCTTCCCCCCTTTGACATCCCAAACTCCCACCCCATTCTCCTTATTTCAGAATGACATATATACCAGTTTGACCATCTTTGGAATTTCGGGGGGGGGCAGTTAGGGGTTTTTGGTTTGTTTGGTTTTTTTTAATTTACATCCAAGTTAGTTAGCATACAGTGTAAAAATGACTTCAGGAGTAGAATCCAGGGATTCATCCCCTACATATAACACCCAGTGCTCATCCCAACCCATGTCCTCCTTAGTGTCCCTTGCCCGTCTGGCCCATCCCTCCACTCCCAACCTCTCCAGCAACCCTAAGTTTGTTCTCTGTATTTAAGAGTCTCTTGGGGTGCCTGGGTGGCTCAGTCGGTTAAGCGGCCGACTTCGGCTCAGGTCATGATCTCGCAGTCTGTGAGTTCGAGCCCCGCATCGGGCTCTGTGCTCACAGCTCAGAGCCTGGAGCCTGTTTCAGATTCTGTGTCTCCCTCTCTCTGACCCTCCCCCATTCATGCTCTGTCTCTCTGTCTCAAAAATAAATAAATGTTAAAAAAAAATTAAAAAAAAAAAAGAGTCTCTTATGTTTTGTCCCCCTCCCTATTTTTATATTATTTTTGCTTCCCTTCCCTTCTGTTCCTGTTTTGTATCTTAAAGCCCACATATGAGTGAAGTCATATATTTGTCTTTCTCTGACATTTAGCATAATACTCTCTAGTTCCATCCATGTTGTTGCAAATGGCAAGATTTCATTTTTTGATAGCCAAGTAATACTCCATTGTGTGTGTGTGTGTATACACACACACACACACACACACACACACACATATACATACACATACTGCATCTTCTTTATCCATTCATCTGTCAGTGGACATTTGGGATCTTTCCATACTTTGGCTATTGGTGATAGCACTGCTATAAACATTGGGTGCATGTGCCCCTTCGAAACAGCACGCCTGTATCCTCTGGATAAATATCCAGTAGTGCAATTGCTGGGTCATAGGGCAGTTCTATTTATAATTTTTTGAGGAACCTCCATACTGTTTTCCAGAGCGGCTGCACCAGTTTGCATTCCCACCAGCAACACAAAAGAGATCCTCTCTCTCCGCATCCTCGCCGACATCTGTTGTTTCCTGAGCAGTTAATGTTAGCCATTCTGAGGTGTCAGGTGGTATCTCACTGTGGTTTTGATTTGTATTTCCATGATGATGAGTGATGTTGAGCATCTGTTCATGTGTCTGTTAGCCATCTGGATGTCTTCTTTGGAAAAGTCTACTCATGTCTCTTGCCCGTTTCTTCACTGGATTATTTGTTGTTTGGGTGTTGAGTTTGATAAGTTCTTTACAGATTTTGGATACTAACCCTTAATCTGATATGTCATTTGCACACATCTTCTCCCATTCCAACGGTTGCCTTTTAGTTTTGCTGATTGTTTCCTTCTCTGTGCAGAAGCTTTTTATCTTGATGAGGTCCCAATAGTTCATTTTTGCTTTTGTTTCCCTTGCCTGTGGAGACATGTTGAGTAAGAAGTTGCTGTGGGTGAGGTCCAAGAGGTTGTTGCCTGCTTTCTCCTCTAGGATTTTGATGGCTTCCTGTCTCACACTTAGGTCTTTCACCCATTTTGAGTTTTTGTGTATGGTGTAAGAAAGTGGTCCAGGTTCATTCTTCTGCATGTCACTGTCCAGTTTTCCCAGCACCATTTGCTGAAGAGACTGTCTTTATTCCATTGGATATTCTTTCCTGCTTTGTCAAAGATGAGCTGGCCCTATGTTTGTGGGACTAGTTCTGGGTTCTCTATTCTGTTTCATTGATCTAAGTGTGTGCTTTTGTACCAGTACCATACGGTCCTGATTACAGCTTTGTAATAGTCCAGGATTGTGATGCCTCCAGCTTTGGTTTTCTTTTTCAAGATTGCTTTGGCTATTTGGGGTCTTTTGTGGTTCCATACAAATTTTAGAATTGTTTGTTCTAGCTCTGTGAAGAATCTGGTGTTAATTTTATAGGGATTGCATTGACTATGTAGACTGCTTTGGGTAGTATCAACATTTTAACAATGTTTGTTCTTCCAATCCATGAGCATGGAATATTTTTCCATTTTTTTGCGTCTTCTTTAATTTCTTTCATAAGGTTTCCATAGTTTTCAGTGTATAGGCTTTTCACCTCTTTTGGTTAGATTTATTCTTAGGTATTTTATAGTTTTTGGTGCAGCTGTAAATGGGATCAATTCCTTGATTTCACTTTCTGCTGCTTCATTATTGGTGTATAGAAATGCAACCAATTTCTGTGCACCGATTTTATATCCTGCAACTTTGCTGAATTCATGGATCAGTTCTAGCAGTTTTTTGGTGGAATCTTTTTGGTTTTCCATATAGAGTATCACGTCATCTGCAAAGAGTGAAAGTCTGGCTTCCTCCTGGCCGATTTGGATGCCATTTATTTCTTTGTGTTGTCTGCTTGCAGAGGCTAAGACTTCCAATACTAAGTTGAATAAGTGGCGAGAGTGGACATCCCTGTCGTGTTCCTGACCTGAGGGGGAAAGCTCTCAGTTTTTCCCCAGTGAGGATGGTATCAGTGGTGGGTCCTTTGTATATGACTTTATGATCTTGAGGTACGATCCTCTTTCCCTACTTCCTTGAGGGTTTTTATCAAGAAAGGATGCTGTATTTTGTTAAATGCTTTCTCTGCATATATTGAGAGGATCATGTGGTTCTTGTCCTTTCTTTAAGTAACGTGGTGTATCACATTGATTGATTTGCAGATACTGAAGCAGCCCTGCATCCCAGGTATAAATCCCACTTGGTCATGGTGAATAATTCTTTTAATGTATTGTTGGATCCGGTTGGCTAGTATCTTGTTGAGAATTTTTGCATCCATGTTCATCAGGGAAACTGTCTACAGTTTTCCGTTTTAGTGGGGTCTTTGTCTGGTTTTGGAATCAAGGTAATGCTGGTCTCATAGAATGAGTTTGGAAGTTTTTCTTCCATTTTTATTTCTTGGAACAGCTTCAAAAGAATAGGTGTTAACTCTTCTTTAAATGTTTGGTAGAATTCCCTGGGAAGCCAACCAGTCCTGGACTCGTTTTTGGGGGGAGACTTTTTGTTACTAATTAATTCAATTTATTTACTGGTCATGGGTCTGCTCAAATTTTATTTACTTTTTCCTGTTTCAGTTTTGGTAGTTTATACTATCTTTGGAATTTCTATGTCTGTTTGGATTCCCCCTACCTACATCAAAATTAAATTTAATTTCTCCTGTCTATTTGATCCTTAGTCTGGCCAGAAGGACCCTGATGGGGACAGGACATTCTTGCTCCCTGACAAATCTGAGTAATGGGCACATAAAGATTCATTACATAATTATCTCTACTTGTGCGTATGTGTAGGTGTGTGTGTAACTACCCATCAGAAAACTCTGGCCTAGTAAGCCACATTCTAAAAGTCCTGGGGGCCTTTCACGGGAGATCACCAAATCTAAGAGAAGATAACTATTGCCCTTGCCACACAGACCAGTCTCTGCAAATGCCCAACGGTGGGACTTCCCCTGGATGTGGGAGGCCAGATTCCTCCAGTTTAAGATGGAGCACATCTAACCATCCCTGGAAAGAGGGATGTTTGAAGGCTTTCTGGGACAAGTCACCCAGACTGGATGGGGCTCCTTGGTGAATCAACCCTAGGAGTACTTTCAGCGACCATCCCCAAGACATAATCAGCCAGTGGAAGTGTCAGACAGCAGAGGAATGGGAGATGTTCTTTTACGACCACAGTGGTCAGGCTGTCTAACAGTAGAGGACTCAGCAATGTCTTGCATGGTCACCCAATGGGGTATCACAGCAGGTCCAAAGGTTAATGGAGCTGAGCTTCAGAGTCCGACCTCCTAAGAATGATATCCTCTTCTCCCTGAGGAAGGCAGAGGGCCATGGGCATCTATCCTCAATCACTTCCTGGGCCTGAAAAGTTTTCTAGAAGCTAAGACCCATGGTTATGGTCAGAAAGCAAAGTAGGGCAGGCACCTCCATTCTATAGTTTGGGGGCTCCAGCTACCCAACAAGGAGCCTAACAATTAAAAGGATCTCTAAGCTGGGTCAAAACAGATGTTTTGTTTTTTAAAGATTTTGGGTTTTTTTTTTTTTTTTTAAGGTTTCTTTTTTTTAATATTTATTTTGAGAGAGAGAGAAAGAGATACAGCATGAGCAGGGGCAGGGCAGAGAGAGAGGGAGAGAGAGAATCCCAAGCAGGCTCTGCACTGTCAGCCCAGAGCCTGACACGGGACTTGATCCCAGGAATCAAGTGAGATCATGACTTGAGCCAAAATCAAGAGTCAGATGCTCAACCGACTGAGCCATCCAGGAGCCCCTAAAGATTTTATTTTTTAAGTAATCTCTACACCCAACATGGGACTTGAACTTATAACCCCGATATCAAAACTAGCATGCTCCACAAACTGAGCCAGCCAGGTTTAATGGTTCTTATAACTCCTCAGGGTCATCTCTGCTCCTGCCAATTTGCCTTGATCCTCATGAGGGGCCAGGGTGGCTGAGCTCAGCACAGACTGGGAAGCTTAAACAACTAGAAATTTCCTTTCTCACAGTCCTGGAGGCTGGGAGTCCAAGATTTGGGCCAACGTGGCTCTGGCGCAAGTCCTTTCCTGGCTTGCAGACGGCTGCCTTGGTGTGTGCATGTGAAGAGAGAGGCCTCTCTCTTCCTCTACTTTTAAGGCCACTGAATTAGGATTCACCCATATGACCTCATTTAACCTTAGTTACATTTCTAAATTTTTTTTTACATTTATTTATTTTTGATAGAGACAGAGCACAAGTGGGGGAGGGGCAGAGAGAGAAGCAGACACAGAATCCGAAGCAGGCTCCAGACTCTGAGCTGTCAGCACAGAGCCCGACGCAGAGCTCTCACTCACAAACCACGAGATCATGACCTGAGCCTAAGTCTGACGCTTAACCGACTGAGCCACCCAGGTGCCCCTACCCTGGTTACATTTCTAAAAGTCCTATTTCCAAATATGATCACATTGGGGGTTAGAGCATCAACATATGAATCTCGGGGACACACAAAACAGTTCATAGCACAGAACCCCCAAGAGGGTCTTCCTGTGACCATATCAAGAAACAAGTTGATGGGGCACCTGGGTGGCTCAGTTCGTTGGGCATCTAGCTCTTGATTTTGGCTCAGGTCATGATCTCATGGTCATGGGATCGAGCCCCACATCAGGCTCCACACTGGGCACGGACCTGCTTGGGATTCTCTCTCCCTCTCTCTCTGCCCGTCTCCTGCTCGTGCTTTCTCTCTCTCTCAAAATAAACAAGTATTTTTTTAAAAAAGAAGAAGGTGACAACAGCAAAAGGTGGAAGCAACCCAAATAACCATTGATGGACAAAGGGATAAACAAATTGTGGCCCATCTATATAATGGAGTATTATTCAGCCTTAATAAGGAACTTCTGGGGCGCCTGGGTGTATCAGTCAGTTGGGTATCCAACTCTTGATTTCAACTCAGGTCATGATCCCAAGACCCGTGTCAGGCTCTGTGCTGAGCGTGGAGCCTACTTAAGATTCTCTCTCTTTCCCTGTGCCTCTCTCCCCAACTCGTGCAGTTTCTCAAAAATAAAAATAAGATTCTCTCTCTCTTCCCCTGCCCCTCTCTCCCGCTCACATGTGTGCTCACTCGCTCTCTCTCTCTCTCTCTCTCTCTCAAAAATAGGGGCGCCTGGGTGGCACAGTCGGTTAAGCGTCCGACTTCAGCCGGGTCACGATCTCGCGGTCCGTGAGTTCGAGCCCCGCGTCAGGCTCTGGGCTGATGGCTCAGAGCCTGGAGCCTGTTTCCGATTCTGTGTCTCCCTCTCTCTCTGCCCCTCCCCCATTCATGCTCTGTCTCTCTCTGTCCCAAAAATAAATAAAAACGTTGAAAAAAAAAATTTAAAAAAAATAAATAAATAAAAATAAAAATAAAAAGGAAAGAACTCCTTACACCTGCTGCACCGCAGGTGAACCCTGAGGGCACTGTGTTCAGTGAAAGAAGCCATCATAGAAAGACAAATCCTGTGTGGTTTCACGTCTATAGGAGGTACCAGAATCTGGAGTGGTCAGATTCACAGAAGCAGAGAGTAGAGACGGGGGTGCTGGGGAGGGTGCTGGTGGGGGGGGTGAGCGTCTGATGGGGAGGGAGTTCCAGTTTGGGAAGATGGAGAAGTTCTGGAGACGGGTAGTGGGGTGGATGCACAACAACATGAATATACTTAGTACCCCTGAACTATGCACTTAAAAATTATTAAAATGATAAGTTTTTTGTTACATATATTTTTACCAGAATTTAAAAATTAAAAGACAAAAAACAGAGGCCCTGGTCAAGTCGCCTCTGTGCCTCATTTTCCTCATCTACAAAAGGTGGGTAACAACACCTGCCTTGTACACTGCCAGTGAGAACTGAAAGAAATCAATGTAAAGATCTTAGGAAGGTGCCTGACACGTGAAAAGCCTTGATACATGCGAGCTGCTACTAGTTTTTACTATTATTAACTTATGGAAGTTAACTACCAGAATTAAACAGCTATTAAAAGTTCAAAAATAGTTGTTTCTTTGAAATAGAACTAGAAGATGGGAAGGCTCCATGTAAGAATAGATTTTTTTTTAATTTTTTTTTCAACGTTTTTATTTATTTTTGGGACAGAGAGAGACAGAGCATGAACGGGGGAGGGGCAGAGAGAGAGGGAGACACAGAATCGGAAACAGGCTCCAGGCTCCGAGCCATCAGCCCAGAGCCTGACGCGGGGCTCGAACTCACGGACCGCGAGATCGTGACCTGGCTGAAGTCGGACGCTTAACCGACTGCGCCACCCAGGTGCCCCAAGAATAGATTTTTTTAATTAGAAGCCCCATATATTTGTTACTGTGTTAGCAATTAAACATCCACTTCTTTAAAAAGCTCTATTAGAGAATCAGACATACAAATATATAGAAATAAACTTGAAATTCTACAGGAAAACACTTTCTAGCAAAATAAATAAATGGGGAAACAACAGAGAAAAACTGGACCCCAAAACAAGTGCCAGTGGGAGGGCTGCAATCAAACTCCTTCCCCAGTCTCCAAGAGCAGGAGGGGTCAGCAGGCTGAGGAGGGAGCAGCTGCTGACAGCTGAGCCGGCTGCCTCTTCTGCATGCGGCTTCCCAGCTCCTAACTCTGGTAGGTGTCCCCAGAAAGAGGGGCCAAGAAAAAGGCGGAGAGTCTTCCTGGAGAATGAGTGCACGAGTGCTGTGGTCAGAAAACAGGAAAGCACAGCCTAGCTAACTCCAGGTGCCAGAAGGATGCAAAAGAATTTTTTAGAAAGGAAGCTAGCTCCACTAAGAAGCGAACAACCTAAACCCTACACTTCTGGAGCAAGAGCTGTCCTACAATGGCAATAGGAGAGCGCCCAGTCACCGAATTTCCAGTTCTTCGGCCGCATCCCAATGCAAGGCTACAACGCAAAAAAGGCCTGTAGAGCAGGAAGGTGTTAAGTGGAAGGAAGCAGCCAGACAGAGAAGACAGAAGGAGGAGTGAAGCCTGCAGGAGAAGCACAGGGCCGTCCATGGGCAGGAGCAGGGAAGATCCATGGCAGCCGCCTACAGGCCTGCAGGGACACAGGGCACGAGGACACATCTGCCAGTTTCTACAAGAAAGGCCAGAAACCCAGATTTTCTTAAATCCCCCAATCTATTCAAATGTTAACTTATTTTTTTATATTAAATATAACTTATTGTCAAATTGGTTTCCATACAACACCCAGTGCTCATCCCAACAGTCGCCCTCCTCAACAACGAATTTTTTTTAAGTGTATGTATTTATTTATTTTTGAGAAAGACACAGCATGAGTGGGGGAGGGGGAGGGAGAGAGGGAGAGAGGGAGAGAGGGAGAGGGAGGGAGGGAGAGGGAGGGAGGGAGAGAGAGAGAGAGAGAGAGAGAGAGAGAGAGAGAGAGAGAATGCCAAGCAGGCTCCACATTGTCAGCACAGAGCCCGACATGGGGCTCAAACTTATGAGCTGAAACCAAGAGTCAGTCACTTAACTGACTGAGCCACTCAGGCGCCCCAACAACTAATTGCATTTTTTAACACTATGTGGGCCAACACTGTGAAGAATAAGTAAAAGTGCGTCTTCAGGCTGACAGTGTCTCTGCCAGAGAGCTAGCCTGCCTTCTTGCCCCTGCTGACCCCAGCCCAGGAGCTGTGAGGACGAGATGAGACCCACATGCAGAGGTAGCATCCACCCCACACCTGGCCTACAGGGAAAACCCAACAATTTGCCATCAGCCTGAGTGCCACCACCTCAACCACAGCCTGCCTAGGTGGCTGCACACTCCTGGGGCTCCAAGCTACCAAAAGCAGCATTTCTCCCCTTGGTGGTGGAGCCCAGCTGGTCTCCCACCAAAGTCTGATAAAGGTGATCGATACACAGCCCCACCAGACACCTTGAGCAAGAGCTCTGTCGGGCCTGAGAGGGCTCTCACCTTCTCCTGGTTTTCTCAAGAGCTTCCTCCTGGCTGTTGGGTGTGATGAAGAGAAGACTCAAAGTGAAAGCTGAAGACCTTCTGTCTGCACACTGCTAGTAATCATGGCCACTCTGCCTGGTTAAGGACAGAGCCAACTGGCACTGTTGGCACGCACTCTCCCCACGTATGCTAAGCACCTGGCCCCCATCCTCCCTCCTGGAGACAGACACAGAACCCAAGCAAAGAACCCACCAGCGCAGCAGACCTGACCATGGGAGGTGTTCTCTGGCATGAAGTCCAGCCTCCACCACTGACTAGTTCTGCAATCCTGGTCCAATGTGTATGTGATGCAAGTAAAAATGTGACTCACTGACAGAGAGATGTCATGACTGCTACCACCGGTCTAGGACAGAGAAGAGGAATCAACTGTAGATCTTCCTCAACCTACATGTTAACATACTGAATGCTGGATTCAAAGTGACAAACAGAATGGTGGTCTGGGTACAAGATGATTGTTGCCCTCGTGCTGATGGGCTGACCGGGAGCTGAGGCCGCTGCCCAGAAACACAGGAGGATCATACCACATACCGCTAGCCCAGGAAAAGATGTACATTCAAAATTCCAAGCACAGTTTCTATGGAATGCATACCATTTTCACACCATCATAAAGTTGAAAATATGTTAAGTTGAACCATTCTAGATCTGGGCTTGCCTGTACAGGGACCCAAAGACACACCACAGCAAGGCCCCAGTGTACATGTGCCCCACGCAACAAACAGCAGACCATGCCTGCACTGCATGTGTTCTCAACACTGTGGTCCTGGGAGAACCAGCTCCAAGGGCAGGCAGGGCACATGCTGGGCCGAGACTCTTGGAAGGACAAGCAACTGGAGACATGTGGCTAAAAAGCATTGCCAAACAGGCAGAGAAAAAGCCCCAACAAGCACAGGGCAGAAGCCAGGGCAACGGACAAAGCTGAGTCCAAACAAGAGCACACGAGAATTAACTCGAGGAACTCTGCAGGGTTCCACCTGCCACAAGAAAGGGAATCGACAAGAGCTGTTTCACGGACACTCCACTGTGTGCAAGCATTGCATGAGCCCAGTAGAACTCAGTGCAGCAGGGAGTTTACCACTAATCCCAGTTCACAGGTTAAAAAGCAGAGGTCTCAATAATTATAGGACTAGCCCAAGGCCACAGGTTAATAAACATCAATTCAAAACCTGAACCCAGATTGTCTCACAGCAAAGTCAAGTTCTCAGTCTCCACATGACACCAGATACTGGTCCAGTCAATAAAGAAAAAAAGGAGGTATCAAAGGAGATACAAAAAGAATTATCATGATGGAGGGAGATAACACGAAGGTACCAACCAGGACTGGCCTGGTCCAGGGAGGACTATGCGGCAGAGCCAAGAAAGGGTGAGAAAGAGGGTCTCGTAGGCTTGAGGGGAAATGAGGCCCTGAGGAGAGAAGAGCAAGTCTTAAAAATGACGCAATGGGCTTCTCTGTGGAGTGATAAACTGTTCTGGAATCAGTGGTGCTGGCTGCACTTGTGAATGTACTAAAAGCCCCTGACTTGGGGTGCCTGGGTGGCGCAGTCGGTTAAGCGTCCGACTTCAGCCAGGTCACGATCTCGCGGTCCGTGAGTTCGAGCCCCGCGTCGGGCTCTGGGCTGATGGCTCGGAGCCTGGAGCCTGTTTCCGATTCTGTGTCTCCCTCTCTCTCTGCCCCTCCCCCGTTCATGCTCTGTCTCTCTCTGTCCCAAAAATAAATAAACGTTGAAAAAAAAAAAAAATTTAAAAGCCCCTGACTTGCACACTTTAGAAGGGCAACTTTATGGCATATGACTTCCATCTCAGTGCTGTATGGGAGCAGTCGGTGGGCTCACAGATGGGCACATCCCTGAAGAGGAGCTCTGAAAAGTTTCTTTTTTTTTTTTTCAATATATGAAGTTTATTGTCAAATTGGTTTCCATACAACACCCAGTGCTCATCCCAAAAGGTGCTCTCCTCAATACCCATCACCCACCCTCCCCTCCCTCCCACCCCCCAACTCTGAAAGGTTTCAATGCTGATAACAGCCCACAGAGAGGACACTGGGTGTCCTCTACTCAGCAACAAATGAAGAAAGGACACAAACACAGCCCCACCCCCAGAGGCCTGACCTCCAGTAAATCTTGAAGGACCCTGCCCAGAGAGCTTCCTACCTGCAAGCCCTGAGGACAGAGTCACTGGTCCCCTGTGCCCTGGGGTGTCCTGGTGGACAGGGATAAAAATAACATCCTCCTAGGGTGGACGTGAGGACTCTCCAGGGCAAAGTTCACTGCAAGGAACCAGAGGCATCAAGAGTGCCTGCGTGTGTCAGCTACCATGGTGGTCACGCGTGGAAGACGTGACGTCTGGAGCCAGTGCGTCAAGGTGGCTACAAGCTCAGCTCCAGATGCGACTGCCTGGCCTGCATCAGCGCCTCCACATACTGACCTGAGTTACATTTCTTAAACTCTATGTCTCGGTCTCCCCAGCTATGAGACGGAGATGATGATGGTATTTACCTCAAAGGACAGTGTGAATATTAAGCAAGATAATCTGAATCAAGTGCTCAAAATACCTGGAAAACAGTAAGTGCCCAATAAATGTCATCAATTATCATTAGTCAGGGAGCAGGAAGTTGTTGGTCAGAGAGGGCTTCCGTGAGGAAACCTGGCCTGAGTTTCACTTGTTTTAAATTAACGACCACACATCTCAAGTGAACATTAAATACAGCCTAGCCTTCAAACTCTTAAGAAGCTAGCTTCCCTCTCTTGAGACAACTGTGACAAATATCAGATGGGTACAAATCCTATATAGCTCCTTGCATCAAGAAGTTAAGTCAAAAAATAAAATCATAAAATATAAAGTCTATCCACCCATCAGGTGACTCCTAGGACCTGCTGTAACCACCAAAAGGCAGCAGAGGACAGGTGCCATTTTGAGAACCAGCTGCCAGTCTTGCCCTCTTGGAGTCCTGTGACAATGTGGCCTCCTTGAGGCTGACAGAACCCTGGAGAGAGGCCTAAACATGCAGCTGAAGCCCCAATCATACAAGAAGCCAGGCAGACAACACAAGGAGCAGAGAGGAGCCATGCTGGCCACGCCTGGACCAGCCCAAACTGGGCTCAACCCACACTCATAACCAAAAACAAAGATTGCTATTTTAAGTCCCCAATCATTGTTGGGATGCTCTGTTACAAAGCAATAGATACTTTCTTTCAACTCTTTCTTCAACTCTCCAATAACCTTACCCCTTAATTCACAGAAAAAGCACAAGGCTTCAAGTGTGAACTCTCCCATCTTCCTTCCATCAAACCTACCAACCCTAATCACCACATCCACTGCATTCCCTCCTACTACAATGGAGAAATGGTCCTTGCTCCCAAGACCAGCCTCTCCACCTATGCTCTGGACCCCACCCTTCATGCCTTCCCAAGACTGCTCCTCTGGTATCTCCAGTCCCTCCTCCTTTGCTAGCACAGTCCCGTCAGTGTGCACACACTTACACACACACACACACACACACACACACACACACACACACACCTCTGCCCCATAGACGTTTCTTTTTTTTTTTTAATTTTTTTTAACGTTTATTTATTTTTGAGACAGAGAGAGACAGAGCATGAACAGGGGAGGGTCAGAGAGACAGAGACACAGAATCTGAAACAGGCTCCAGGCTCTGAGCTGTCAGCACAGAGCCCGACGCGGAGCTCGAACTCACGGACCATTAGATCATGACCTGAGTCGAAGTCGGACGCTTAACCGACCAAGCCACCCAGGCGCCTCCCCATAGACATTTCTCCAATCCCCGTTGACGCGATGCTTCCTTAAAGAGCTGTCTGCACTTACTGTCTCTAATCCCTCTCCTCCCATTGAACCTCTCTCCCCAGCATGCCACCAGACCACTTTTGTCAAGGAAGCCAATGAAGGAAGCCAATGAATTCCCAGGACCACCTCTCAGTCCTTCCCTCACTCTACATCCCAAAGCTTATCACAGTGAAGTACCAGCCTCTCTTAGCTTCTGCAACACCACACTCTCCTGGTTCCGTCCAGCACCCACAGCTACTCCTGGTCAGCTTCCATATCCTGTGCTCACCTCCACAAGTGGACACACCCCCACGTTCCCCGTGGTCTCCCTTCTCTTCCTCTGTCAGGCATGTATAGCACAGGGTTTAAAAGTGCAGATCTGACAGTTCTGGTTCCAGCTTCTATCTGACTGATCTTCTTACTGATAATAATTATAAACTGCACAAAATATTTAAAAAAAACCGCTATCTGAAGGTGTTGGAGAACAACCAAAAACACAAAGAAACTGGAGGGAGCACAATCAGTATAAGAACAAACTACGAGCTCTGCACTGAAATGTCTTGTGACCTGCGGGCACTGCCCAGCTCTCACTGAGCATGAGGCAACAGTGCTAGGTGACAGCAGTGCTAAGCATCTCACTACAGGAAGAAAAGAGGTCAGAGTTCAGGACTATCAAAATGGCTGAAACTAAAAGGAAAAACCCAAAAGAAGCAAAAATCTCACACATCTGCATTAAATTCCTCCCAAATCCTTGACTGACTCCTAAACTGCAGATGGCGGGATAAGACACCAATAAAGCAAGCAAAAAAAAAAAAAAAAAATCAAACTCCCAGAAACAGAGCAGAAAAGTGGCTGCCAGGAGCTGGGTGCAGGGGACACAGGGAGAGGCTGGTCAAAGGGTCCACACACAGATGACTACGGTCTAAGGACGTCATGTAAGACACGGTGACTACAGCTGAGAACGCTGTAGAGAGCACAACTTAACTGAGGTTTTTTTGTTTTGTTTTGTTTCTTAAGTAGGCTTCATGCCCAGCACAGAGACCAATGCAGGGCCTGAACTCATGACCCTGAGATAAAGACTTGAGATCAAGAGTTGGATGCTTTACCAACCAAGCCACCCAGACACCCCAACCTAAGTGTTCTCAAACACACACACACTAAGATAAATATGTGAGGTGACAGATGTAACAACTAACCAGATGGGGAGAGTCCTTTCATAATGCATACATACATCAAACCATCATAACCTACTTCAATAACTTACAACTTTGTCAATTATATCTCAATAAAGCTGAAAAACTAAAAAGAAAAACAAGCAGAAAGCAACTGTTGTGAGGACAAAGAGCTAAGCAAAGACGCCAGCTGCTGTCCAGTCCTGGGAAGACAATTTAGAGTTTCAGTTCTGGCAAATTAGAAAGGTTTTCCATTAAAATCCTAGACAGGTCACACCTTAGAGGAGTAAAAACCATATTCCAGAACTAAAGGTCATGTCTTAAAACACAAGGCAAAACAAAACAGATCCACCCTACAGGCTACAAGCTTCTACAGGGTCAAGATGATCTCCCAGTAATTTAAGTCTGCCCTCACAAAACTCAAGATCCTTCAGAGGATTAGAACCCCAAATAGAGTCTCTATAATGCACCATGCATAACGTTCATTGTATGATAAAAAATTACTAGACATGCAAACCAGGAAAAGGTGACCCATGATGAAGAGAAAAAACAATCTATAGGACCCACAAAGATCATATGTTGGAAGTGGCAGATGAGAACTTCAAAACAGCAATTATAATATATTAAAACATTTGGGGAAATGGTCAGAAGGAATGAAAATATTCATTAGCAGAGCTAATATTCATTAGCAAACGTGATGGAAAAACCAAAAGGAAATTCTGAACTGAAAAATACAGTATGTTAAATCAAAACATTACTGGATAGAATTAACACAATGATCACAAAACAGAAAACAGGGACTCTGAAGATAGATGAATAGAAAATATACATATATAAATAGAAAGAAAAGGAATATTACAAATACAAACATTCAAAACCTATGGGAAAATGTCAAACCATGTAAAATAAGTATCACTGGAGTCCCAAGAGGAGAAAAAATATGAAGCAGAAAAAATATTTAAGAAATATTTAAGAGTCAATGGCCAAAAATTTTCCAAAGTTGATTAAACACATCAACACAAAGATCCAACGAACTAAATAAATCCCAAAAAGGAAAAACACAAAAACACTATACCTAGGGGCGCCTGGGTGGCGCAGTCGGTTAAGCGTCCGACTTCAGCCAGGTCACGATCTCGCGGTCCGTGAGTTCGAGCCCCGCGTCGGGCTCTGTGCTGACTGCTCAGAGCCTGGAGCCTGTTTCCGATTCTGTGTCTCCCTCTCTCTCTGCCCCTCCCCCGTTCATGCTCTGTCTCTCTCTGTCCCAAAAATAAATAAACGTTGAAAAAAAAAAAAAAAAAAAAACCACTATACCTAGAAAAATTATAGTCAAATTGAAAAAGAAAAACAATAAAAATCATTTAAAATAAGTAAATAAAATACCTTAAACACAGTAGGAAAAAAGATACCAGGTGAACAAGAACGATAGCTGACTTCTTAGAAACAACAGATGCTAAAAGCACTTAAAAGTGCTAAAAGAAAAAAAGCTGTCAACCTAGAATTTTATATTCAACAAAAATGTCCTTCAAAACTGAAGGAAAAAGACCTTCACATCTTCACTGTACAGAACACACTGATGGTCACCAGAGGGGAGGTGGGTGAAATAGGGAGGATGGGAATTAAACACGGAACGAGAATTAAAAAGTACACTTATCGTGACAAAATAAAATAATAATAATAAAAAAAAGACCTTTTCAGACAACCAAAAACAGAGACTCTGTTCCCAGCATATCCACAATGTAAGCGATACTGAAGGAAGTGCTTCAGGCTGAAATAAAATGATCCCACATAGAAAACTGATCTGCAAAAAGGAAAGAACAACTTCCCAACTCATTCTAAGGTGCTAGTATTACCAAAACCAATGATATCATATAAAAAGAAAGTCATTCACAAATCTCTTATGAATATATATAAAGTCTTCAACAAAACACTAGCAAACCAAATCCATCCACCTATAAAAACCATTATAGGGGCACCTAGGTAGCTCAGTCATGGTTGAACATCCACCTCTAGATTTCAGCTCAGGTCGTGATCCTGGAGTTGTGGGATCAAGCCCAGCGTGAAGCTCCACACTGGTGGAGCCTGTTTGAGAGCCTCTCTCTCTCTCTCTCTCTCTCTGCCCCTGTCCCATGCTCAAGCTCTAAAATAAATTATAAAAAAAAAAAAAAAAATTAAAGCATTATATACCACACCAAGCGGATTTAACCTAAGACTCCAAAGTTGCTTTAACATCTGAAAATTAATATAATACACCGTATTGAGGGGCACCTGGGTGGCACAGGGTGGCTCAATCAGTTAAATATCCAACTTCAGCTCAGGTACAAGATCTAACCATTCATGAGCTTGAGCCCCCCACTGGGCTTGCTGCTATCAGCGCACAGTCCATTTCAGATCCTCTGTCTTTCTGTCTCTCTGCCCCTCCCCTGTGGGTGTGCGTGCTCTCTTTCTCTCAAAAATAAACATTAAATAAAATAAAATAAAATAAAATAAAATAAAATAAAATAAAATAAATCTACAGATTCAATATAACCCTAACCAAACTTCTAGCAAAAATTTCTGTACATAGTGAAGAGGTTATTCTAAAACTGGCAAGACAATTTTGTAGAGGATTAAAGGTGGAGGACTTATACTACCTTTAAATTACAGTAATTAATACACTGTGGTATTGACATAAGATAGAAAAACAGACCAAGAGAATGTAACAAAACCTAGAAAGAAGCCTGCACACGCATGTTCAATTAATTTATGACAAAGCCTCTAAAAAATGATGCTAGAATGATTACATAACCCCATGAGGGAAGGGCAGGGAGGAAGTATACTGATTTCACCTGACATTAAAAACTAATGCAAGGGGCACCTGGGTGGCTCAGTCGGTTGAGCGTCCGACTTCAGCTCAGGTCATGATCTCATGGTTCATGAGTTCGAGCCCCACATCGGACTCTGTGCTGACAGCTCAGAGCCTGGAGCCTGTTTTGGATTCTGTCTCTCTCTCGCTCTCTCTCTGCCCCTCCCCAATCATGCTCTGTCTCTCTCTCTCTCTCAAAAATAAATAAACATTAAAAAAAAAAAAAACTAATGCAAGAACTTAGCCTGGGTGGCTCAGTTAAGCGTCTGACTTCGGCTCAGGTCATGATCTTGCAGTTCACAAGTTCGAGCCCTGCATCAGGCTCTGTGCCTGACAGCTCAGAGCCTGGAGCCTGCTTCAGATTCCTTGTCTCCCTCTCTCTCTGCCCCTCCCCCTGCTCACGCGCTCTCTATCAAAAATTAAGTAAAAACATTTACAATTTTTTTAAAAATAAAAAACTAATGCAAGAAGGATTCAGAAAGGAAATCTGTATTTGCTTGGAGATGGAGGCAGGAAAGGGTGGGAGGGACGGTTCCCAAAATGAAATGAGGAAATCTGGGGGATGATAGACATTCACTACACTGTGGTGATAATTTCACAGGTATATACATGTCAAAACTTATCCAATTTTACACTTTAAACATGTGTGGTTTATTGTACATCAATTACATCTCCATAAAGCTGCTAAAAAGAAAAAGGTGAATCATAAACCAAAATACAAAAGCTACCACTATAAAACTTTCATAGGGGTGCCTGGCTGGTTCAGTCAGTGGAACGTGTGACTCGATCTTAGGGTTGTGAGTTTGAGCCCCACATTGGGTGTAGAGGTTACTTAAAAATAAAATCTTTAAGGTGACTCAATTAAGCGTCCAATTCTTGGTTTCAGCTCAAGTCATGATCTCGCAGTTTCATGGGTTCAAGCCCCACATCCAGCTCTGCACTGTCTCTGTCTCTCTCAAAATAAATACACTTAAAAGAAAATGTTTTTAATAAAATAAATAAAATGTTTAAAAAAGAAAACTTTTACAAAAAAAAAAAGATAGTGTCTTCACAACACTGGTGCAGGCAAAATTTTGTAAGGACACATAATAAACATAAAAGAAAACTACCAACAGGGCACTTGGCTGTCTCAGTCGGAGGAACGTGCGACTCTTGAACTTAGGGTTGTGAATTGGAGCCCCACATTGGGTGTAGAAATTACTAAAATATGTATATATATATATATATATATATAGACAAAAATTTACTTCACCTAAATTAAAATTTTCTGTTCATCAAAAGACACCATTAAAAAAAATAGGCAAGGAGTGCCTGGCTGGCTCAGTCAGAACATGCAACTCTTGATCTTGGAGGTCATTTTAACTCTTAAAATGAATTAAAAAAAAAAAAATCCAATGAAGAATGGATTAAAAACCTGACACTTCACAAGAAAAATACTTAAGTAGCTAATTAGCATACAAAAAGTTGTTCACTGGGGCACCGGGGTAGGTCAGTCCTTTAAGCATCTGACTTGGACTCAGGTCATGATCTCTCGGCTCTCTCTTGTGAGTTCGAGCCCTTCAAACCCGTGTCAGGCTCTCTGCTGACAGCTCAGAGCCTGGAGCCTGCTTTGGATTCTGCTGCGTGTGTGTGTGTGTCTCTCACTCTCTCTCTGCCCCTCCCCCACTCGTGCTGTGTCAGTCTCAAAAAAAAAAAAAAAAAAAAAGGTGTTCCCCAAAAAACCAAACCAAACCAAAGTTGTTCACCATCATTATTCATCAGAAAAATGCAAATTAGGGGTACCTGGGTGGCTCAGGCAGTTCAGAGGTTAAGCATCCAACTCTGGCTTAGGTCATGATCTAACAGTTGGGTTCAGTTTGTGAGGCTTGGTTTGTGAGTCTGAGTCCCGCATCGGGGCTCTGTGCAGACAGTTCAGAACCTGCTTGGGATATTCTCTCTCTCTCTCTGCCCTCCCCACTCACACTTTCTAAGTAAACTTTAAAAAAAAAAAAAAACTTAGGGGCGCCTGGGTGGCGCAGTTGGTTAAGTGTCCGACTTCAGCCAGGTCACAATCTCGCGGTCCGTGAGTTTGAGCCCCGCGTCGGGCTCTGGGCTGATGGCTCGGAGCCTGGAGCCTGTTTCTGATTCTGTGTCTCCCTCTCTCTCTGCCCCTCCCCCGTTCATGCTCTGTCTCTCTCTGTCCCAAAAATAAATAAACGTTGAAAAAAAAAATTTAGGGGCGCCTGGGTGGCTCAGTCGGTTAAGCATCCGACTTCGGCTCAGGTCATGATCTCGCGGTCCGTGAGTTCGAGCCCCGCATCGGGCTCTGTGCTGACAGCTCAGAGCCTGGAGCCTGTTTCGGATTCTGTGTCTCCCTCTCTCTCTGACCCTCCCCTGTTTATGCTCTGTCTCTCTCTGTCTCAAAAATAAATAAACGTTAAAAAAAAAATTTTTTTTTAATAAAAAAAAAAATTTAAAAAAAAAACTTAAAAAAAAGAAAAATACAAATTAAAACCATAGTGAGATATCACTCACTATCAACTGAATAGCTAAAATTAAAAAGACTGACATACATACATACATACACACATAAAAGACTGACAACGCCAAGGGCTGGCATAGATGTAGAGAAACTAGAACTCTCATACGTTACTGTGGGAGTGGAAAATGGTATCAGTTTGAAAAATAGTTTGCAGTTTTTGAAAAAAGTTCAAAATGTATCTACACTATGACCCTCAGCAGTACCACTCCTAAATATTTACCCCAAAGGAATAATGTACGTCCACAGAAGACATGCATAAGAATCTTCAGTGACTTTAGTCATACTAGCCAAAAAGTAAAAACAACCCAGACACCCATCAACAGGAAAAAAAACGTAAATTATATTTTCATACAAATGAGTACTACTCAAATGAAAAGCACAAACTACAGATATAGGCATTAAAATCAATAAATCTCAAGGGGCACCCGACTGGCTCGGTCAGTAGAGCACACGACTCTTGATCCCAGGGTCATGAGTTCAAGCTCCATGTTGGGCATGGAGATTACTTTTTTTCTTTTTTTAATGTTTGTTTATTTTTGAGAGAGAGAGACAAAGTATGAGCAGAGGAGGGGCAGAGAGAGCAGGAGACACAGAACTTGAAGCAGGCTCCAGGCTCTGAGCTGTCAGCGCAGAGCCCCATGTGGGGCTCGAACCCACAAATGGTGAGATCATGATCAGAGCCAAAGCCGGACGCTTAACCCATTGAGTCACCCAGGCACCCTGGAGATTACTTTTTAAATAAGTAAATAAGATCTAAAAACATTACACTGAGCCAAAGAAGACATACACAAAAAAGCATATATTTTATGATTTCATTTACATGAAGTTTGAGGACCTGCAAAATTAATCTGTAATGACAGAAATCAGAACAATGGTTGCCTCAGGATTTGGGGGTTGGTTGTAGTAACTGAAAAGGGACACAAGGAAACTTTTAGGAGTGATAGAAATGTTCTATATCTTGACACGAGTGATGGACACACTTTTGTGTACACACTTGTGGTGTACACATTTGCTAAAATTCATCAAGCATATTTAAGATCTGTACATTTTACTGGGTATAAAATATTCTTCAATAATTTTTAGTGGTAGAATATTTTTAAACAAATAAAAAATCGTACATTCTGTGTTAAAAAGAAGAAAGCTGCTTGCTGTACATGGATGTGACATGTTTTCTAAGAAGTCAATGGCTGAGGAATGGGGTGAGAATGAGACTAACTTCACGATACCCATTTTGATAACTTCCGGAATTATACTCTGAGTTCAGACTACCCTGTGTATGAACCACAGGAGGTGAGAATGAAAAACACAACCTCTAGAGTCTGACCACCGAGGCTGAGTTCTGGTTCTCACATTTATTTACTGTGACCTTGGGTACATTTCTTAATTTGTGCCTCAATGTTCTCACATAAATGGTAATAGGAATATTGAGAGTTAACTATAGGAGCACCTGGGTGGCTCAGTTGGTTGAGTATCCGACTGGATTTCAGCTCAGGTCATGATCCCAAGGTCACAGGCTCGAGCCCCACATCGGGCTCCACACTGAGCGTGGAGCCTGCTTAGGTTTCTCTCACTCTCCCCCCCTGCCCACCTCTCTTGCACGCACATGAGCGCTCTCTCTCCAAAATAAAATTTAAAATGTTTAAAGAAAAAAAGATTAGCTATATCATTAAGTTGTTTTAAGAATTAAATGCTGGGGCACCTGGGTGGCTCAGTCAGTTAAACATCCAATTCTAGGTTTCAGCTCAAGTCATGATCTCATGGTGAGATCAAGGCCCGCATCAGACTCAGCACTGTCAGTGGTTAGGATTCAGCCTGCTTGGGATTCTCTCTCTCTGCCCCTCTCCCACTCCACTCATTCTCTCCCTCTCCCTCCCTCTCTCAAGATAAATAGACCAAAAAAACAAACAAACAAAAAAAAAGAATTAAGTGCTTACTGTGTTAGATGTCAAAATAGAAAATTTAGCACTGGCTTTCACTCTCTGGTTTATAATAAATTCTGTACAAGTCATGTACCTGCTTTCTGTCAAAATGTCTGTTAGATCTCACAAGGATACAAAGATAATAAAATGGTAAAGCACTTTGTTTAAAAAAACAAAAAAGAATTAAATAAGATGGTATAGGTAATGTACTTTAAAATGTGCCTGGGCTTGTTTTCCTAAATAAATAAGGCTTTATTGGAACACATGCATGTGTGCACACAAATATGCCTGGTACGTAATCAGCTACCATTATTTAAAAATTTAAAACAGTATTTTGAAAGTCAGCCTTTTCCTTAACCTAAAGAAAAAGTAGGGGGAGGGGCTTTAGTCAGTCTGTCTGGGGTATAAATCCTGAGTTAATCACCTACTTTGTTGTGTACCAGTTTTCTCATCTGTAAAATAGGAAATAATAGTTTCTATACCCTTGAATTCTTGTGAAGATTAAATAGTTCATTCATATAAAGCATTTTAAGCAGCAGCACACAATAAACGATCAGTACGTTCTGCTGTGCGTCTGTGTAAAAAAACTGCCATTACCAAGGTTTTCGACGTTACCCCTGTGCTGAGGTCCTATATGCCTGCAGCCTGACCTCTCCTCTGGGCTCCAGATTCTTCTGCGAGATACCTTCGTGCCAATGACCCTTGGGTAAGTCAGACATCGCCCACTACTTAAAGCCAAGAGAAAGCCTTACTTTCTACATCTAACCTACCATTAACGCCCTGCACCTGCCACCACCCCATCCTGCTTCCCCATCTCAGCTGACAATGCCACAGTCCCATCAAGAAGCCCAGACCTCACCTTAGGCCCTCTCCCCCACACCCTCTTCTCATCTATCAGGAAGTCCTAACAGCTCTGCCTCCCAAACATCTCCCTAAGTCGACCCCCAAGGTCTAAACTGCAACTACACCACTCCCACCACCTCATCTCGCCCCCTCTCCTGCACGTCCTGCCTCCGTGATGATGGCCCTTCCCAACTTAACGTCCATCCCGGTCCCCCTCACAACTCAGGCACACACCTGCCAAGAACAGATGATTGCAAGGCCCATGCTGTACCCTGTGCTCCTATCTCCCCCTTACCCCAGCCACACATTAGTCTTATCTAGGTTCCTAGAGAAGATCCACTGCAAGGCCACTGCACGTGCTGTTCCCTCAACATGGAACGCTCTGTCCCCCCCTCTGCGGGGCTTGAACGCACAACCCTGAGATCGAGACGTGAGCTGAGATCCAGAATCTCGCACTAAACCAACTGAGCACCCAGGCGCCTGTCCCCCACTCTGCTCATGGCTGGCTGCTTCGCACCTTCCAGAGCTTAACTGACATGACTTAGAGTGGCCAAAATGGAAGAGAAACCAGAAAGGAAGGAACACGGAGAAGTAAACAGCTGAGAGTGTCAGTGATGGCCCCAGCACTGAAAGGCCAAAGGCATGGCAGGGAGTGGCAACAGGGGCAGGTGACAGGCGGGGCTGGAGAAGGCCACAGGGACAAGACAGGTGGGTACAGTGACGAAATGAGGGAGAGGTGAAGTGAGAGGCAGGGACTGAACAGAAATGACAGAGTGGGTGAGCTAGGGGTGACGGGGCACTGTTTCAGTGGTAAACTGAGAGCAGTGACTAGTGGGTGGACAAGGTAAACAGGTGTCAAGGCCACGAAGTGGCAGGTGGAGGTGTGGAGGAGACACCATAGCAAGGTCAGGAAGCCACTGCAGAGGGCCAATAAGGTGCACGGTGAAGGCAGAGATGATGGAGATGGAGGAAGAAAGGAGGCAGTGAACGGTAAGGAGACAGGCCAGGGAAGGTGACAGGTTCATGGAGCGCTGAAGCTACAACAGTGATAGAAAGAGGGGATGCTGACAGGAAGAGTGAGGGAACAGGGGACTGATTACAGTGGGCACTGGGGAGGGGAGTCCCAAAGCAACAGGCAGAGACGGGGACAGGCAGAGAGGGGGGACAGGTGGGAGGGACAGGCGGGGTGGGGGGCAGGCTGGGGGGAAGCAGGCAGGTGGGGAGCAGGCAGAGAGGGGGAAAGGCAGAGGGGGGGACAGGCAGAGAAAGGATAGGCAGAGGGGGAGCAGGCAGAGGAGGGAGCAGGCAGGGGAGCATAGGCAGAGGAGAGATAGGCAGAGGGGGAGCAGGTGGGGGGAAGCAGGCGGTGGGGGGGGGGAGAGCAAGCAGAGGGTGGGAGTAGGAGGTGGGGAGACAGGCAGAGGAGGGATAGGCAGAGGAGGGACAAGGCAGAGAGGGAGCCAGTGGGGGGGGGGCAGAGGAGGGAGCAGGCAGAGGGAGGGAGGGGGGAACAGGTGGGGGGAGCAGGTGGGGAGAAGGGAGTGGGCAGAGGGAGGGAGGGAGGGGGGAGCAAATGGGGGAAGCAGGTGAGGGGAAGCAGGCGGGGTGGGGGCAGGCGGGGGGGAGAGCAGGCAGAGGGGGGAGCAGGCAGAGGGGGGAGCAGGCAGAGAGAGGGAGGGGGAGCAAATGGGAGGGAAAGCAGGTGGAGGAAGCAGGTGGGGAGGAGGGAGCAGGCAGAGAGAGGGAGGGGGGAGCAAGCAGGGAGGAGCAGGCCAGGGGGTGGGGGAGAGCAGGCAGAGGGGGGAGCAGGCAGAGGGGGGAGCAGGCAGAGGAGGGGGAAGCAGGAGGGGGGAAGCAGGAGGAGGGAAGCAGGAGGGGGAAGCAGGTGGGGGCAGGCAGGGGGGGAGAGCAGGCAGAGGGGGGAGCAGGCAGAGGTGGGGAGCAGGCAGAGGGAGGGGGGGAGCAAACAGGGGGGGTGCAGGTGGGGGGAGCACGTGGGGAGGAGGGAGCAGGCAGAGGGAGGGAGGGGGAGCAAATGGGGGGGGGAGCAGGTAGGGGAAGCAGGTGGGGAGGAGGGAGCAGGCAGAGGGAGGGAAGGGGGAGCAAATGGGGGGGAGAGCAGGTGGGGGAAGCAGGTGGGGAGGAGGGAGCAGGCAGAGGGAGGGAAGGGGGAGCAAGCAGGGGGGGAGCAGGCAGGGGGGTGGGGGGAGCAGGCAGAGGGAGGGGGGAAGCAGGAGGGGGAGGGGGATGCAGGCGGGGTGGGGGCAGGTGGGGGGGACAGCAGGCAGAGGGGGGAGCAGGCAGAGGGGTGGAAGCAGGTGGGGAGGGGGAGCAAACGGGGGGGGGGGGAGCAGGTGGGGAGGAGGGAGCAGAGGGAGGGAGGGGGAGCAAGCAGGGGGGGAGCAGGTGGGGGAAGCAGGTGGGGAGGGGGGAGCAGGCAGAGGGAGGGGGAGCAAGCAGGGGGGGAGGAGGTGGGGGGCTGGGGGGGGAGCAGGCAGAGGGGGGAGCCAGCAGAGGGAGGGGGGAAGCAGGAGGGGGAAGGGGAAGCAGGCGGGGTGGGGGCAGGTGGGGGGGGAGCAGGCAGAGGGGGGAGCAGGCAGGGGGGTGGAAGCAGGTGGGGAGGGGGCACTAAGAAACAGGTCAGGGCACTGATGGTAAGGGTCCCTACTGAAGGGAAGAGAGGAGGAGCAGGGAGGAGGTGGGTGGGACTCTGACAGGACTGACTGACGGGAGACCTTGACAGGCAGGCACGGGGTGGACACTGATGGGGGGGATGCTTCCTCGGGGGGCACTGACATGGGGGACACTGGCAGCACAGGGGAGGGCACTTATGGAGGGGACTAGGGACAGGAAGGAGGAACTGACAGACGAGGAGCGCGCTTGGGGGGGGGGGGCACTGATACAGGGGTCACTGACTGGGAGGGCACCAAGAATGGGGGTGGAGGTGGACACCGCCTGGGGGGGGGAAATGAGGGGAGGGAAGAAAAGAGGTGGGGGGGGGGAGTGACAGGGAGTGACCACTGATGGAGGGACACTGTTGTGGGGAACACTGACGAGGGAGGACACTGACAGGGGAACACTGACGGGGGGCGGGGGACACTGTTGAAGTGGACGCTGATGGGGGGACACTGACGGAGGACACTGACAGGGAGACAGTATTGGGGGAGGGACACTGACGGGGACACCGTCGTGGGGGACAGTGTCGGGAGGGACACCTGACAGGGGGACACTGTCGTGGGGGTCACTGACGGGGGGGAACACTGACGGGGGGACACTGTCGTGGGGGCACTGACGGGGGGGGGGAGACACTGACAGGGTGCGCACGGCCGTGAGTGGACACTGACGGAGGCGAACACTGACGGGGTGGACAGACGCGGGTGCACTAACAGGGGGGTGGCCACTGGCGGGTGAGCACTCGGGGTGGACACCTCAGGGGCACCGGCAGGCGCGGGCACGGCGGGGTCGGCGGGCGGCCGCACTCACCTGCCCCGCGGGCCGGGCGTCGCGGCGGCTCCTCGGAGGCCCGGGTGGAGGCCAGGGCGCTGGCGGAGGCGAAGCCCGGGCGACCTGGGGCTAGCCGCACGCACATGGGCCCGGCCGGGCGCGGCGCCCACGGACACGGCGCCCACGGACACGGCGCGGGCCGGCCGGCGGCTCGGGACCGGCTCGGGCCGCGGGCGGCGCTCGGGTCGCTCCAAAATGGCGGCAGCGGCGGGAGCGCGCGCGCACGCCGGGGGCGGTGCCTGGCGCGGAGGGGTGCGCGTGCGCGCCGGGGCGGGGCGGCGGGCGGAGCCGCGCTCGTGGGCGGGGCTGTGTTGTGGGAGGAGGCGGGGCCGCGCGCTCGCCACGAAGCGCCGGCTAGCTCGAGCGCGGGGGTTGGACCGCCTTGGAGTGCGGTGGGGTGGCGAGCGGCCTTCTTTCGCTTCTCCCTCTAGGGTGCTACTGAATAATGATGCGAATATACAAGCGTAATTAACTTGCTTGGGGGTAATGCACTTGCGGTAATGAATTTGCTAATGCCATGTCAGCAACAGAGCAACCCCTCCAGATGCCCGAAATGATTTGAGGGTCACATACCCGGGGCAGGGGTCTCCCTGTTTCCTGCAGGCCTTCCTCTCTGCTCGAAGGTCTTTCCCACTGGGTGTTTCCTGAACCCCTCAGCATGTGGGGTGGGCACGGCCAAAGCAAGAGTGAGCAGTGGTCAGCCGTCTGCACCCCGTACCGAGGTCCCCTCTCCGTCCTGAGCAGCAGCCACCACACGTATTCTTTTTTCCAGATGCAATGTTTTGCACATTGAAATATGTGCAAATTAAATTTTTTTGGATTTGTTTAATCCAATCAAACTAATCTCTAAGATGAAAATTATTATTTCAGGTGTCAGGAATATCCAACTTGCCAGATACAACTGCACACCCCTCCAAACTCACCGAGGCCGTCCGACAGTGCATCCGAGCCCTTGCTATGCTAAACTTTATCAGTAGACGGCGCAAGAGAGACGCTGCGCTCTGGGGGAAGGGGTTTTTGCTCTGGGGCTTGCTCTGCGGTTGCAGGCACTGCTTCCCCAGTTGCCTGTCTTCCCCGCATCCAGGTCCGGGGCCCGCATCTCAGTACCCCTTTGGGTTACTTTATAGCAGATGTCTCTAGTGAGACGTCTTCCCCTGAACACTTTTCCCCAGCATTCTGCGGTGCAGATTATCTGGCAAGTTCTGTAGGGTGAGCTTCCAGGAATTGGAAGTTAAAAAAAAAAAGCATCGGCCTTACAATTGAGAAAAGAAACACCCTTCAAGCCCTGCAAATGAAGGCCCCTTACAACCAAAGCTGGAGGTGCAATGGATTGAGCAGCAGAATGGGGGGCTCAGGGCCAAGGGGCCTAATGCCAGAGATGTTTCCACTGATTTTCCCACTATGTAAGCGCCTGCAACCCTCTACCTGATCTTGCTCTTCCTGCGCTCAGGCCAGAGCACCTGAGGTCTGCCTGGGCCCTTCTCTTAGGTTCCACACTGGATTTATCAGCAAATCCCTCCACTTTTAAATATGGCCAGTTCTCCACCACCACACCCTGGTCCAAGACCAGTTTCTCTTACCTGACCGACAACAGCAGCCGCCCATGGATTCCCTGCTTCTATTTTGGCATTTTTGCTAGAGGCCAGCTTACGTCAGCATAACACCTAGAGGGATCAAATGGAAACAAGTCCATCACACCCCTCTCCCTGGGGCTTCCAGCTCACACAAGGAGAAAGCCTCGTCCTCGCTGTGGCTCACAAGGCCCTGCGGGATCTGACCCCATCTCCCCTACTCTACCCGTGTTTATTTGCTTCTAATTACGATAACCTCCTGCCATAGCCCACTTGCACGTGTCCTTCCTCTAGTTACTGCTGTGCCTACTAACTTCCCTCCTAGATCTTACTCATTCAGCCCCTTCTCAGTGAGGGCTTCCCTGACCTCTCTATTTCACAGCTGAAGCCTGCATGCACACATGCACACTTCAAAGCCTCTTTCCCCTGTTGTTTTTTTCTGCCTTGTATCAATAGTCATGGTCCAATAACCGGACAGAAACCACACAATGACTTCAACAGAGAAAGCTTGGTATAAAATTATTGATAGCAAGGGATTATCGTAAAAGAGTAAAGAGGACTCCATATTCAAGAAAGGACATAACTTGAAGGGGGTCCCCTCCCGAAGGTGGGAATTCATTCTGTGTTGGTGGGGTGTGTGGCCACAGCCTGGTGGGTAACAGAGACGTTCCTGGGTTGCCCAGGGATAGAGCTGATATAAGCATTGCAAATGAGCACATGCCCGTTCCCAACCATCACTGTATCTATGATTGGCTTCATTCATTACTCCTCAAATTGTGCCATTGTCCCTTTGAGCATTCTCTCATGCTCTTACATTAAAGCTAAATAATAAAGCTAACCTCTGAAAACTTGTATATTTAAAAGAATGGAAAGGAGAAAGAAGAAAATGATTAGTATATGCAAATAAACACTGTAACAGTCAAAGAGAAAATACGTAAAGTTACCACAAGCCCTGTTTCTGTAATTGCTTACAAGACATGGTTGACATGTATGGCTGTTCAACAGACTTCTCTTCTAAACTGCCTTATGGTGTATACAACACAGCTAAAACAGAGCCAAGCTGATTTCAGTATTTCTGACACAGAAGGATCAACTAAAGTAAATTCTATCACTAAGAACACCAAATGCAAAATTACTCGCCAATAAATTGGAAAAGGGAAAACTTGTGTAAATGAGTGCTGCCTAGGGACACTCAGCTGGCTCACTCGGCAGAATCTCAGGGTTGTGAGTTCAAGCCCCACGTTGGGTGTAGAGATTAAAAATAAACTCTTAGGGCACCCGGGTGGCTCGGTGGAGCGTCTGACTCTTGATTTTGGCTCAAGTCGCAATCCCAGGGTCATGAGATCAAGCCCCACATCAGGCTCTGCACTCTCAGCTGCTTGGGATTCTCTCTCTCTCTCTGCTCCTCCCCAGCTCACACTGTCTCTCCCTCAAAATGAATAAGGAAAAGAAAAGAAAAGAAAAGAAAAGAAAAGAAAAGAAAAGAAAAAGAATATCCATTACTGACAGATCTGCCTTATCAGAAATACTAAAGGGAGTTCTTCAAGCTGAATGGACATGACATAAGATGATCACTCAAATCAACAGGAATGAATGAAGAACCAAGTTCAGCAGCAAGTAAAAAGTGTTACCTACCAATATCAATGGGCCTTATCCCATTGGAATGCAAAGTTGGTTTAGCAACAAAACTCAGTCACTGCAATACACACTATTGAGAGAACAGAGGACAAAAATCACAGGATTGTCACAATAGCTGCAGAAAAGGCATTTGACTAAAGTTAATACCAATCATAATAACTACTCTGAACCAACTGGGGATGGATAGGCAACTCCTCAAGTTCATCAAATACATTCGGAAAAATCTATAATATCAAACTTAATGGTGAAATGTTTAATCCACTAAGACTGAAAACAAGACAAGATTGTCTGCTTTTGCCACTTCAATTCTACCTTCTAGGACTGCATGTTGGGAGCTTGGAAGTTACCATTCATCCTAACAGGTAAAAAGCTGAACAGAATGAAAAAGCAGCTCTTCTTGGATCTCTAGGAGAAGGGGGACACAGCAAAGCCCTGCTCCTGAGATGACACAGAACAGGTAAATCCCAGCCATCGTGGCCCAGAGTGAAGACTCACAAATGGGAGCCGCCGCGGGAGCTGTGACTGATGGATCTCCGGAGGCTCCGAGTGCACCACTCAGAGTTCAAAACCTCGGGAGATCCAGTCATCGGGGTCCCACCACATTGTGGGGTTGATCCCCAGGACCTTGGCCAGGTTCCCACAGTAAACACCTGAGAAAAGGCCCCTGATGCTTCCTGCAGGGGAGGGAAAAGAGCCCTTTGGTCGTTCTGCTCACCAAGGCCTGACCTCAAGGAAAACCACTTAACCAGAACCTCACTTTCCTCAGGGAAGGGAAATACCCACCTCCAGCCCCTCTGGACACCCGTCCCAGCTAAAAGGAGAGGAAAACAAACAAACAAAACCCTGAGGAGCACTGACAGTCCAGAGGCACAGGCTCACGGAAGACTGAGGTCTAATCACAGGACTAGAATTCTTCCTCTCCCCCCATACCTCACCACCACGTTACTAAAAGCCGACTTGACCCAGCACATCATGTCTGCCTATCAAGAAAAATTTCCAAGGCAAGTTACACGATCCAAAGGCAAAAAACACAATTTGAAGAGACAGAAGCAGACGTGGCAGGGATGTTGGGACGGTCAGAGGGAGACCATGAAACACTGTGACCAATACACTAAGGGCTCTAATAGGTAAAGTCGGCCGCGTGCAGGAACGGGTGGGCGGTGTAAGCGGAGCGATGGGAGTCCTGAGAAAGAACAACAACAAATGCTAGAGAAAACACACTGTGGCGGGAGTGGAGAATCCCTCTTGTGGTCCTAGTAGACTGGACACGGCTGAGCAAAGAATCTCTGGGCTAGAGGAGGTGTCAGAAGCATCCTCGAAAACCGAAAAGCAAAGAGAAAGACTACGCAAAACAGAACATCCAAGGGCTACGGGACAACCACAAAAGGTATAACATACATGGAATGGGACACTGGAAGGAGAAGGGACACTGAGGAACAGATGAAATATTTGGAATGATTCTACATTGTACTAAAGGTTCTAGCTAGTCAATAAGGCAAGAAAAAAAATAAACGCAGATTAGAAAGGAGGAAGCAAAATCATCTTTATTCACGGAAGATATGATTATCTGCTTAAAAATCATAAGGAGGGGGCGCCCGGGTGGCTCAGTCATAAGCGTCCAACTTTGGCTCAGGTCATGATCTCACGGTTTGTGGGTTTGAGTCATGCATCAGGCTCTGTGCTGTCAGCACCACTGAGCCCACTTGAGATTCTTTCTCTCTTCCTCTCTCTCTGCCCTTCCCCACTTGCGCATGCACACGCTCTCTCTCTCCCTCTCTGCCTCAAAAATGAATAATTAAACTTAAAAAAAAAACACATAAGGAGGGCCGCCTGGGTGGCTCAGTCAGTTAAGTGTCCAACTCCTGATTTCAGTTCAGGTCATGATCTCACAGTTCCTGGGATCAAGCCCCATCTCAGGCTCTGTGCTGACAGCTCAGAACCTGCTTGGGATTCTCTCTCCCTCTCTCTCTGCCCCTTCCCCACTCTCACACTCTCTCTTGCTCTTGCTCTCTCTCTCTCTCAAAATCGATAAATAAAAAAAACTTTAAAAAACAAAAATCATGAGGAATCTACAAAAAGAACCACCCTGCTAGAAATAATAAGCTAGTTTAACAAGGTCAGAGGATACAATATCAATGTATAAGTAAGAGTTATATTTCTATATACCAGCAACAAGCAATCTGAAAATTTTTAAGAAAAAACTCCATTCACAGGAGAAGTGGATGGGGAATGGGTGAACTAGATGATGGGGATTAAGAGCGGGGTGCCTGGGTGGCTCAGTCAGTTGGGTGTCTGACTTCGGCTTGGGTCACGATCTCGCAGCTTGTGGGTTCGAGCCCCGCGTTGGGCTCTGTGCTGACAGCTTGGAGCCTGGAGCCTGCTTCGGATTCTGTGTCTCCCTCTCTCTCTGCCCCTCCCCTGCTTGCACTCTCTCTCTCTCTCTCTCTCTCAAAAAGTAAATAAACATTAAAAAAAAAAAGCAATATGATTTATACTGAACACCCATTTTCTTTCTGGGTGTCTGGAATTTGGGCAGGCACCAGACGGAGACTGCCTATCTGACCAGCCCTGTCGTGGGTTGAATGGTGCCTCTCTCCCTAAAGATATATCCACTGAAAACCTGTCACTGTGGTCTGTGAAAATAGGGTCTTTGCAGATGTAATGAAGTTAAGAATCTTGAGATAGATCATCCTTGCTTCAAGATGGGGGTGTGTGTCCTAAATCCAATGACGAGTGTCCTTCTCAGGAAAAGAGAGAAGACACAGAGGACAAAGTGACATAAAGACAGAGATTAGGATGATACATCTACAAGCCAATCAGATTTGCACGTAGCAATCGGCAGTTAGCAGAGAGGCCTGGAACACACTCTTTCTCAAGGTCTCCAGAAGGAACCAAACCAGCTGACACATTGATTTCTGACTTCTGCCTACCAAACTGTAAGACAATAAATTTCTGTTGTTTAAAGCCACCTAGTTTGTATCAATTTGTTACAGCAGCCTTAGAAAAGAAATATAAACTCCAGATAAGAGGATAAAAGTCTCTAATGAGCTTCCCTGGTTGCCAACATTTCACACACTCTTGTCACCGCTCATGGAGACAATTAAATGCCTCTTGTGTGACTCCATTGAGAGAGGGCCCTGGAAGCTGGAGGCTGGTCTCCCCCCAACTTTTCCCCAAGGGCCTTTTCTCTTTGCTGATTTTATTTTGTATCCCTTTACTACGATAATGATATAATGTAACAATATAGAATGACTATGTGCTGAATCCTATGAGCCCTCCTGGCAAATTGTCAAACCTGGTGTGTTTCTGCAATTCCCAACCAATAAAAACATTGCTAAGGGGGCCTGGCTGGCTCAGTCAGTTAAGCATCTGGCTCTTGATTCAGCTCAGGTCAGGATCTCACGTTTCCTAGGATCAAGCCTTACTCTGGGCTCCATACTGACAATGCGGAGCCTGCTTAGGATTCTCTCTCTCTCCTCTCTCTCTCTCTGCCCCTCCCCCCCTTTCAAAATAAATAAATAACCTTAAAAAAAATTGCTAAAATAAGTTAAAGAAGACCTGAATAAATGGAGTGATGTGTCACGCCCATGTCATGGTTAGAAGACTAATATTAAGATGCCAGTTCTCCCCAAACTGATCTATAGGTTCAATGCAATACCTGGGAAATTTTCAGCAGGTGGTTTTGTTTTGTTTTTTTGTTTTTCTTTTTTTGTAGAAATTGACAAGCTAATACTAAAATTTATATAGAAATGCAAAGGATCAAGATAACCAAAACAATTTTGAAAAAGAACAAAGTTGAACAACTTACACGACTATTTTTAACTATAAAGCTAAAATAGTCAAAGTATAGAATTGGCATAAGGATAGGCATATAGATCAATGGAACAGAATAGAAAGTCAAAAAATAAACTCTCACAAATGTGATCTTTCATTAAGTCAATTCAATAGGGAAGCAATATCTTTTTAACAAATGATCATGGAAACAGTGGTTATTATAAGCCAAAAAAAAGTGGGGGGGAATGGGGGACTCAGCTGCTTGAGTGTCCGACTTTGGCTTATGTCATGATCTCACAGTTTGTGAGTTCAAGCCCTACATCCGGCTTGCTGCTCTCACCCTGTCAGCACGGAGCCCCCTTCTTGGATCCTCTGTTCCCCTCTCTCCTTGCCCCTCCCTCGCTCACACACACACACACACACACACACACACACACACACACACACACACTCTCTCTCTCTCTCTCTCAAAAAATAAATAAAACATTTTTTAAAAAAGTTAAATCCTTACTTTACCCACACACAAAAATTAGTGATTCACAGACTTCAATGTGAGAGGTGAAATACTTTTAGAAGAAACATAGGAGAAACTATTTGGGTAAGGACCTTGGATTAAGAAAAGATTTCTTTGGGGTGCCTGGGTGGCCCAGTTGGTTGAGTGTCTGACTTCAGCTCAGGTTATGATCTCATGGTTCATGAGTTCCAGCCCCGCATCGGGCTGTGTGTTGACAGCTCAGAGCCTGGAACCTGCTTCGGATTCTGTGTCTCCGTCTCTCTCTGCCCCTCCCCTGCTTATGCTCTGTCTCTCTGTTCAAAAATAAATAAACATTAAAACAAAATTTATATGTGTGTGTATATATATATATATATATATGTATATTTTAATTTACATCCAAATTAGTTAGCATACAGTGCAGCAATGATTTCAGGAGTAGATTCCTTAATGCCCCTTACCCATTTAGCCCATCCCCCCTCCCATACCCCCACCAGTAACCCTCTGTTTGTTCTCCATATTTATGAGTCTCTTATGCTTTGTCCCCCTCCCTGTATTTATATTATTTTTGTTTCCCTTCCCTTATGTTCATCTGTTTTGTCTCTTAAAGTCCTCATAGGAGTGAAGTCATTTGATTTTTGTCTTTCTCTGACTAATTTCACTTAGCATAATACCCTCCAGTTCTATCCATGTAGTTGCAAATGGCAAGATTTCATTCTTTTTGATTGCCGAGTAATACTCCATTGCGTATATATACCACATCTTCTTTATCCATACATCCATCGACGGACATGTGGGCTCTTTCCATACTTTGGCTACTGTTGATAGCGCTGCTATAATCATGGAGGTGCATGTGCCCCTTCGAAACAGCACACCTGTATCCCTTGGATAAATATCCTGTAGTGCAATTGCTGGGTCATAGGGTATATTTTTAATTTTTTGAGAAACCTCCATATTGTTCTCCAGAGTAGCTGCACCAGCTTGCATTCCCAAAAACAACTTTTTTTTTTTTTTTAAAGAAAAGATTTCTTCAGCTGTGACACCAAAAACATGACATGGGAAAGAAAAGAACTGATGAGTTAGACTTTATCAAAATTAAAAATCTCTTCTCTTCAAATGATTCTACTAAGAAAAATAAACAACAAGCCACAATAATTTCAAGCCATATATCTCATAAAGGACTCGATTCCAGAACATATATATCTATATACTTTTTAAGTTTATTTATTTATATTTTTAGTAATCTCTACACCCAACGTGGGGCTTGAACTCACAACCCTGAGGTCAAGAGTCACATGCTCTTCTGACTGAGCCAGCCAGGCGCCCCTCAGAATATATATTTTTAAAAACTCTTACAACCCTGTGATAAGAAGACAACCCAATCTAAAAATAGGCATAAGATTTAGGGGGGCCTGGGTGGCTCAGTTGGTTGAGTGTTGTATAATCACTTGGGAAAGCAGTTTGACAGTTTCTTTAAAAGTTAAACATGGGGGCACCTGGGTGGCGCAGTCGGTTAAGCGTCCGACTTCAGCCAGGTCACGATCTCGCGGTCCGTGAGTTCGAGCCCCGTGTCGGGCTCTGGGCTGATGGCTCGGAGCCTGGAGCCTGTTTCCGATTCTGTGTCTCCCCCTCTCTCTGCCCCTCCCCCATTCATGCTCTGTCTCTCTCTGTCCCAAAAATAAATAAACGTTGAAAAAAAAATTTTTTTAAATAAATAAATAAATAAAAGTTAAACATAGCCATACAGCCCAATATTTTCCCTTCTAGGCATTTACCTAAGGGTGTGTCCACACAAAGATTTTTACACAAATGCACACAGTAGCATTACTTACAACGGGCAAAAATGGGAAACGATCCAAATGTCCATCAATTGTTGAGTGGACTGAAAGATGCCATATATCCAGATAATGGAATACTATTCATAAGAAGGAACAAACTGCTGACACAGGCAACGACATGGATAGACCCCAAAAATATGATGTTAAGTGCAAGAAACCAGACAGAAAAGACTACATATTATATGGATTCGTTTGTCATTGCTGCTATAACAAATCGCCACAAACTTAGTGGCTTGAAACCACACATATTTACTATCTTATAGTTCTGGAAGTCAGAAACTTGAAACGAGTCTGAAATGAGGCTTAAATCAAGGTGTCAGCCGTACTGTGTTCCTTCTGGAGGCTCTAGGGGAGAATCTGTTTCTTTGAATGTTTCAGCTTCTAGAAGCTGCCTACATTCCTTGACTCATGGTCCCTTCCTCTGTCTTTTGTTGTTGTTGTTGTTTATTTATTTACTTTTGAGAGAAAGAGAGAGCACGTGAGAGGGAGACAGAGAATCCAAAGCAGGCCCCAAGCTGTCAGTGCAGGGTCCAATGCAGGGCTCGAACTCACGAACTGACCTGAGCCGAAGTCAGTGACTTAACTGACTGAGCCACCTTGGTGCCCCTACCTTCTTCTATCTTTAAAGCCAGCAGTGAGGCATTTTCCAATTTCTCTCTTATCACATTGCCTTCTCTGACTCAGATCCTCTTGCTTCTCTTAAAAGGACTCTTACAGGGGTGCCTGGGTGGCTCAGTCGGTTAAACGTCCGACGTCAGCTCAGGTCATGATCTCACAATCTGTGAGCTCCAGTCCCACATTGGGCTCTGTGCTGACAACCTGGAGCCTAGAGCCTACCTTGGATTCTGTGTCTCCTTCCCTCTCTGCCCCTCCCCTGCTCATGCTCTGTCTCTCTCTGTCTCAAAAATAAATAAAAACATCAAAAAAAATTTTTTAATAAACAAATAAAAGGACTCTTACAATGGGTCCACTTAGGTAATCCAGGACAACCTCCCTATCTCAAGACCCTTAATTAATTTTTTAAAGGTTTATTTATTTTTGAGAGACAGGGAGAGAGAGACAGAGAGAGACAGAGAGAGCACATGTGCGCACAAGTGGGGGAGGAACAGAGAGGGAGGATCGGAAACAGGCTCCAGGCTCTGAGCTGTCAGCACAGAGCCCAACAGGGGGCTCGAACCCAGGAACCGCAAGATCATGACCTGAGCCACAGTTGGTTGCTCAACCGACTGAGCCACCCAGGCACCCCTCAAGATCCTTAATTTAAACACACTTGGAGAGTCCCTTCTACCTCATGTAAGGTAAAATATTCACAGGTTCCAAGGGTTAGAATATGAACATCTTTGAGGGTAACTATTCAGCCTGCTACATGGTATGTTGCATTTATATAGAAATTTTGAGAAAAGGTCAATTTGCAGAGAAAAAATGCAGATCAGTAGGTACCTGGACCTCTGGACCTGAAGAGAGAGTGGGGATTGGCTGTGAACCGGCACAGAGGAACTTTTTTGAAGTACCATATTTCATTGATTGTAAAATACACATTTTGGGGGGCACCTGGGTGGCTCAGTTGGTTCAGCGTCTGAATTTGGCTCAGGTCATGATCTCGAGGTTCGTGGGTTTAAGCCCCACATCGGGCTCACTGATTCCAGTGCAGACCCTGCTTGGGGTACTCTGTCCCCTTCCCTCTCCCCCTCCCCTGCTTGCATTCTCCCTCTCTCTCAAAAATAAACATTTTAAAAAATGCACTTTTTTTCACAATATAACACCTGAAATCAAAATACATCTTACAATTGATGACAGGCAATAAGAACATGAAAAAAATGCTCAACACCATTATCAGAGACATTCAAATTAAAACCACAATTAGATATGACTACCCACCCACTAGACTAACTAAAATTTAGAAGACTGATAATATCAGATGTTGGCAAGGATATGCACCAAACAGGAAGACATTGTTGTTGAATTTTAAAAATATATGGTTGATTTTGGAAAAGTTCTGGCTGTTTCTTTAAAAAGGTAAACAGGGGCACCTGGGTTGAGCTTCTGACGCTTGATTTTGGTTCAGGTCATGATCCCAGTATGGTGGGATCAAGTCCCGCATCGGGCGTTGTGCTGAGCATGAAGGCTGATTGAGATTCTCTCTCTCTCCCTCTGCTCCTTTCTCCCATGCTCTTCCTCTCTCTAAAAATTAAAAACGAAAAGGTAAATAAAAATCTTTGTGACTATGCTATGACTTAGCAATTCAGTTCCTAGGTATTCGGCTGGGAGAAATGAAAATGTACTTCCACAAAATATCTTGTACAGGGATCTTCACAGCAGTTTCATTTATCACAACCCAAAACTGGAAAGAGACCGGCTGCCCATCAGCAGGATAATGAATAAACAAACTGTGGCATATTCACAAAATAGAAGCATACACAGCTGTAAGAAGGGGTGAGCTCATGAAATATACCACAAAATTGATGAATCTCAAAAACATGGTGAGTGAAGGAAGCCAGACACACAAAATTTCATACTGTATGATTCCATTTTTATGAAGTTCTAGAACAGGGTCACTCATGGTGCAAAGAATCAGAATAACGGAGAGTGGTTGTTCAGAGTGACTGGAAAGAGGCATGCGGGAACTGAGGTGATGGTAATGTTCCTTCCGTATCTCGCTAGTTCTTTGGGTTACTGGTTCTGCCCATGTAAGATTCATGCATTTCATTATATATAAATTCCCCCCCCCAAAAAGAAAAAAAAAAAACCTAAAGATTACTAGTTAATAATACACATACTGAAGTATTTAGGGGTGAAAGCATTGATGTCTATAACTGTCTTTTAAAAGTAAAAATATGGGGCACCTGGTGGCTCAGTCAGTTAAGCGTCTGACTTCGGCTCAGGTCATGATCTCATGGTTCATGAGTTCAAGCCCCACGTAGGGCTTTGTGCTGACAGCTCAGAGCCTAGAGCCTGCTTCAGATTCTGTGTCTCCCTCTCTCTCTCTCTCTGTTCCTCCTCTGCTCGCACTCTCTCTCTCTCTCTCTCTCTCAAAAAGTAAATAAAGATTGAAAAAATTTTTTTAAATAAATAAATAAAAGTAAAAATAAGATGCATTGATGGATGGGGACAGGTAAGGACAAATGTAGATATAGGATAAAACGGATATAAGAAGATATTAACTATTGATGTAGATTCTAGGTTGTAGGTAAAAGGATGGTCTTTGTACAGTTCATCTATCTTTTATGTATTTTTTAATATTTCGTAATAGAATGTTTGAAAACATTTGATTGCACATCACTGTGTAAATAGTTTATCTTGGTGACTTATAAAATAGCATCTTAAACTCAATGACACATGATAATTGTAAAGGATAATTGTGTGGCTCATCAAGTATCCCTGTCCTTCATTTTCCCTGCAGTTAGGTTGTATCCATGTGACTAACTTTGGCCCTAGGACTGTGAATAAAATGATGCACACGTCACTTGTTGACCAAGGTGTTTAACAACTAATGGGCCTCATCAATCTCTTTTCCGCTGCCGGTGACCTCAGAGGCATGTATTCTGGAGGTTTAATGAAGGAGAGCCCCCCAGCTCTCCCACCAGTCCAGGCACGCGTGAAAAAGCCACTGGGGACTTGGAGGTTGTTACTCCAGCCTAGGCTAGCTTAGCCTAACTTTGGAGCGGATTTTCATACAACTCGAATGTACACGGCCAGTCTTATCAGTTATTGTCCTTACTCCAAACTCGCCCTTGGGTGAGGGGACTCTGCAGCCACATTTCAGGAGGCCACATTTCTGCAGGCAAGGCTCGGCCAACAGGGGACGCCAGAGGGACACGGGAGGCCAGAGAGGGAGAGGCGACCTGCCCGCTCAACCTCACTTCTCCCCCGTGGCAGAAAATGAAAAGGCACAGGTGGCTCGAATTACATGTTACAGGCGTTATCTGGTTTCGACAGACAGGCCTGAGTGAGCGTGCAAGGTAGCCCACGAGGGTTACAGAAATATTTGGGAGCGCCGGACCCTAGAGGCGATAGACACGGGCGTAGGCGCAGTCCGCACGCAGGTAACAGCTATGCTCCAGTGTCCGGACGCAAAGCCAGGACGTGACACCTCTGCAGGACCCCACACCTCGAGGCGACCCCAGGGAGGAGACCAGGAATCTCTAGAGAATGTTACAACTAGACTGGAATTCGTGTCCGACGGGTGGTAGGAAGTCAGCAACTACACAATTTGGACGTGAACGCCGGCCGCGTAGGCCCCCGCCCCACACCCACCTCCAGCTCCCTCAGCGCGCTGGCAGCGCCCCCCGGAAACCGCGGCGCCCCCGGAAGCCCCGACCCCAGCCTGGGGTCTACAGCCCTCCCCGGAAGTTCCTCCTCCTGGCTAGGGCCGCTCTGGCCCGCGCGGGCCCTTCTCGCTGGTGGACTCGGCGTCGCCCCGCCACACGACGCTCCTCCGGCCGCCAAGGGTGCGGAGGCCGCGGCAGGGCCCCTCTAGCCCGCGGCGGCCGCTCGACTGCTCTGCGGCGCTCTCCCTTCCTGCGCCCAGGCCGCCGCCTTCGAGCAGTTCCCCCGGCAACGTCTCCGAGCCGTTCCCCCGGCAACGCTCTGCAGGCGCAGTCCCGGCCGCCATGGACTCGCTGTCGGGCGCTGGGCCTCGCCGGGCTCGCGGCCGCTTGGGCGAGGCGTCCCCTGGAGCGCGGGCTGCGGCGGCGCCCTGGGCGCGCTTCTCGGCCTGGCTGGAGTGCGTGTGCGTGGTCACCTTCGACCTGGAGCTAGGCCAGGCGCTGGAGGTGAGCGGGGCGGGGGGCCGGGCGGCGGGGCGGGCCTTCCTCTGTCGCCGCCGGCTGACTAGGGCCCGGCCATCGCCCCCAGGCGGCCTGAGCACTGCCCGCGCGAGAGGTACTGTCGGGCCCACCCCCCAGGTGGCCTCTTCTTCTTCTGAAGCCCCGCACCTGTCACCTCCTGGAAGGTGCCCCACCCCCGCTCCCGGCAAAAGCAGAAAAAAAAAAAAAAAAGGCAAATTGCCAAGACTTCCCATTGCGGTGCAGGAGAGAGGGGCCCCGCACTTGGGGAAACCAAGGCTCTTTCCCATAAAAATCTGTCCCGTCTTTCCCCTTTCCACCACTAGCCCTGATACCTTCCCTCCGCATTTGTTCCAGCCAGAATCCCAGGGGCCAACAAGGATTTGAAGTGCGTTGCCTCTGGTGCCGTCACCCCCTTCTAATTGTCCTTCAAAGTCCAACCTTTGTGGCTTCTCCTGCTTGAAATCCGTCCACACCTCCTTGTTCGCTTACGGTCAGACCCGGACCCCTTGAAGTCACGTTGCAACCACACTAGTCATCTTTCTGTTCGCCAGCCGCACCCACCTCACCGGGCCTGGGCGTCCCCACTGCCTGCACCCCCTCCTCCCCACCTCAAACAGCTTCTCTTCCTCCACCTATAGATGAAAATGTGGTCTCCTCGGGGAGGGGAGGCCTTCCGCAGGCCTGTCACAATGGTCATTGCTCTGAAAGCGGTGACCCACACCAGGGAGCTGAGCAGTGCAGGGGCGTCGCCAGGTTGTCAGAGAGCCTGACAGGTAGTTGCCAAGATGAGGCTCAGCAGCCATCCTTGGGGAAGCCAGCGAAGGCATGTTTTCTCAGCCTTTGCTGAATTCCGAGAGCCTGCGGGGAACCCGAGTCTTCTAAACACAAAGGGCCTGCCCTTCCTGAGACCTTTTTGGATCCCAGTGCAGTGCCCAGGTCTCTGTGGAGACCCCACCCCCACCAGGCAGGCATTACTGTGATAGCCCCATTTGACCGAGGGACCTGAGCTCAGAGGTGAGGTGAGGTGATCTGCCCAGTGTTACAGAGCCCACACTCATGCTGTTGCCCAAATTGTTCCCCATAAAATCACAAGAAAAGGCGTTCTTACGTAAGTTTTTCTAGAACTTAACCGTTTAATTTTTTTTTTCAACGTTTATTTTTTTGGGGGGGCAGAGAGAGACAGAGCATGAACGGGGGAGGGGCAGAGAGAGAGGGAAACACAGAATCGGAAACAGGCTCCAGGCTCTGAGCCATCAGCCCAGAGCCCGACGCGGGGCTCGAACTCACGGACTGCGAGATCGTGACCTGGCTGAAGTCAGACGCTTAACCGACTGCGCCACCCAGGCGCCCCAGAACTTAACCGTTTAGAAAGCTAATTCTAAGCAAGTACCATTAAAGGCTCTGTGTGCCTGGGCTTCTGAGCCTTTGGTGAGGCTACACAGCTCTGGGAGGGGATGTTGGGGACCCAGAGCCCCTCGAAATCATCAAGTCTCTGCACGAATCGGGCTGTCACTCTTATCAGTGCAGCCACAGTCTTTATCAGGTCTGCCTCTTGATCAGGGGTCATTTCAGCTGGATCTTCCGGCTTTTGAGGATGTCTTGGACTGCCTGAGCACCGAAAACACCCCGGCTCTGTGCTTGGCGCTGGGATGTGGACAGAACAGCCAGAGGCTGCCTTCCAGGAGCTCCTGGCCCACAGAAACCCCATGGACAAGTGCAGCTCAGAGGAAGGCGTAGGGCTTGGCCAAATCTTGGAGGGTGAGAAGGAGGCAGCCAGGCAGGGGAGAAGGGGCTGTTTCAGGTAACCCCTCCCTCAAAAAACCAGCAAGAACAAAGGCAAGGAGTTGTCCACTCACTCATCCGATAAACCCAAGTACTAAGTGGCTGCCGCCAGCCAGGCCCTGCAGCACCGGGGCTGGACACGGGGAACACTGGCTTAAGTGAGAAGACAAGGCCCTGCCCCCCGGAGTTCACGTTCTGTGCTAGAGACACAGACAGTAAGTGGACAGGACACCCGCAGACACACAATACGGGGAGGGGGTTCCAAGCAGATGGGTGCACTGAAGCCTGTGGGTGAGGCAGGAGTCCCACTTGAGAGGAAGGCAGGCAGGGCCTAGTGGGGGGGGGGGGGATGAGAACATGCGGATCAGCCAAGGAGAGGGCCTGGCTCTGCCCTGGATGCCCAACTTCGGCTGGAGGCCCAGAGAGCTCCTCTCCGCTGTGGTGTTGACGTCCTTCCCGGACAGAGCTCCTGCACAGTCTCAGGACCCTTTCTAGTCAAAAGTCATCGAGGATCCCAAAAAGCTTTTTGTATTGGCGACACCTATCAGCGTTTACCAGAAGTTAAAACTGAGAAAATTTTAAAATACTTAATTAAGCTATTGTAAAAAACAAAACCAAATGAAAAACAAATACTGTATGTGTTAATATAAATATTTTCATGAAAACAGCCATATTTTGCAAAACAAAATTTAGTGAAAGGAGTGGCATCATTGACACTTCTACAAACCTTTTTAATACCTGGCCAGAGAGAAGGCAGCCGGCTTCCCGCATGGGTTCTGCTGTGCGTGCCGTGACGGTGTGCGTTACAACCTCTGGAAGCATCAGTGCATGTGTGAGGGTACAGCTTGGGCCTCAGAGTCCTGAGGCACCTGGGCATTCTCAAGGGACACTTCACGTCTGTCTTCCTCGGGGAAGACTGCGTCCCAGGAGCAGCAGCTGTGCTGACTGTCTCGGGCAGAGAGGACAAGGCCCTCGTGGGCCTACGGGGATGGGGTCCTCAGGCAGCACGACTCCTTGCTTCCTGCCTTTCTCTGAGGGTCTACTCCACTTCTTCCCCCATCGAGGCGTGGCTCAGTTTGGCCTTCCCTCTGGTCTCCATTCTCAGGAGAGACTGCACCAGGCCATAAACGTGTGCTCTCACCAATTTTTCCAGTGGGGTCCGTGGACGTAGATGCAGAGGCCAAGGTGGCCTGCTTAGATGCTGCAAGACTCCTGATTCAGACCCCTGGTCTCAGTGCAGAGGGTCCATTGCCCCAGCTGCCAGGCACCTGCCTTTCCTTGGCCTTGACACACATGAGGGCTTGGCCTGAGTGGTCCTGTGGCCCTGCCCCTCCGAGCCCTCCCAAGGTTCCTCCGTGGGTCCAGTGCCATAGACAAAATGCCCTTCGATCTTATTGCCTCCTTAGCTGACATGTCCTTGAAGTTGCCACACGACCTGCCTGTTCTGTTATCCCTCAAACATGTGTTTTCACACACGTCATAAATACTGTATCTGGTGAGGGTATAGTCCCTGCCGGGGCCAGGAGACCAAAGTATCTGGGACATGGTCCCTGTCCTCAGGACACTTGGTGTGCAGCAGAGGAGACAAAATGGGAGCACAGCAGCAAGCCCGAGCGTAAAAGGACAAGAAGCTACGTCATTCCGACAGTGCAAACCCCAGAACCTGGCGCTTTGGTCTGGGGCCTCAGGGAACACCCCAGGAAAAGTCTCAGCTTAAACCCAACTCCTCCTCAGTGTTAGAGTTTGGGGGACAGAGCAAGGGGCCCATGCACACAGGCCCTTGGCTCCTGGCCCATTGTAGACTCCCAGCACTGCCTCTTCCTGACAGCACAAGCCAGGGCAGCAGCAAGGCCCACGGTACGCCCGCTCCCCAGAAGTCCCCTTGAGGCCCACTGAGGGTGAGGGCTGTGGGGCTCCTTGCCATTTTGGTCCCCGACAACGAAACCCATTCTGGCCACGGGCCTGTGCATGGAGTTGCTGAGCCTGAGAGCCAAGCCTCAGCCCCCTGCCCCTCTGGGGCGTGGCCTGCCTCCTAGATCACTAAGGGCCTGCTTCTGACATGGCTGGGGCCCACGGTGTTCTCCTGGGGCTCTCGCTCCAGGTGGGGCACAAGCCAGAAGCTCCTGGATCCCAGAACGGCAGAGGTTGGGGTGAAAGCACTCAAGGTGCTGTTGACAGGCAGGGATGCCGCTGTCTCGGATGACCCCTGAATCGAAACCAGGAGATGAGGTTGACAAGTCCCGTGTAGGGGAGCAAGTCTGGGGATGGTACAGCCCAAGACTCTGGCTGAGTAGAGGGGTTCAGGAGGTGGAGAGCAGGAGGGGCAGGGGCCAGCAAGCAGGGCCATGTAATCACACTCCAGAAGGAAGAGGAGGCCACGGGGGCTCTGAAAACCACCTTCTGAAGCTGTGGGGGCAGACCTTGGAGATGGTGGAGGCAGGGGGGCCAACCACAGTCTGCATGAGGGGTCTGAGGAGGGAGTTGGGGAGCTTGCCCAGGTGTGGCGGCCAAGGCAGGGGAAGGATAGTGTGGTCTTGTGCTGAGAAGGGCCCGGAGGGAGCCCAGGGAAGAGGAGGAGGGGGCAAGGGACACACTCCTGCCAACCAGCATGGCACTGCCTGCCCAGCCGATGTTACCCGGTGCTTGTGTCCCTGCAGCTGGTGTACCCCAGTGACTTCCGGCTCACGGACAAGGAGGTGGGTCCTGGCCTGTTGGGAACGGATGTGGCCCTGCACTGAGCCAGGCCTCACCGGGTTTCCTGTGTTTCAGAAAAGCAGCATCTGCTACCTGTCTTTTCCCGACTCCCACTCAGGTAGGCAGCCCCAGCTGGGATGTCAGCTCTGGGGCTGGCGGGAAACAGGAAGGAGGTGGGAGGTGAGGCTGTCCCAGAGCCCCACCAGCCCCACTCCTGTCTCTACACTGCCTCAGTGGTGGTCACGTTCCCAGATTCTCGTGGAAAGAAGGGTCTCTGGGCAGAGGGATCGGCGGATCTGGTGCCCTTTACTTCAACACAGCGGCCACCAGGACCTGGGACCTGGCCTTTGCTCTTGTCCAGGCAGGCCTGTTTTTCTGTCCCAGGCAAGCTGACTGGGCCCCACACCAGAGTGTCCCAGTATCCCACCTGTGCTAGTTGACAGCACGGATGCTTTGGGGCTGTCCCTGGTGCTTCTGTGTGCTGTGTTTATTGTGAAACTCTCAGGGGCATGAATTAGGACACAGCCTTCCTGGCAAGCTGGGCTTTCGTCTCTGGTTCCACCCTGACACAGTCTGGTGGGGGCTGCCTCCCTTCCCAGGCTGCCTCGGAGACACTCAGTTCAGCTTCCGCATCCGGCAGTGTGGTGGGCAGAGGAGCCCCTGGCACGCGGAAGACAGACACTACAACAGTGGGGCTCCCGTGTCCTTGCAAGTGAGTGTGGCTGCCTCTCCCCACAGGGCAAGGTGGGGCTGGTGTGAGCAGCCCCTGTAGGGCACCTGGGCTCTGTGTGGGAGGACAGGCACTGGCCAGGCCCAGCCAGTAGGCTTTCCAAGCGCCACCAGCCCCTCTGCGCCTGCAGCACAGGCGCCCCCACCTCCTCTGGCTGTCAAGTCCTGCCAGAGTTGTTTCATCATCCTGGCCTCTGCTGGGGTTAGGCTCACTCTCCCGGGGACTCTCCAGGGTCCCTGGAGCTTTTCGGTGCATTGTGTGTGCGGCAGGGCGTGGCCCAGTGTGTGGAGGCCAAGGTAAGCCTCCGGTGCACCCAGGCCCCGGAGCTGCAGGGACCGCCGTGTTTGCAGGGACCTTCTCTGCAGAGGTGTCACCCACCTTCTGAGCCCAGGACTCTCCTGGCCGGGGAGAGCTGTAGCAGCCTTGGCAGGGAGTTGGGTGGGCGGGACGGAGCGTGGGCAGTGGGCTCAGCCTGGCTGACACTGCTCCCCTTCCAGAGGGAGCCGGCACACTACTTTGGTTACGTGTACTTCAGGCAGGTGAAGGACAGCTCCGTGAAGAGGGGCTACTTCCAGAAGGTGAGCCACCTGGCTGCTCGGGGGTGGTGCTGCTATAAGGCAGGGCTGGTGGCCATCAGGACAGATGGACCAACAGGCTGGGGGTCCTGACCCTCCAGTAGTGCCCACTCCTCCTGCAGCCCCCAGCCACTTGGCACGGGGCAGAGCTCACTGCCCTGGGCCACCTAGGCCGCCCCACCTGGGGGCAAGGGGTGGGGGATGGGTGCCGCTGTACCCAGCTCTCCTGCTGGCCTTTTGGGGCATGGGCTCTGCTGCTTGCTCCTCGCTGCTGACTGGGGGAGGGGCCCTCGCCACGCTTTCAAGATTAGGAGAACTTCCACCTTGAACTCAGACACCATAAGCAAAAGCTGCTTGCCTCCTGGGACGATCACCCCAGAAATCTTGGCCACGTACATTTTCCCGAGAAGGCCCAGGGTCCAGCCCCACTCTGCTGTCGCCTGAGGTTTCCCTGTCTCGTCAGAGGCAGGCTTTGGGTTTTCTCCTAATAAGCCTGGGGTCCAAGTTGGGCCATTTCTGGGGACAGGTGTCCTGTGGGGTTTGTGGGATGTACTGCCCCGGGCAGACTCTGGCTGAGCCAGGCCTCAGGGGTCCCTGCAGACTCCTGAGTGGCTGGGATTCCATCTCACCGGCCCGGCGCGCCCTGCAGTCTCTGGTGCTGGTATCCCGCCTGCCCTTCGTCCGGCTGTTCCAGGCGCTGCTGGGCCTCATTGCCCCTGAGTACTTCGACAGGCTGGCACCGTGCCTGGAAGCGGGTGAGTGGCTGTCAGGTCCTGCCAGAGTGGTTTCATCATCCTGGCCGTAGCCCCCAGTGGCTTCAACAGGCACCTGCTGCTTGGGGCAGGCTCCTGACGCTGGCCGCCTGTGTCCACAGTGTGCAGTGAGATTGACCAGTGGCCCGCCCCCACGCCTGGGCAGACCCTGAAGCTGCCTGTCATGGGAGTAGTCCTCCAGGTGAGACTGGCTGGCGGGGCTGGGAAGGCCGCAGGTTCATGGGGACACCCACTCCCAGCTGGCGTCTGTTCCTGTTGTTCCCCCAGGTTCGCATCCCGTCCAGGGTGGACAAGCCAGAATACAGTCCTCCAAAGCAGTGCAGCCATGAGGTAGGGGTGCCGCTCCTGGGCCCGGGGCCTCACACCTGCCTCAAACCTCCCACCTCCTCAGGCCTCCCCGCCCCACTTGTTAGGGGCCCTGTGGGGGTGGGGGTGGGGGTGCAGGGCAGGGGCCACGGCCCCCAGCGCTCTCCTGGGGTGAGGGGTGCTGCTTGCGGCTTTGGGGATGCCAGCCTTGCCCTCGGCCTCACCCTGCCCGCCCCTCGTCTCAGAGTCTGCTGCCCACCCCAGTGGTCCTTGCCAGTGTCCACGAACTGGACCTGTTCAGGTGAGCCCGGCAGGCTGCCGCCTGCTACCTGAATACATGGGGAGGGGTCCCCCGAGGTAGAGCCTGTGCAGGGCGGGGGCCGCCTCTCAGGAAGGAACCCTTGGCCGGTTCCACGAGGGACAATTATACAGAAGAAGAGCCCAGGGTCCCGGTGCCTCTACCTAGAGGAGGTGGGCACGGTGGGCAGGAAGGTTCCAGAGGTCAGGTGCAGGGAGGGAGCAGCTGTGTTGGGAGATACTCGCTGCCTGAGGCTACTCCTCTCCAGGCAGGTCTATGAGGGAGCCAGGCTTTGGAGACTGAGCCGCCCTGCCCAAGAGGCAGTGCAGGGCCAGGCAGGCACGCCGGCGGAGTGGGGGGCGGCCCTAGACGCCCCTCGGCATGGCCTCGTGTCCTCACTGCCTTCCGTCCAGGGCAGTGCCAGGTGTGGGCGGGTCAGGGCTGGCAGGCTCTGTCCCCGCTGGGCTTCCCTGACCGCCCCCGCCCCGCACAGGTGTTTCCAGCCGGTGCTGACCCACGTGCAGACTCTGTGGGAGCTCATGCTCCTGGGGGAGCCCCTGCTGGTCCTGGCGCCCTCACCCGCCATGGCCTCCGACCTGGTGCTGGCTCTGATCAGGTATGCCGGGCGGCACAGGGCGGGGCTGGCCGGGGCACTGGACCGGCCCCTGCCGTGTTTACCGGCCCTGCCACGCTCCCCCCCCCCCCCCCCGCTGCCCCACAGCTGCCTGCAGCCCCTCAAGTTCTGCTGTGACTACCGCCCCTATTTCACCATCCATGACAGCGAGTTCAAGGAGTTCACCACACGCACGCAGGCCCCGTGAGTCCCCCGTCTGTGCCCTGTCCCCAGCCTGCCGTATTCCACCTCCCTGGGCCTGCCTCTGCCTCTTCTCTCTCTCTCTTCTCTCCTCTCTCTAGACCAAACGTGGTCCTGGGAGTCACAAACCCTTTCTTTATCAAAACACTCCAGCACTGGCCCCACATCCTCCGTGTTGGGGAGCCCAAGATGTCGGGTGAGGCTGGCCTGTCCTCTGCCCAGGGGACCTGGGGAGGTGGGGTGAGGGGCTCAGAGGCCCACCCGGAGGGGAGCCTCAAGGGCCCTGAGCCTGTGAGCGGCAGAGCTGCGGCACTGAGGCCCAGCCACCGCCGTGTTTCGTAGGGGATCTTCCTAAGCAGGTCAAGCTGAAAAAGCCCTCTAGGCTGAAGACCCTGGACACCAAGCCAGGTGTGTGCCCTTGGCGGGACCCTCCTCTCCTCCAGAACCCAGGCAGTAGGCTCTGAGTTCTCGGGGAGCCTTCTCTGCTTCACAGGGCTGGAGAGGGGAATAGATGTGCAGGTGCATCCAGAGGGGGTAGGGCTGTGGGGGGTGGGAGGGGGCCCTTTGGCTGGGGGCCACTTCTGCCCTCCCGAAGGCTTAGGACTGTGGGGGGAGGCCCGGCTCTGCCCTCCCTAGGAGGTGGGGCTGTGGGGGGGTGCCCCCCCCCCGCCCTTGGGAGGGGGTGGGGGCAGTGGGGATGGGGCCAGCTCTGCTCTCCTGCCAGGCCTCTACACGGCTTACTCCGCCCACCTCCACCGAGACAAGGCGCTGCTGAAGCGGCTGCTCAAGGTACAGGCTGGGGGGGGGGGGGGGGGCGGGGCTCGGGGGTGGGGAAGTGTGAAGCTCTGCCTTGGATTCGAGCCCACGCCTCCCCCGCTCCCTTAGGGCCTGCAGAAGAAGAGGCCGTGGGACACACAGACGGCATCGCTGAGGCGGCACCTCCTAGAGCTCACCCACAGCTTCATCATCCCCCTGGTGAGGCCCAGGGCAGGAGGGGGAGGGGAGCGGAGGGCCGCGGCCCTGGTTCACTCCCCTCCCCTTCCCTGCCAGGAGCACTACATGGCCAGCCTCATGCCCCTGAAGAAGAGCATCACACCTTGGAAGGTTCGGGTCCAGGTGGCATCTGGGGAGGGTCCGGGAGGGAGGTAAGGGAGGAGGTCATGGGTATGCAGGAGCCCCCAGGGCTCCAGGCTGTCCCCACACATGCCAGACGTCCCTCAGAGGACAGAAGAACGGGGCCCACCCCGGAGGGGCTCGAGGCCCTCCTCTCTGAGAAGGGCCATCCTAGGATCTGTCCCGGGAAGGGTGGGGTCTGGGGGTCCTCACGTGGCTGAGGAGTATGGCAGCGAAGGGTCCTGGCCAGCCGAGGTGCGGGGCCTGTGAGGCTGCGTCCCCCACCTCCCCGCGCTCACCAGGTCCCTGTCTCAGACTCCTCCCCAGATCCGCCCCTTCCGCCAGGATGACTTCCTGCGCAGCCTGGAGCACGCAGGGCCCCAGCTCACCTGCATTCTCAAGGGCGACTGGCTGGGCCTGTACAGGTGGGTGGATGGCAGGTGGCCTGAGGCCCCTGCAGTGGTCGGTGTAGGCCCTGCCCTCACCCAGAGTCAGTCCACGGCTGCTGTATCTCATCCCCCACAGGCGGTTTTTCAAGTCCCCCCACTTTGATGGCTGGTACCGGCAGCGGCACAGAGAGATGGCCCATAAGCTGGAGGCCTTGCACCTTGAAGCTATCTGTGAGGCGGTAAGTGGGGGAGCTGGGGCTGGGGGAGGAAGTGGGGGTGTGCAGGCCCCCGGGCAGGGGGCGGGCCCTGGTGATGGCTGGCTCCGTCTTATTCCCAGCAGAACATTGAGACCTGGATGAAGGACAAGTCTGAAGTGGAGGTCGTGGACCTAGTCCTGAAGCTTCGGGAGAAGCTGGTGAGATGCCTCCCGGCCCTGTCCAGCCTCTGCCAGCCGGATGTGGAGTCACCTGCCCCTGACCACCACTGCCCCTGCAGGTGCAGGCACAAGGCCACCAGCTCCCGGTGAAGGAGGCGACGCTTCAGCGGGCACAGCTGTACATCGAGACAGCCATCGGCTCTTTGCCCAAGGACCTGCAGGCTGTCCTGTGCCCCCCCTAGGACAGAGCCAAAGGGCAAGGTCCAGGGATCTGGGTCTGGCCCAGCTTCCTCATCCTCAGTGAGAGGTGGTCCCAACCAAGCGCGAGCTCCCTGCTGCTGCTCCCCAGCCTTGGCCTCCTGTCAGCACCACTGTTGTTCCAGCAGTAAAGGTGGCATTTGGACCCACAGCCTGGCCCCTGACTATTGGCGGATCACATGCTGGCCAGAGCCTCACCTCCCCCTGGGTCCCACCTGCCCTCTGCAGGGCCTGAGGGCTGGGAGGCGGAGCTGGCTGGGAGCCCTCACTGCTCTGGGCACATGGCTACCCGCCCCCTGCGGTGCCCACCTGCCCAAGCCCTGCAGGCCCTGTCCTCCGGCCCCACCAGGCTGCCCAGCCCGAGACGGAAGGAGGCAGCTGTTAGGCAGACCCCTCTTCTCATGCAGCCACCCACCCATCCTGTGGGGGAGGGGGATACCTCGCTGTGGTCACTGGCTTGGGATGGGCAAAGGCCTGTTTGCAGGGGTGGAGCTCTGCCCTGTAGTCTGCTGGGAGGCTGCCAGGGGGGTCTGGGGCATCGTCCTGGATATCACTCTTGGCATACCCGACTGGGCACCCTCTCTGCTCCGCCCAGTGCTGCTTCCTGGCTGACAGGCCCTCGAGCTATGTCCCCTGTGTCCATCCACCCCCACGTGCAGCATGAGGGGTCCTGGACTCAAGCCTCACCGGGTCCTCTCGGCCAGAGCCCTGCTGCCGCAGCCTCGGAGCACCAGGCTGCTTGGCAAGGCACAGAAGGCCCAGAGGTGCGACACGGTAGAGTGCCGGGCCCTTCAATGCCCGGTGCTGGCCGGTCCCGGCGCTGCCCTGGCTTAGCGCAGGTGACGGTGCTGTCGGCCAGCGGGTGGGTGGGCGTGAGGTGTGGACCGAGCGCCGTGGGCCGGCAGGTAAGTCTCCCGACCTCCCGACTTCATCCGAGAGGTGAGGCTGTGTGGGCGCCTGGCTGGCCTTGGCCACCTCCCTGCACGGTGAGTGGGCGTGGGCTGGGCGAGCTGTTCCCCTTCCGCGTGCCTGTAGATCGAGTACTCACTGACCACTGCGCCCCTTCTGTGCTGGGCTTGGCAGAGTCACCAGATGACAGTGGCCGCTGGTCTCAGAAATGTTGGTGTCGACTTGTGCAGCCCTGACTGGCCTAGGACAGCCTGTCACTGCCGCCATTCTGCAGGCAGCTGAGCCCAGTCTGGCACAGGGTCCAAGGACACGGCTGTGAATTAAGCAGAACGGAATAGAGCCGGGCGGAGGCACAGATCCACTTTTGCAGGACCGGGCTGGAGCTGCGGGTCAGAGGCCCTCCATTGGCCCCAAATGCCACTCTGGCCTCCCTGCCCTGGCTGTCAGCCTGGAGGGGAAGCCTCCTTATCCAGGATGTGGTGTTCAAGGGGGTCTGCAAAGACACCAACACCTTCTTTGTGACTGGCTCTCTGGTGTGCCAGCTAGGGACAGGGCCAGTCCTGGGCCTGGGCCCCCAGAGGGCCATGGCTTCAAGGTGTGTGGGTGGCTTGGGAAGTTGACCTGGGCCCCTCTCTCGGCTGTGACCCCAACTGTGAGGGGTATGCTCCAAGCATCACTCTAGCTTGTGCTTGCCATGCTGGGGGCCTGGGAAGCACAGGCTGCAGGGAAGGGGCTGGGAGGGCCTTCTCAAAGCCCCCAGTGACCTCCCGGATGGCCCAACCAGGTTCTCCCAATTCCCTGAGCCCTCCCGTGTGGTGGAGGCCCCGTGGCTGTCCCTCATAGTTCATCCCAAGGACCACTGTGGGCAGGAGCTCTGGGGAGGGACTCCCGGAAGGCTGGGCGATGCAGCCCAGGGCGGAGAGTCCAAGGCTGAAGCGTGGAGGTGTGAGGACGCATCTCTCCTGGAGCCACGAAGGGGGTCCCTCTTCCTTGTAGCCTGACCTCTGGGCACAGTACAGCCTTGGTGGGGGGGGGGGGGCCTCTGGGGTGTTTTGGTTGGTCAGCGAGGGCTCTTGAGGTTGGAAGGCTGTGTGTGGTGGCTGTGGGGACGCCAGTCAGCCACACCAGGGACAGGAAGGACGGTCATCACCCCCCAGCTTCCTGTGCTTTATTTAAAGATTCCCTTTTAGTCTGGGATAGTGGCCTTCCCACATTTTTGGTATTAAAATGTTCTTCTGTGACCATGCTTGTCTTTTAACTTCCTTTTTTGATAAAAAGTTGACATCCTTGTCAGACCCTAGTAATTTTAGGGTCCTCTGCAGTGGGGATTGGGTAAGCCAGGGTATGAATGCAGTTCAGGGCCAAAGGAGAGAAGGTTTGGCCTGGCTGGCTGGGGGTGGAGGGCGGCTGAGATGCTGAAAGAACAGGACATTCTTCTAATGGCTCTTAATGGCTTCATCTCGTTGGGGGAGTTCTTGATCACTGGGGGCAGGTCTGGGGGTGGGGGGAGCTGAAGGGGAGGAGATGCTTGAGGGTGTGTGGAGGTGCCGGAGGAAGTGAACAGGAGCAAGTGAACAGTGCGAGGAGGAGCTGGGGCAGGGAGGGGGCATGCTGGTGTAGGAGTGTGGGTTAGGGTTTGGGAAATGTCCCCATCTCTTCCCTGGGTCCCCAACTGCTGCCCAGCACACGCCATCCAGTGGTGGGAGACCGCACGTATCTCAAGTCCAGGCACTGAAAGTCCTGATGCTGGGCCTGGATACAGGTCTCCAAAGACCCTCTGGAAGTAGGTGAGGAGGGAGAAGGGCCGCTGGGGGCTGATGCCGAGTCGGGAGGCTGCTCCCAGCAGGCGCGCTCCTCCCCTGAGACACTGGGGGGCTGAGGCTCCAGGGACCTGGTCAAGGCGCAGGCCTCCCCGCCCCCCGGGGAGAGCAGGGGTGTGGCCGGCCCGACCCCCATCTGAGGTGACGGTACTAGTGCCGAACCTGCTTCGGAGCCAACCGAGAGGGGTTCAGACGTGTCGGGTGGCTCGGAGCGCTCCCCTGGCGCTGAGGCCTGAGCTCCCGAGTGAACCCGGGCGCTCCCAGGGTGGTGCCAGGCGGGGGGTGGGGGGCGCACTCTGCCTGCAGTGAACCGGGGCTCGAACGCTGCCTAACATACCCTGCGCTGCGGCGCACTCGCTGCGGGCGCGGGTACGGGGTACGGGGTACTCGCGGCGAGGGCGGGGGGGCGGGGGGCGGGGGGCGGGGCCCTCCCTCCTCCTCCCTCCTCCTCCCTCCTCCTCCCTCCTCCTCCCTCCTCCTCCCTCCTCCTTCCCCCCTTCCCGCCCCTCTCTCCTCCCCTTGCCCTCGTCCTCCTCCCCGCCCCTCCCTCCTCCCCCTCCTCCGCCTCCTCCCTGTCCCTCTTCCACCCCGCTCTCCCCGCCCTCCCCCTCTCCCCGTCGGGGGCGGGGCCGCTGCTCCCGCGCGCTCCGGCCCCTCCTCGGCCACACAAAGGCCCGTCTCCATGGCAGCCGCGCGGGCCGGAGCGCAGCGCCGATCGCGGCCCGGGCGCCATCGAGCCTCGGCGGCGGACGTGCAGGTATCGCGGTGGGGGTAAGGGCCCACGGTGCGCCCGCGCGGGTCGGGGGGCTTCGCCGTTAGCGCCGCCCTGTCCCAGCCTGCGCGCCCTGGGCGCGGGGACCCGGGGCAGCTGCGGCTCCGCGGAGGGCGATCGGGCCTCGGCCGCCGTCCGTGTGTCCTCGGCTCTTCCAGGTGGCCGGGGAGGCCCGCGGCGCCGGGGGCGAGCGTGCTTGGCCCGGCCGAGGGCCCCCAGCCGGGCGCCGCGCCCTCTGGACCTCTCGGACCCTTTCTGGTTCCGGACCCTCCCTCCCCGCCCAGGCCTCCCACCTCTCCAGCCACTGAGATCCATGGGCAGGGCTGCAGTTGTCCCTGTTGTGCAAGAGCTCGGGACCCCCAGCCACCCGCCCCCACCCCGGCAGCAGTTCCGGGGTGTCTCAGCCCAGGCTTCCCCAGGGGAGTGACTGGCAGTCAGGGCTTGGCTGCCCGCCCCCGCCCCCCAACCTTTCCCCACACACCCGCTGGGGCTGCTTTTGAGGAGGGCTTCGGCTGGGACCACCCTGTGAGCCCCCTGGTCTGTGCTTGGCCCCCGGCAAGAAGGTTGGGAGCAAGCGTTCTGTCTTGGGACTAAGGGCAGCTTAGCACCGACCCGGGGTACCTGACGAGTCCTGGTGGCCCTGGGCCTGCTTGCGTCTCCACAGGGCCTGCTAAGGCCGCTCCTGGTGTGCTTGACTGGAATAGTGTTTATTACTGAGAAAATCTCAGACTGGGGGGGGGGGGGGGAAGCATACCCAGTCCCTGGGCCCTCCCCTCACCCTCTGACCCTACATTTCTGCTGCTTCCTCCTGCGGGAAGCCCTCCTGGATGGGCTTCTCCCCACCCCTCTGTGCTCAGGCTGATTGGCAGATTTCTGGGGTCCCTGAGCTCAAGGGCCCCGGAGTTTCCTGCCACGTCACGAAGGCTTCTCTTCCCAGCAACTTGGAAAAGGAAGGAAGGGGTCCATCTGTCCCCTCTGCCTGTGGCAGTGGACAGGACGGGGGCGGGGGCGTGAAGCAGGGCCCCAAAGCTAGTGGAATATCCTGGACCTTGGAGGATTTTCTAGCGCATGCCTGCTGTGGGAGAGCTCTCTCTGCCATGTCAAACTTAAGCCCCTGTGCCCTCCCCAAACCCAGGGCTGGGCCCTGTGAGAGCGGAGCGGTGCAGGTCGGCCCATGCCCGGATGTTACCCTGGCGTGTCCGGGAGAGGCCGTCTGAGAGTCTGAAAGTTGGACAGCTAGCACGAGCGGCCATCCCTCTGCCCTGAGGAGAGGGTCCCTAGGAGGGAAGGTCAAGCATTGGCCTGGCTGGGCCTGCTGGCTATTTTTTGTAGCATGTCAGCTTTCAGGAATTCCCAGAGGAGATTGAGGACAAACAGGTGGTCTCCACAGATGTGAACCTACCACCTCTTCCCACCGTGTCCCTGTGGGTGCCCACCTTGGTCTAAGGGGTGGGCCCCTCAAGGAGGGCCTGAGGTTTGGCCAGGGGTTCCTTGCCCCAGGAGGGGAGGGAGGTTACCGAGAAAAACAAGGGTTTGGAATGTGAGCCCCCCCTCCCCCGCCGGCTGCCTGCCAAGAAGGAATTATTTTGGATTATCCAGCCGTGTCCAGCCACCCAAGGGGGGAGGCCGAAGCCCTGCCGAGGGATCCACTTCCGGGGCTGAGGGTTGAGAGCCCTGGGAGGGAGGGACGGGCTAGTCTGGGCAGCTCCACCGCCTCCTGAGGCTGCTCAGACCGGTCGGGGGCGGGGTGGGAGGGGATGCGTCACCCTCGGGTTGGAGATTGCAGGCCCTGCCTAGCCAGCCTGGAGCCGACCCAGGCCCCTCCGAGGGAGGCCACAGGGCGGGAGGAGCCCCAGATCCTGTCCTCAAGGGCTTGGGGGAGGGGCCCAGCCGGGGGTCCCCCTTCAGCCCCAGAAGGCTTCGCACCGTGGCCTGAAGGCCTCTGAGGCCACTCTCCAGAGCTGGGTTCAGGGACACACCTTGGGTTACTCACACCTGGTGCTTCCCAGGGATGACCAGGAGCAGGTAGGGGCGTGACTTAGGCTGCTTAGGGTGCTGCACAGGGGTCTTCTCCGGCTGGCCCTCAGGCCACCTCCCTGTCCCCGCCCCCCAAGACCCGCTGACCAGCCGCTGACTGATGCACAGCCCCCTCGAAGCCCTTCTGACAGCCCAGCCTGCAGGTGAGGGGTTCCCCAGGTGAAGAGATACGAGCCATTCATGAGTGAGGAGCTGTCTGGGGCGCTGCCTCTGCTGTGTGGGCCCCCTGGCTCTGTGCCTGAGTGTGCCCACAAGCCCTGTGCTCAGCAGCCCCTGTGGGGACCCCATTGGAGACACAGAGCTGGCAGCTTGGGCACAGAGCAGGAAGCCCAGGGTCCTGGCCCTAGCCCAGGCAAGTGGGGCAGAAGAGATTGGGTTGGAAAGCACTGGGGTGGGCTGGCAGCCTGGGGAGGGGTCCATATGGCATATGCCTATCTTTCCCAAGAGGGCACGGTTGCAGGCACTTGAGCCATCCCAAGACCAAAACCACTCTGGGAACATGGCATCCTGTCCCCTGCCTTGTCCCCACATCCTGGGGCCAGAGCCAATGATCCCCCTGGGACGTTGGGTGTGGGTGTGGGTGTGGGTGCACCGGGGGAGAGGCTGTGGGTTCCAGCACCCTCCCGTTTCGCCCCTTCTCAGATCTGAGCAGGGCCACGCTGAGGTGTGATGCCCTCTGCCACTGAGGGCTGTCTCCCGGTCACTTGCCTCAGTCCTTGCTGCAGCAACAGGTGCTCGTGGGCGGGGACATAAGCTTTTCTCCCCTGTCCGAGGAGGCTCCTGTGTCCAGAGCCTGCCTTGGACTCGGGTCTGGTCCGGGTAAGGCTGGGGACCAGAGGGTGGAGGAGGAGGTGAGCGGATCAGACCTCCTGGAACCGAAGCCCACGTGTGACCAGTTGGGGGGGGGGCCCCGCAGTGTCCCTCCAGCCCCAGCCTCTGAAGTAGTCGCAGGTTCATTGGGGCGGGTTCCTTGCTGAGGGTGGGGGCTGGGCAGAGTCCCTGCACCGGAGCCTAGTGGGAGTTTGTGTTTGGGGTGGGGCTGTGGGGTGGGGTGGGGTGGGGCCAGCCTGCAGCTAATTGTCTTTGGACTCAAATTACAGGCTGAGAGGGCGGGATCAGTGGCCTGTAATTGACTGGTGGGGGAGGGGGGGCACCTGTGGGGGGGCCCTGCACCAGTGCTTCCCTTTTCTCTCCGCGGTCCCTTGCACTCCCTTCCCCTCCATGGGTTCACGTCTGACAGGCTCTGCTTCTCTCTGCCCAGTGGTAGGAGGACCTCGGCCCCTTCAGCTCCCCGGGCAAGAACCCTGCCCTGTCCTGGCCTCCCCTGGCGGCCCCTGAACCAGGCCAGCGCACAGCTCACCCTGCCTCATCTCGGCCAGAGCATTTGAAGGGCTGGGCCTGGCCTCTGCTGCCCTGCCTCCAGGTCCCACCCAAGTGGGTCTGCGTTCTTCTGCTCTGTGGTCGATTCACACTCTTGTGACAATGACTGGACCTGGGCTCTGGAGGGAGCCTGGCGCAGCCACGGTCGGCAACGGGGGCCGTTTGTGGGGACACCCCCAGGGCAGGCCCGGACCTGGAGCTGGGCTTCTCTTTCCCACTTTGTTACTCTCTGTGGTCTCCCCACCCAACCTTTCAGGCACAGAGACTGGATCACTCACCGCTGCCTCCCGCTGTGGCTGGGGGCTAGTCCACCCGAGCGCCTGGTATGTCAGTGTGCTGGGCACAGGAGGGTCTCACCCTGGGCTGGGATCGGGGACATCTGGGCGCAGGGCCTGGCTCAGTGCCCACATCCTTGTCCTCAGATGACATGATGCCCACCAGTTCCCCATCCTTGTGCTAGGCGGGTCCTGGCCCGGGTGCTGTGGGGAAGGAGAGGGAAGCCTTGTGGGTGCAGCCTGGGTTCTGGCCTTAGCTCTGCCATCAGCGTGGCCCTGGACACATCACTTTCTGGTGCAGGGACCAAACCCCCGGCCCCTCCTCAGGAAAAGCAAGAGAGAGAATCAGGGTTGATGTCGGTCTTCCAGGAGGCCACCTGTGTCAACAGAGCAGCCGGGCAGGGGTGTTGGCCTTCTCCTCTGGCCTGTGTCCCCTGAGCCAGCATGCCACCTACGTAGACCCTGGGCCTTACTGGGGGGGGGGGGGGTGTACTGGCTCCCCTCCCGGCATACCAGCCCCAAGCTGAGGCAGTTCTGGGGTCCTGAAAGGCCATAGCAGGCAGCATGGGTGACAGGGGAAGAGGGTGTTCTCCCTGCTGGGAGGAAGTATGCTGGGCAGAGGTCTGGTGCAAGGGAGCCTGTGGCACTTGTGTGGTTCAGAGGCCGCGAGGGGGCAGTTGGACAGCATGGGGGTGACCTGGGTGGTATGGGGGCCCGGCTATAAAGCGGTGGGTTTGAAGGCCAGTAAGAGGTCGGGGCTCTGGGCCGCATGTGGATTCTAGCCCTTTCTGTGTACGGGGCTGCCCCCACCTTTCCTGCACATGGTCCCACCCTGGAGGCCAGCTCTAGGCCTGCCCAGCTCTGCCAGCCCTCTTGGCCCCTCTGGGCATCCTGGGCTAAGCCAGTGCTGGGCCTGCCCAAGACCCTTCCCACACACAGCCTCTCACAGCCCAAGAGCCCAGGTCTGGGGAACTTCCCACGGGCTCTTTGTCCCGGGGATGCTGTGTGGGTGTTGGGGAAGGACCCCTGCTGGCATCACAGACGTGTGTGCCTGCACATGTGTGGTCACGTGTGTGAGCGGTGGCTGGTTTGCCGGCTTGGCACAGTGCCCCAGGCTAATTGTGGGGTTCCGTAAGTGATAGAGGAGGCGGGGCTGGGGTGACCGCCGAGGCGCTGACAGACTGATGGGGAGATTATAGGCCTTGCTTGCTCCTCACTTGCTCAGGCCCTCACCCGTCCGCCCCCCACGCCCACTCCCGCCTCCTGCGCGCGGCCCAGGAAGGGGGCTCTGGGTGGGGGCTGGTCCTGGGCCATGTGCAGCTGCCGTGAGCCTCAGGCTGTCGTGGCCTGCAGCATCCAGTCAGCTGTGAGGTGAGCCTGCAGAGGGGAGATGGTGAGGCAGGCAGGCAGGGAGGTGCTGGTGTGCAGGGAGGCCGAACATGAGAACCAGTGGTTCTCGCCTGCCACTGAGGCCCAAGTGCCCACAGGACTGCCCTTAGCCTCTCCTAGCTTGGATGTGGGGGGCTCGGGGACTCAGCTACGGGGGCCCCTTCCGCAGCTGTCTGAACTGCTCTTACCTGGGTGGTGGCCGGAGGCCCTGCACCCTCAGCTGGCCCCTGCCCATCTCTCACCCCCGCGTCGTCTCCCTCAATTAGACCATAGGCTACCCACTGGGGAGGTTATCTCAGGACCTAAGGGCCAGGCCCATCCTTGTCATCTATTTAAGTATTGACTGAGGCCACTGTGCCGACTCGTTCCTGGGTCCCCGGCACACAGGAAGCTGTCAGGGGCTTTGGGCTGAGCAGATGGGACAGGCCAGTGGGCCCAGGTTGGGGTTTCCCAGGAGCACAGGGATGTGAGTGGAGGGTGTTGAGCTGTGGAGCGTTCTGATGCAGAACTGCCGTGCAGAGGAGGAACCTGGGGGTGAGGCCAGAGTGAGGAGACCTGTGTGGGGCCCAAGCACGTCCTGGTGTGACACAGTGGTGGATAGGACCCAGGAGGGGTGGTTAGGGTGGAAGGGACAGGTCTTACAGCAGCGGTGGGGGCAGCGGGTGGCCAGCATCAGAACCTAACAAATCCTACCTCTGTCCCAGGAGGCCACTGCCTGCAGGCAGGGTCCCTGCAGGATAATTTATCTTACTGTGTTCTCGGCCGTTTCTTTCCCTTTCTTTCTTTCTTTCTCTCTCTTTCTTTCGAGAGGCAGAGAGAGAGAGAGAGAATCCCATGCAGGCTCCATGCTGTCAGCACAGAGCCCGATATGGGGCTCAAACTCAGAACTGTGAGATCGTGACTGGAGCCGAAATCAAGAGTCCAACTCAGCTTAGCCGACTGAGCCACCCAGGCGCCCCCCCCAGGGTTAGGCAGTGAGTGGGACGGAAGAGTGGCCTGATTGCCAGCAGCATGTGGACCCGGGTGTACGTGGGCACCCACAAGGGGCAGACAGGGAGGGGCTGGAGCACACACTCCCGGGCTTGGTTGGGCCAGCTCATGAGGCACCTGAGGGCGAGGGCTAGATGCAGATACCCTGGTGACAGTGACCTCAGGTCTCAGGCGGGGTTGCTGAGAGAAGACTTGCGTGCACTCAGGCGGACACAGCATCAGAAGCTTGAGTGGCAGGCTTGCGGGGGAGCACCGTGGGGTCACAAGGGGCTGGGGTTTCCCTGGGCACACTCTCCTTAGATTGAGTTTGGGGCCTGTGACAGCTCACTGCCACCAGCCAGGGCTGACTTCATGCTGGGACCCAGAGTCCAGACTTCAGGATGCTAACTAGTCCCCCCAACGAGGCCGAGGCCGGGTTTGGGCAACCTGGCCCCACAGTCTAGGCAGGTGGGAGGGACCTGGGGGAGCAGGGGTCCTGTGGGAGGCTCTGGTGGCGCTGACGCAAGTCTCAGGCTGCGACGTCAATCTGTCCCTAGGGCCCCGCCCCGCCCCACCCCTGCCCTAGGTGCTTGTGTTGGGAGAGCTCAGCCTTCGGCGGGGTCGGGGTCATGCCAGCTGCCGCTGGGGCCCAGGTGGTGCGTGGCCGGCCGGCAGCGAAGGGGGTGGCCGAGCCCTGGGACCGACCCGCTGGGCCCGGAGGACTAAAGCAGGTAATGGGCAGTCGAGCGCGGGGCCGAGCCTGGCGCCAGGTGAGCGCTCGGTGGCGACGGTTCCCTGTGCCCACGTGACCGCCGCCGCTGTCATTGTTACTGGAGGTCGGGCTCCGACCCGCCGGCGCGCCTTGGGGTCCCCGGTGAGGCGCGTGGGGCGGGGGGGCGGCGCCGAGGTCGCCCCTGGCCGGCACCGGGGCCCGGCTCGTCCTCCGCCGCGTCCCCGGGTACCCGCCCCGCGCCCTCCGCTCTCTGCACCCGGCTGGGTCCCGCGGGAACGCGGCCGGGGCGGCCCCCACCCCCCTAGCGGAACTCTGACCCGGGTCACCAAGGGGAGGGGGGGGCTGGGCGCGCGGGACCGAGGGGAACCGACCCCTCCCAGGCAGGAGCGCCCCCCTCCCCCCCCCCCAATCGCGCCCCTCCCTCGCGCTTGTTTTGAAAACAGCCGAGGCTCGGATTTGCCGGCGATTTGCCGGCGTTTCGGCCTGTTTTGTTTCCTCTGATTTGTTTAACGCTCCCGGCTAATTGCAGATTTGCATTTTCGTCGGGAGAGTTGAGGCCCGGTCCCCTGGCTGCCAGCTGCCCGGCGGGGGAGGGGCGACTCCCTGGCTTCTCACGTGGCGCCTGGCCGCCTGGAGGCTGGCTCCCAGCCCAAGGTGGGGGGGCTGCCAGGGGCCTCCGCTCACGGTCGCTGGGGTGGGGTGAGACGCGTCTGTCCCCACCTGGCCCTGCGCCTTCCCCCGAATCATCCCTTTTTCTGTGTCTGCCTGCACCTTAGTCCTCGTCTTGGTCCCTGGGCACCTCTTCTGCCCCCTGTCCCTTCCCACCCCATCCGGGTTCTCTTCCTGAACTACAGGCTGGCTGGCTTGGCCGAAGACAGCCTCCACGCTGGACCCAACTTCACCGGCCCGGATGCTTGTTATTGGTTTGATTTTAGCATTAAGAGATCACTCAGTCTGTATTTACTAGAGAATAGCGACCTGGAAAGAACCCCCACCTCTGGCGCATACCCCAGGCAGAGGCTTCCCTCGGGTGGGGGGGGGGGGGGAGGGCCAGAGAGGCCCCAGCCCCCGGGCCTAGTCTGGAGCCAGGCCTCTGCCCTGCCTCGGTGGGGGTGCATTTCTGTCCCTGCCGGGGGCCTGGTGGCCCTGGGTTAGAGGAAGCTGGAGCCTGAAGACAGACAGTACAGGGACCCATCTGGGAGGGGACCACTGCTTCCCGCTCAGGCTGAGGTGTGGAGGACAGGTGGGGGCTCCCTGGGCAGCGCCTGTCTCCTGCCCCTGCAGGGCATCTGTGTTTTCAGCCCCCCACTCTGGGATGCCTCCGCCTGCCCGGTTCCCTGGGCTCAGGCCCACAGGTGCCTACCTGGCCAGCTCCTGTGCTCAGATTTGCTCAGGGAAGGCCCATCAATGGAGACCCATAGACCTTAGGGATGAGTGAGTGACCTGCAGGGTCAGGGTGGGTGTCTCAAGACTCTGAGGGAGGGGTAGGAGTGTTCTGGGTGGGCTGTGGGACAGCAGAGCAGGGACAGGGTGACATCAACCCCCTTCTCTGTACACACACACGTGAGGATTGCCACACGTGGACGTGGTTACACTTCATGGCAGCTCACGGAGATCGATGCTGTTATTACTCCCATTCCACATGGGGACACTGAGGCACCGTGTGGCTTTGTGAACAACCCACACAACCTAAGCGGAAATCGACAGAGCTGGGGTTTGAACCCAAAAGTCTGGCTCCAGAGTTCTGCCCTTGAGGCCCCTCTGTGCAGCGGTGTTTGGCGCGTGTGACTGTGGTGGAGGGCTGGCCACAGCCTCAGTGGCCCGTGGGTGCTCCCTCCTGAGAGCAGGAGGCCTTGGGGGAAGGATGGACAAGAAGAGTGGATGGAAGAAGGATGGCAGAGACTGGAGCAGGACTGGGTAGTCGAGAGAGCTGACCTCGAGTTAGGATGGGCCCCGGCCCGGGTGTCTGAGGAAGGCGAGGGGTCCAGGTTTCATTGTGCAAGAAGTTTTGGCTGGAGGAGCCGGATGTTGGGGGGAGAAGTCACTGGGTTGCCTCTGGGCCGGTGTGAGAGGAGGACCCAGCATCATCAGTGGGTCACTCGGGACAGGTCTCTGGAGGGGGTTGTGTGCCTGTGTGGGCCCAGGAAGAAGGTGTCCCTTGGAAGAGACCAGCCTCCCTTGGCTTTGCCTGCAGCACACAGACCTACAGACAGACACACACACACACATGCACACACACCCTGCCTGGGGGCCGGCGACTCCAGGGCACGCCGTGCTGGGGGAGGGATCAGGCATGGGGCACCCGGAGGCTGGCATGCTGTCCCTTCAAGGTGGCAGGTCGGCATGAACTGCAGTCTGTGTGCTGTGGGCCCCAGTGTGGTTTGCACCTGTGCCGACCACGGCCTCCGGCCCAGGCTCGCCCCAGCTTTCTCATGAGACTGAATGGTGCTGACGCCGTGTGGTTTGGCCCCTACATTGGTCTGTGGAGTGGCCTTTGCTCCTTACACAAAGGCTGCCTTTAGGGCCTGTGGCAAAAGGACATCCCTCATCCCTGTGCCCAGAGCCCCGAGCCCCTCAGCCAGGGGCTGGGGGACCCTCTGCCCAAGCGCCTGCAGCCCTTGCCCTCCTTGCCCCTGCCAGTTCCCCTTGGGCCTGCCATAGGTCCCGCCCTGGGTCTTGCCCTCCAGGATGCAGGTAGATGGTGGTGGTGGTGGGGGGGGGGGGGGCTGGTCCTTATGGAGCAGGTGCTGAAGGCACAGTGCTGGGGGAGGGGGGCAGCCAGTTTGGGAGCCAAAGGGCCAAGCAGGAGTGGCTGAACCTTGGATGGGGGGGGGGGCGCAGCGGGGATTGGCCAGGAGAGATGGTTGACCCAGAAAGCCATATCCTAAGGTAGAGTGGAGCTGCAGGGGGTGAGCTGGGGGGCGGCACTCATTATTATTAGGTACATACCTCTTTTTATTTAGACGATATGCAAATATATTCTTGTAAAAATTTTTCAAAAATTGGCAAAGGAAGTTACTTTGCTATCCCAATTCCCTCCTTCCTGCCCCCAGGCCTTACTACTGTTTTCAGGTTTCTTTTTTAAGTTTATTTATTTATTTTGAGAGAGAGAGGGAGAGAATCCCAAGCAGGCTCTGTGCTGTCAGTGAGGAGCCTGATATGGGGCTCAGTCCCACGAACCAGGAGATCACGATCTGAGTTGAAACCAAGAGTTGGATGCTTGACCGACAGAGCCACCCAGGTGCCCCTATTTTCAGTTTGAACGAAGGCTTCTAGAACTCAGCAGTTAACCCCACGCCCATATACACACCCATGAAGGCACCTGGAGTCCTGTGCCACAGCCATCACTGTCCTGTCTGGGCTCCGTGGGACTCAGCATGGACCACCCATGTGCGTCGGCATGGTTGTTTTTTGGGGGTCCTCTAGTTGGATGCTGGGTGGTTGCCACATTTTCTTGGTAATCAACCATGCTGAGAAGTATCCTTGAACGTGTCTCCCCCCGTGGACACACGTGGCTATTTATCCAAGGTGGTAGGAGGCAGTAGCACTGCTGAGTGCTACAGTGTAACTGGTCTGCCCAGGGTTTTCATGAATGAATCATTTGGCCCTTACAAACTCCCGGGGGAGTTCACTGTGACTCCATTTTGCAGGTGAGGAAATGAGGCAAAGGGAAGTAATTGACCAAAATCACACAGCTAGTAAGTAGAATTTGTATTCTACTAATTCGTAGTAAGGGGGTATGCTCATTTTTCAGAAAGTAATTTATATTTTAATCAAGGTAATATACGTACCTAGTTTTAAAAAGGCAAAAAAAAAAAAAAAAAAATGGCAGATGATACCGACAGACTTATAACGAAAGAAAGCTGTTCCCTGCCCTGTTTTCCCCGGCTTCTTTTGAACAGAGAGAGGGATGTGTCAGGCTTGTATTCTGGGACGACCAAATGGGTGTTTATGCACTGGGGGCCTGGAGGCTGGCATCTGAGGGCCGGGTGTGCTGGGAGCAGGGTGGAGGATGCAGAGAAGGTTGGGGGTCTCCTGCGCCAGGATAGCAAGGGCCAGATGGGACCCCTTGAGCCGCTCCCCGCCCCCCAGACACGGAGCAGAGGAAACTGGTGCAGCCGGGCCAGGCTTGTGGTGAGACCACTGTTGCTCCTTTGCTTCCTAGAGAATCTTGATGCTGGCCCAGAGCAGACACTGAGCTGGACTACGGGAGCCTCGGTGAGTGGGGGCTGGGCCCCACCTGGGGAAGGCAATGGGGTTAGACGCGCTTTCCACTGACCACGGGGCGGGGTGGGGGGGGTGACCTTGAGGCCCCGGTCTGGCTGAGCCCAGTGTGCACACATCTGCGCAGACCCAAATGTCCTGCTCGTGGGGGCCACTGCCAGCACACATACCCCTCCCCCCCCCCCCCCCCCCCCCAGTTCTCTGAGATCAAGCTTTCCTTGGGAGGGTGGGCTCTTCAGTGAGACTGGCAGGGGGCTGGGTTCTGAACACTAAGGCTGGGAATTTGGGCTTGGGGGAGGAGTGCCCGTCCAGACGTTTTCTGGGCCAGCAACAGGCCGGAGTTTGTGCAACTTTTTGGAAGTGCACCTCTGGACCCTAGCCAGGAAGGAGGCCGTCTGATGCCCTTGAGGAAATCCCCGGCAGCCCCGGTGAGCCAGGGGTCCTGGGGCTCTCTGCAAAACAGGAAGCGCCCGTTCCAGGAACACTAGCCACAGGAAGCTTTGCTGGCTGTGCCTGGCGCCTCCTCAACAGTGGCCTGAGCTCCCTGGTCAGGTGGGTCACCCTTTGCTCCGGGACCTGGCCTGGCAGGTCACCTGAGGCTTTGTTTGGCCGGGAAGTGGAGGGGAGCCTCGGCCTCTGGAGTGTGACCCAAGTCCCTCCTACCACCCCAGGTGACCTGGGCTTGGTATGGGTGGGGGGTAAGTTTGCAGCCCTGGGATTTAAGCCTCACTTTGCCCACCACCCAGAGGGGTCCTGGGGCAGGGAGCCTGGGTCTGGCCCAGCTCTCCTTGGTGACTCACAGTGCTACTGAGCAGGTACGGTGTCCCAGACCTGGCAGGGCCCTGGGGCAGAGGGCAGGGCTGGGCTCCTGCCCTAATGGACTAGTCAAATGGATGTGAACCGGAGAGAGACCGGAGCATTCTTTTTGTGCACTGTGACCCCTCTGCCTCTTGGGTCCCCCCAAGGCTGTGAGTTAGCAGGGCTGAGGGAGGGGCTGGGGTTTGAGTCAAGCTTTTTTACAACAGGGGTGCCCCAGAGCTCCCCCACTTGGTCAGCTAAGTGTTCAAGCCCTGGTCCAGACCAGTAGAGGGGCCCTGGGCTCCTTGGGTCCACGTGGGGCGATCCAACCGGACTGCTGCCAGGGTGGCCTGGGCTCCGGGCCCGCCCCCACGCCCCACCCCCGCCCGCCCGCCCGCAGTCCCTCCCTGGGCCCCGGGAACATTCCATTCATTCCGGGCTCCGGCAGGCGGGCGGGTGGGAGCCAAGCGGGGCCAGGGGGCTGGGGTCGCAGCGGCGGCCGGCGGCTCCGGGACTCCGGGTGAGCGGGGAGCCAGGTGGGGGAGGGCCAGCCTGGCAATGAGACTGAGGGGCTAGGAAGTCCGCCCTCGCCCTCGCCCTCGCCCTCGCCCTGGCCCTGGCCCTGGCCCTCACCCTGGCCCGCGCCCTAGCCGGCGCCACTGAGTGGACTTTGAGCCCAGACTGGGCCCTAAGCGTGGGGGCGGGGGAGGGGCGAGGGGGGCGGGTCCTCCAGCCCAGGCCCTTTCCTTCCCTGGGAGGGAGGGAGGGAGGGAGGGACCAGCGGCAGTGACCGTGCCAGCCGGTGCCCAAGCGTTCAGGGCCTCTTGGTGCGCCTGGGTCTGTGTGGTCTCAGAGTCCGGGGCATCTCCCAAACCCTGATCTCCTCTCCCCACAGATGGGCAGCTGAGACCAGAGAGGAGTCTGTGCTGGGGGGGACCCCCTGCCATTCAGTGGGATGACCTCAGGGGCTTGTGACATCCTAACTGACTAAAGTCTCCCCAATCTAGCTACCCTTATCAGGGGTCACCCTGGCTCTTCTACAGCCCTGCCCTGGACCACCTTCACCTCTCCCTGGTACTACCCAGCCTTCTGCCCCCAGCACCCAGGGGCCGGTTCCTAAGTCCCTGCAGTCTCCCCCTGTGGACCCCCTCCAGCTCACCTCTGGGTGTTTTCTCTTCCGGTGGCTGGTGAGGAGGGCATCTGGGGTCGCCAGGGGCCAGGCGAGAACTTCCCTTGCCAGTACTAGGTGGGGGTTCTCAGAGGCAGTGGCTGCCCCAGAGAGGTGGTGTCTTCCCAAGCCTTGCAGTGATTCTGAGGGAGAGACGGTTTTGTCAGTCGGTTGCTTCTTGGTTTTACTTCCTCAAGACGTTTGAGGAAGGCTGCGGTTGCTCAGAACAGAGGGTTGCAGGGGGGATGGAGAGCAGCCACAGCCTGGTCAGGGTTTTCCTAGTGGCCCAAGCAGAGAAGGAAGTTAGCTTGATGGAAGAATCACGGGTTCCATGCAAAAAAGCCAACTTATTCTAGGAAGCACAGCTTCGCGCAAAGTCAGTGCTCCAGAGCCACGTCTCCCCTGGCCAAGGACCAGAGCAGATCCCTTTCTGCCTTCTTGGAAGAGATGGACAGGACACAGGGCAAGTCAGGGTGTCGGAAAAGTCATTGTTTCTCAGAGGAGTGCCAGCATATCCAGGTGTGTCGTGCGTAAGAGCAGCCACCTTTGCCTGTGCAGGGGTAGACTGGGCCCCTCCTGCGGGGGTAGGCGGTACGGGCGTCTGGGAGACGGGGGGCCTGGGCCCCTCATTGCCTTCCGCCATCTGGGTCTGGCTCCACTCAACGCATGTGGCACGGGCAGGACTGCTCTAGATGTCATGCCAGGCACAGGTGCCCTCAGGGAAGGTTCCAGTGGATTCGAGGCCAAGGGCTCCAGCGTGCATCCAGAGAGGGCAGTTTGTGAGGGAGCCGGCAGACGGTGGCACAGGGGATTCTGACCAGGGTAGAGCAGGGTCTCCAGGGTGGGGCATACGGGACTCTCCCAACATGGAAGAGGCCTAGAGGCGGAGGGGCTTGAGTTTCCCCGAGATCCCTGTGTCCCTGAGGTGGGGAGGGAGAACCATGGTGCGTTCTAGGTCCCCTAATCTGGGGACACTTCTACACGTGGACGGGGGCACAGGCCTGTGTATGTGCAGGAACGTGCTCAGAGACACCTGCGCACCGACTCGGCCTGCCCTGGCCGTGAGGGCAGCACGCACCCCGCTGCCGCCTCCGAGTGTCCCCACCTCGGAGAGCTGGCGGTGTCTGGGAACTCGTCCCAGGGTCTCTGAGTGTGTCTGTCCCCGGGAGGGCATGGGCAGGGGCGGTGGAGTGTGGCTGGCGCCTCTGCTGGTTCTGGAGGGGAGGCGGGTGGGGAGGCCGGGGTGGGCAAATGCGGATAAGCGCGTGCCAGGCTGGCTCATTCGGAAGAGTGTGCGACTCGGTCTGTGTGTATTTGAGCCTCACGCCGGGTGTGGAGATGACTGAAAAAACAATAAACTTAAAAAAAAGCGTGTGCCTTCATTGATCACAGCTGGTTCCAGCTCCTTTTCTCCTTATTTGCTGTCAGATGCCCGTGTGCAGCACTTGGCAGGGCTCGTGGCCTGGAGCTCTGGGGTCCTCGGGTTGGGGGAGGGGGCACGTGCGTGAGGGCCTGAGAGACTTCCTGGAGGGGGTGCTTTGAGAACCTGGAGGTGGAGGTCGGGGCACAGTCGTGCAGGGGCTGCCTCACCCTAACCCGTAGCACACAGTGCTGGTGGCTGGACCCTGCTCGTTCGTTTGCGTTATAGGGGAAACTCTTGAGACGGTCCGGGAGACCGTCTCCTTTGAGAGGAGGCGGGCGGGCGTGCCTGCCCAGACACACGGAAGGCAGAGAAGCGACCGGGCGCTCTCGGGGTACGCTGCACAGCCCTGACTCCTCTCTGGCCTGTGTTCCGCTCATTCGGGCGGGACCTGGAGGGGCCCGTGAAGCGGGGGCTTCCTGTGCGCAGGTGGATCCTCCGGGCTGGGGCTCCCCTGACCCTTGTCTCTTCCCACAGGGTGCCGGGGGCGATGTCTCTGCAGCTCTGGGCCCTGGCCCTCCTGGGCCTCGTGGGCGCGAGTGCGGGCCTGCGGCCCCGGAAGCTGGACTTCTTCCGAAGCGAGACGGAGCTGAACCACCTGGTTGTGGATGAGGCCTCGGGCGTGGTGTACGTGGGGGCGGTGAACGCGCTCCACCAGCTGAGTGCCAGCCTCCAGCTGGAGCAGCAGGCGGCCACGGGCCCGGCCCTGGACAACAAGAAGTGTACGCCCCCCATCGAGGCGAGCCAGTGCCACGAGGCCGTGCTGACCGACAACGTCAACCAGCTGCTGCTGCTCGACCCTCCCGGGAAGCGCCTCATCGAGTGCGGCAGCCTCTTCAAGGGCATCTGCGCCCTGCGTGCTCTGAGCAACATCTCCGTGCGTCTCTTCTACGAGGATGGTAGCGGCGAGAAGTCCTTCGTGGCCAGCAACGACGAGAGCGTGGCCACGGTGGGGCTGGTGAGTGCCACGAGCCCCGGTGGCGAGAGGGTCCTGTTCGTGGGCAAGGGCAACGGGCCCCATGACAACGGCATCATCGTGAGCACCCGCCTGCTGGACCGGACCGAGGGCAGGGAGGCCTTCGAGGCCTACACGGACCACGCCACCTACAAGGCCGGCTACCTGTCCACCAACACGCAGCAGTTCGTGGCCGCCTTCGAGGACGGCCTCTACGTTTTCTTCGTCTTCAACCAGCAGGACAAGCACCCGCCCCGCAACCGCACGCTGCTGGCGCGCATGTGCAAGCAAGACCCCTTCTACTACTCCTACCTGGAGACAGACCTGCGGTGCCTTGACCCCGCCGACCCCCAGGCCCCGGCCTTCGGCACCTGCTTGGCGGCCTCCGTGGGTGTGCCGAGCGCCGGCAGAGTGCTGTACGCGGTCTTCAGCAGGGACGGCCGGAGCGGCGGGGGACCCCGTGCGGGCCTCTGCCTGTTCCCCCTGGACGAGGTGCACGCCAAGATGGAGGCCAGCCGCAACGCCTGCTACACGGGCACCCGGGAGGCGGGCCGTGACACCTTCTACAAGCCCTTCCACGGCGAGATCCAGTGTGGAGGCCACGGGCTGGTATGTGGGGCTTGTCGGTGTGTCCGTGTCCCGCCAGCTCGTGAGGGTGCGCGTGCGAGGCGTCGCTCTGGTCGGGTGCCGCCTTTTTCTTCCACGTGTCTGATCACTCGCTCCGTCCCCTGCCAGGCCCGTGCTGGGTGCCAGGGGCGTGCGGCAGTGACACGTCCCTGCTGGCATGGCGCTTGTTCCTGGGGGTGGGGGCGGGGGGAGGGCACGTGTGCTGGGAGCCCTCGCGGGGAGAGGCCTCCAGCGCGAGGGGGTCTGTGCCCAGCGCTGACGCTGTGGTCCACAGGGCGCCAGTGAGAGCTTCCCGTGTGGCTCTGAGCACCTGCCTTACCCGCTGGGCAGCAGAGACGGACTCACAGCCACAGCCGTGCTGCAGCGTGGAGGCCTGAACCTGACAGCCGTGACGGTGACCGCGGAGAACGGCCACACCGTTGCCTTCCTGGGCACCTCAGATGGCCGGGTCCTCAAGGTGGGGCCTGGGGCTGGGGTAGGGCAGCTTCTGGCGGGGGCCGTCTGCACACGGCCCCCCATCTTCATGCACCTGCCCTCGTGCCCACAGGTGTACCTTGCCCCGGACGGCAGCTCCGCGGAGTACGGCTCCATCCTCGTGGAGATCAATAAGAGGATCCAGCGGGACCTGGTGCTGTCTGCAGACCTGGCCAGTCTTTACGCTCTGACCCAGGACAAGGTGGGCCTGTGGAGCCCCTAGGGAAGGGGCCTTGCTGGTCCGGGCCCTTGGGACCGGCGGTGTGGAGGGAGGTGCGGAGGGGGGCGGGAAGGGCTCCTGGCAGCATATCCTGATCCCGTGTCTCTCCGGTGCCTTCCCTGTCTGCGGCCCTGCCCTGGCCCCATTCTGATAGGAGGGACAAGTCGGTGCCCTGAGTGGGCCTCCTCCAAGGGTGGGCAGGGTGCAGCCCTGTGAGCTTGGGCGGCGGGGGACGTGGGCCGGGCCCGCAGTATGAGAAGAGCCCTTCGGGAGCACCGAGGTTGGCCAGGCGCCTCTCTCGGGGTGCGGAGTTCAAGGGCCTGAACTGGCATAGGGAGGCTCCATAGCTTGGATCCCCCTGGTTTCCTGGACTCCGCATCACCTGGGCCAGCTGTAGCCACTGGACAGGGTCATTCAGAGTCTGGAGGGCAGCTGTTCCCGGACGCTTGTCGGTGAGCCTTGAGTTAGTACCAGGCTTTTAGGCTCAAAGATAAGGGTGGGATCAAGCCTGTGGTCCCAGGAAGGTCCAGGGCCCAAGAGACAGGTGCTTGTGGCTGCTGGCCGGTCGCCTGTGACTGCAGTAGTCCCCCTCACTGCCCTGCTGGCCCAGGTGTTCCGGCTTCCCGTGCAGGAGTGTCTGAGCTACACGACCTGCACACAGTGCCACAGCTCCCAGGACCCCTACTGCGGCTGGTGTGTCGTCGAGGGCCGGTGAGTGCCCGGGAGACCAGGAGTCTCAGCCCTGCGCTGGGGGCATGTGGTGTGGCTGGCTGGTGCCAGGACTGAGGCCCCCCCCCCCCCCCCCCCCCCGTCCCTGTAGATGCACCAGGAGGGCCGAGTGCCCACGGGCTGAGGAGCACGGCCACTGGCTGTGGAGCCGTGACGAGTCCTGCGTAGCCATCACTGGGGCCCAGCCACAGAACATGAGCCGCCGGGCCCAGGGCGAGGTGCGTGGTAGGGGCGGGATAGGGGGTAGGTGTTGGGCAGAGGTGGGGCTTCCACCGGCCTGGGGGCTCTTGGGGACAACATGAAGAGCCAGCCTGGTATTACCGTACTCCCGCCTGAGGACAGGGCCGTGGTGCCCCAAGGCTGGGCGGGCGGAGGGGTCCTGGCGTGAGCCCACGTCCTTTCCCCAGGTGCAGCTGTCTGTCAGCCCCCTCCCGGCCCTGAGTGAGGACGACGAACTGCTGTGTCTCTTTGGTGACTCACCACCACACCCGGCCCGTGTGGAAGGCGACGCCATCATATGCAACTCCCCGAGTAGCATTCCTGGCACGCCGCCTGGCCAAGGTGAGGCCCCCGTCCGGTGACTAGAGTGGGCACTTCACTCTCCCTTCTGCGTGCCGTGGGGTCACGGGGGCCTGCGGTCCCAGGGGTGCAGGATGGAGAGGGAGGCTTGCAGTTCTGATTCTGGGCTTCCTGAGCCGTGTGCGCGGGGACCACGCACTGTCGGCCCCCACTCCCCGCTGCAAGGCTCTGAGTGTGGGCCAGCGGAGGATGGCTTGCTAGTGAAGGCGGGGGCCACACGGTGACATGTCGGGGACCCAGACGTCGGCCAGGAACCATGGCCCTCAGTGCCTGTTGGGACAGAGAGAGGGTTCAGCAGCACAGGCCCCTGGGGAGCAACTTGGACCCATCCCCGGGAGCTGGCCCAGGAGCCGAGATCCGATAACGCTGGCAGGCCTGGCTGAGCCCAAACGACGTCAGTGGGGCAGCCCCTGCAAGGGCCCCCCCCAGCTCACAGGCTGGGATCTCCTCCCTCGGCCTCTGCTTCTGGCTGGGCCGCCGCGCCCCCACCGTGCCGGCCGGGCCCAGAGCTCTGAGGCCCCTGCCTGATGCCGTCCTCGGGTGCCATCCACAGACCACGTGGCCGTAAACATCCAACTGCTCTTCAGACGCGGCAGCATCTTCCTCACCTCTCACCTGTATCCCTTCTATGACTGCCGGGAGGCCATGAGCCTGGCCGAGAACCTGCCGTGAGTGTCTCACTGGCCCCGTGTGCCTGCCCCGCCTCTGCTGGGGGCCCCGCGTCCCTCACCACCCTCTCCCCCAGGTGTATCTCCTGCTCAAGCAACCGCTGGACCTGCCAGTGGGATCTGCGCTACCACGAGTGTCGGGAGGCCTCCCCCAACCCCGAGGCTGGCATCGTCCCCGCCCACATGGTGAGGCGCTGTGAGCACCTCGCGGGAGCTGGGTGGCCCAGCCACGGCCAGGCAGCACCTGACCAGCCCTGTTCTCTCCAGGAGGACAGCTGCCCCCAGTTCCTGAACCCCAGCCCGCTGGTCATCCCCATGAACCACGAGACGGATGTGACCTTCCAGGGCAAGAACCTGGACACAGTGAAGGTGGGGGGGGGGGGGGGCTTGTGGGGTGCTGGCCTGGGGGCCCTTCGGGGGCCACGGGGGCTGGTAGAGTGTCTGCGGGGCTTCTTCAGAGCCCTTTTCCTGCAAAACCAAAGTCAAAGTGCCTGGTCTGCATTCGAGCCTCCCCTGGCTCAGGACCCAGCCAGTGAGGGAGGCGCTCTACATATATTTGGGGACAGAAGAAGGCGGAGAGGTCCAGTAGGATGGGGGTACATTCCTGTGGGCCTTGGAAACATAGGCAGGAGCAGGAGACAGCGAGGTTTGAGTTTCAGGTGCTGAGTGGCTGGGGAGCTGGGGTGTCACTTGGTGAGAAGGGAGCAGGGCCGTGGTTGGGAGCAGCCGAGGGCCTAGTGGGGCAGGGAGCACCCAACTGCTGGTTGTGGGGCACAGAAAGGGCACCAGCACTATGAACACTGGGCTCAGGGAGGGGCGGGCAGGGCGGGGGGGCCGGTCTGGGGTTCCTGACCAGACTGCCTTGCAGGGTTCCTCTCTGTACGTGGGTAGTGACCTGCTCAAGTTTGAGGAGCCGGTGAGCACACAGGAACCAGGAACCTTCTTCTTTCGGACACCAAAGGTGCGGCTCCCCAGGCGGGCCCGGCTGCTGGATTCCGAGGAAGGGCCCTGGGGGTGGGGGGTGCACAGGGGGTGGCCAGCCATTCGTGTGTGGCCTTAGAGTGTCTCTGTCCCTGCCGACGCCGTGCAATCAGAGTGACCCTTTGTATCTCTGAGGCTCCAGCTTCCCGCTGCCTCTCGGCCGTGAGGGGACCACACGGGCCCTCGTGGTCACCCTTGGGTTTGGGTGGGCTCAGGGAGTGCAGCCTGTCCCTGCGTGTTCCCCCAGCTGTCCCATGACGCCAACGAGACGCTGCCCTTGCACCTGTACGTCAAGTCCTACGGCAAGAACGTGGATAGCAAACTCCAGGGTAGGGAGCGGGCAGCTGGGGCTAGAGGGGCTAGGGGGGCAGGGCAGCCCCCTGACCACCGGCTGCTGTCCCCACAGTCACTCTCTACAACTGTTCCTTTGGCCGGAGCGACTGCAGCCTGTGCCTGGCCGCCGACCCCGTGTACAAGTGTGTGTGGTGTGGCGGGCAGAGCAGGTGCGTGTACGAGGCTCTGTGCAGCAACGCCACCTCCGAGTGCCCGCCGCCCGTCATCACCAGGGTGAGCCCTTGTGCCTGCGGGGGAGGGGGGGGAGGGGGGAGCTCCAGCCTGGCCCCGGCCCCCCGCGCACGCCAGCCTGGCCCCGCTGCCGGGTCAAGCTGGGCTCTGCCGATTCCAGATCCATCCTGAAACGGGCCCGCTGGGCGGGGGCATTCGCATCACTATCCTTGGGTCCAATTTGGGGGTCAGAGCGGATGACGTCAAGAGGATCACCGTGGCCGAGCAGAACTGCGTCTTTCAGCCAGAGCGCTATTCTGTGTCCACCCGGTGAGTGGACGACCTGAAGCCTGTGCTGCCCTGGCCTGGGGGGCCAGGCGACCAGGTGGATGAGGAGGAGGACGGGACTTGCACGGCCACGGACGTGTGGGGAGGGGCTCGAGAGTGTCCCACCTCGTCTGTTACTCTCCCAGGATCGTGTGCACTATCGACGCTGCAAAGACGCCCATCACGGCCGGTGTCGTCGTGGATGTCAATGGGAAGCTTGGTCATTCGCCGCCCCACGTCCTGTTCACCTACCAGGTAACGCCTGGCCCCGGGACCTGCGTGGGTCTTGCAGTCTGGGACAGACGTGAGTGGGACGTGGCTGTTGCTGCTGACCTCTGGACCGTCGGGGGCTGCGTGTTGACACGGGGTGGGGCAGAGCTCTGACAACAGTTGACGCACAGTCAGGTCTCCACCGCCCCAACCCTGACCCGAATGCACCTGTCACTCTTGTAGCAGCCCCAGCCCCTCAGTGTGGAACCAAAGCAGGGGCCACAGGCAGGCGGCACCACGCTGACCATCAATGGCACCCACCTAGACACAGGCTCTGAGGAAGACGTGCGGGTGACCCTCAATGACGTCCCTTGTAAAGTGTGGGTGTCACCTGCAGGCTGGTGAATCTGTGGTCTGCCCTGGTCCTGGGGGTGGGGTTGGGGCTCTCTGGCTGTGACCTGGCGTCTGCCCCGGAGAGGGCCGTGGAGCCAGCCTGACCCGTTGCCCCGCTGGCCTGGGGCTGGGGTTGGTCCTGGAGCCGAGTTCACTGATTAGCAATTTCCACCCCCAGGACACAGTTTGGGGCCCAGCTGCAGTGCGTCACTGGCCCGCAGGCAGCTCTGGGGGAGCTGCCCCTAGAGATTTACTACGGGGGCTCCCGTGTGTCCAGCCCTGGTGTTGTCTTCACCTACCGCGAGAATCCAGTGCTACGGGCCTTTGAACCGCTGCGAAGCTTCGTCAGGTGTGGCCTCCCTCCCCCCTCCCTGAGGGGTCATGGTGCCCCCCGCTTCCACCGCCAGCCATGGGACCCCCCCCCCCCCAACACACACACCACACCCCACCCCTTTCAGCTACTTCCCAGGCTTTCTCCGCCACTTAGGCTTCGGAGGATGTCTCAGGGCGGGTCTGGGTGCCCCCAGATCAGCTTCCTCCTAGAAACCCAGAGGGGCAGGCCCCACGGCCCCCCACCCCGCCCCGCTCCTGACAGGCAGCGGCAGTGCCCATGGTCATGTGCTCTGAGCTCAACCTCGCAGCAAACACTCGTTCACACAGACCTGCACCCGTAACCGACTGCACACTGGGTCCAGGGACTCTGGGCCCTGCCCTCCCCCCAGAGGGGAGGGGGAGCTGCTGGGGGCACAGCTTTGCAGGGCACCCCCTCCAGAGCTGGCTCGCCGAGCTGTGCCCACTCAGGCACTGCCCACCTCCCGTCCCCAGCGGTGGCCGTAGCATCAACGTCACGGGGCAAGGCTTCAGCCTGATCCAGAGGTTCGCCATGGTGGTCATCGCTGAGCCCTTGCAGTCCTGGCGGCGGAGGCGGGAGGCCGGACCTCTGCAGCCCACGACGGTCAGTCCCGGTACTGGCTGGGGACTCGGCTCCGACGTGGGCCCCCGGGAAGTGCAGGGTAGGGACGGGGCCTGTGCCACGTGGCCTGACGGCCCGGCCTCGGCCTGCAGGTTGTGGGCACGGAGTACATGTTCCACAACGACTCCAGAGTGGTCTTCCTGTCGCCGGCGGTCCCCGAGGAGCCCGAGGCCTACAATCTCACGGCGCTCATCCAGATGGACGGGCACCGCGCCTTGCTCAGGACCGAGGCCGGTGCCTTTGAGTACGTGGCCGACCCCACCTTTGAGAACTTCACGGGGGGCGTCAAGAAGCAGGTCAACAAGCTCATCCATGCCCGGGTGAGGACTGGCCACAGCCCGGGGTCGGCGGGGGAGGCGGCCCCAACTCCACAGCCCTGACGCCCTCCCGGTGACTGTGACCTCTGCCCCCCCACCAACCCCCAGGGCACTAATCTGAACAAGGCGATGACGCTTCACGAGGCCGAGGCCTTCGTGGGCGCTGAGCGCTGCATCATGAAGACGCTGACCGAGACGGACCTGTACTGCGAGCCCCCCGAGGTGCAGCCCCCGCCCAAGCGGCGGCAGAAGCGAGACACGACACACAACCTGCCTGAGTTCATCGTGCGTGCGGGTTGGCCGGGTGCCGGGCTGGGCCAGGGGTGGGGACGGAGGGAGGGCAGGAGGGCAGGCTGGGCAGCCGCGGGTCCTTGCGAAGCCACGCCTGTCCACAATACAGGTGAAGTTTGGCTCCCGAGAGTGGGTGTTGGGCCGTGTGGAGTATGACACGAGGGTGAGTGATGTGCCACTCAACCTCATCCTGCCACTGGTCATCGTGCCCATGGTGGCCGTCATCGTCGTGTCCGTCTACTGCTACTGGTGAGCCCCGCCCACTCCTGCCTCTGCCCCTCTGGCCACACACCCAACACAACACACAGGCTCAGGGCCACCAGGTCCCAGGAACCTCCCTGTGCCCCCCAGGAGGAAGAGCCAACAGGCAGAGCGCGAGTACGAGAAGATCAAGTCCCAGCTGGAGGGCCTGGAGGAGAGCGTGCGGGACCGTTGTAAGAAGGAGTTCACAGGTAGGGCTGCCTGCTAGGGGCGGCGGGATCCTCGGGCTGCCCTGGGAGCCCGCTGCCGAGACCTCCTGGGGGCTGGAAGGCCAGGGAGGATGGCCTTGGAAGAGGCTGCATCCGGAGAGGCAGAGGTGGGCAGGGTGGCCCGCGGCTCGTGGCCGGGACGCCTCACCGTGCCCCCCGCCCCCAGACCTGATGATCGAGATGGAGGACCAGACCAACGACGTGCATGAGGCGGGCATCCCCGTGCTGGACTACAAGACCTACACCGACCGCGTCTTCTTCCTGCCCTCCAAGGACGGCGACAAGGACGTGATGATCACGGGCAGGCTGGACATCCCGGAGTCACGGCGCCCAGTGGTGGAGCAGGCCCTCTACCAGTTCTCCAACCTGCTAAACAGCAAGTCCTTCCTGGTCACTGTGAGTGGGGCCAGGGCTGCAGGGCAGGGTCGGGGGGGAGGAGAGGGGGACAGCCGGAGCCTCGGCTGCTGGCGGGTGCCGGGGCCAAAGTGCTCAGGCGGTCTCTGGCTGGTGGCCCTCGCAGTTCATCCACACCCTGGAGAGCCAGCGGGAGTTCTCAGCCCGCGCCAAGGTCTATTTCGCGTCCCTGCTGACGGTGGCGCTGCACGGGAAGCTGGAGTACTACACGGACATCATGCGCACACTGTTCCTGGAGCTCATGGAGCAGTACGTGGTGGCCAAGAACCCCAAGCTGATGCTGCGCAGGTGTGTGGGGGGGAGAGGCGGGAGGTGGGCCAGTACCTGGCGGCCAAGAACCCCAAGCCGATGCTGCGCAGGTGTGGGGGGGGGGGGGGCGCCAGGTGGGAGGTGGAGGTGGAGGGTTGTGGGGTGGCACCGGCTGAGTCCAGTCTCCAGTTTGTCAGCAGATGTAGCCAGTGCAGGTAGGGAGAGCGGAGGGACGGCAGGGGTGGCGCCCCTGGCTTTCTGTCAGGGACCCAGGGCCTGGATAGGGGTGTGTGGGTGCCTGGAGGAGCCGGCTGGGCCCTGGGGCAGTAAGGGAACCCTCAGGAAACATCTCTTTGTACCTTCAGGTCCGAGACGGTGGTGGAAAGGATGCTGTCCAATTGGATGTCTATCTGCCTATACCAGTACCTCAAGGTGGGTTTAAGCGGCCTGGCCAGGGTCGGGGCAGGAGTGAGGGGGTGCTCTCCCCGGCCTCCCCCCAAACATCCACCTGCCCGGGGGGGCATCTCCAGTCTCACCCGTGGCTGAGCTGCCCTTTGCTCTCCAGGACAGTGCCGGCGAGCCCCTGTATAAGCTTTTCAAGGCCATCAAGCATCAGGTGGAGAAGGGGCCAGTGGACGCTGTGCAGAAGAAGGCCAAATACACCCTCAACGATACGGGGCTGCTGGGGGATGATGTGGAGTATGCGCCCCTGGTGAGCACTGCGGCTGGGGGGCCTGGGCCGCCTCAGGAGCAGACACTGGATGCCATTCACAGACTCGCACGGGCCCACCTGAGTTCGGGGGGGGGGGGGGGGTGCACCCTCCGTGGGTGTTGGGCCCCAAAGGCGTCCCTGCAGAGAGGCTCCGAGTGTCCCAAGTCACCTGCCTCCCGGGCGCCTGGGTCCCCTGCAGCCCTGTGTGGGGCGTCCAGGTGTGCCTGGTGGTGAGCCTGTGTGCACACGAGAGGTGGCGCGTGGCTAGTGATGCTCTCTGTCCTGCTCAGCCAGGGCTTGTGAGGAAAGGCCAGGTCAGGCCGCTCTAGGGGCACCGGAGGGTGTGACCACGGGGGTACCCGAGGCTGCTCCCACACCGGTGGGCAAGAGAGAGGCCCCCCACACTGGCTCTTCACCCCACGTCCCCCGGCAGACGGTGAGCGTGATCGTTCAGGACGAAGGCGCCGATGCTGTCCCGGTAAAGGTCCTCAACTGTGACACCATCTCCCAGGTCAAGGAGAAGATCATCGATCAGGTGTACCGTACGCAGCCTTGCTCTCGCTGGCCTAAGGCTGACAGCGTGGTCCTCGGTGAGCAAGGTCCTCGTGTACCCAGCTCTGTGCCCTGGGGCGGGGTCCTGCCCTGGGGACCCTGGGTGGGCAGGTGGGGTGGAGGGACAGCAAGAGGGAGCCGGGTGGGGTGTGGCTGGGTTCCAGGAGCTGGGCTGTGTCCTCCCAGAGTGGCGTCCTGGGTCCACAGCCCAGATCCTGTCAGACCTGGACCTGACCTCTCAGCGGGAGGGCCGGTGGAAGCGTGTCAACACCCTGATGCACTACAACGTGAGTGCTGGCGGCTGGGCAGGGGGAGGGCCGCATCCCCAGCCTCGGTGGGGAGCCGGGGGCCCGCTCTCATGACTGCATGCCCCAGGTCCGGGATGGAGCCACTCTCATCCTGTCCACGGTGGGAGTCTCTCAACAGCCTGAGGACAGCCAGCCGGATCTACCCGGAGAGCGTGAGTCCCTTCCTTTTGCCTGTGCTCTTGTGGGCTCTGGAGGTCAACGTGGACCAGTCTGCCCCCCCACCCCCCTACCCCGTGCTGCCCTGGAGGGGCGGGGGGCTACTGAGCTCCAGTCTTGGCCTTCAGTGCCACCTCCCCACAGGCCATGCCCTCCTGGAGGAGGAGAACCGTGTGTGGCACCTGGTGCGGCCAGCGGAGGAGGTGGACGAGGGCAAGTCCAAGCGGGGCAGCGTGAAGGAGAAGGAACGCACCAAGGCCATCACCGAGATATACTTGACCCGCCTGCTCTCTGTCAAGGTGGGCGCTGCGGGGGGAGGGGGGGCGCGTGTGTGTGGGCGGGGCAACGTGTGGGCGGTCACACCGGGGGCGGGGCCTGTGGGCGGAGCAACGTGGGGGGGCGGTCACACCGTCCAGCGCCCACTCCCTGCTGAGTCCCCCCCTCCCCACACACTGCCCCAACCCCGCAGGGCACGCTGCAGCAGTTTGTGGACAACTTCTTCCAGAGCGTTCTGGCACCTGGGCATGCGGTGCCGCCCGCTGTTAAGTATTTCTTCGACTTTCTGGACGAGCAGGCCGAGAAACATGACATTAAGGATGACGACACCATCCACATCTGGAAGACCAACAGGTGGGGGCTCCTCCACCCTGCTGCTGCCTGCCCTGCTCCAGGGTCTCGGCAGCCCCTCACTCCCTGTTGCTCTGCCTCAGTCTACCGCTGCGGTTCTGGGTGAACATTCTCAAGAACCCCCATTTCATCTTTGACGTGCATGTTCATGAGGTGGTGGACGCTTCCCTGTCAGTCATCGCTCAGACCTTCATGGACGCCTGCACACGCACAGAGCACAAGCTGAGCCGCGTGAGTGGACCCTGAGGGCAGTTTTGGGGGTGGGGAGATTTAGGTCGTGGCCCTGGAGTTCTGCAGGGTCCGGGTCGAGTAGTGGGGGGTGGGGGGTGGCCCGGGGAAGCCATGCTGTGATGCGGGTGAGGAGGTCCGTTTGGGATGTGCCGGGAAGTTTGGGGTGTTGGTTTGTACATTTGGGGCCCGAACTCATGAGAAAGGCAAGTGCACGGTAACTGGGGCTGTGGGAGGTAGAGGGCCTGGGTCACGGCCTGTGGGCTCTGGAGGTCAACGTGGACCAGTCTGCGCCCCCGTGCTGCCCTGGAGGGGCGGGGGGCTGCTGGGGCAGAGCCTGGGCCCTCCCTGCCTTCCCCTCGCGTGGGTACCCAAAGCACTGGACGCTCCTCCCCTGTTGGGCGTCTGTCCCCCACACACCACACCTCCGGTTCTCTGTTCCGTGGGTGTCCCGGGTGGGGGCGAGCTCGGCTCTGTCACGACTCGGGCATCTCTTGGCTCCGACCCCCCACAGGACTCTCCCAGCAACAAGCTCCTCTACGCCAAGGAGATCTCCACCTACAAGAAGATGGTGGAGGAGTGAGTGCTCCCGTCCCCCCAGCTAGACCCTGGGCACCCACCCTTGACCCCACCCAGTGGGGCCCCTGGGGGTGGTTCCGGCCTGTGACTGGGACCCGCTGCCCCACCCCTACCCTGACCGTACGCCCACTCTCCTGCAGTTATTACAAGGGGATCAGGCAGATGGTGCAGGTCAGCGACCAGGACATGAACACACACTTGGCGGAGATTTCTCGGGTAAGAGAAGATGACGCAGGGTGTGTGCGCGCCAACTGACCGTATCCAGGCCGAGCACCCCACCCCTCCCCCAAAGCCCCCTGCTGAGTGGCGCTGGAGACTGCCCTTGCAGGAGGGAGAAGCAGGGTGGGGCCGGGTGTGCCCCGAGGAAAGGGGTTCGCGAGCCGTGCTGACCGGCCTGACTGCCGTGTGTCTGTGGGTGAGAGCGGATGTCTGTCTGTGGCCATCCCACGTACCTGTAACCCTCCTACATGTGTGTGTGCTTGGGGTGCTACACGTCGGCCCTTTCCTCCACCGGGGACAGCCTCCTACCTGCGGGGTCGCACAGCCCCTCTCCGACACCCCCCCCCAACCCCCCAGGCACACACAGACTCGCTGAACACCCTCGTGGCCCTGCACCAGCTGTACCAGTACACGCAGAAGTACTATGACGAGGTGAGGGGTGTCCTCCCAGGGGTGGGGGCCGGCACCCAGGCAGCCCCCTTCCCTGGCGTGGGGTCTGACGCGGCCCACCTGCAGATCATCAACGCCCTGGAGGAGGACCCTGCCGCCCAGAAGATGCAGCTGGCTTTCCGCCTCCAGCAGATCGCGGCTGCGCTGGAGAACAAAGTCACAGATCTCTGACCTCTGGCCTCTGCCACCACTGACTCTGGGCACAGGTGCGTGATGCTCCGTGTCAGGCGTCGGGCAGCCCCTGAGAAACGAGGCCGAGCGGTAAGGCCCTTACCCTTCACCAGCAGGGGAAGAGCCCCGGGCATCCGCGTGTGGGTGCAGCGGGGGAGCCCCTACCTCCGCGTCTGTAGCATCTATCTCCTGAGCAATAGTGCCGTGCGCCCTCCAGCGCCAGCTCCCGCAGAACCAGCATCAGGTGTTGTCTGTGTCACATCTCCCGCGCGATTCGCAAATGTGCCTTACGCCCCTGGCACCGCGCCAGGTCGCTGGGGGCAGTGGGGCCTCAGCTCCCCCTGTCTGAACACCAGCAGCCACCTCAGACTCCTGGGTTTGGCCTCTTCGGGTGGGGTCTGCTTGCCTGTGGCCCGCAGGGCCTCGCGCCCAGACTGTGTCTGTCTGCCCCGCCGGGACTGGAGGAGAACAACGGTACGAAGCCTTCCTGACCTCACGTGGCCTGCCCCGCGGGGCGCTGGCACTCCGGGTGGACTCCGTGCCCTGGGCCCCACCTCAAAGGTCAAGCTGGACGTCAGACGTCGAGGCCCAGGTGGCCAGAGGCGACCCAGAAGACTGGGCCGTGCTGGAGGCCCTGCCCAGGTCGGAGGGGTCTGGCAGCAGCTCCACCGGGACCACCCTCACCCCTACCCCCTTTTGTAAATCTTGTTCATTGTAAATCAAATACACCTGTCTTTTTCACTCTGCTGCGTGGCTGGGTTCCTCCTGTGGCTGCAGCAGATTTGCAGTCCCTGCTTCTCCACTCCCATTCCTCCTGTGGACACTGGCCCGAGGGTCTCCCCTCAGGCCAGCATGTGCTTTCTGGGGGGGGGGGGGAGGGCAGGGGAGAGTCCAGGCCCTGCCCTCCCCGCTGCCCCAGGGCTGAGAGATGCGGCCTGGGGCACAGAAAGGGGCTGGGCGCCACCGCCAGTGAGTGATCCTGGAAGGATTGGTTCCAGGCAGGGGAGTGTGGATCAGGCGCCATCTGGTGGCCAGGATGCCCCTGCCTGCCTTCCTTGGGCTGAGCCTGCTTGGGCCTGGGGGGGCACTCGTGGGCCTGGCAGGGGCTACTGTCTGGGCCCCTGATAGGTCAGGGACCTATGATCCTCTTTTCTAAGGAGGCGGTCCAGCCAGCATACAGGTAGTAAGTCACTGCTGTGTGCAGACCCCACCAGACACTAGGTGACTCTGGGAGAGAGGGCCCTGTGCCCCCCAGGGTCGGCTCCTCGGCCCCGAGAACAGCCCCAGGATGACTTAGGACAAAAGTAAGGCTGAGTAGTGCCCCCTGCCAATGCCTCACGGAGGGGGTGGTCCAGGATTCTGGGGGTGGAGGAAGCATGTCGCTCCAGGCCCCCATGTTGCACGCAGGGCGGCAGCAGTGAGTTGCACCGTCCCGGAGCATCAGCACACAAGCGTGTGCGTAACACAGGGTCCCCTGGGCCCTGGGAACACAGCAGTAAATGGCATAGACGGGCTGCCCTGAGGGAGCCCTGGTGCTCCAGGAATACCGCGCAGCCGAAAGGGGATTCGGTGGCTCCAAAATGAGGGCATGCTGCTGGTCCCGCCTCAGATCTGGCTGGACCCAGGTGCTCACGTGTCTCAGGGTTCCTTCTTGTCTGAACTGCTTCCCGGCCTATGTGGCTGTGTCCCCAGACAGCGGGGACGTTGTTGATGGGCAGCCCCAGACTGCATCTCCTCCACTTGGGGCATCGTGAATGAGGGTGGGTCTCTCCTACAGGGAAGCGTACTAGGCAAACGCTGACGCCCCCTACCCCAGGGACCCCTAAATGACACTGTTACGACCCACACGAGGTTTCCTCTTCCCTGAGATCTAGCTGTTCAGAAGCAGGTGGAACAGAGTCTGGAAGTGCTAGGCTGGGGGTGCCTGGGGCAAGGAGGCCTGGCTTCCAGACTGGACCTCCACAAGCCACTACTGCCCCTAAGAAGCCACTACTGCCCCCTACAGACTACAGTCTGCAGCGTGAGGACCCCCTTCCCATTCTGTGAAGGTTAGAGACAGGAAGGGCTCGAGGTCCAACAGATGGGGTATGAAGAGGTCCAGGGGCTGTCCTTTCATGCGGCTGTTGAAGGCACAGATGTTGGGGTGCAAGGTGGCAGGGGGCAGGCCAGCCTTGAGTTGTCAGGATGGTGTCAAACTGAGGGATGACCCACCTTCCTGTTTCCACTTCACCATCTTCCTCCTGATGTAGTGGCTGGGGGCGGGGGGGGGGGGGGGATGCACGCACAACTTCAGTGACCTTTCCTTCCAAGTTGCAGGGAACAGCCTAAGGCCACATCCTGCTTGCTTAACGGCGAGGACCCTCTCCTAAATCACCAGGCCTCCAGGATAGAGCCACATCAGCTTTTTAGGAAGTTCATTCTGACCACAGGGAGAAGTGCAGCCAGGAGGCCAGCAAGTGGCCAGTGGAGGGGAGAGTGGACATGGAGAGAGTGGGATCTTGATACTGGAGTGTAGGGTGGAGGGAGACCAGGGATGGGGGTCCCGAGACTCAGGGCTTCCGTCTGGGTAGGAGGCCCTTGGGTGTAGCCTCCCCATCTGCGCCCCATCCTCAACCTGCTGCCCCTGCCGCTGCCCGCTGCTCTCCACGCCATGACCACCGACTTCTCTAGGCTCGGGCCTCTCTCACCCTCCGGACCTGGTGGCCAGGATTACGCTGTGAAAATGTCCAGCGCAGCTTCCCATCACCCTGAGAGCAAAAATGAAATCCCTGCTGTGGCCCCACCCAGCCTGCCTCAACCCTCCTCCCTGACCACCTTCCCCCTTTCTTGTCCCTCAAGCCGAGCTCAGTCCCGGGGAGGCAGGACGGTCTGAAAGCTTGGCTCAGCTCCACTGGTGTCTCTCTCCAGGGGACTTCCTGACCTGTCCGGCTTTGTGCCCTCTCCCCACCCTAACCACCACCGGAAACTCCCTGGTTTCTCTCCCGGACCCTCCCCAGGAGGCAGCTTGGCCAGGACCCGCCAGCCTGGGGCCAGGTGGGCCGACGGGGGTGAATCCTGAGGGAGGGCCTCCATTCTGCCTGACTCACTGAGCCGGCCGGGTAGTCCACTCCGCTCTGGTCAGTTCCGACCACTTAGCCCGGATTTGGGGCAGGTAGGGGGAGGCCGGGCGCAGGCTCCCCTAGGGGCGGCACGACTCCACCCCCGGGTCGCGGAAGAAGGGCGGAGCCTGTCGCCCGGGGAACCTGCTTTGGTTGCGGGTGGGGGGGGGGAGGGGGGGAGCGCCCGCCTAGCGCGAACAAAGGCCGCCTCCTCTCCCCGCAGCCCCGGGCTCGGCGCGCCTCCGCCCCCCGGGAAGGCGGGGACTCTGGAGGAGGGGCGGAGCGGGGCGACACCGGTGTCCTCCCCCCACCACCGCCCGACCAGCACTGGCTCCCAGAGGGGAAACTGAGGCCAGGGATGGCTCCGGACTTGGCCTAAGTCACGCAAGGCTGGCCGGAGCGAGACTCGGATCGCTTTCTCTGTGGTTTCTTTTTTTTTTTTTTTAATTTTTTTTAACGTTTATTTATTTTTGAGACAGAGACAGAGCATGAACGGGGGGGGGGGAGGGGGGGGGGGGGCAGAGAGAGAGGGAGACACAGAATCGGAAGCCGGCTCCAGGCTCTGAGCTGTCAGCCCAGAGCCTGACGCCGGGCTCGAACTCACGGACCGCGAGATCGTGACCTGAGCTGAAGTCGGACGCTTAACCGACTGAGCCACCCAGGCGCCCCTCTTTGTGGTTTCTTGGCTCCCGCCAGAGTTGTTTTGTCTTATTTGGTTTTAATGTTTATTTTTGGGGGGCGAGGGGCAGAGAGAGAGAGAGGACAGAAGATCCCAAGCGGGCTCTGCGCAGGCAGCAGCAACCCGGACTGCGGGGGGCGGGGGGGGGGGGGGCGAACTCACAAACCCTGAGATCATGACCGGAGCCAAAGTCCCAGGCTTAACCCCCTGAGCCACCCAGCGCCCCCCACCCAGCCACCACCCCCCGCCAGGGTTTTGATTCGCTGGGCAGTTATGTCCGTTTGCCTGGCACTGCCTTGAGATGTCTTGTTTTAATTTGGTTGCCAATATTTAAAAATCAGGCGATTTCACGTAAGAACTCAGGTTTTAGTTTGTCTTTGAGAGGTGGGGGTTCGGGCCACGCAGAGCCTGATTTCCCACTTTTCCAGGAGGCTGCAGCCCAGACAGTACTCACTGCCCTCCCAACATAGAGGGCCAGGAGGCGTCTGTCCTGGGGACAATGCTGTCTGCGAACACGTATCACTTCAAAATGGAAAGTAACTACGCGGGTGCAGAGCAACAGACAGTCGCGGGAGGCCGTCTTGCTGGAATGAGGAACATCTCCCCCCCCCCCCCCCCCCCCCCCCCGTCAGTTACAGCAGCCTGCTCGAAATAATCCTTCCAGGCCAGGAGAGGAAACCAGGGAACGCGCTGAGCGCGGAGGCGTAACAGCGGTTACGCGCCAGAGGAGCTCTTCTGTACATAGGAAAGTCAGGGTGGGCTTCCTGGAAGAGGTGACAGCCGAGGGTGCGTTTAGAAGGAGGCAAGGTACCAGGAACCAGAAAGGACACACTTGGGGATAGCATTTGATGGGTGCAGCGCCTCCGAGGTCCCCTGGCGCTGCCGCTGTCCCTGGTCCTGACAGGGCTGGTTCCCCAGGCCCGCCCAGCAGCCACACTTCTCCCCAGGGGCGGCCGGACGGCGCCCAGCGGCCGGCTTCGGACCACGGAAGGTTCCCCGCGGAGGAACCACACGGCCAAGCCGAGAACGGCCTCCAAGGGAGAGGGAGGCCAGGCTGGCCCGGGATGCAGGGCGCCGCCATCTGCACACCCCAGAGGGGGACCCAGTCAAGTGTCCAGTTGTGATTAGGTAGCATTTTCTACATCGGTGGAAAAACCGCTCCCACAGCTTGATCTTGAGGGAGCAGGCTGGGGGGTGGGGGTGTCGTGCAGGGCCCGGAGCAGGAGCGGGGAGAGGAGGGATGAGCGAACCCGAGGTGCCGGCACCGGTGCGGGCAGGGGAGGGTGCGGGGAGCGGAGGCGGCCTGGCAGGGGCGGGGCGCGGCCGAGGGCCGAACGCGGGCGGACGCTGGGGCCAGTGCGGACCCCAGGAGGCAGAGGCGCCCCGGCCGCGACCCCGGGAGGGGAGGGCAGGGCTGGCTTCCGGCCGGCCGCCGCCCGGCAGGGGCAGGAAGCCGCGCGGCCGTCCCCGCGCACCCCCACCCCGGCCCCGCCCCGCGCCGCGCCCGCCGCCGCCTCCTCCCGCCGCCCTCCGTCCGCTCCGCTCGGGCTCGGGCTCCGGCGCGGGGCGGGGGCGGGGGCGGGGGCGGGGGCGCGGGGCGGGGCGCGGGCCGAGCGGCGGCCGCTTCGGACATGTCGGGCCCGCGCGCAGGCTTCTACCGGCAGGAACTCAACAAGACGGTGTGGGAGGTGCCTCAGCGGCTGCAGGGGCTGCGCCCGGTGGGCTCGGGCGCCTACGGCTCGGTCTGGTAGGGGCGGCGGGGAGGGCGGGGAGGGCGGGGAGGTGCGGGCGGGACGGAGTGCGCGCCCCCTCCCCTCCCTTGGCGAGGTTCCTGGCGTGGGGAGGGGCCTCGCCCTGCCTCCGCCCCCGGGCCGTTCACCGATCGCGGGAATGAATGGGGGGTCGGGGGCAGGAAGAAGGAAACTTTCCTACCGGACGCCGCTCCGGGTGAGGGAGAGGGGTCGTTCTCCCCCCCCCCCCCGGTCCCAGCCGGAGCACCCCCACCGGGCCCAAATCCTGCGGCGTCACAGCCGGCCAAAGGGCGGGTCTCCCGGGCCCCTAAATGTGCGAACAGGCGTCCAGGGTGCCACCCTCTCCCCCGTCAAGGGTTGGGCAGCTCTGGGGTCTGCCCCGTTCCTAGGATGGGTGGTCTTGTTTGCAAAAGAGAAAGCCCAACTTGAGGGAGGGCAGGACCCCTCCCCTTACATTGGCTTCAAAACTCCCCTGGGTCCTGCCCCCTCCCCTGTTTTCCAAAGGGTCTCAGACTCTGGATGGGGCTCAGGCCTGATCAGAGAAGCCTACCATTCCCCCTGCAGTGCTTGTGGGGGTCTACCCCTGCTCCATTGTTGCCCCCACCAAGAGAGCTCAGACCACAGCCCCACAGTTGAGCCCTGGGGCCCTGACAGAGGACAGAGTCTGGAAGTGGGAGACAGGGTTGGGGGTTTGGCTGAGACCTGTGTGGGGCTGTGGAGGGACTGGGGGTGGGGCTTAAGGTGAGGTGGTTCCAGGTGGTGGGGGTGCAGTTACAATACCTTCAGGCTGAGTGTGGATGTGGATGTTGAGAGGTGCTCCCCCCAAACCCAGTGGGGTCCTTACCAAGGCCTGAGCTGGTGGCTGCCGTCCACTGAGGGGGGTCTTAGGTGGGGAGGCCAGAGCCCCTCGGGATGGGGCTTTACTCCTGGCTCTGACAGAAGGTTACCAGTGGCACTTCCTGAACCCCTCCAGAGTCCCAGTGCTGTAAGGGCTGGTGTAAGGGCTCGGCACCCCCCACCCGCACCTCCCATCTGCAGTCATCCGCCAGCTTGCCAGAATCCGCAGGCTGGCCATTTCAGCTGGTCCAGCCTCTGGCCTCTGACTTCATCTCTAAGACCTCAAGGGCAGGAAGAGGGTCAGGGATGATGCGTTAGTGGCCCCGCATAGAGTCTTCGCTGGATTCACCTCTCAACTGGAGCCACCTTCGGGGGTCCCTAGGGGGGGCCAGCTCCCTGAGCGAGGCCTGGGTCTCTCCCCATTGCTCTGTTGCCCCGGTGCAGGTGACGGCCCTCTCCTGGGCTCCCACGGTGAAGCTGGTGACCTAGTGCCAATTCTGTGTCACCAGATTGTGCAGACAGCACTGGGGGAAAAGGTCCGCTGCCCCACATGAGGAGCCACTCCCCTGCTTGCCTCCCCAGAAGTGACTTGGACCTTCCCCAGCAGGCGACAGGCTGGGGGAAGGGGCCTGGGTGCCCCAGGCACCTGGCTGGCTCTCCTCCACCACCACCTGGGCCCATGAGCATCCTGTCTGTGCACACTCGTTCCTGGGGGAAGCAGGGTCCTAGAGAGTGGAGGTAAACTGGGAGAGAGGGAAGGTCTGGGCGTCGGTGACCAAACAGTCTTGGTAAAGGCATGGCTGTTAGCACGGCTCCAGTGCTGGGGGCAGTGGGACTCTGAGAGGGTGGGGGTGACAGACTATTTGCATTTGGAGATGATGCCAGTGACCATTTTGTCTCTGCTGAGGAAGAGTAGGTGGGTGAGGCTGTGAGGAGCTGGGGAGTGGAGTGGGGGTCCAGATACCACCCTCTGTCGAACATTTCGTGTTGTCCAGTTTTTCATTCTTAAAAAACAATAATCCAGTAAACACCCTTGGCCAGTTTTTTGTCCATATTTTGAATATTCAGAGGCGTTGGGGGTCCAGGGGCTTTGGAGGTGGCTCTGGAACCACCTGGGGAGCCCCCCCCCCCCCCGCCCCCATGCATGGGCCCACAGGGGAACAGGAGAACAATTTGCAGTGGTTGTTTTCCCGGCCTGGTCATTGGAGACCCTCCCCCAGCCTCATGCTGAGTTGGGGGAGAAGATCCGGGTCCTGCTCTAGGACTCCCAGGTGGGGGCAGGCCAGGACCTTGTGGGCCTGAATACTGGTGGGAAGGGGCGGGCTGGAGGGTGCGATCCGGCCCAGAGGAGGCTCAGAGGAGAGGCTTTCCAGGCCGGTCAGGGGCTGGCTGCACCTGGTGCACCCTAGGGGTCCTCCGAGCAAAAGTGCGCTCAGAGGGCGAGATTAGGCCCAAAAGGAGCAGGGCCTGGGGGCGCCCAGCTGGGTCCCCCCTCTGCGCCCGCGCTGCCTCACTTGCCCGCCTTGCAGCTCGGCCTACGACACGCGGCTGCGCCAGAAGGTGGCAGTGAAGAAGCTGTCGCGACCTTTCCAGTCTCTGATCCACGCGCGGAGGACCTACCGCGAGCTGCGGCTGCTCAAACACCTGAAGCACGAGAACGTGAGCAGAGAGCCCTGGGGCGGGTCAGCGGGGCGGGGTGGGGCGGGACGGGGCTCCCCGGGCGGGGCAGGCCTGACTCCCGCCCCCCTCCCAGGTCATCGGGCTGCTGGACGTGTTCACGCCGGCCACCTCCATTGAGGACTTCAGCGAAGTGTGAGTGGCAGCCACCGTGGCAGCTGGGCGGGAGCTTGTATGGGGCGGGGGGGGGGGGGGGGCTGTCCTGACCCCTGACCCCTCCCAGGTACCTGGTGACCACCCTGATGGGCGCCGACCTGAACAACATCGTCAAGTGCCAGGCGCTGAGCGACGAGCACGTCCAGTTCCTGGTTTACCAGCTGCTGCGCGGGCTCAAGGTGGGCGCCACGCAGGTGGGCGCAGGGTGGGATGTGGTGGCCACAACCTGACGCTCGCCCCGTCTCCCCCTTGCAGTACATCCACTCCGCGGGGATCATCCACCGGGTAGGTGTGGCCACCGGGTGAGGGCCGGGGCTGGCGCTGCCCTGCTCCTGCGCTCACGCCCTGCCTGCCCCACAGGACCTGAAGCCCAGCAACGTGGCTGTAAACGAGGACTGTGAGCTTAGGGTGAGCTGGCCGTGCGGGCGGGGCGGTCACCCTGCTGGCCGGCAGAGGGGGCCTGCCTGGAGGCACTGACAGGCCTGGTGGTCACTCTAGATCCTGGACTTTGGGCTAGCCCGCCAGGCTGATGAGGAGATGACCGGCTATGTGGCCACCCGCTGGTACCGCGCGCCTGAGATCATGCTCAACTGGATGCACTACAACCAGACAGGTGATGTCAGCCCATATGGGGGCACACGGGTTGTGTTGGACCAGGGTGGGCAGGCAGGCCAGGGCCTGGGGAGGGTGGGGGCTTATGGGGCCAAAGGCCAAGGACCTTGCGGGGGGGGGGGGGGAGTGCTTGTGTCCAGCCTTGGGGACAGGCAAGGTTTGGGACCGTCGTTCCAAAACAGACCTTACAGGTACTGAGCACAGCAGGTCTTGGGCTAACTCCTCCCCCTCCCAGGGTTGGGTCTAGAGGAGTAAGCGGGCTGCTGTCTTTGGGCCCGGGTGTGACCGAGAGGCCACTGGGCTGGCACTGTCCGGACAGCCCCCTGATTCTCTGAGGGGGGCTTGGGGAGGGCAGGCTAATGGAGACTCCTTCGCCAACAGTGGACATCTGGTCTGTGGGCTGCATCATGGCTGAGCTGCTCCAGGGAAAGGCCCTCTTCCCAGGAAATGACTGTATCCTTGCCCCAGGCTGGGTCCCTTTCTGCTGGGTGGGTCTCAGGGGATGTGGCACTGGCCCTTTCTGGCTGGTCTTGCCTCCTCTGCCCCCCCCCCCCCGGTGTAGGAGAGCAGGTTTGGGGCAGTGTCCCAAGGTCTGGGATCTGGGGGCTGGGAAGGGTCAACTCCTGGCCAGTGGGCATTTCCTCAGCCAGGCAGACATCGACCAGCTGAAGCGAATCATGGAGGTGGTGGGCACGCCCAGCCCTGAGGTTCTAGCAAAAATATCATCGGAACACGTGAGTCACCAGCTCCCGGCTCCTTCTGCTAACCATGCCCTCAGGTACTCTGGGGGGAGGGGCTCTGTGGGAGTAGACCAGGGAGCCTGTGGGGAGCAGGGGTCACAGCGGAATGCAGCCTGAGGCAGCGCCTGACCCCTTAAGGGAGAAACAGGTGAACAGGGAAGCCGGTCCTTGGGGCATGAGGGACAACGAGGGCACAACCCCAGCACTAACCAACAGTGCCCTTGCCCAGAGCAGTGGGGCGACACCAGGCCCCGGGGCTCCAGGCATCGAGAGCCAAGTGGCGTGCTCGAGCCGCTAACCCCCAAGTGGGAGATGCTTCTGGTCTGTGCATGTTCTTGTCCAGGCCTGTTGGAGGGAATGAGTCTGGGGGCTTCTCTCAGCAAGCGCCTGCCTGGCTTGGGGCCAGGGGAGGGAGGGTGTGAGCAGCCCCCTCAGGCCCTTCCTCTGTGCCCCCAGGCCCGGACATACATCCAGTCCCTGCCCCCCATGCCCCAGAAGGACCTCAGGAGCATCTTCCGTGGAGCCAACCCCCTGGGTGAGGATGCGCCCTGGGTCTGGGCTGGGCTCCACGTCTGGCCCTAGATGCCTAACTGACCACCCCCCTTCCACTGGCCGCTCTAGCTGTGGATCTCCTGGGAAGGATGCTGGTGCTGGACAGTGACCAGAGGGTCAGTGCGGCCGAGGCCCTGGCCCATGCCTACTTCAGCCAGTACCACGACCCCGACGATGAGCCCGAGGCTGAGCCCTATGATGAAAGCGTTGAGGCCAAGGAGCGGACCGTGGAGGAGTGGAAGGGTGAGCTTGAGGAGGGCTGGGTGGGAGAGGTGGAGCCCAGGGCCTGAGGGCTTCATTCCCCCGGAGGCTAGGAGTTGCCTGCTTCCTTCTGGAAGTGTTCTAGTTCCTCCCAGAGCGCCGCCCCCCCCCCCTCCAGGGTGGGGCAGGTAGAGATGGGGTGAGGGGTGTCCAGCAGGGACCTGGGGGGCGGGCAGCACAGGGCAGACTCCGGAAGGAAGGGGGGGCGGGCAGCTGAGGCTGCCGTCGGGGTGACGGGCTGGGGTAGCAGGGGAGACGGGCCAGCCACCAGCGACCGCAGGAGCTCACCCTTTCCTTGGCTCCCCAGAGCTCACCTACCAGGAGGTCCTCAGCTTCAAGCCCCCGGAGCCGCCGCAGTCACCTGGCAGCCTGGATATTGAGCAGTGAGGGGAATGTGCCGGCCGGCCACTCGAACTGCAGGATTCCCTCAGCCTGCCGGATTCCCACGAGGAGTGCCTCCCAGCACCTCTGTGGCCAGCAGGCCCGACCCTAGCCTGGGACCCCTCGCCTGCACACCGCTCCTCGTGGGCAGTCCTCGTATGCATGTGAACGCACAGAAGCGTGCCTGTGTGCAAGCCACTGGGGCAGGAGTCTAGGCAGAGCGTCCTTGCTCCCCCTGCCTCCTCCCAGCAATCTGGGTCTCCCTCAGGACCTCACCTGGATGCCATAAGGGGTCCCTCTGGGGAGTGTGTCTGTCTCCAGATCTCCTGAGTCCCAGAGGACTGTCTCTGGAGGGCCCCCTGGAGACTGAAGTGGGGGTCTCAGTTGTCAGAGCTTCTCAGCCCCCAAGTACGGCGCTACTCTGGAAAATGCGGAGCCCCGAGTCTGAAAGCTGGGCGGGGTCTTTCCTGGAGGCTGGCAGGGTAGGGACGGCCACCAGGTATCAAATCAGAAAGTCATTCTGGAGCCGTGCGTTCACCTGTGCTGTGTGTGGCACGTGTGCACTAACGTGTGCTCCTGGTACCTACGTGTCAAGGCGTGTGCAGGCACGTGTGAATCCGTGGCTGCCTGAGGGGAGGGCCAGCTTCCATGACCAGCAAGAAGCTTGAACGGAGGTGGCCGCACTGTCACTTCCCCTTCCCTCAGTGCCCGCTGTAGGGGTGCAGGGGTGGTGGTGCTGCTGCTGAGATCCCGTGTGTACCGTTCGAGGGGCTCAGGCGGGCGGCGGCGTCCAGTGGACAAAAGCCAGCGCTTTCTCCTTGTCTGTGGGGGCTGCTGCAGGTGCTTCTAAGGTGTGAAGAGCTGGTTGGCACAGGGGGCTCCAGCCTGGAGGGGGCGGGGGGAGGGGGCACACAGCAGTGCAGACTTGGACTCAGGCTCCGGACCTTGGCCCAGAGCTCTGCACGCTCTACCTCTGTCCACCTGGCCCTGCCACTGAGAGCCGGGGGTTCTGGTCTGTGGGTGACCCTCATCCTCCCTTCTTCCAGGATGGAGCTGATCTAGTAAGCTCTGGACACGAACCTGCTCAACATGTTGGGGGTGTGGGTCCTCCGTCGAGGGGCTTCTCTGTGGGGTGGTGGCACCCTATGCAGGAGCTGGTGACCTCCCACCTTCCAGAGGCCTCAACGTCAAGTGCCTGCACCAGGGTTTCACAATAAAGGGGTTCTCTCTCACTCGGCTTGTGTCCCAAGTCTCCCGGCCCCGCTGCCTGGCTGTCCGCACTGCCTGGAGTGGGTCGCTGGCTCTGTGCACCACATCCCCAGCTGGCCTGGCCCCACCAGACCCCGCACTGCCTCCATCCCTTGGGTCTCCAGGCGGACAAGCAGCCATCGCCGGCATAGCACCCTCCCTGCTCCCCAAGAGCTCAGGGGGACCGGGGTGGGGTGGACTGGGTTCTCCACCCAGGCTAATGGGTTCTGAGGAGGGACAAGGCAGGATGGCCGCCCACAGATGGACCCCAGCTGCCTTGCTGAGGAATGCATTGGGCGGGCTCAGCTTCTGGCCCAGATGCAGACCTGTGCTGCCTTTCAGTGGTCAGGGAGGCTGCTGGGGGACAATCGGGGGTCTCTGGGAGCAAAGGCCTGTCCTTGCTTGGAACTGCGTGAAGCGGGTGTGTGTGGGGGGAATAGCTTCTTTAAGGGGAAAGAGACCACCTGCTCTCAGGACACACTTGCACTGCAGTTCAACGGAGGAAAGGCACTGGCCTCAACAAGGACAGTCGTGCCCTTGCCCTGGGCCTTGGGGGTGGAGACCATGTGGGAGTGAGGCCTCCAGGGGCCTGGTCAGTATGGCTACTGGGCCTCAGGTTCTGGGGAACCCCTGGAAACCAAGCGAGGCTGGGTGGGGGGTAGGGGATGGGAGAACTGGGACACGTGCCACCTAGGGAAGCCGACCAGACGAGCAGACCCCTGGACCCCACCCCGGGGAGTAAGAAGGCCAGCTAGGGGCCTCCTGGAGGAGGCAGGTGGAGTGCCACAGGCAGCCCAGGGCATGAAGGGCACAGGTGGCTGTGGCTCCAGTGACCCCGGGCTGCTCCCACTGACTAGTCTCCAGTCCTGGGTGCTGCAGATCACCAGCCCGCAGCGCAGGTGCAAAGCTGCTCTGGCCGCCTCTGAGCTGCTGATTCATGGCGGCAGCGGCCCGCGGGGCACAGAGGGAGGGGCAGGGGGCCTCGGGGATCCTGTTACTCCACTGGTTCTCAGGCCTAGGTTTCTGGGTGGAGGAGGTGGAGGAGGGGGCTCTGTCCTCCAGGAGCATCTGGTCCAGGATGTGGCCAGACATGGAAGGACGCTGCCCCCATCGAGGGTTAAAGAGGGCGCAGAGAGCCCAAGTGGGGCCCTCCTTCACCCCCGGGGGTCAAGCACAACTTTCTGGAGAGGGTGGAGAGGCTCAGACCAACCTTGAGACAAACCGGAGGGAGTAAGCTGGGCAGAAGGGGGGACGGACAAAGGGACTTGCAAATGCTGGGAGCAGGCTTTCCCACTGGGTGGGTGGGTGGGGGGGGATGGAGAGGAGGGGGTTGGGAGGTGCACAAGGGCCCAAGGGGGGGACCCTACAGGAACAACTTCTCTGGCTCCTGGGGTCGGGAGGTCACAGGGAGGGGTGTTGGGGATGCAGCCTAAGTTTGGGAAACGGAACCAGCTCCTCCACAGGGAAGGGGATGCCGGCAATTGGAGGGTTGGGGGGAAACCCCATACTGGGACAGGATGGTCAGCCCCAGGGGAGGGGCGTGTCCTGCAAGGTGGGCAGCAGACTTGCGGAACGCGGAGCTCAGCCCGGTGGGAGCGGAGGGGGGCTCAGGGCTGGGGGACCAGGTCGGTGGGGTGGAGTTGGTGAGGCGGGTGGACAGTGACCTGCGGCTGGGAATAAGAGGCCCTCCGTCGGGGCCCAGCTCCCCGGGGGCGTGGCTACTGGGGAGGAGCCGGGAGCCCCAAGGCGCTAAGGCTGAGACACCGCCCGACCCGGGCCGGGGGAGTCCAGCTCCGGTGGGGAGGCGGCGGGGGCCTCCGGCGGAGTGCGTTCGGGCGGGCACTGCCCTGCGGGGCGGCGCTCCCCCGTCCCCGGCCGGCCCTCCCCCGCCGCGGCCGCCTCGGGTTTCCGCAGGGGCCGGAGGGCGGGCGGGGGCGTCACGTGCGCGCGGCCCGGGGGCCGGTTGGTCGGCGGGCAGGGGAGGGACCGCGCGCTACCCCGGGCCCGGGCTGGGGTCGGGCCGGGGTCGCGCGCTCCCGACAGCCGGGAGGGCGGCGGCGGGAAAAGGGGAGCGAGCCGGGAACCGGAGGACCCGGGCGGCGGCCCCGGGCGCGCGCCAAGGGAGTCCCGCCGATCCCGGGTGTCCCCCCCCCCCCTCCCACCGGTCCTCGGGGCGCAGCGCCCACGGGGTCTGCGGCGGGGGGCGGCGCCCGGGGCTGCCATGAGCTCCCCGCCGCCCGCCCGCAAGGGCTTTTACCGCCAGGAGGTGACCAAGACGGCCTGGGAGGTGCGCGCCGTGTACCAGGACCTGCAGCCCGTGGGCTCCGGCGCGTACGGCGCCGTGTGGTGAGCGCAGGCCGGGCGGGGCGGCCGGCGGGCGGCGGGGGCGCGCGGCGGGGGCGGGCCGGCCTCCCGCTCAGCGGTGCGCCCCGCAGCTCGGCCGTGGACAGCCGCACCGGTGCCAAGGTGGCCATCAAGAAGCTGTACCGGCCCTTCCAGTCCGAGCTGTTCGCCAAGCGCGCCTACCGCGAGCTTCGCCTCCTCAAGCACATGCGTCACGAGAACGTGAGTCGCGCTGGTCCCCGCTCAGCTGGGCTCGGGGCCTCCTCGTCCATCCGTGCGAGTCCTGCCCTGGGAGGCTGAGGCCCTGGTACCCAGCCCCTGGGCGACCCCGCCCTTGTGGCAGGGCGGACGTGCGGGATCAGGGCGTTGTACGCCACGATGCTGGTGGGGCTCCACGTGCTGAGGGCAGGCAGGGCCCCCCCCGCCCCCTTTCTGAGAGAGACTGCTTCCCCAGGCTCCAGTCCTCGCTGCTAGGCCAGGCCCTGCCAAGGGCTTAGCTCCTTGGCTCGCTCCTGGGACCACATCTGGCTCCTCAACCCAGATCCCAGTCAGGGGACGGTGGCTTGCCCAGCCCAAGGGCATCCTCCAGGCCTCACCCCAACCCTGCCCCCAGCCGGAGCCTGGAGGTGAGAGAGGACACAGTCATCCTAGAGGCACCAGCCTCTTCCCTCTCCCCAGGCATCCTCCACAGCTGCACCCCAGGCCCCCTTCTGCACCCGTGGGGTCCCTGTCCTGCGCAGTCTGCTCCAGTCCACCGCCCCAGCCTCGGTTCAGGGGTGCAGAGCTAGTCACCGAGCAGGAGTTGGCATGCCGGCATTGTCACCTCAGAGCCCTGGGGTGTCCGGGGGTGATGGGGTTTACAGAGCTGGCGTGTGGAGGGCACTAGGCAGTGGCCAGCGCAGAGACGCCTCCTTCTGTGCCGGGAGAGGGCAGGTCTGGGTCCCTTCTCTCTCCTAGGGGAGCCCCCGTTGCTTCTCGATGTCCTTCCTGTGGCCCTGAACTCTGTCCCTCCCACACCAGCCATTCCTGCCTCACCCCTAGTTTGGACTGCTGGTGTGAGTACTCAGACCCTGGGCTAATCATGCTCCTGATGGTGTGGCCCCTCCTGGATCATCAGAGCCATCAGCCTCCTTCGGGGAAAATGAGTCCCACGTCCACCAGGAAACTTGTCCCCTTGACACTGGGTCCTTCATTCACTCTGACTTTCCCTCTCTGCCCTTGGCCCTTCCCGGGGCGGGGGGGGGGGGGGCGGACAGGGGCAGAATCCATTTGGGACGGACAGCAGCCCAGCGCTGCCCTCCCTACCTTCTGGTTACACCCAGTCATGCCCAGGTTGGTTCCCATGAAGGCAGACCCATCTCCTCAAGGCTGCGTACTCCTCCCCAACTGCCCCCCTCTCCTGCCTGCCCTGCCCATTCCCCAAGGTCTCAGGGCTTTCCTTCAGTTGCTGGGCCCCCTGGCCCAATCCCCCCCTCTGTGCCTTCCCAGCTGAGCTCCCAACCCGCTAGCAGCCAGCTGCCGCTGCCTGCATGGTGCCTGAACGCAGCTAGGAGGCTCAGCCCATCGTAAACCCATTTTCCTACAAGAACACTGAGGCTATGAGGGGCTGGGTGCCATGGCGGGTCCCACCCTTCCACCCACGCTTCGGGCCTTCTCCCTCTCCTTCCCTGCACTTTAGGCCAGAATCCACGCCGCAGAGGTACGGAAGTCTCCATCAACCTGATGGACCCTCCTTACACTTGGGGACCCTGTCCTCTGTCCTCTTCTTGCAAAGACACTGTCCTCATTCCCTAGTACTTGCCTGCCTCCAGGCCCTCACTGGACCTCCCTCTCTGTCCTCTCCTTCCCTGTCCCCATGGCTCTGGCTGGCGGCTCTGAAGGCCATCTAGCCGTCCCTCCACCTTGTGTCCACTCTTGCCTCACTCCTGTCTGTCCCCATACAGCACACAGAGGGACTCACTCAGCATCACACCTATTTAAACCCTTTCTCGGCAGCTCTTAGGATCGAAGCCAAACCTTCACCTGGCATGCAAGGGCCTACTTGGGCTCCCTCGGGCCTCTCCTTGGCTGCTCCCTGGCCTGGGCCTCGGCCACCTGGCCTTTCTCCCCGTGTTCCTCAAACGCTTGGAGTGTTCTCCCTTCTACCTCGGCCCCCATTTGCATGGCCTATACCAGGGGTCCTCCCTCCTGGCACATCCAGCTGCCCCTCTGGCCACTAGGATGTACAAGCTGCCCAGGGACCTGCGGGGCTGGGTCTAGCTGTCAGCTCGATCATGGTGCTGTCAGCCTGGGCCTCTCCAGCGGAAACTAGGCTCCCTGGTGGACCTGCTGGGGGCTGGCACTCCCCTGGGGGGCTGTCCCACCCTGGTCTCGAGTCTTCCATGGAGACAGGAAGAGGGGGACAAAGGGCCAAGGGGCTGGAGCTCCTTGGGTGGCTGGGAGCTGACCCAGACTTGGGGCTGCCCCTCCCCCAGAGGATTCCTGTGGTCATCACTCAAAAATAGCCTGTGTCTATGGGCATGTGTGCCAGCGCTGGGTTGCGTGGCCAACAGACAGAGCCAGGCCCTGTGGACAGTGGGAAGGGACGGGGACATCTGTAGGGGGCTTTCCTGCTCAGAGCACAGTGCCAGCCTCGGGGGTTTGCCTGAACCCCCATGCCCTCCACTGTGCCCCCATCCCACCTGTCACTCTGGCCTCCTCCCCAGGTCATCGGGCTGCTGGACGTGTTCACTCCTGACGAAACCCTGGATGATTTCACAGACTTGTGAGTGCTGTCCTGGGAGGGCTGGGCAGGGCAGAGGGGTGTTGGGTTGCTCTTGGGTGCTGACTCGGGCTCTGTGTTGGCATGTGGGCCTGTCCCTGCGGCCCAGCGGGGTCGGGATGCACACCGCCCACCCCTTCCCCACACCACAGTCCACCCCCTGCCACGCACCCCTGGGACCCACGGCACTGGCGCAGCTGGGTGCAGCCCGGGCCTCCTTGGACCACGCCTGGCACGGGCTGTCCAGTGCTGGAGGTGTGAGCGTTGGACCTGCGTCGGTTAGCCAGCAGGCCCCGTGCTCTGGGACCCTGGCGTCAAGTATGTGGCTTTGTAACTGGAGCTGCTGACCTTTGCTGGCAGGCAGGGGAGGGGCGGCAGGGGGCCTGCCTGTGTCTGCCATCCCTGGATTCGTACTGTCGTCGGCCAAGGCTGGGGGCTGAGCCTGGGAAGGGCTGAGGACAGGCTCCTTGCCGTCTGACCTTGCAGAGGTCGAGGACACACATAGGCCTCAGTGTCCTGGCGAGGTGTTAAGTGTCTCTGCTCTGTGTCTCTCTCCCTCCACCTACAGGCCCAGCCTGCTCCTCTGAGCCACAGCCTGTGTCCTCCTGTCCCCACCCCTGCCCACAGGCACTTCCCTCCTTCCTCTTGCACCCTCTTCTGTCTGTGATCCCTGGTGCTCCCTAGACCCTAGCCTCCACGTGGCCCTGCAGGAAACCCCAGAACACGGTCCTGACCCACCTGACATTCTGGGGCAGGTGTGCGTTGGGAAGGTGGGTGGAGCCTGGTGCTGCACTGTGGAAGGTAGAAGGTGCTGCCAGGCGATCCCCAGGGACTCCAGGGTCTGAGCCTAGGCCCAGGGGGTGTGATGCCCACTGTCCGCACCCACCCCGGTCCCTGCAGTTACCTGGTGATGCCGTTCATGGGCACCGACCTGGGCAAACTCATGAAGCACGAGAAGCTGAGCGAGGACCGAATCCAGTTCCTTGTCTACCAGATGCTGAAGGGGCTAAAGGTGGGAGCGCACAGGGGTGCTGCAGGAGGGGCAGAGCCCCCCAGGCCAGGCCGGGGCCAGGGTGGGATTGCTCGTCCGTGGTTCTGAGGTCCCAGAGCTGACTGCCACTGACCCTCTGTCTGTCCCCATAGTACATCCATGCTGCTGGCATCATCCACAGGGTGAGTCCTGGTGCTGGGTGGGAACTTCCTGTGGCCTGTAGGTGTGGGAGGGGCCTGACTGCCAGGAGCCTCCACTGCTGGCCTGTGAGGGGGCAAGATGGGGCCAGTGGGGAGTGTGTGCGAGGCTCACGCACAGCTGTGGGGGCCTGGGTACCTCTGTCCTTCTTGGAAGGGCATCCGGGTGGGGATGGCCGAGTCTGGCTGCCCCCCATTCAGGTGTCCGGGCTCTGGCCCTGGTGTGGTGGGAGGGGCTGCTCGCCCACCTTTCTTGTGCCCCCAGGACCTGAAGCCTGGCAATCTGGCAGTGAATGAGGACTGTGAGCTGAAGGTGTGTGTTGGTTGGGATGGGCGGGGGGGGGGGGGGGGGGGGGGGGGGGGGGGGGGCATCTCTCCCCGCCTGTCCATCTGCCTGTAGCCCTGGGCCCTCAGGCCTGGGGGAGTGTTGGCTCGAGCCCAGGCAGAGGGACCAGACCCCAGCCATCCAGGCCATGGCTGGCAGCTGACAGGCAGATGGGCCCTGGGGAGGCACTTGATGCACGGGGAATGGAGGGCCGAAGTGGGCGCACTCTCACACCTGATTAAGGTGAAGGGCGGGAGGTGTCCCCGGTCCTCCATACCTGAGCCAGCATAGGGCCGAGGGGGCCCCTGCAAAGCGCTGGCCAGGTCCTGGGGTCAGCAGAGAGTAGAGGAGCAGGGAGAGGAGACCCATGGGAGTGCCCGCTCCTGAGGGTAGGAGAAGGCAAGGTCGGGTGGGGCTGGCGGCACTGGCCATGGGGAGGAACTCATGGAGAGGCCATGACCTCAGGCCCTGGAGGGTTGGCAGAGGCCCCGGTGTGCCCGGTGCTCCTGGGTCATAGGCTGGCCCACCTGCTCCCCGGGGGCCGTATTGCCCCACCTTCCTGATTCTGACTATAGATCCTGGACTTCGGCTTGGCCAGGCAGGCCGACAGCGAGATGACTGGGTACGTGGTGACCCGGTGGTACCGTGCACCTGAGGTCATCTTGAATTGGATGCACTACACCCAGACGGGTGAGAATGCCCAGAGACGCAGGGCCACCCTGGCCTTGCCCACCTTCTTCCCTTGGGGAGGCTGCTGACCTGGGATGGGATTGGGGCGAGGGTGTGGCAGGCTGGATGGCCCCTATGTCCACGTCCCCCTCCCGTGTCTGTGTCCCCCGCCCCCCTCCCTGGCCCACAGAGCCCTGATGCAGGGGCTTCTGTCTCAGTGGACATCTGGTCAGCGGGCTGCATCATGGCAGAGATGATCACAGGGAAGACGCTGTTCAAGGGCAGTGACCGTATCCTACACTTGTGGGGCGTAGGCTGGGTCTGGGGGGGTGCTGGGCATGCTGCCCCAGCCAGGTGGGGGGGTGCGCCCTGCTCTCTGGCCCCGTGCTGTGCTCCTCATCTCAGCACAGACCTGGACCAGCTGAAGGAGATCATGAAGGTGACAGGGACTCCTCCCGATGAATTTGTGCAGAGGCTGCAGAGTGCCGAGGTCAGTGGGGAGCTGGGCGGGGGCTGGAGGGGCTGGGCCCGGGCCTGTGGGTTGGCCCCTTACCCTTTCTTCCTTAAAAGGCGAAGAACTACATGAAGGGCCTCCCCGAGCTGGAGAAGAAGGATTTTGCCTCCATCCTGACTAACGCAAGTCCTCTGGGTAGGGCTGGACTGGGGGGTGGGGTGGGGTCAGTGACCAGGGCGCTGGGGCCTGCGACCCTCCCTAACCAGTTCTCCCCGCAGCTGTGAACCTCCTGGAGAAAATGCTGGTACTGGATGCAGAACGGCGGGTGACTGCGGCCGAGGCGCTCACACACCCCTACTTCGAGTCACTGCAGGACACGGAGGATGAACCCAAGGCCCAGAAGTACGACGAGTCCTTTGACGATGTGGATCGCACGCTGGACGAGTGGAAGCGTGAGTGGGGGGCTCTGGGCAGGGCCTGTGCCTGGGCTCTGAGTCCTGGGATGCAGGTCAGCTGAGGAACACAACAGACTCAGAGGGCAGTGGGGCTTCTAGGTCAAGGTGACCTCTGGCTGGAGCTGAGGGATGAAAGAATGTTCCTGGCAGGAGGTTCGGCACAAACAAGAGCGGGAGGGGAGTTCTGGAAGTTGCAGGAGGCAGCTCTCAGCTCAGGGCCGTTGTGAGCACTTGGCTTCTCCCGGCCCTGCCGGCCCTGCCCAATGCTGCCCGCATCCTTCCCATGTCCTGGCCATTCTGGAGCCCCTCCACTCCCACTCATCCCCCAAGCCTCCACTCTTACCTCTTGAACTCGTCCTTGCCTCTCTGCCCTTTTCAGGACCCCTCCCACCTGCACAACTCACACCTCTCATGTCCTGCCAACAGCAGAAGCCCCCCACCCCCAGCCCCAGCCAGCCCCCTCACCACCCCTCGCCTGTTCCTCCAGTCCCACTGAGCAGTTCAGATGTACCTGTAACTGCTCTGTACTGCCAGGCTGGCTGTTGCCTTACACTAAGGGCCCTTCCCTTCCTCCCTGAGGGCCAACCAGCAAATATTAAGCCTCAGGCTGGGCTCAGGGACACCTGCCAGGTCCCCAGGCCTCCCTCTGCTGTGGTCCTGAAGCCCTGTGCTGGAACTGTCTTGGCAGAATGGCAGGCAGTGAGGGCTGGGCTTGGTGTCCTTCTCTTGGTGGCTGCAGGACCAGCCTGGAGGGTGCTGGGATGTCCGAGGGCAGCGGTTAGCACTGCTGGGGCCGTGGCACATGGTGGCCACTGTGTCCTAGGCCCCATCTTGGCTCTGCCTCAGACATAGGGCCTTGGTCCTACACACGGGGGTCAGGGTGGGACTGGACTGGTGGTTCCCAAATCACGTTCCTTAAGGCACGGGGTGCTTGTAACTCTCAACAGAGCTCCGCCTTTGGTTGTGCTGTTTTGTGCTTTTAAGTTTCGTTCAGTTTGGGGAAAGTTTTCTGCTGCTAAAAAAGATAACATGAAAACCACGGGCCACAGGCTCCTCTCTGTGGTCCCCACCCACACAGACTGTGGTAAGAGATTTTACTTTTACTATAGACCATGGGGAACACGTGACCTGTTTGTGGCTAAGCCCCTGGTCAGGAATGCAAACTCTCATCGCCTCCTGTTTCCCTGGGAACAGCCAGCTTCACATAGACCTTCCGTGTATGGGTTGAGCCCTGTGTTAGGATCAGATGAAGGGCCTAGGAGGCACCACAGGGGGCGGGAATACATCCATGCCACAGGCAGGGCAAACCACAGATCGTCTGCTCTAAATGCACAGTGTTTCCTGAACTGGGCTCTGGAGGAGCAGAGTCCCCCAAACAGGTGCTCCACTGGCCAGGTGAGCCTGGAAACAGTGAGGTAGGCTGAGCAGAACCTGTCCCGCTGCAGACTGGCCAGAGGAGAAGCAAATCAGGCTTTCTCCTTCCTTTGGGATGGCTTGCTCTGGGGACAGGGGACAGGACCACTAGGCAAGGAGGGCAGATGCTGTGGGTGGTGGGAATTCCCCTCGTTTAAGTTTCTATGGATAGTCTCGATCCAGAAATCGAGGTGTGCCCTGCTGGGGCCCTGAGTGGCTCCGCTTGAGTAGACACATTGATTTACATTGCCAGGACAGCCTCTGCTCACTGCAGAAGGCTGCGGGGCCAGGGCCTGTCTGGCCACGCCAGGGGCAGTGGGTTTGGGTTACAGGAGCTCCTTCAGGGTGGATGGGCACAGGTGGGCTGAGAGTGGCCGTAGCCTCGGATGAAGTGGCACCTGCACTCCAGCAATGACCTCTGGCCCTGATGTTTTTGGGGACTGGCTGGGCCCCTAGGTCAATGGCTAACAGCCTGTGCTCTAGCGCCGGGGAGCTCTTCCCACCCCTACCCTGAGCCGCCCCTCACAGGACTCAGTGCTGGTCGGGGCGGGTACCAGTGAGCTGGGCCCAGTGTTCTTCCTGGGTCACTGGCTTCTGCCTTTGGTGTGAATTGTAGGAGCTGATTCTGAAGGGTGATGGGGCCCCTTCTCCCGTGATGATCTGTCTCCCTCACCCCACCCCAGGTGTCACATATAAGGAAGTGCTCAGCTTCAAGCCTCCCCGACAGCTGGGGACCAAGGTGTCCAAGGAGACAGCGCTGTGAAGACCCCTGGGCCCTGAGAGCGGTGGGGAGGGGGCCTTGAGGACCCTGGCTGGGGCTTCCACCTGGAAGGGGATCCTGATTATCACTGTGACTCTGGCTGGGGTTTGCATCCCAGGAGACCTATGGTTCCATGGACCCCCTCCCCCAGCCGTTACCCTGCTCTCAAGGCTACCACCTCAGTCTAACCTTGGGGGGGGGGGGCATCTGGACCTTCTGAACAGGATGCCAAACTGACCTGGGACTGGCCTCTGACTCCCTGGGCAGTGGTCCCCTTCCCCAGGTGCAACAAGAAGCCTCAGAGCCTGTGGGGGATGGGGGTGGTGAGGCTTGGGTCAAGGCTTGGCCTGATCCTGTCCGCTCCAGCCCCTGCTGGAACCCAGTTCACACAGCTGAAAGAGACACACAGGGAGGGCACTGAGTGCCTACTCAGGGATGTCTCTCCTGGGGGGCGTTGGTGTGGACTCTCCTGAACCCCCAGCCCGGAATGTAAATTGGCCCTGTGCTATGCCCACATGACGGGAAGGAAATAAACCCTTTTGTAGAGATCCCACTCTGGCTTTCCTTCCTAATTCTCGCGCTGGATCTCCACCTTTAGGTCTCTGAGCTGCAGCCAGGCATAGAGAAAAGAAGCTGGCTCCAGAGCCTCAGTCCCTACTTAGTAGCTGTGCCGGGGCACGCCCTTCCTCCCAGGTCCACTGTGAGCCCAGAGCCTGAAGCCCCCGGGGTAGGGATTGGTCCCGCCCCTTCTGAGGACTTCCTCTAAAGGTTTAGACTCTGGAGCCAGGCCCCAGGCAGAGCCCGCTCAGGACGGGGCGTTAGGGCCCAACGTGGGGCTCAGTCCCAGCTGTCTGAGCTCCCAGCAGTCTCCAGGGCCAGGTTCCTGGAGAGGAGGGGTCACGCTAGACGCTTTGAGGCACCTGTCACACACAGTACGCCAGTGGGTTCTGTTGTCATTTGAAACCTCCCGCCCCGGCGTCCACATGCCAGCGCCATCGGCGAGCCCGCGCAGCCTTCTGCCAGCCAGTGGACGTCTCGGAGAGCCGGGCTCTCTAGGCTCTAGGGCTCCTGCGTTCGCACTGGCTCCTCCCACTTGTCCCCAGGGCAGGTACGCCCAAAGCGGGGCCAGGCCGTCCCCCTTCTGGCCTGGAGTTCGGCCGGACACGTGAACAGTTGGCCCAGCCGAGTTGCCACAGTGGACACCGGCCTTCTCTGCTCAGGAGCTCTCTGGTGCTCCCGGGGCCGACCCTTCTCTGGACCCCCGGCTCAGGGCGATCCGGGAAGGGCGGTCTGCCACAGGCCCCGCCTCTGGGACCACGTGTGCCAGGATGGCCAATCAGAGTACGCCAGCCCCATAGCCACCGTGATTGGCTGAGGGGTGGGCACCTGACCCCAAATGACCCAATCGGAGTCTTCCCGGCGCTGGTAGCCTGTCCGTTGTGGACTCTGGCAGGTGCCTCGACCGGGACGGTGGGAACCCCGGTGGGGCCGCGGGCCGTATCCTTCCCGCCGTAGGGGCCATTCCTACACTTCCGGGGCACCCACGAACGGGGTTGGCTGCACTCCCGCCCAGGGCCCCGCCTCCTACGTGCCCCGCCCCCCAGGGCCTATTCCCTTCAGAACGCCGCCTCCGTGAAGCCCGCCGCCTCAGGATTCGGGCCCTGGGCGCTGTTGCCAGAGCCCTTATGTTTCAGGCCCCTGGCTCCCACTTTCCTCCTCTCTGGCCATCTGGCTCGGTTGCTGGCCTCATGCATGCATTCCTCGCCCAGACCCTCCCTCTGTTCGCCTTGCCCTCCTGCCTTGCCTCGCCCCACGCTTCCGCGGCTCTTGTCTAGCGGCTCTGCCACCCCCTGACCCTCCGACTGGTCTGCTCTTTGGCCAGGGTCTTTCTGGAGCTCAAATCGGACCCCGCCACTCCCTTCTTACACCTCGGGGGAAGCGCTGCGCGTCGACGTCGCCCAGGCCCGGCCTCCCCTAGCCCAAGCGGCCCTCGGATGCGTCCCAGGGCAGCGCCAGACGTGATGGGCTGAGGACGCGACTGACGCCTTGGCCTGCGCGGTCAGGCTGGGTCGGGGGAGATTTGGGGCGGTCCGCGGGGTCCTGGGCACACTGGACCTCACCCGCCCCCTCCGCCTCTAGAGGGAGAGGGAGGCCCGCGACACGCCTCAGGCTCCGGGCTGGGGTGGGGGAAGGTAGGTCTTGGAGCCGCAGCCGGAGCGCGGAGTAGGAGAGATGGGGCAGCACAGCCCCGGCCCGCCCGGGCCCCAGGCGTCTCGCCAGCCCAGCTCCCGTCAGGCCGCGCTTCGGGGCGGGGTTTTGGGCGCTGGGTCAGAGTCTGAGGAAGTGGGGAAATCTGGCCCTGGGAGCCCCCCTGTCGGCCTACTTCCCTGCCTGGATTCTGCGTGTTCCTGCCCAGGCTCCCTGCCGGTCGTCCCAGCTCCGGGGGGCTGCAAGGAGGGGACAGGCAGTGCATTCACCTGCCCAGCCAGGGTGGCCCAAAGTGACCACGGCTGTGCCATGAGGACTGCGCTGGTGTACCACGAGGACATGACAGCGGCCCAGCTGCTCTGGGAAGAGTAAGTGTGACCTGGCAGAGGTGGGAGGATGGAGAGGGGGCTCTGGACCCTGAGCTCTGTGTCCACTCAGCCCTGAGTGTGAGATCGAGCGTCCGGAGCGCCTGACTGCAGCCCTGGAGCGCCTGCGGCAGTGGGGCCTGGAGCAGAGGTGTCTACAGTTGGCAGCCCGAGAGGCCTCCGAGGCAGAGCTGGGCCTGGTACACAGGTCAGACCCTGGGGAGCCACATGCCACAGAGGAGGCCAGCTAGGACCTGAGGCCACCCAGCCTGCCAGCATCTTGAAAACAGAGCATCTCCCCTACCTGCCTCAGTTTCACCATTGGGTGGGTGGGTGACGAAACAGTGAGGTGGGCAGTGCCCCCAGGGGTCCAGCCCCTCTTTCTCCTCCTCGTCCTGCTGGTGACCCTGCCTTGCCTACCTGTCCCCCTGCAGCCCAGAGTATGTGTCCTTGTTGCGAGGAACCCAGACCTTGAGCACCAGGGAACTACAGGCGCTGTCTGGACAATACGACGCTGTCTACTTCCATCCGGTGCGGCCCTGGGGACACACCACTTCCTGGGTGGGGACACGCTACCTCCCCACTGCACATCCACATGCCCGTGCCTGATTTATGGCCTTGCCGCCAACCCTGGCCAACGGCCCCACATTCATGAATGTGCACATGGCCTACACGCCCTGCTGCCTGCTGTACCCTGCGCGGGCCTGGGCAGAGCCTGTGAGGTGCGGGGGGTAGGGGCTCATTTGCACCCCTGCCCCACAGAGTACCTTCCACTGTGCCCGGCTGGCCGTGGGGGCTGCGCTGCAGCTGGTGGATGCCGTGCTGACGGGGGCTGTGCACAACGGGCTCGCCCTGGTGAGGTGAGAGCTGTCCCCTTCCTGGGTCGCTCCCACCCGTGGGTGGCCCTGTGAGGGCACAGGATGACCCTGATGTGCCCCACACCCAATTTTCACCCACAGACCTCCTGGGCATCACAGCCAGAGAGCCGCTGCCAACGGATTCTGCGTGTTCAACAATGTGGCCATAGCAGCCAAATACGCCAAGCAGAGACACGGGCTGCACAGGTGTGCACTGCGAGGCAGGGGCCCAGGCCCGACAGGAGGGTGGTAGAGCGGGCTGCTGAGAGACCCCGTCCAGCCCCTTCTCTTCCTGGGGTAGGCTGTGGCCCCAAGGTCAGAGGCTCTGCCGCTCAGTGACCTCTGAGCACTCCCTGTCCCCAGGATCCTCATTGTCGACTGGGATGTCCACCATGGTCAGGGCATCCAGTATATCTTTGAGGATGACCCCAGGTGAGCCGGGGACGCGACCCTTCCCCGAGAGCCTTTGCTGGGAGCCATGGGGACAAGGTCTTGACCTCTGGTCGTGGCTGGTTGTCCACAGCGTCCTCTACTTTTCCTGGCACCGCTATGAGCATGGGCACTTTTGGCCCTACCTTCGAGAATCGGATGCAGATGCTGTTGGGCAGGGGCAGGGCCGTGGCTTCACTGTCAACCTGCCCTGGAATCAGGTGCCTGCCTCTCCCGCCAGCCGCCTACACAGTGCCCCTCACCCAGGCCTCGCCCCTGCCCCGCAGCCCCAGGCCTCCTGAACAGAGTTCAGGGCATCCTTCCAGGGTCACCCCCAGAGTTTGGGCCCCAGGGACGGAGACTTCATAGCCCTCTGCCACGGGGCCCAGCACTGATGCCCCATGGCCACAGGTTGGGATGGGAAATGCTGACTACGTGGCCGCCTTCCTCCATGTGCTGCTCCCCGTGGCCTTTGAGGTAACTGCATGGGGGGCAGGAGTGGTCTTGATGGCAGGAGAAGGGGAGGGCGATCCTCTGTCCAGAGTACCCGCCCCCCCCCCCCCCCCCGCCCACACCATAGCAGAATGGAACCCTCCGGATGGGGAGTTGGGGAGTGCTATCTGGAGGGGCCTCCTTCACCCCTGCTCCGGTCTCTTTCCTGCCCATCCCCGCGTGGCCCCGCCCACAGTTTGACCCTGAGCTGGTGCTCATCTCAGCAGGATTTGACTCTGCGATCGGGGATCCTGAGGTGAGGGCCTGGCCTGGCAGGGGAGGGCTCCCGGGGTCCCGGGGCCAGGCGCCCATCACGCTGGGCTCTGGTTCCAGGGGCAGATGCGGGCCACGCCGGAGTGCTTCTCCCACCTCACACAGCTGCTGCAGGTGCTGGCCGGCGGCCGAGTCTGTGCTGTGCTGGAGGTGACCGTGACAGCTGGGAGGGCTCACTGGTCAGATGCGGGGGTGCCATCAGAGGGGGCCTGCTGTACAGGACGGGGTATCCTGCCTGGGATGGCGACGCCCTGGCCCAGTCACATCCCTTCCTTTCTTTCTCCTCCCAGGGAGGCTACCACCTGGAGTCGCTGTCCCAGTCCGTGTGCATGGTGGTGAAGGCGCTGCTGGGTGACCCTGCCTTGCCCCTGTCGGGGCCCATGGAGCCTCATCACAGGTTCGGGGCCAGGAAGGTGGGAAGGCCTGGGGGTACGATGCCAGGCCTCACTGCTCCTGCTTCTCCCCACAGTGCCCTGGAATCCATCCAGAGTGTCCGGGCTGCCCAGACCCCTCATTGGAAGAGCCTCCGGCAGCAAGGTCAGTGTGGCCTAAGCTGGGAGGCAGGGTCACATCCTGGGCTCCCACGCAGTGGCTTTGACTCTGAACCACCCCCTAGGGTCGACCCCCATACTGAATCCCAGCACCTACTCCCTGGAGCGGAGAGCCTCACCTGTATCTCCCGGGGGACCCAAATTCAAGGCAGCAGAGGCACAGGCCTCGGCCGCACTGAGTTCCCTCCTAGACCAGCTGCACCTCAACCCCACACTGCCTGTCCGCACGGCTGTTGCCCTGACTGCACTGGATGCCGCTCTGGTCCTACCTGCCGACGTCCTCCGTCAGGAGGGGTCAGCCCCACAGGAGGAGACACGGGCCTGGGCCAGGTGGGCAGCGTGGGCCTGGGGAGGGGGAGGGGGCTGTGTGTGTACATGTGCTGCGGTCTGTCAATTCCTGTCCATGTGTCTTGGTTTCCCACCATAGGCTACACGAGGCCCTGGCCCAGGACAAGGCTCTCACTGCACTTGGGAAGGTCCTGCACCTCTTGAATGGGATCCTGGATGGGCAGGTGGGTGCACCTGGGATGGGCCAAGGGTGGCCATGAGCCAGGGGCAGGGCCCAGGGCCCAGGACCTGCCCACAGCAGATGGCCTGTCCAGGGGAGTGCTCGGTGGCGCACAACCACATGGACGTGAGTTACCTTGTGCCTGGATCCTTTCTAGAACAGTCCTCAGGGACAGGGTCATGAGTTCAGGGTCACTCAGTCTTCCCAACTAAATACTCCTTGACGGAGAGGTGAAGGGGATGACGTAAGTTAGTTTTAAGCATCTCACAGATGGCAGCTATGTAGAGGGGGGCCCAGAGAAGGGGCAGATGTGTCTGTTTATCTGGTTGGGAGTGGTCCTGCGCGCCCACTGTCGACCCCTCCAGGTGAGCAGTGGCATTGCAGCAACCCCGGAGCCCGCTGCGGCTCCCACCCTGGATGTGGTCATTCGGCGCAGCTTGTCCCACGGAGCGCGGAGGTGAGTCTTCAGGGCATGGCCCGTGGGCACCCCCTGCCCTGCCGGCCACCACTCCTGCTCCCCGCTGCGTGGGGAGGGCTCTGGGAATGGATTCCAGGTTGGGTGAGTGCAACCTGTCCTGGGGCCAACTTTTCCTCCAGGCTTCTGTGTGTGGCTGTGGGACAGCTGGATCGGCCCGCAGACCTTGCCGACGACGGGTATGACCCTTGGGTCAGGTGTACATCCAGCCTTGTGTGTGGGTGGGCACGCAGTCCTGGGTCCCCATGGGTGATGGGTGGGCAGGGCCTTCCACAGCTGGGGGCTGGCAGAGGAGTCCCTGGGAGGGTCTCCAGCACAGAGGGTCAGCAGTGCCCCCTCCCCCCGCCCCCCAAGGTCTCCTCCACCTCCCCTTCTGTGGTCTGGGCTCTGGAGGGCAAACAGCAGCTCACCCCCCGCGTGTGCTCGCTCTTCCCCGCTCACCCCCCGCGCGTGCTCGCTCTATCCTGCTCACCCCCCGCGCGTGCTCGCTCTTCCCTGGAAGGAGGAATCTGTGGCTGAACATCAGAGGCAAGGAAGCGGCCGCCCCATCCATGTTCCAGGTCTCCGTGCCACTGCCAGGGGTGAGCGGCGATGTCGAGGGCAGGGTGTCCTCGTGCTGGCCGGCCCGCTCCTCCCCCTGCCCTTCCTGGTGGGGCTGTTGGTGTGGCTGCGCACCTGACACTGGGAGGCGGGGTGACCCCTGACTGCCGTTCTTCCCACAGACTACTGGTGGGTTCGTGAGCTGCGTTCTGGCCCTTGTGCTGCCCCTGGCCTATGGCTTCCAGCCTGACCTCGTGCTGGTGGCGCTGGGGCCAGCCCACGGCCTGCAGGCCCCCCAAGCCGCACTCCTGGCTTCTCTGCTGCGGGGGCCGGCGGGGGGCCGAGTCCTGGTCCTGCTGGAGCAGGTGAGCTGGGCAGGGGGCGGATGTGCTGGGGGTGGGGGTGGGGGCAGGTGGGGAGCGACCAGTGACTTGCTGCTTCCACCTCTGCTCCCGGCCCAGGGATCCACATCCCAGCTTGCAGGGATCCTGGCCCGGGTGTTGCAGGGAGAGGCGCCCCCCGGCCTGGGTCCCTTCTCCATGGCCTCCCCAGAGGACACACAGGCCCTGATATACCTGAGAGGGCAGCTTGAAGCAGAGTGGAAGATGCTGCAGGTGGCCGGTGAGGCTGGGGGGCACGGCCCAGGCTGAATACTGGGTCTGGGGGAAGCAGCTCACCGCAGTGACAAGCTGACCGTGCACCTCCTCCCAGCTCCTCGAGTGCCGCGACCGGGCAGCTTGAAATCTGCCAGGGTGGGAGTCTTTGCACTCCAGAGGTGACGCCACAGACTAGTCCCCCAAGAGCCGGCTTTAAACACTCACGTGTGCACCACTGCCTGAGGCCTCTGTCCTGATGGCCAGGCTACAGAGCTGTCCGGGGCTCTGGCTCAGGGACGCTATGTCCACGGCCGTGACCGGGGGCCCCCCCTCCAGTGGTCTGCCTCTGCACAGATGGTTCCATCCTCGCTTCCTGCGCACCTCTTAACCTCAAAAAATAAAAGTCGTTTTACCAGCAAAAATGGGCTTATTCAGGAATAGCAGAGAACTGAAATTCAGGATAAGTAGACGACGGCAAAGCCATAAGCAAGTGTAACTAACAACGAAGAGGAACGTTATTTTATGGAAAAGGAATCCGTTGGAGAAGGATGATGAGGGTTTCTGAGGATGCTTTCCTGCTGACGCTTCTGTTGGGTCTGGAATTGACGATTCCTCCTGTGATTGGCCGAATGGTGCAGCTTCCGTCCTGGCATCCCAAGCCCATGCCAGCGAGCGTCCCTTTATTCCCGTTCCCACTTTCCCCCTCCTTTTGATCAAGGTCTTTTCTTTGAAAGCATCACTGTTCGAGTCAGGTTTTCCACATGTAGTGGTTTTGTCCATCAGTGCCAGGAAGGACATTTCCCATGTCAAGGACCATGTCAGAGGGAAAGTGCGTCCCAGCTGGAAACCACTTAAGGCCAAGTTTGAGTAAGAAGGAAGGTCAGGAAGGCCAGGTACTCCCATCTAAAGTCTCTCTCTTCTCAAGGTTATAAATATTGGAGATGATTTCCTTATTGTGCCCGGCACATCATTTTTACAAAAGTTTGGCAGGCAACAAAATATGAAACCTAAAATAAGTATATAAAACAAGACAGTAGTGTAACAATCCCAAAGTGAATGATGGTTCTAAACCAGGACCCTTGGTCTACAAAGTAGCCAACTTGAGGTATTTCTTGGCACTTACTCCGATTTAGGGGAGAAAAATTCTCCCTGTGGAGGCAAGCCAAGCATCCTGTACGCCTTCTGCTCTCATGGCCCCCCTCCCCAAACCCCTCCAGCAACCCTCAGTTTGTTCTCTGTATTTGAGAGTCTCTTATGTTTTCTTCTCCTCCCTGTTCTTGTATTATTTTTGCTTCCCTTCCCTTATGTTCATCTGTCTTGTATCTTAATTCCACATATGAGTCAAGTCATATGATATTTGTCTTTCTCTAATTTCATTTAGCGTAATACCCTCCAGTTCCATCCATGTTGTTGCAAATGGCAAGATTTCATTCTTTTTGATTGCCAACTAATACTCCATTGCGTGTGTGTATATATATATACATATATATATATATATATGTATATATATATATATCACATCTTTATCCATTGATCCGTTGATGGACATTTGGGCTTTTTCCGTACTTTGGCTATTGGTGAAAGCGCCGCTATAAACATTGGGGTGCATGTGCCCCTTCGAAACAGCACACCTGTATCCCTTGGGTAAATACCTAGTAGTGCAATTGCTGGGTCGTAGGGCAGTTCTATTTTTAATTTTTTGAGGAACCTCCATACTGTTTTCCAGAGTGGCTGCACCAGTTTGCATTCCCACCAGCAACACAAAAGAGATCCTCTCTCTCCGCATCCTCGCCGACATCTGTTGTTTCCTGAGCTGTTAATGTTAGCCGTTCTGAGGTGTCAGGTGGTATCTCATTGTGGTTTTGATTTGTATTTCCGCGATGGTGAGTGATGTTGAGCATCTGTTCGTGTGTCTGTTAGCCATCTGGATGTCTTCTTTGGAAAAGTCTACTCATGTCTCTTGTCCCGTTTCTTCACTGGATTATTTGTTGTTTGGGTGTTGAGTTTGATAAGTTCTTTATAGATTTTGGATACTAACCCTTTATCTGATATGTCATTTGCACACATCTTTTCCCATTCCAGCGGTTGCCTTTTAGTTTTGCTGATTGTTTCCTTCTCTGTGCAGAAGCTTTTTATCTTGATGAGGTCCCCATAGTTCATTTTTGCTTTTGTTTCCCTTGCCTGTGGAGACATGTTGAGTAAGAAGTTGCTGTGGGTGAGGTCCAAGAGGTTGTTGCCTGCTTTCTCCTCTAGGATTTTGATGGCTTCCTGTCTCACACTTAGGTCTTTCACCCATTTTGAGTTTATTTTTGTGTATGGTGTAAGAAAGTGGTCCAGGTTCATTCTTCTGCATGTCGCTGTCCAGTTTTCCCAGCACCACTTGCTGAAGAGACTGTCTTTATTCCATTGGATATTCTTTCCTGCTTTGTCAAAGACGAGCTGGCCCTATGTTTGTGGGACCAGTTCTGGGTTCCCTATTCTGTTCCGTTGATCTAATGTCTGTTTTTGTGCCAGTACCATACTGTCTTGATGATTACAGTTTTGTAACACAGCTTGAAGTCCAGAATTGTGATGCTTCCAGCTTTGGTTTTCTCTTTCAAGATTGCTTTGGCTGTTCGGGGTCTTTTGTGGTTCCATACAAATTTTAGAATTGTTTGTTCTAGTTCTGTGAGGAATGCTGGTGTCATTTTGATAGGAATTACAATATTTATTTTTGAGAGACCGAGACAGAGCGTGAGTGGGGAGGGGCAGAGAGAGAAGGAGACACAGAATCCTATGCAGGCTCCAGGCTCCGAGCTGTCAGCACAGAGCCCGACGCGGGGCTCGAACCCACGAACCGTGAGATCATGACCTGAGCCGATTGGGCCACCCAGGCACCCCAGCATGGTTACTTTTATCAGAAGCCATGAGGCCTGTACAGTGTTGAAGTAGATCTCCTTAACTGTAAGTCAGAGGAGGCAGGAGCCAAGTGCATTCACTGTACGTCCTGGATATCTCAAAGGGTGGGACTCCAGGAGTTCCAGAGGGGTGGATCTGAGGTTTAGAAGGACCAATTGCAATGCTGTCAGCCAAGGTATTTGGAAGGTCTACAGACATGCCAGTTGAGGCCTAATGGTGCTGTACTGCGTGCGACTAATGCCGGGATTGCGGACGCAACGTGCAACGAAAACGTAAGGCCTGTTAAGCAGCATGGATGTCCTAAAGCCTCTGTACAAGGAGACCCCAGTGACTACGAAGTTCAAGAGAGGTTCCCCGGGGTCGGGATAATATTTGCTAACAGAACTTTAGCCACAGAAGCAGCACTGGCTTGTCTAGAAGAGAAAGGTTTGGCCCAGTGAGAAAACCTACAAACCATGGCTGAACCATTTGTATCCAGGAGACAGGGAAGCTGTATGAGATCCATTTGTGTGAACAGGTTTTCCTGGATGGTACTTTGGACAGGTGGAACGAGCGAGGCAGGAACTTTGTGTGGCCTTGTTATTTCTCCCCCAATCCACCAATATTGGTTCACAAACACTATCTTGTTTTTTTAAGTTATGATCTTTTTAAAGTTTTATTTGTTTAAGTAATCTCCACACCCAACATGGGGCTGAGACTGGACCGCAGGATCAAGTCGGATGCTCTACCTACTGAGCCAACCAGGTACCCCTGAACACTATCATTTTGTCAGTAGGCCAGTAGTTTAATGCATGTACTGTGGTGAGCAGTGGGAATTCTAGAATTTCTGGTAGGGCCAGATTGTTATTGGTCCAACCCAGAGTTCTCCCTTTTTACCAAACTGGCAATCATTAGATTTCCAATATCATTTTTCCTTTTCTATGGCCAATTGTTCAGGCATCTCTGGTCACTATTCCAAAATTACCATTTGGGAGAACAGCACTTGGGACCATGACAGAGATTTGGCTACTGGTTTTGTTTTGTTTTCATTTCTTTCTTTTTTTTTAAATGTTTATTTATTTTTGAGAGAGAGGGAGAAAGGGAGAGAAAGAGAGACGAAGTGTGAGTGGGGTAGGATCAGAGAGAGGGAGAAAGAGAGAGAAAGAGAGACAAAGTGTGAGTGGGGTAGGGTCAGAGAGAGGGAGACACAGAATCTGAAGCAGGCTCCAGGCTGTGACCTGTCAGCACAGAGCCCAGTGCTGGGCTCGAGCCCACGAATCGCAAGATCGTGACCTGAGCTAAAATTGGGATGCTTAACTGACAGAGCCACCCAGGGGCCTCGTGTTTTTTTTTTTTAATTTTTTGAAGATTTTATTTTTACGCAATCTTACACTCAATGTGGGGCTCGAACTCACAAACCCTGACACCAAGAGTCGCGCACTGCTGTGACTTCAGCATTTTTTTAATAATGACTTTTTTTTAAAGTTTATTTATTTTGAGAGAGACAGTGAGAGTGGGGGAGGGGTAGAAAGGGGAGAGGGAGAGAGAGAGAGAGAGAGAGAGAGAGAGAGAGAGAGAGAGAGAGAGAATATATCCCAAGCAGGCCCCACGCTGCCAGCGCAGAGCCTGCTGCGGGGCTCGAACCCACGAATTGTGAGACCATGACCTGAGCTGAAACCAAGAGTTGTACACTTAACTGACTGAGCCACCCAGGCGCCCCTTTCCTGGTTGGCTATTTTGTTTACTATGGTCAAATTCTAGAATTATTTCCTCCTTTTTAAAGGAGTTCTGTCATATTTTTCTGAGAAGCCTCAGCCCAGGAAATGAATGGGGCAGGTACCAAGGAGAACAGGGTACGCATCTCCAGAAATCTCCAGAAGAGCCTAGACAAAGGAACAGGTTCAGAGACAGGAAGCTGTTGAGGGTTACTAGAAACTCTCCCCATCTGAAGGGTCTAGTGCTCGCAGCAGATACCGTCCTGACCCGGACAGGGGTTCCTCCGAATGGATTACAAGGGAGGACTGTGATGGCTCCTTGGAGCCCCACTGCTGGGGACTGGGACATTGGAAAGCTGGCTGAGGGCCCTGAAAGCACGGATGTCTGTAACAATCGTTTAACCAGCATCCCAGCGCTCTGCAAGAACACAGAAATTAGGCTTTGGTTTTTGCTCAGGGGCCTTCATTTCCCAGAGTTGAAAATCTAGAATTTTAGTGGTTTTGCTTTTAGGTGACTCGTCTAGGATACAGGTGAGCTAGTCTGCCAAACAGCTAAATCTGGCATGGATGTAGTTTCCCGTTCCAGCCTGGTCCTTTTTTTTTTTTTTTAAGATTTTATTTTTAGGTAATCTCTACACCAACATGGGGCTCGAACTCATAATCCTGAGATCGAGAGTCACTCGCTCCACTAACTGAGCCAGCCAGGCGCCCCTAGGCCGGTCCTTTTAACTACCGGAGGGGAGGAAGACCTGGTTCAGCCTGTTAGTAAACAAAGTTAAATGTTTCCAGGTGGATTCAACATCTAAAGGAAGACCAGGGGCACCTGGGTGGCTCAGTCAGTTAAATGTCTGACTTTGGCTCAGGCCATGATCTGGTTCACGAGTTCAAGCCCCGCGTTGGGCTCCGTGCTGACAGCTCAGAGCCTGAAGCCAGCTTCGAGTTCTGTGTCTCCCTCTCTCTGCCTCTCTCCCACTCACACTCTATCTCTCAAAAATGAATAAGCATTAAAAAAATTTTTTTAAAGGAAGACCAGAATTTTGTTTGAAAACAATTTGCAGGGGCGCCTGGGTGGCGCAGTCGGTTAAGCGTCCGACTTCAGCCAGGTCACGATCTCGCGGTCCGTGAGTTCGAGCCCCGCGTCGGGCTCTGGGCTGATGGCTCAGAGCCTGGAGCCTGTTTCCGATTCTGTGTCTCCCTCTCTCTCTGCCCCTCCCCCATTCATGCTCTGTCTCTCTCTGTCCCAAAAATAAATAAATGTTGAAAAAAAAAATTAAAAAAAAGAAAAAAGAAAACAATTTGCAGTTAATTCTAGTAGCCATGAACAAGTCACCAGGCTTTTGTGTGCAAGCCCGAATTTTGTTCCCATCAACAGCCTTGGGAAAGGCTCCTATCGTTGTTCTGTAGATATTTCCAGTGAGTGTTCTAGCATGTTGCCCAACATAAGGGGTTCGTTTCTCTAAATCCCCTTCAGCATGTACCCGTGGGCCCGGCCCTCACCAAAAACCCGTATGGACTTAACTGACGCAAATCGGAGAAACCAGGTTGGTGAGCTTGAGTCACTTACGTTAAGTTCTTCAACAAGCCTGTGGGGTCCTCAGTCACTTTAGGAAACTCTAACAATGCTTACAAGCCAGCCTTATTCCAGGCAGTGTCAAAAACTTGGGGTCTATCTGGATCCTCAGAAGACTTAACTCCAAAGGTGCAGGTTTTGACAGTTTTAGGAAAGGAAGGAGTTGGGGAAGCTTGGAGGAAAGGGAAGCTTGCTGAGATAATCAGAATAGGGAAACCGAGTGTGCAGGAGGTGGGACAAGGCGGCTGCCTCTTGTCCTGAAACAGAAGACAGGGCGGTCGGTGGAAAAAGGCTCGGAAGCTTTTTTGTCTGTTTGCTTGCCTCAGTCTAGAAATTGTATTTTGCAGGCAGGCAATTTTAGATTCCTGGCAACATTCTGAAGCTTCAAAATTCCAGTCAAAGTAGGCATCCCATTCAGTTTTTGTTGTTTTTTATTTAATTTTGAAGTAATCTCTATGCCCAACATGGGACTCGAACCCACGACTCTCGAGATCAAGGATTGCACGCCGTACTGACTGATCCAGCCAGGCCCCTGCCCCCGCTCCCCTGCCCTTTTAATCAGTTTTGACAATTAAAAAAAAATTTTTTTTTTAACGTTTATCTATCTTTGAGAAGAGAGCGAGCATGAGCAGGGGAGGAGAGAGAAAGAGGGAGACACAGAATCCAAAACAGGCTCCAGGTTACGAGCTCTCAGCACAGAGCCCCACGTGGGGCTCAAACTCACGGAGTGCGGGGTCATGACCCGAGCGGAAGTCTGACGCCCAAGCGACTGAGCCACCCAGGCGCCCGTTTTGACAATTTTAGAGCCATGGCTGTCCGGTTTTGAAAAAAGTAAGTTAGGGGAGATCGAAAGTTCCTCACAATGGCCCCTGACGTTCTAAATTACTTTTGGTTCCGTGGGTCTGTTTGGTTAGAACCGCACGAGAAGTCACCATAGTTTTTAAACATACAACTGGCTGGGGTCCCAGGAAGGGAGGATGTCCTCAAAGGAGTGTGATGTCTGGGCTCCCATTTCTTGGAGGTTTTCAGAGCAAACATGATGAGGGAGAAGGCAAGCTGACACCCCACAACCCTCCCCCAGGTGGGGTACATGTGACGCTCCTCAGGCACTCCCGCTGCCCAAGGACAAAGGAGAGGACAGAAAACAAATGGTCAAACTGGGAGTCTCCAGAAGTTTACAAATGTCTTAGTAAATTACAAGAAAAAGGCAATCTCATCAATAGTCTCATCTGCAGAAAACTGTGGACTCAGTTTCCTGGAGCCCCAACACTACCCTCCCCTCCATGTGATGTGGGAACAAAGGCAAGAAGGAAACGGTAAATAACATTGAATTTATTACCTGCTGCCCGTTGACAAATGCAGAGTATAACATTTCTCCAGGAACCCCATACTGTCCTAATGTTAATGCCTTACCAGAAGAAAACAACCGTAGCCCGACAATAGGGAGGTCTCCAGTATCTTAGGAGTTCTCTTCGGCATATCAAAGTCCTTCTGGAAAACTCTCTGTTGCCTTTACCTCGCACAAGTCCATAGTATATAACCAGTCCAGCCCAGCTCCTCCTGCCCAGGGGTCCTGTCCTCGTGCTTTAATAAAGCCACCTTTTTGCACCAAAGAAGTCTGGGGAATTCCTTCCTAGCCGTGGGCTCCATACCCCCATCAAACAGCTTCCCGAACCTTCTAGTTCTGAGGAGGCTGACCCACGGCCATCACACAGACGCCGAGGGTAACCTGGCACTCACACACCGAGCGCCGAGCAAACTCGCCCTCCAGCTCCAGGGTGGGCGACAAAGCCGGGCGCTCTCGCAGCTGCGAACCGGACAGGTTCTCGCCCGTCCGCTCGCCGGCTCCGAGCTAGTTGCCGGGTTTCCTGTCGGGACTCCAGGTCACCGAGCAACGTTAACCTTAAAAACGAAAGTTATTTTGCCAGCAAAAATGGGTTTCTTCGGGAAGAGTGGAGAGTGCAGTCCGGACCAAGCGGGCTACGGCAAACCCCAGGCGAGCCCACAGAGGAACGGGGCTTCGCGGGGGGCGGGGGCTGGGAAGCTGGGCGGGTCTGAGCCAAAGCGCACTGGAGGGAAGCGGGGCGCAGGGCGGGGGGGGTGTCCACCCAGACGCAAACCTCGCGGCGGGCCAGAGTCCCTCCCGTGCGGAGCCCCCAGCGGGGTTCGGGGGACACTCCCGTCCCAGCCTCCCCTCCGGCAGGGCTGAGCCCTCCCCCTGGCTCATTTTCACCTTCCCAACCTGACTCCGCCTCCTTTATTTAGCCCGCGGTGGGTGGGCCTCAGTTCCCCCACCTAGGCCGCCGGGCTCCCAGCCGGAAGTGCCCTGCCCGCCGCGACCTCCGGGTGTGCCCCGCCCCTCCCGATGACGCAATTCCGGCGCGCCGGCTCCAGCGCGCTTGCGGGGTCGCGGGGCAGTGACGCCGCGCGGGGGGCGGCGGTGGCGGGAGCTGGAACCGCGGTCGGTTAGCTGGGTGAGCCCCGTGCGGGGACGCTGCCCGCCGCCAGCCCCACGCCCGCCCCGCCCCTCTGGGACGCCGGCAGGGCGTGCGAAGCCGGCCGCGTGCCCTGTGCCCGGCCCTGGCGCAGGCTCTTGGGCTTTGTCACGCTTCCGTGACCCCCCAAAGGTTGAAGGCTGCTGGACGGGAGCGCTGCCGAGCTGCGGGCGGCGGGGGGGCGGCGGGCCCGCAGAGCGCAGGAGCCTGGGAGTGCAAGTTGTGAGCCTCTGGGTGTGGGTTTAGGGGGCCGCCTGGCGTTCAGCCCCGTCTAAGCCTCCCGCGGCTGGGAGGCTTTCCCGCCCCAGGGCCTGGAGCTGCGACCCCGGGGCCATGGCCAGCGTCCCCCAGCTGTTCGACGACCTGTGCGAGGCCCTCCTGCCCGCGGCGAAGGCCCGTCTGGGCCAGCGCGGCGTGAGCCGCAAGAGGGCCAAGCAGGGCCTCAAGAGGGTGGCCTACAACGCTCTTTTCACAAATCTGTTTCAAGAGGAGACTCACAAGTTGCAGGCCGACGTCTCGAAACTCCCGGTGAAGAACAAGGTCCTTCTGCTGTCCTTCGACCTGAGAGCAGGCGGTCTCGGGCCCGAGGCTGACCGTTTGGAGGAGCTTGTGGAGGAGCTCCAAGCAGCCCCTGGCTGTCCGCTGACGGAAGTGGCGTCTGTTTTGGACCTCCTGGTCCGGCTGGCGGGCAGCGGGCCGCCTCAGGTTCTGCAGCGCAAGCGGGACTACTTCTTTAACAACAAGCATGTTGGGAGAAACGTGCCCTACAGCGGCTACGACTGCTACGACCTGAGTGTGTTTGAGATGGACGTTCAGTCTCTGATCTCCAGAGAGGAGTACTTATGTCAGGACATGGTCCGGAAAGCGCTTCAGGTGATGGAGGCGGCACCAGGCACTGGCCTGCCCACCGTTGGGCTCTTCTCATACGGTGACCCTTGCAGCGACAGGTTTGAGAGAGACACCCGGGTCTCGCTTTTCGGTGCCCTTGTGCACAGCCGCACATACGACATGGATGTCCGGCTGGACCTGCCCCCGATGCCTGACAGCGCAGACCTCTCTGGACTAGCCATTAAGGTAGAGTGTTTGCTGTCCTGCCTCCAGCTCCCAGGGCATTTGGAAATGCCTCTTTTGACCTTCCCTGGGTCATGGTAAAGGTAGGAGAGTTCTCCCGTCCCGGTCACTTGGTGGCTGAGCCGTGGTGAGGCGGGGCTGCTGGAGTGGGCTTCCGCTTCGCGGGCAAGGACACCTCTGCCCACCTGCGGACCCGGGCAGCAGGCTGTGAGTCCTCTGTTGAGAGGTGAGGCGGGAGGTCGCTTCCTCTGTTCTCCAGAGTTGCTAGTTACACTTAGGTTAATTACAAGAAAGTAACCAGTTCAGTCCCTCCTTGTGCCAGCCACATGGAGCACTCAGTAGCCACGTGGAACAAAATACTGGTTTGTGCCACATGTGCAGTATTTTTCACCTACAATGTGGGATATGTCCTACGTTACTAAATAAATCATTGTTGGCCTTTATGTTTTGTGGCTTTCTGTTGCTGGTGGATGTGCTGTCATTACTGTTATTCCCCTGATACAAGAAATTCTCACTATCATGAACATCTTGGCGTGCATACATTTTCTTGTGTCCACTGTGATTTTTTTTCCCTGGGTTCCCCAAAATGGAATTTCCAGATCAGAAGCATTTCATGAAAAATTCTATCGTAAGTTATGTTGACACTTATATGTCTTATCAAATTGGGAATTGATACTGTTTTTTAAATGTTTACTTATTTTGGGGGCACCTGGGTGGCTCAGTCAGTTAAGCGCCCGACTTCAGCTCAGGTCATGATCTCATGGTTCGTGGGTTCGAGCCCCGTGTTGGGCTCTGTGCTGACAGCTCGGAGCCTGGAGCCTGCTTCGGATTCTGTCTCCCTCTCTCTTTGCCCCTCCCCTGCTCATGCTCTGTCTCTCTCCAACGTTTATTTATTTTTGAGAGAGCGCGAATAGGGGAGGAACAGAGGATCCAAAGTGGGCTCCATGCTGTCAGCACAGAGCCTGACGCAGGGCTCAAACTCCAGAACCATGAGACCATGACCTGAGCTAAAGTCACATTCTTAACCGAATGAGCCACCCTGGCATCCCTGGAAATTGATAATCCGTTTAATTCCTTAAATGATTCAGTGGTAGTGAAAATGTTGTGTAGTACCTACGTGCTTGGGAGAAATAGAGGAAATATTCCGCTAGGTATTTCTTGTAATTAGTAACTGGAAGCGTATGGAAAAGCCCTGGAATTCTGATCACACTTGGCTGAGATTTAGACCCAAAGGCATACGTGGTGTTTCCTTCTTCCCTGTGGTCTCCAGGTTCCTCAGAGTGTGGATCAGTCGGAAGATGAAGGGTTCCAGTCAGCATCTAACTTGACTCCTGACTCCCAGTCTGAACCAGGCATGACCCCGGACATCGACCTGTGGGATGCTGTGCTCACCTACGAGGCCAGCAAGCGGAGGTGCTGGGAACAAGTTGGATGGTACGTGTGCTTTTAACCGTGAAATGCACCCCCCCCCCCACCCCCCACGTGTGAGCATGGCTTTGTAGCCTGGCTCCAATGGGATTAGGAGCCTGGCAGTTTCAGTCAGGCTACTTTATAGAATTGCCCGGGTCACGGGAGGTGAGAAAGATGCCGAGGGGAAGGACCTGCCGGCCCCACAGAGGTTGCCCTGTGCCAGTGACTTCTCCAATTCAGACAGTCCGTTGGCAGCTGAGTTACGTCCTCACCGTGAGGGCTCCCAGTCAGAGGTGTCAAGGGCAGGCTGGCGGCCTCTGTGGTCAGGGTCAGGAAGAGGTGCTCCCTAGGCACAGGGTGCCGGTGAGGGGCGTTCTTCGTGTGCACGGGTCTTCACATCTGGGGCTGACGGTGCTGCTGTCTGGCTGATAAGTTCCGGTCACACAGTGCTGCCTTGACTGGGGCCAGCATCTCCGTCCCTGGGTTCGACTGGTCCAGAGGCCTCTGCACTCAGGACCTCTCCCGAGTCCTCCCAGGATGGGGACAGAGGACACACATTTCCCAGTAGTTACTCCTGGAACCTTCTTTTCCCATGTCATGTGTTCGCAGTTCTGTAGTCTGCCAGTTTGGGGAGCAGTGAGGGGAAGAGTCAGGGCTAGCAGGGCATCGAGTGCCTTCTGATGCGGCCCTGGGCTCTGGCAGGGTCTCCTGAGGGTGGCCGCGGGCTTGCGGATGGGCACGTAGGTGCTGGTTGTACTCAGGCGTGGCTCCTGCTGGGCAGCCACCTGTCCCTCCGCAGGCAGATTCCTCCAGGGATGGCCCTGCTTCCCTCAGCGCCACTGGTGTTAGTGGTCGTGTGGTCTTTCCTGTCCTGTAACCTCCTGTTAGGGCTTCAGGCCTGTCTTGTGCGCGCAGAGCGAGTCTAAATGTTGCCGCTAACCCTTCACGTGTGTCAAGACTGGGCCAAGAAGCTAGCACTTTCTTTTGCAAACATTTGCTTGGTGGTATCTCATTTATCCTACTTTCCTAGGTCACCGTTTAGGAGATCACTCTGTCCACGCCCCTGTTCTGAATGCCCTTAATCTCCTTGGTGTCCCCCAAAGGCCGCTGACCACAGTGGTCTTCCCTGTGAGGATGACTGGCCGAGCCCCCAGGACAGGAGTCTGTCCTCTCAGCCCACCATGGGGGGCTTCTCCAGGGAGACCTTCAGGCCACGCTTCAGCTAGCTGTGGGCCCCACTTTCACCTGTCCTGGTGGGAAGCTGACCCCCCCGAACGCTGACCCCTGACCCCCCGACCTCAAGACCCTGGAGGTCTTCTGATCAAACTCATTTGGTAAATCTCTGGTGCTTGTTTCAGTTTGGATCCTGGGCACCTGCTAGTTTCCTACCCTGAGTTCAGACTAGTGGGAACTAGGGAAGGTGCTGTCCCTCCAGAGGCAGAGCCGTCAATCCCCCAACAGCCCTAGGACCGTGATGTCTGTCCCCGCCACAGCCTTAGGACCGTGACCTCTGTCCCCCCACAACCCTGGGACCATGACCTCTGTCCCCCCACAGCCCTAGGACCGTGACCTCTGTCCCATCCACAGCCCTAGGGCCGTGACCTCTGTCCCCCCACAGCCTTAGGACCGTGACCTCTGTCCCCCCACAGCCCTAGGATGGTGACGTCTGTTCCCTCCAAAGCCCTAGGGCCGTGACCTCTGTGCCCCCACACCCTAGAACCGTGACCTCTGTCCCCCCACAGCCCTAGGACCGTGACCTCTGTCCCCCCACAGCCCTAGGACCGTGACCTCTGTCCCCCCACAGCCCTAGAACCGTGACCTCTGTCCCCCCACAGCCCTAGGAACGTGACTCTGTCCCCCCACAGCCCTAGGACCGTGATGTCTGTCCCCCCACAACCCTAGGCCCGTGACCTCTGTCCCCCAACAGCCTTAGGACCGTGACCTCTGTCCCCCCACAGCCCTAGGACCGTGACCTCTGTCCCCCCACAGCCCTAGGACCGTGATGTCTGTCCCCGCCACAGCCTTAGGACCGTGACCTCTGTCCCCCCACAACCCTGGGACCATGACCTCTGTCCCATCCACAGCCCTAGGGCCGTGACCTCTGTCCCATCCACAGCCCTAGGGCCGTGACCTCTGTCCCCCCACAGCCTTAGGACCGTGACGTCTGTCCCCCCACAGCCCTAGGACCGTGACCTCTGTCCCCTCCACAGCCCTAGGACCATGACCTCTGTCCCCCCACAGCCCTAGGACCGTGACCTCTGTCCCATCCACAGCCCTAGGGCCGTGACCTCTGTCCCCCCACAGCCTTAGGACCGTGACCTCTGTCCCCCCACAGCCCTAGGACCGTGATGTCTGTCCCCCCACAACCCTAGGCCCGTGACCTCTGTCCCCCCACAGCCTTAGGACCGTGACCTCTGTCCCCCCACAGCCCTAGGACCGTGACCACTGTCCCCCCACAGCCTTAGGACCGTGACCTCTGTCCCCCCACAGCCCTAGGATGGTGACGTCTGTTCCCTCCAAAGTCCTAGGGCCGTGACCTCTGTGCCCCCACACCCTAGGACCGTGACCTCTGTCCCCCCACAGCCCTAGGACCGTGACCTCTGTCCCCCCACAGCCCTAGGAACGTGATGTCTGTCCCCCCACAAGCCTAGGCCCGTGACCTCTGTCCTCCCACAGCCCTAGGACCGTGACCTATGTCCCCCCACAGCCCTAGGACCGTGACCTCTGTCCCCCCACAGCCCTAGGACCGTGACCTCTGTCCCTCCACAGCCTTAGGACCGTGACCTCTGTCCCTCCACAGCCTTAGGACCGTGACCTCTGTCCCCCCACAGCCCTAGGACCGTGACCTCTGTCCCCCCACAGCCCTAGGACCGTGACCTCTGTCCCCCCACAGCCCTAGGACCGTGACCACTGTCCCCCCACAGCCTTAGGACCGTGACCTCTGTCCCCCCACAGCCCTAGGACGGTGACGTCTGTTCCCTCCAAAGCCCTAGGGCCGTGACTTCTGTGCCCCCACACACTAGGACCGTGACCTCTGTCCCCCCACAGCCCTAGGACCGTGACCTCTGTCCCCCCACAGCCCTAGGAACGTGACTCTGTCCCCCCACAGCCCTAGGACCGTGACCTCTGTCCCCCCACAGCCCTAGGACCGTGACCGCTGTCCCATCCACAGCCCTAGGACCGTGACCTCTGACCCCCACAGCCCTAGGACCGTGACCACTGTCCCCCCACAGCCTTAGGACCGTGACCTCTGTCCCCCCACAGCCCTAGGATGGTGACGTCTGTTCCCTCCAAAGCCCTAGGGCCGTGACCTCTGTGCCCCCACACCCTAGGACCGTGACCTCTGTCCCCTCACAGCCCTAGGACCGTGACCTCTGTCCCCCCACAGCCCTAGGAACGTGACTCTGTCCCCCCACAGCCCTAGGACAGTGATGTCTGTCCCCCCACAGCCCTAGGACCGTGACGTCTGTCCCCCCACAGCCCTAGGACCGTGACGTCTGTCCCCCCACAGCCCTAGGCCCGTGACCTCTGTCCCCCCACAGCCCTAGGACCGTGACTTCTGTCCCCCCACAGCCCTAGGACCGTGACCTCTGTCCCCTCCACCGCCCTAGGACCGTGACCTCTGTCCCATCCACAGCCCTAGGGCCGTGACCTCTGTCCCCCCACAGCCTTAGGACCGTGACCTCTGTCCCCCCACAGCCCTAGGACCGTGACGTCTGTCCCCCCACAGCCCTAGGCCCGTGACCTCTGTCCCCCCACAGCCTTAGGACCGTGACCTCTGTCCCCCCACAGCCCTAGGACCGTGACGTCTGTCCCCCCACAACCCTAGGCCCGTGACCTCTGTCCTCCCACAGCCCTAGGACCGTGACCTCTGTCCCCCCACAGCCCTAGGACCGTGACCTCTGTCCCTCCACAGCCCTAGGACCGTGACCTCTGTCCCCCCACAGCCCTAGGACCGTGACCTCTGTCCCCCCACAGCCCTAGGACCGTGACCTCTGTCCCCCCACAGCCCTAGGACCGTGACCTCTGTCCCCCCACAGCCCTAGGACCGTGACCTCTGTCCCCCCACAGCCCTAGGACCGTGACCTCTGTCCCCCCACAGCCCTGGGACGGTGCTCTCTGTCCCCCCACAGCCCTGGGACGGTGCTCTCTGTCCCCCCACAGCCCTAGGGCCGTGACCTGTCCACTGAGACCCCGGAGGACCTCTCCTCTGTGCCTCGCCCTGCCACCAGCTCCGGCACCGGGCCGCCTTCCCTGCTGCTGGGCTTCTCTGCCATTCCTCTGTGGCCGCCACCCGTTCTGGGCGCAGCGGTTTCTTCACGTTAAGGGCTGAGTTCCCCGTGGGGGTAGGTTTTCCTTCACGCGCTTTTCTCCCTCGGCTCTGAATTCCCAAAGGGGGCGCATGTGGCCACGGTGGTGCTGGGGTCAGCCCTGGAAGGGTGGGGGCAGAAGCAGTCGGGGGTGTGGGAGACGTGCACACACCTGCCCGGAGGGACTCCCTGGAGGAGCGTTTGGAAGGACTTCGAATCTTGAGAGGTTTTTCCTTTCTTCGGGCTTTTCTTTCCCCTGGGAGGTGAGGGCTGATGTCCGTGGTCTGGCCACACCCCACCTGCCCATCTGGACGCCTCAGGACTGGCCTCTCTGCTTCCTCCTGCCCCTCCCTCTCGCCTCCACGCAGCTCGTGCTACTGCCGGCACCTCGTTGCTCCGTCTGCCACGCCGGATGGCTGCCCCTGGTGTGGAGCGAGGGCCGGCCCTCCCGTGGAGTCCTCCCATGGAGTCCTCCCGGCCCCCGGCCCCACTCACGCTTTCCCCTTTTCTCTTCTCGCTGCTCCCAGGGCCTCTTGTTCCCTCCCTGGCCCTGGGTTCCGAGTCGGTGCTTCCTTGTTTCTTTTGCAGCGCCGGCCCCTGAGGGCTTGTCCACCTGGCTGCTCCCCGATACTTGCTGAACGAGGGGAAAATCCGTTTCTGGTGCGTTGTCGATTAAAAAGCATTTGTATTTTAACAGCTTCTAAGATGTGTTGTTCCTGACCTTGTATATCCCTCCTGATGGGATCAAAACGTGCTGGTGGTCAGACAAGTGGCTGATGTGGAATGTCCTGTAGCTTGGAGCTCTTCCCCCACAGGAAATGATTTTTGGCTTTGAAGAATAAATGATCCTCTTTCTGATATGTTTTTGATATGCTAGACCTAAAATTACTTTTTTTTTTTTTTTTTTTTTTTTTTGCAGAGGAGGAGAAAAGAGCTGGTTAGGTATTAAAAATGAGAAGAGTTCTAAAAGGGTCTGTATTCCCTGAGCTCCCTTTATTAAGAAGTGACTCTCTCGGTGGATCTTAAAAACCAGGCTTTCATGCTTTTCAGTAAGGGTTGAGAGTTTCCAAAGGAATATTTAAAAAGCAATACTGGGTTTTTTTTGGCTGCTTCTGAACGATATGGCTGTGCTGTGTAGACACCGTTTGTGAGTTCCTGGCGAAGGATCCCATGGAGGCAGAGCTGCTGGTGCCCAGAGGCGCCCTCTGCGAGGCCCAACGTGCCTGTTATGTCCTGAAAGTTTGTGAGACTTGCTCTGAGGAACGGGATAAAGGAAACCTCGATAACACGTTCCGGGGGCCCGCAGGGGGCTCTCGCTGTCTCCAGCTGCTCTGGGCTCTGCACCCTCCCAGGAGGAAGCCTGTGGGAAGCCTGGCCGCACCTCCTGCCGGGGAGATGCTGCCCGGAGTCCCTGACCCCGAGTGGTGGGGACCACGAGCTCCCCCTGCCGGCCGCCCGGCGCGTTCAGCAAGCTCTCTTTCAACTCCTTCCCCAGGGCGGGCAAAGTGTACACGACGTGAAATTTGCCATCTTAAGCATTTTAAGGATACGGTTTTGTACCTGGATCAGGCAACTTAGCGGGGTGTCTTCAGGGTTCCTCCGTGCTGTAGCGTCTGTCACAGCGTCCCTTCCAAGTCCGGATGGTCCCCATTTTATGGACAGGCCATGTTTTGTTAATCCATTCATCTGTCCGTGGACACTTGGGGTGTGAATAATGCTGCCATGAACATTGTGCTTATTCTTAACATGCAGATACCTTGTGACTGTCACCCTGAGGGCCTCCGGGTGCCCCTTGGGCACTGGGCGGGTGGGGGCGTTTGCTGCTGCTTCGGTTTCACACCTGGTCTTACTGTTGCGAGTGCCCCTCTCTCCTGCCTTCTGTTCGTGCGGCTAAGGTGCGCGTGTCGCCTCGCCTGCTCAGTGTCCCCTCCTCTGTCTCCCCCACAGCCCCCCCGGCCACAAGGAGGAGCCCTACCTCACCGAGGCGGGAAGGGACACCTTCGACAGGTTCTGCAGGCTCCGCCAAGGGGAGCTACAGGTGCTGGGCGGGGGCCTCCTGCAGGCCCCACAGCCCGTCCTGGTGAAGGAGTGCGAACTGGTGAAAGACGCACTGAATGTCCTGATCGGGGTCGTGTCTACCACATTCTCCCTCTGCCAGGTAAGGGAGCGCCGGCGCGCCGTGACCGCACCAACATGGTGTCGACGGCCTGCCGTCCGCCTGGCGCTCTACGGGGTAGAAGGGAGCCCCTGCAGGAAGCAGGCGGCCTCGTGTGCGAACCTTTGGGTGCTGGGGGCGGCTGGAAGCCGGCTCCGTGGCCTGCCCGGAGATCATGGCGACGGTCTTCTCTTTTCAGTCTTAAACAGTGTTTCTTTATTAACATCGTTGTAAAGCTGAGCAAAAGTGAGACGTTTATTACTATTGGTGAAACAGTAGAAGTGTGCCCCCCATTTCCCTGCCTAGCCTTAAGAAGTGTCAAGGGCCCTCTGAGCCTTCCCTGCGCTCAGATAGGTGCAGACTCAGCCTCCAGGAGCACCTGCCCGGCAGGAGGGGGCCATGCCGTTCGGAGACCTTGTCGCTGGCTTTACCCAGGGCTCTTGGCAGCTCCTGGCTAGTGGGCGGGGCCTAGGGCATCCTTTTTGCCTCTTGCCGAGCACTTGTAAGCAGATGTATTTACAAACATCAAGCCTTTTGTACACGTTATTCTGCAGACTTGCGGTATCCAGCCTTTCTGTATCTTTTTTTTTTTTTTAATGTGTATTTATTTACTTAGAGCAGGAGAGCAGGGGTGGGACAGAGACAGAGGGAGAGAGAATCCCAAGCAGGCTCCATGCTGGCAGCACAGAGCCTGACACAGGGCTCAAACTCACCGCGAGGTCATGACCTGAGCCGAAATCAAGAGTCAGTCGTTTAACCGACTGAGCCACCCAGACACCCCAGATGTTTCATTGCTAGTATATAGAAGTAACTGGTTTTGTAGACTGCCGCTTTGCTGAATACGTTCATTAGTTCTGATGCGTTTTGCGTGTCAGGGTTGGAGTTCTTTAGGGTTCCCTGTATATGAGATCCCATCATTGGGGTGCCTGGGTGGCTCAGTTGGCTAAGTGTCTGACTTCAGCTCAGGTCATGATCTCACAGTTTGTGGGTTCAAGCCCCGCGACGGGCTCTGTGCTGACAGCTCAGAGCCTGGAACCTGCTTCGGGTTCTGTATCTCCCTCTCTGTCTGGCCTGCCCCCACTTGCACTCTGTCTCTCTCCCTCTCACTAAAAAAGAATTTTTTTTTTTAATTAAAAGAGTTTTTTTATTTTTTTTTTAAATTTTTTTTTTCAACGTTTATTTATTTTTGGGACAGAGAGAGACAGAGCATGAACGGGGGAGGGGCAGAGAGAGAGGGAGACACAGAATCGGAAACAGGCTCCAGGCTCTGAGCCATCAGCCCAGAGCCCGACGCGGGGCTCGAACTCCCGGACCGCGAGATCGTGACCTGGCTGAAGTCGGACGCCTAACCGACTGCGCCACCCAGGCGCCCCTAAAAGAGTTTTTTTAAAGATCCTATTCTCTGCAAATAGATAACTTCTTCCTTTCCAGCTTGGATACCTTTTATTTCTTTCTCTTGCCTCATTGCTCTGGCTAGGACTTCCAGTGCTATTTTAAACAGAAGTGGTGAGGGGCGCCTGGGTGGCGCAGTCAGTTAAGCGTCCGACTTCAGCCAGGTCACGATCTCGCGGTCCGGGAGTTCGAGCCCCGCGTCGGGCTCTGGGCTGATGGCTCAGAGCCTGGAGCCTGTTTCCGATTCTGTGTCTCCCCCTCTCTCTGCCCCTCCCCCGTTCATGCTCTGTCTCTCTCTGTCCCAAAAATAAATAAAGGTTGAAAAAAAAAATTTAAAAAAACAGAAGTGGTGAAAGCAGGCATCCTTGCCTCTCTCCTCGTCCTGGGGGAAAAGACTTGCCATCGTTGAGTGTGCTGTCAGCTGTGGGTTTCTGTACGTGGGCTTTATTGTGTTGAGGAAGTTCCCTATATTTCCTACTTTACTGAGTGTGTTCGTCATGAGAGTGTGTTGGATTTTGTCAAACACTTTTTTTATATCAATTGAGATAATCGTATTTTTTTTCTTTTAATGCAGCCTATTGCATTGTTTGTTTTTTTTTTTTTTTTTACTTCACTTCTTTAACAAGTATTTGTTGTTACTTAAGCCATGATTCAGGATCCCAGGGTGGGAGTCACCACGTACACAGGTGCCCCTTCACCACCCTGGGAGGTAGATGGAGGAGAGGTGGGTGGTGCCAGTTCCAATCTTCCCAGGAAACATGCCTTCTGCCCAATGATCGTCCTGGGCTGACACCCGGGACAGGGACAGAGAGACTTGTCACCATCTGACCACAGACATCACTTCCGCCAGCAGTCATGAAATCCAGATAGTTCTGCCCACGGTTCCTGGTCTGGTTCTGGTTGGGGAAAGCAGCTGTCAAAAAGGGCAGTCAGGGGAATGGGGGGGGCACCTGGGTGGCTCAGTCGGTTAAGTGTCTGACTCCTGGTTTCAGCTCAGGTCATGATCTCACGGTTCTCGGGTGTGGTCCCTGTATCAGGCTCTGTGCTGACAGCACGGAGCCTGCTTGAGATTCTGTCTCCCTCCATTCCGCCCCCCCCACCCCGCCCCCGATAAATAAACTTAAAAAGGTAGGGGCAGACTGGTAGTTCTTGATCTTGGGTCTTGATGTTTTCTGCCACGGGGCTGACTTCCAAAGACAGCTCTGAAGCAGCTCACAGCTCAGTGTGACCCTCAGCAAAGACCGAATTGATGGATTTTTATAGGTTGAACCGCCTATTAATATGGTGCTGGATTTGATTTGTTCTTATTTTATCCAAGATGTTTGCATTTCTGCTCACAAGGGATGTTGGCCTGTAGTTTCCCTCCTCGTACTGTCTTTATCTTTCTTTGGAAGCAGGGTAGTACTGGCTGCCTAGAATTAGGAAGCATTCCCCTCTCTTCAGTTTTTGGAAGAGTTTGAGAATAGTTAGTGTCAGTTCTTTGTTTGGTAGAATCATCTGGTCCTGGGCTTTTCTGTAGTTGGGAGGGTGGTTTGTTGTCATTGTTTTCTTTAAACTGTGATAAGATACACAGAACATTTACTACCTTAACCTGCTGGGAGGTCCTGGGTCGGTGGGAATGATGCCTCGGCTGGGAGTGCCTGAGGCCTCCACTCGGGTGTGGGCCGCCGGCTTGCGTGTTGCCCTTCCGCTGCCCGCCAGGTGCCAGTGCTGAGGGGGGCTGGCCTCTGTGGCTCTCACGGTCATTGCAGGGCGCAGCTCAGCAGCAACCATCCATCATTTCCTTGGGACACGTCCCTCGGAGTCAGTCATTAGATCGAATGGCAAGCACTGTTTTAAAGCTTCTGCCCCCGAGGACGTTGTTGTGTGGGCCTCTCGGGGAGTGTGGGAGGTCACTCGTGTTCCCACACCCTTGTCCACGGTCGGCTGTCTTTCTCAGTGCGGTCGGTGAGGAAGGATGCTGTTGTGTTTCCGTGTGTGTTCAGTACTCGGGGTGGGACAGAGGGCTGTGCTTTCTGACCGTCTGCTCTTGGCTTTCGGCTCTTACTTTTGGTGTGTTGGTTTGGGGCACCCTGTCCGGGGACGCCGGGCAGCGCCGTGGCTGGGTGCGTGGGTGCAAGGGGACGTGGTGCCCGACCTCAGTAGCCTCTCCTCTGCTCTGCCCTGTCCAGCCAGCTCAGACCTTCATGGTGAGGCGGGGGGTCCACGTGTCGGGAGCGTCCCCCGAGAGCATCAGCAGCCTGCTGTCAGAGGTGGCCGAGTGTGGGACACACTACGCACGCCTGAGCCAGTTCTCCCTGCAGCCTCTACTGGACTCTTCGTGCAGCAAGGGCCTCGTGCTCCAGGTACAGGCCTGAGTCTCATGGCTGTCAGACCGTCCTGACAGCTATGACAGACTCTGGGAGAGAGCCTCACAGAGTCTGCCCCGGAGCACTGAGACCAAACCTCGTGCCTCCCTTGGTAATGCCTGAAACCCGGTAGTGACTCTTGAGGAACGGGGTCCCCAGTGATTATGTTTCAGCTCATCTGTCACTTAACTGTGGGCCGTGGGCTACAGGCATGGCCAGCATTTGGGGGGCCTGAGCTGTTTGGGGTGGGTACATGCTGCCTGGTCCCCACCGGTCCTCAAGGAGTCGCCCGGTGACTGACACAAGGTCCTCCCTTGAGGCGAAGTTCTAGGGGCCGACCGGGCCGCTTCCAGGCCGGGCAGAGCTCCTCCCTGCCCGGGGACAGCAGGCGTCCAGACGGAGCAGGGGAGCAGGGCGTCTGGGGAGAACTGAGTGAAGAGCAACAGGGAGGCTGAGCCAAGGAGGCAGAGCGCTGGGGCCCACGGGGGCCGGGCCGCACGGGTTCCTTCACGTGGGGCCCTGCAGCAGTGTTACCGGGTGATGCGACGAGGCTCGGGTTTTAGACGGCGCAGGCTGGGCCCGTGGCAGTAAGAAGGAAACTGACGAAGACAGGAGGGACTGCATGGGGGTTGTGGGACGTGACGGGTGGGTGGACTGACTTTTGTTCCAGAGCGTTCCATGCAGACCTCCTGTGAAGACGGCTGCTGAGCTAGGGCCAGGGCCCAGGGCCCAGGGCGCGCGTGCTGCCACCACCCTAGTGGTTTGAGCAGCCAGAAAGCCTCTCGAGTTGGCACCTGCGTCCCCGTGGGGTTTCCTGGTGCGGCTGGGGTGTCTGGGCATGACCCATAGGTGCCTGTTCCTTGGAACATGGAGCTGCAGGCTTGGGGGATGGAAGGCAAGCCTTTCCCAGCCCCAGTCCGTCCTTTCACGTTCTGAGCTTGGCGGCCACGTCCAGGGGCCTGGCCGCCCTCCTCCCAGCCTCCTTGCCCCACAGGCCTTCACCAGCGGCCTGAGGAGGTACCTACAGTATTACCGGGCTTGCGTTCTCTCCACTCCACCCACCCTGAGCCTCCTCACCATTGGCTTTCTCTTCAAGAAACTGGGCCGGCAGCTCAGGTGAGCCTCAGCATGGCGGCTGAGCGTGGGGGCAGGTGGGGGACTGGCTTTGCGAACAGCCCTCCCGGTCCGTGTCTGGACGGCCCTCGCCCAGATGAATGCGCTGGGTACTGTGTCACCGGGTGCCACGTGCTGTGTATCTGTTGGTGGCTCGCCGCGGCAGGCCCTGTCTAGGGCTGGGGGCTCCTGCCTGAAGGGCACACGGGGTTCCTGCAGACCTGGCTCCTGGCACTCGGGGGCCAGCTAGCAAGCACCAGGCAGAGTGTCAGTGGCAGGTGCCATCTGGAGAAGGGAACATAAGGGCCTAGGGGTGCTGAGGGGGAGGTTCGGTGGGAGAGGAAGCCTTCCAGGAAGCAGGGCTGGAGGTGGGGTGCAGTGAGGGAGGCAGGAGTCTGGGGGCACCTGGAGGGTGTCATGTGGAGCACAGACTGCTGCAGGGCAGAGAGGGTGAGGGACCCGGGAGGGGTCCCGCCAGTCATCCAGGCTAGAGAGGTGGCCGCCTGGGCGAGGCAGTGGGGGTGCTGCAAGTATAGGGGAGGGGTCGTGGAGCCAGGGCAGCTCTGAGTCTCCCCCGGGCCTGGCGAGGAGGTGGAGATGCACGGGGTGTCCAGGGAGGGGTCAGGCAGGAACCCTGAACCTGGGTCCTCGAAGTACAGGTGCTCTTCCAGCTGGAGCATGGAGGCCGGCGGAAGTGGGCCTGGGACACGTTTGCTGAGGTGTCACGGGCCTAGGGGCCCTGTGTGTCTCTTGCCTGGCCTCACTCGGGCCCGTCCGTGTGTCCAGGTACCTGGCCGAGCTCTGTGGTGTGGGCGGCGGGGGACCGAGGGCCGAGTTCCCGACCGTGAGTTGTGCACTCTTAACTGAGCGGTGGCCCTGTGGGATCCGGGACTGGGGAGGCGGCCGAGGGCAGGCCCCTTGGTGGGGCGTGCGCTGAGCCCCCTCCCCTGCTGTCTCCAGGGGGTGAGGCTGCTGTCCTACCTGTACCAGGAGGCCCTGGACAACTGCAGTAACGAACACTACCCGGTGCTGCTGTCCCTGCTGCAGACCAGCTGCGAGCCCTACACGAGGTGCGGCCCCGCTCTGTCCACGTGCCTCTGTGACCGCGGCCTCTCGTCGGGCAGCTGCTGGGTGCGGGGGCGGGGGGGGGGCGGTGTGAGGAGGGGACCGCAGCTCGCCGGGCAGACCACCGCCTCACCGCCCCCCCGCCCCGGCAGGTTCATTCACGACTGGGTCTACAGCGGGCTCTTCCGCGATACTTACGGCGAGTTCATGATCCAGGTGAACCACGAGTACTTGGGCTTCAGAGGTAGGCGGCTGCGGGTTGCTGGGCTGGGCCTCTGCCGTCAGGTGGCTCAGGGCCGGTGCCTGACGGTGGCCAGCCGTGTGTCCTGTCCCACATCCAGATAAGTTTTACTGGACCCACGGCTACGTGCTCATTTCCAAAGAGGTGGAGGACTGTGTCCCCGTGTTCCTAAAGCACATCGCACACGACGTGTATGTCTGCGGGAAGACCATCAACCTGCTGAAGCTCTGCTGCCCCCGGGTGAGCCCCCCCACCCCCTCTTGTGCTCTTGCTCCCCGTCCCCTGAGACCTGGCCGTCTGTCCTTAGTTAGTGGTGACCGCTCTCTCAGTTTCCCCCGAGTGTCACCAGCAGCTCTGTTCAAAGGCAGGAGGGAAAGTCGAGGCATTCAGAGGCTCAGGGGCAGGGGGCTCCTCCCTCTGTGTGCACGGGGGTGGGGGGGGGTGCCGCCCCGGTGGGCAAGGGTTCCCTCTGTCCCTCTGCACAGGGAGCTGCCCCAGGCGGGCCAGGGCTGGGCCACATCCGTAGGGAGCCGTGTCCTGGCTGGGAGGGTGGGGAAGAAGGGGTTGCCAGGGTTGCCTCCTCCAAAGGGGAGGCCTGGACAGCAGCTTCCCCATCGTCCGTGGGGCTGAGGCCCTGCGCCAGGGGTGCTGCTGCTGTCTGAGCAGGGAGGCAAGCGGGCTGCCTGTATGGGGATGGGGAGGGGCCAGGCTCAGCCTGTGGCTAACGGGGCCCCTCCTGCGCTGGGTCAAGAAAAAATGGAGTGCCCGGACGTGGGGAGAGCCAGGCCTCGGGGGCGGCCAGCAGTGGCGTCTGGGCCGACCGCGGTGTGTGAGTGCCGTGTCCACGGCCCACGCTCCTCCCAGTGAGGGAGGCTGAAGGGATTGCAGTCTTCACAGCTTCCAGAGGGTTGTTCCTGGGAGGCAGGATGGCCTGTGCCGCAGGGCAGCCTTGGCCCGGGCAGAGACCCCCACAGGCCGTCTGTGATGGCCCTGGAGCTGTGCCCCTTGGTCGAAAGAGGTGTTTCTGAGAAAGCGAGCTGTCCCCACGAGTCATGGAAACAGGAGGAGCCGGCTGTGGGTCTGTGTGTCGCTGGGCTCACCTCAGGTTCTCCCTCTTGGCAGCACTACCTCTGCTGGTCCGACGTCCCTGTCCCTCGGATCTCGGTGATTTTCTCCCCGGAGGAGCTGAAGGAGGTGGAGAGGGACTGCGCCATCTACGTGGGGCGCATGGAGAGGGTGGCGCGCCATAGCTCCATCAGCAAGGAGGAGAAGGTGCCGGCCTTTCCTTGCCCCTCCTTCCCTCTAAGGGCCTTGGGCTGATGGGGAGGGGCGTGGGACATGGTGAGGCTGGCCCTCGTGTTCTCTGTCCGGGTAGGGTACCTGGGTGGGAGGTGCACGGGCCAGGGGCTCTGTCCTCTCTTCTCTGGGACTGGCTGAGCAGTGACTGCAGGACAGCAGGACCCAAGGCTCCTGTACTTGGTGGCCTCTGTGAGCTCCTCCCCTGCTTGGAAGGGGCTGGTGTACTGACCCGAACTTTTGAGTATTTTGTGTACCCGGGGAGGGGTTTGATGGAGAGCCCTTTCTGGCCTGGCATCTGGTGGCCACAGGGAGATACGGGAGGGTGGTGGGGTGGGCAGACCTGAGAGAGCAAGTAGAGGGGGAGGGGGTAGAGCTGGAGGAGGGGAGGGGGCTGGCCCTCCTTCCCCGTCAGGGAGCCCTCCGGGGTGGGCACACACAGGCCTGGGGTCTTGGCCCTGGGTCTCGGCCCTGGGTCGCTCTGAGCGTGCGTAGACTACCTCGCCTTGTTGCTGTGCAGGGTGGGGCGCCTTCATAGCTGGAGGGGCCGGCCTGGGTGTGCACAGCCCCCACCCCCAGGCTGGCCTGGAGGGAGGAGGTAGGGAGTTAGGATGTGGTGTTTACAGATGGCTCTTTTCAGGAATTACGAATGGAAATCGCCAAACAAGAATTGATCGTCCAGGCCCGGGAGGCAGCATCCAGGGTCCTGCGAGCGCTCAGTGGTGCGTGGGGTTCGGGGCCTCCCCCTGCGGTTCTGTCACCCCCCCCCCCCCTGCAGGTAACACCGCCTCTCCCATCTCCACTAGACCGGCAGACGTCTGAACGCATGGCCCTGGATGCCCGGAAGCGAGAGCAGTTCCAGCGGCTGAAGGAGCAGTTTGTGAGGGACCAGGAGGTAGTTCGGGGGGCCCGGCGTGGGTGTGGGCCCACGGAGTCTGGCTGTGACCAGCAAGACCGCGTGTGGGTCCTGTGTGCAGAGGCGCCGGGCGGCCAGGCAGGAGGACCCGGACGGCGACTTCGGCTATGCCCGAGAGCTCCGTGACAGGGAGAGGAGGCTGAGGGCCCTGGAGGAGCAGCTGGAGAGGAAGGCGAGGTGGGTGGCCGCCACGGGCTGATCCTCCTGGGGTGGTCTCGCAATGGTCTTCTCTTTCCTTTGAAGATCTCCCGGGTAGGGAGAGCAGGAGTCTGGACGCAGAACGTCCCCCTGAACTGACTGCTTATCTTGCTTTGGTGCCATTAACTTGTCCTGCCCTCCCCTGTGTCCCTGGTGTCTCCCAGCGGCACCTCTGTGGGGCACTGTCCCTTGCTGCTTGTCGTCTGTCTCGGGTCCTGACCTGGGATGCTGGTGATGGAGCATGCGTCTGCGTGTGCGCCTGCACCCTGGTGTGTGTGGGTGGGTGGGTGGCTGGATGTTGTTCTCCCGTTTATAGCAGAAAGGCTGTGCCCCTGGTCTGGGGCCGCCAGGTGGGAATGAGCCAGCCCAGGTCTGAACCCGGGTGCTTGTGGTGAGAGGGCCCAGATCCCCAGGAGCGACGTGGTAGCTTTGGGCTTTGCTGCTGTGTACCTCTCGATTTGTCCCGAGTTCTCTGCATTTGGCACCGGCAGATTGGGAAGGCACCTTTTGTGCAGCTCAGGAAGAGAGGCCTGGCAGCCCAGGCCCCCTGCCTGTCCTTTCGCTTCGGGCCTCGTAGGGCTCATTTCCACCCCCCGGGCCCCCTGCCGGCCTTTTGCTTCCGGCTGCAGCTGCATGGGGCTCATTCTGGCATTTGTTCGGCAGTCATCTGCTGAGCCCTGGCGGGGGGCCTGCCCCCCCCCCCCCCGGGCTCCCAGTCTTCTGGGCAGAAAGACCTGCCCGGCGAGGCCCCCACGGGGGCCGTGGGGGTGCCGGAGGGAGCGGCTGCTGGCCCGGGAGGTTGCCGGCAGTGCAGACTGTCCGCCGAGGGCCTCTGCCGTGAGCCAGCCTAGCCTCCCGGGCACCAGCCGGACAGCACCGGGTGACTGTGGCAACATCTCTGGGCGTGGCTTCAGGCAGGCGCTGGTGGACCATTACAGCAAGTTGTCTGCAGAAGCGGCTCGTCGAGAGCAGAAGGCGCTGTGGAAGATCCAGAGGCACAGACTGGCAGGCGCGCGGCTGCGTTTCCTCGAAGAAGATGAGAAGCGCACTCAGGTATCCCTGTGGTTTCCGATGGAGCCCCTCCCCTGGGCTTTGGGGGACTCGGAGCCCCTGAGGTGGCACACAGGCCTGTGTTCTGGGGGAGGGGCGGTAACTCGCATCCGTCGCTCAGAGGTGCCAAGACTGGAACGTGAGCGTCCTGCCCTCAGACGACCCAGACGGGGCCGTGGCTCCCTGTAGGCCCAGGCTGCGAGAGAGCGCGGCACGAGCCTCTCCTCGTCTCCGCGCCACGGGGGTGGTGGGCGGTGGGTGAGGGCGCTGAGGCTCGGGGTTGAATTTCAGGAGATGCTGAAGGACGTGTGCGAGAAGTCCTTGGAGGCCCCAGCCGTCCTCCCTGGTGCACACTCCCAGGTGAGGGGCTGGGGGCAGGCGTCGGGGGTGCAGCAGGGGGCCCCGTGAGCTGGATGCCCCGGCGTGCGCTGCCCTGGGGGCACAGTGGGTGCTGGGCCTGGCTCGTCCCGACACTTCCCCACCTGGTGAGCTCTGGTGCTGCTTGCAGAACTGAGCTCGGGGGACGGAGCCGGATGACTGGAGGGACCAACACCCACTTCTGTTTCAGGCTTCGTCTCCAGTCCCCGAGCACTTAGCCGGAGGCAGCACCTGTGACTCTGGGTATGCAGGGCGGCACGTGGCTGCTTATGATTGCCCGGGCCTCCCCCGGCCTCTGGTGGCGGCGGTCTGTGGCCCGCAGCCAGAGCGGGTGGACAGGCCGGGGCCATTTTCCGAGGGCCTCGGTATCCAAGACTTCCTGCCCACAGCCCGGGAGGCTGGAGAGGCTGAACACGCTGGTGTGGCCCCCATCCTGGAGGAGGCGCTGCAGACCATCGGCTCAGACCTGCCTCCCTCTGCCGTGTCTGAAGTGGCGGGCACAGAGCCCTCTGGGCCACAGGAGTATGATTTCAGAACTATCCTGAGGCCGGCTGTGGTCACCTTGGCTTCCCCAGCGTCTCTCCAGACTGTAGGAGGTGGCTCGAGTAATGAGGGGCAGCAGTTGTGGGGGGACAGTCTCATGCAGCTGGAGAACACATGTGTCCCAGATGGGCCAATGGCTGTGCCTCACTCACACCCCCCTAGACTCAGATCCTCCCAGGAAGGGAGTAGCCAGGCCATGGGGCAGCTCCTTGGGCATGTGCCAGGGGGCAGCATTCCCACAGGGGGTTATGCTGCTGGGATGGCTCCCTCGCGACCACAGTGGAACGTCCACGGACACGTGTCTGACGCCAGCATCAAGGTGGGAGAGAATGTGTGCGACGTGGCCCCCTCCCGACCACGATGGAACGTCCACGGACACGTGTCTGACGCCAGCATCAAGGTGGGAGAGAATGTGTGCGACATGGCCCCCTCCCGACCTCGATGGAACGTCCACGGACACGTGTCTGACGCCAGCATCAAGGTGGGAGAGAATGTGTGCGACGTGGCCCCCTCCCGACCACGATGGAACGTCCACGGACATGTGTCTGATGCCAGCATCAAGGTGGGAGAGAATGTGTGCGACGTAGCCCCCTCTCGACCACGATGGAACGTCCACGGACACGTGTCTGACGCCAGCATCAAGGTGGGAGAGAATGTGTGCGACGTGGCCCCCTCCCGACCACGATGGAACGTCCACGGACACGTGTCTGACGCCAGCATCAAGGTGGGAGAGAATGTGTGCGACGTGGCCCCCTCCCGACCACGATGGAACGTCTACGGACACGTGTCTGACGCCAGCATCAAGGTGGGAGAGAATGTGTGCGACGTGGCCCCCTCCCGACCACGATGGAATGTCCACGGACATGTGTCTCAGTCCCGTGTGGTGCTGGGTGCACTCTCGGGGGAAGACCAGCCGGATACACCCGCGCCCTACCAGAGCCCCACTGACCATGAGTCCCAGTCAGGCCTCAGCCTGGGAGCACAGAGCCCTGTTGGGGGCCGTGAGCCACGGCGGCCTGCAGACAGGGCCTCAGATGGTTCGTGTAGTCACGTGGTCAGCTCCGGCAGTGGGGAGGCGAGTGACCAGGCTTCGCTGTCTGCAGTGGCTGCATCTGGGGCTCTGGGAGACGGTATCCCTGAGGAGCCAGGTCAGTGGGGCCCCCACAGCTGTCCTATCATGGGTGGCACCTGTGGGCCCAAGAGGGGTTTGGGGCAAGGAGGAAGGGCAAGAAGTCTGCGGCCCTGGGGACTCGGGGGGGGAGCCACCTTGTAGGAGGCACTTGACCCTGATACTCCCTCCTGCCCAACTTGTGTTGCTCAGGACCAGGGAGAAGTGGGGACACTGAGGACCTCTCTCCAAGCCACCCTTCAAGCTCACAGGTCAGGGCAGACATGGTTGGGGGTCAAGGGTCAGGGGAGTAAGCCGTGCTGCCTCTACCCGCCCCCACTCCCCCCAGCCTGGCATGGGCAGTGAGGGCTTCGGCCTTCCGGCATGGGGCAGCATGTTGGGGAAACCCCCTCCCCCTTTCTTTCCTCTTCCGTACAAGGAAGGGGCGGGTTCCTTGAGGCCTGGTCGTTCTAGGAAGGCGTGGCCACCGGGAGCAGCCCTGGCCTTGGTGAGGAGGAGGCTGCGGCCCAGCGCTGGGGCCAGGAGCAGGCCTACCTGACGGGCCTGGCGGAGCAGTACCGCCTGGAGCAATACCCGGACAGCTACGAGGCCATGTGTGAGTGGCCAGCCACGTGGGCAGGTGGGTAGGCGGAAGCCCCGCCGGACTGGCCTCGCGACTTGACAGCAGCGTGCCGTCCTGCAGCAGAGCCTCCTGTCGCCCACCTGCTACACCACGGGCTTCCGCGGGCCTTCTCCCTCCCCGAGGAACCCCGGGTCCGGTCGGATGCAGATGAGACAGCGGTGGAGCTCAGTGAGCTGCTGCCGCTGCCCGTGCTCATGAAGCACTCCATCACGGCCCCGCTGGCCGCGCAGTGAGTGCCCTCGCTACGGAAAGCCTCGTCCTGCACCTGAGCCGTGGCCCCGCCCCCGCCCCTAGGCACCCTGTCCCCAGATGGCCCCGCCCCGCCCCGCCCCTGACTCTAGGCCCCGCCCCCCCGCCCGCCAGCGTCTCCTTGGTGAACAAGGCTGCGGTGGACTACTACTTCGTGGAGCTCGGCCTGGAGGCGCACTTTGAGGCCCTGCGGCACTTCCTGCTCATGGAGGATGGAGAGTTTGCCCAGTCCCTCAGCGACCTGCTGTTTGAGAAGGTGACCCCTGGGCCGGGGGCGGGTGGGGGCGGGGGTGGGCGGTGGTGCCGGGACTCCCTCCGGACGCGGGTGCCCTCTCCTGCCTCAGCTGGGGGCGGGGCAGACGCCGGGGGAGCTCCTCAACCCGCTGGTGCTCAACTCGGTGCTGAGCAAGGCCCTGCAGTACAGCCTGCACGGGGACACCCCGCATGCCGCCAACCTCTCCTTTGCCCTCAAGTTCCTGCCCGAGGCGTTTGCCCCCAACGCCCCGGACGTGCTGAACTGCCTGGAGCTCAGGTACAAGGTCAGCAAGGCGTGGCCCGGTGGGCGGGGAGGGGGCTGGGCTGCAGGGGCACGCTGAGCCACCCCACCCCCCTCGCCCGCAGGTGGACTGGCCCCTCAACATCGTGGTCACCGAGAGCTGCCTGAGCAGGTACAGCGGCATCTTCTCCTTCTTGCTGCAGCTGAAGCTGATGATGTGGACGCTCAAGGACATCTGCTTCCACCTCAAGCGCGCAGGTGAGGCCCGGCCGGAGCCCTCGCCCGCCCCTGGCCCGCGGCCCCGGCTGACCCCTCCGCCCTCCCACAGCCCTGGTGAGCCGCGCGGCCGGCTCCGTGCAGTTCCGCCAGCTGCAGCTCTTCAAGCACGAGATGCAGCACTTCGTGAAGGTCACGCAGGGCTACATCGCCAACCAGATACTGCACGTCACCTGGTGTGAGTTCCGGGCCCGGCTGGCCGGGGTGGGCGACCTTGAGGAGATCCAGCGTGCGCACGCAGAGTACCTGCACAAGGCCGTCTTCAGGTGAGCTGCTCCTGGTGCCTCGGGCCGTGGTGGTGGTGGTAGGGTTCCCCGCCCCCCCAGCAGCCACCTGTCTCCCACTGGCTGCCCCCCCACCCCCAAAAGCCGCCTGTCTCCCCAGGGGCCTGCTGACCGAGAAGGCTGCACCTGTCATGAATGTCATCCATAGCATCTTCAGCCTGGTCCTCAAGTTCCGCAGCCAGCTCATCTCCCAGCCCTGGGTCCCGGCTGGCGGCCCACGGGGTGCCGAGCACCCCAACTTTGCCCTCATGCAGCAGTCCTACAGCACCTTCAAGTACTACTCCCATTTCCTCTTCAAAGGTGACTGTCCCCTAGGGCCGGGTGGGCTTGGGGGGCCGCAGGGCAGGAGCTACCGGGGGGCCTGGCTGAGCCGTTTCCCCTGCTCCCTCCACCACCAGTGGTGACCAAGCTGGTGAACCGCGGCTACCAGCCCCACCTGGAGGACTTCCTGCTGCGCATCAACTTCAATAGCTACTACCAGGATGCCTGAGGCCACGACACAGGTGCCCCCCCCCCCCCCCCCCCCCCGGCACCTGGCCTTCCCGGGAGGGCGGGTCAGGGTGCAGTGACCACACAGAGACGGGCCAGGGAAGCTGCTGGTTTATTTGGGGACCGTGTCTGCCCGGTAGGTAGGGGGCTGGGGCCGCTCTGCCCACCTGGGCCTGCTTCCCACTGCTGAGCTCCTGTCCTCGCACCTCCTGTCCTTGCACCAAGCGGCTTTTATGGGGAGCGCACTGAGTGTGGGGCGGGGCTGCTGAGTCTGTGTCAGACAGAGACGGGTCAGGTCCTGACTGGACGTCTCGGCCGTCATGGAGAGACGGGGCGTGGGGTTGCCCGCTGGGTGCCCACCGCCTCAAGGACTCAGTGGGGCTCGAGGCCTCGGGGGCTCCACGTGCGGAGGCCTCCGAGGCGGTTACGAGGATCACGTCACACACAGTTCTGCCGCCCACAGCGGGGGCTTGCTGCCGTAGGAGCGTCCCCCGCTGTGCGCCCCGCCGGCCCCCTCGGCCTCCGGGACCTCGGCGGCCTCGCCTTCCCTGTGGTAGGGGGCCTCCAGGAGCTTCAGCACCCGCCGCACCTGGAGAAGAGCAAGAAGAGGGGTTTTAGGGCCTGCCCGTCCCTCCTCACCCAGCCCCTGCTGCCGGACCCAGGGACGAAGGAGGGGCAGGTGTCTGCTCGCCTCTGAGAAGTCTCCGTTCTCGGCAGCCTCGATGGCATTCTGTGCGATGTAGTTCCGCAGGACGTACTTGGGGTTGTTAGCACGCATGACGCGCAGGCGCTCGGCCTGCCAGGTGTCACTGTCGCCGGCGCCCTCCCTGTCCTTCTCCAGCCGGGCTCTGGAATCACATCCAAGTTCATCTCCCCAGCAGATACCCCCTCCCACATCTCCCGGGCTCGGTTCCCCGCGTGGGGAGTCGTCCGCAGCCACGTCACGGGGAGACGGTGACGCGGGCGGTCGGCGCCCCGACCCGGAGCCTCGCCGGCCCCGGGCGGCAGGGCCGGCCTCACCTGTACTCCTGGAGCCAGTCAGCCCAGTGGCTCCTGTTCCTGCTCAGAAGCTCGGCCGAGCTCAGCTGCTCCAGCCGCGACTGCTGCTCGACGCGCTCCAGCTCCTTGGTGACGCTGGCTCGGGTGCCGATGAGCGCGAAGAGCTGAGGGTTGGACTGCGCCAGCATCAGCATCATGGAGAGCTGCCTGTGCAGAGGGGCAGCGTGAGGCACGGCCCGACCACCGGGCACCCGGAAGATGGCTGTCTGGGCACGGCGGAGGTGGCGATGGCTTCGGCGGCTCTGCTGTGCCCCCGCCGACAGCCCCGGTGTGTGTGTGTGGGGGGGGGGGTGAGCCGGGCCGACGGGCGAGGCAGCCGTCCACCCCTGCTCTGCGACAGCCCTTCCGTGTCGTGGAACGAGTGCACCCCGAGGGGCTTGGCCCCTGCCTGTGTCCCGACCCCACAGTGACTTCCCCCAGGGGAAGGTCACTACTGGCTGCTTCTCCACAGTGACCACAAGGCTGGGTCCGCGAGGGCCCGGCGAGCAGGGACAGCACTGACACCCCCTTCCCCAGTCACGCTGGCTTTGTGTTCCGTAGGCCCTGCCAGCCGGTCCTCCCTGTGCGTCCTGGCAGCCAGCAGCCACTCACCACGGCGCTGCACTAAATTCTCTCGAACCACAGTCTGTTGGCTTGTTTATCAAAACCCGGAAACCATGCTTCCCACGTCTTACTCGGGGCATGGGCTGCACCCTCGGGACACCGTGTGCTCCTCCAGGGGAGATGGTGCAGGAAAGCGTGGCCCGGCTGGTGATACCCGAGGGCCCACGGAGTCCTTCCCGGGCAGACGAGAGCCATTCCGGGAAGCTGCCCCCCCCCCCCCCCCCCCAGCCCGTGCCACTGGCCTCCCTGTGCGGTGGCAGCATTGCCGCCCTTCCCTCTGACCAGTGGGCCTCGGCGCCGCAGATGTGGGGGCCCGCCCACTTCCCCAGGTGCCCTAGCTAGCTCTCCCCAACATCCCAACATGCTCTGTTCTGAATGGTCCTCTCCTTCTGGAAGCCCATTCCAAGGAAGGGAGACCTGGGTACCCACCGGGGATCCATCTGGGGTCGGAAGGCGAGCTTCAGCTCTTCCAGGGAGGCACACTGTGCGGTCAGCGCATCCAGGAACTCGGGCATGCCCTGGGGCTCTGGCCCAACTGGGAAGGAGCTCAGCAAGCGGAAGGTGTTTGTGAAGTCGGCACCTGCAACACGCCAGCGTTCAGGGTGCAGGTGGAGGCCTGGCCCTCGCCTCCTGCACCAGCGCCCACGACGCCGGGCAGCCTCGTCAGGGTCGGGTCCGAGGGCTCCCGACCCCTGCTCTCCAGACTCCTCCTCATCCCCACACACCCGCCACCCAGCTTGGCCACCACTCTGAGGTCGGTACGGCAAAGGCACCAAGGTCATCCCTGGCCACTGTTGCTGTGCTCACAAGCCCCCCAGCCTACTAAAGGAGCCACGGGGCGTCAAGGAGAAGCCCCTGAAACACTTCAGAACAAACAGGGCTCGACACACAACAGATACTCAGAGTCCTCAGCCCGAGTTGTTGAAACACTAGGAAAACATCCTAAAAATACACACAGAAGGAAATGAGAAGGGAACCAGGACAATAAACGAAACACAGAAGCAGAAATGGAGGAGATGAGGGACAGAAAACAATAAAGCGGCAGAAGTCCTCATGGGTAATGACTTTAAAAGTAAATGGATGAGCAGACGGCCTCTCCTGTGCTGTCCCGCCCACCCCTCCACACTGGTGTCCTCCACGAACTGCCGCTCTAGCTTAAAAAAAAAAAAAGACTGGCAGGATGGATTTTTAAAAAGACAACCACAGGAGCGGCTGGGGGGCTCAGTGAAGTGTCTCTTGATTCGGACTCAGGTCATGATCTCAGTTTGTGGGTGCGAGCCCCGTGTCGGGCTCTGTGCTGACAGCACTGAGCCGGCTTGGGATTCTGTCTCCCTCTCTTTGCTCCTCCCCTGCTGTCTCTCATGCAGACTCTCAAATTAAAACAAACAAAACTACACCCTGTCCATAAGATACTTTCAACTGGTTGAGTCAGACAAGTAGACTTTCAGTAAGAAATCGGTAAATGACCACGGTTTTCCTTATATACTGGTAAAACAGTTCATCAGAAAGATTTTTATAAGTGTATGTGCCAAACGAGCACCAAAACTTACAAAGCAAACCTCTGTAAAATGTAACAAGAAACAGAATGGTTCTCTAAGAGCTGGAGGATTTAGCAGCCCACTTTGGATAATGGATGGGATGTCTGGACCGCAGACCAACAGGGACATGGGGAACTTGAATGCTTGTCACGCTACTGCATCAGACCTCAACAGAACTCCGTCCAATCTTCTCAGGTACACACGGGACAATCTCCAGAGCAGATCACATGTGCAGCCATACAACGTAAGTCTCAATATGTTTAAAAAGACGTATCTCTTCCAACCACAGTGGGATGAAGACAGAAATCACTAACGAAGGAAAGCTGGCAAATTCACAAATAATGTCAAAATTAACCAGTGGGTCCAAAAAATAACAAATCACAAGGAAAATTAGGAAATACTTAGAGGCAGGAAAATAAAAACACAGCATACTGAAATTTACAGGATGCCACAAAAGCAGTGGTCAGAGGGAAATTTATGATGCTAAATACCTGTTAAAAGAACAAATCTCAATCGCAAGAGAAAAGTAAATTTGCAATTGTGTGGTGAGGGATGTTAACTACACTTACGGTAGTGATCATTCTGCAGTGTGTACAAAGAGTGAATCATGTACACCTGCAACTAATAGTGTTAACAAGTCATCTCAAACAAAAAATCTCAACAACTCCATGTTATACCTGAGGGATTAGAAGAACAAAATAAGACCAAAGCTGGCAGAAAGAAAGAAAGGTTAGAGCAGAGGTAAATGAAATAGAGAACAAAAACCAATGAAACCAAGAGTTGGTTCTTTGAAAGGATCAGCAAGACTGACAAACTTTTAGCTACTGACAAAAAGAGACACGTTCAGCTAAAACCAGAAATGAAAATGGGGCCAGGAGTGTTGATTATACAGAAATGAAAGACTCTGAGAAGAGTGAACAACTGCATGCTGATAAATTAGATGACGCAGAGGTAATCAGCAAATTCTCAGAAACACAATCTGCCACAACAGATTCCGAAGAAATGGAAAATCTGAGTAGTCTTGTGACAAGTAAGGAAACGGAATCAGGAATCAAAACTCTCACAACAAAGAAAACGTTAGGACCTCACTGGTAAGTTCTACCAAATATCAGAGAATTATCACCAGTCCTCCAACTCTTCTGAAAAACAGGACAGGACAGAACATTTCCTAACTCATTTTATGAGAGCAGCATGCCTAGATATTGAAGCCAAAGCTACCGCGGACCAACCTCCTGTACAAATGTCGACTGGGGCCCTCCTGATGGGGTCTGCGCCCTCAGCAGAAGAGCCACCAGCCCTCGCTGCCTCTCTGTTCTCTGCCCTGGAAGGAGCCCCGCCCCAGCAACCTGGCCACGCTGCACCCCGATCTCCGACCTCCAGCCTCCAGAACTGTGACAGATTGAGGTCTGCTGGGTAAGCTGCCCAGTCTGTGTGGTTTATTACGGCGGTTTGACTTGACTAAGACGGGGTGCGAAGGGAGGAGCTTCCCCCATGTGTTCGTCTCAACTGATGCAAAATGGTAAAAATACTCCAAACTAGGAATAGAAGGAAACCCTCAATTTCATAAAAGCCGTATCTAAAAAAGCCACAGGCAGCCTCATACTTAACAGTGAAAGACAGAGAGCACTCCCCTGAGGGCAGGAACAAGGGAACACCCACTGGACCACTTCCGGTCAACATGGTACCAGAAGCTCCAGCCAGAGCAGCCTGGTTAGGTCCACACGGGATCCAGCAACTCCGCCTGGAGGTGCAGCCCCAGAACTGAGAACGGGGACTCACACGCCTACTGGTATGTGTGTTTCCACAGCAGCGTTTTCCCCAGCAGCCCCAGGGTGAAAACAAGCGTGCATCAGTCCATAACCGGGGAACAAAGCGTGGTCCCTGCACACCACGAGGTACCACTCAGCTTGCAAGGGAACAGAATCCCGATACCCGCTGCCCACCACAGATGAGCCTTGGGGACGCCGCTCGGTGGAGGAAGCCAGCACACGAGGACGAATCCCGTGTGGACCCCTTTCACGTGAGGTCCCTGGAGGAGTCAGATCCACAGACAGAAGGCAGAACGGGGGCGCCAGGGGCTGGGGAGGCAGATGGGGGTGAGAGTGCAACGGGGACAGGGTGTCCGCTTCGCACACTGAAGAGTCTGGAGACACTGGCTGCGCCACAGTGAACGTGCTCTGTGCCCCGACCTGCTCACTTAATGGCTGACGCGGTACGTCTTACGCGCTGTATTATTTCACCCAAATGAAAAGGCCAGGCCCCCCCCGTGGCGCACTCGCCTGGCCACACTCACCGGTCAGGTGCATGGTCTCCAGGAGCTTGGCCACCAGCACTCCGTCGTCCTCCAGTTCGGCGTGCACGAGGCCCAGCTTCCTGCGCATCTTCTGCAGATAGCGCCGGCGGAACTCGGCGTCAAACTCCTCCGCCAGGATGGCCTCACCCAGCTCGCGGGGCAGCTCGGGCTCCAGGGCCTCAACCAGCTTCTGCAGGTTCCATTTGCACACTTCGGGCTGCTTGCTGTATGCGTAGCGCCCGGCGTTGTCCGAGGCATTGCACACGTGGTCAGGGTCGTACCTGCCACACAGGGTTGAGAGAGCCATCAAGGGGACGATGCGGAACCCCCGGGGGCGCCCAAAGGCCGTGCCTGTGTGGCCACCGCTCCCCTGCCCCTGCCCCTGCCCCGGCCGGACCCCTCTGGCCGGGTGCATCCCCCCTGCTCACCACCTGCTCCCGCCCTGGCCCCTTCAGCCCACTCCCGATCTGGGAGTGGAGGCGCCCTTTTAAAACGCTTCTCTGCTCAGAACCTTCCAGGGGACGTCTTCCTCTGGGAATGGCCAGCCAGGCATGTCCAACAACTAAATGCTGGACAAAACGTCCAGAGCAGATGCATATACCCGCAGGCCTCTCCCCAGCGGTCCCTGCACTGTCGGCGCCCACTTGCTGCCCCGGGCCACTCACCTGTCCAGGAACCCAAAGGGCCCGTAGTCGATGGTGAGCCCCACGATGCTCATGTTGTCCGTGTTGAGCACGCCGTGGCAGAAGCCCACACACTGCCACTCGGCCACCATCCGGGCCGTGCGACGGGTCACCTGCAGCACAACAGGCGTGGGTTGCCCCCTGCCCCCACCCCTTCTTTCCCGCCCCGATTCCCGCAGGGCCTGTCCTCTGGCCTCCCCGCTGACACGTGTGGGGAGGACAGGACGGAATGCGTGCGGAGGAAAAGGCATCTCGGACGAGCAGTTGTGTGTGGAGGCTCCAACCCCACGTTCGCCACCTCCCTCTTTCGCATACTCCCTGATCGTGGCTTTTACCCAAGAAACCAAAAATGTCAGGGAACCTCGATATCCCCGCGACTCGGGCCCAGGAGGACAATGGCATGGACATGAGGAAGTCCGCACGCGAGCAGACAAATCCTGCCCTTGGTCCAGGCTGCTGTGCCCAGGGCCCCGTCTCGTCCTTCGAGCTGCCGGACAAGGAGGCCAATGACCTTCCCGCCGCGGCCCAGTGGGCTGCCAGCGGGCCATTCACGCGGCCCCATCCACTGCCCATGCGGCCCCCCTGTGCCCCCCACCCCCGTGCGGCCTCGAGGGTGCCCGGCCAGCACCCGCAGGCACTGGCCCCAGACACACCTGCCCCGTCACCCATCACGGCTGCGAGCGGAACCCCGAGACACCTCCCGGCAGCCCACAGCCCAGGCGCTTGCCCACAGAAGAAGGCAAGAACCAGAGCGTGGCTAAGACAGGTCAAGAGAGTGGCCGGGGTCAGGCAGGACGAGGCCCCACAGACCCCTGCTTGGCACTCCTTCTCACGGAAGCCGTGCTCAACCTGCCTTCTCCTTCACCCCCTCGCTGACACTGCGGGCCCTGAGCTGGGTCAGCTGATGGAGTGCCGCGGCCACATTCTCAGTGTCATGGGTGACCTCTGCACGGAAGCCACGCCTGATGGCCCTTGGGGGGAGGGGAGGTGCAGACGCAAGCCGCGGGGTCAGCACCTCCATCAAACCGAGGGACTGGGTCAGACAAGGTGTGCGTGGCTGGGTACCCAGCGCATTGGGGTCATTCCCTTCACACTTGTCCTGCGGGGCTCGGCGGGGGCACATGGGCACACGCCAGTGCCACTGAAACAAAATGATCCTTGGTTTGTCCCAGGACCCCTGACCTTGACTGAGGGTTTCCAAGAAGTCGGTCCTGCTCAAAGCCAACAAGTGGTGACTGGGTTGGGGACAGGGGAGTGACTGACGGGCAGGGACACCAAGTGAGAACCTCTGTCCACCAGCCAAGTAGACCGGGTCCTCAGCAGCAGGCAGGGCCGGGGCCAGGGCACCGCCACACCTACCTCCCGGAAGAAGGCCGCATTCCTTTGCACGCTGTTGTCGGCGTGAGCGGCCTGGATCTCGGGATAAAACGTGCCGATCACATAGTCCAGCATCTGTACTCGAATGTCATTCCTCCCCACACTGGGGCCCTCGCGCCCTGTGTGCTCATCTGCAGACTTAAAAATCTCAAAGGATCCAAACCTGGAGGGAAGACCCAAGTTTTTAACAGGTTAAACGTGACTCTGCCCCGTCGTGGGAAGAAAAGTCTGGCTGCTAGATACCCGCCTAGGAGCGTGGGAAGAACACGCCGATTAAAACAAAACCAACAAGAACAGAACTAATCTTTCAGTGACACAGAACCAGCCTGACTCTGGTCAAGTCCCACACAGCCCCGGGTGTGCATGCGGGAGGCCCAGGAACACAGGGCTGACTCCGGGCACGAGGAGGGCTCTGTGCCCCTCCCCCTGCGTCAAGGAGCACGTCAGTGACGGGCATCCTGTGGTGGGGTGACAAGCAGGGTCAGCAGTGGCTCTCCACTGGGTGTCACCCGGAGGGTGTGAGGCACCGTTTGGAGACATTTTTGGTTTTTAGGTCTGGCATCGGCCCCGGGAGGTGGTGGGTGGAGGCCAGGGATGCCGCCCGACCTCCTGCCAGGTACAGGGCGGCCGCGCGGCAAAGAGCAGTCTGGTGCTTCTGCGGGAAGAAGCCCTGGGTCTCCTGGGGTGAGGCCGATCACTGCCCCGGCTCCTCTGTCCCCAGGGGATGAAAGGAAAAGCCAGGGACTCTGAGCTGTAGGCGTGGGTGGGGCCAGCAGGCACCAGGGGAATGGCCCCGTTGCCCCTGATACACACGGGGTCTGCCTGGCTCCAGGAGGGGGCCCTAAGATGCCACAGCCACTTCCTGACAAGCGTGGGTTCAGGTAAGCAGAATGGAGCGTGTGACGCCAGACAGCGCGGTGACGTCACGGAGAAACAGGCTTGCGTCAGGAACGGGAACCAGAGAGGGTTCCGGTTAACGAACTGAGTGGAGAATGGCCGCAGCCAACCGGAGCTCGTCAGGTGTGGAGCGGCCTGCGTTCACGGTGACACAAACGAGGCCATCTTCTTGGCGACTTTGATGCAGTTCCTTCTCACGAACTCCCAAATAAACCGCCCTATCCCCCCCCCCCCCCCCCCCCCCCCCCCACTGCTGCCTCGGGGGGCCCGCCCACAGCAGCCTCCCTCCAGCCACACAGGCTGTTGCCTGGTGGGAACGGGCCGGTCGGGGAGTGTGGGCGGGCGGGGCACAGTGACCCGCACGCGGGACAGGGTTCCCGGCCCAGACACGCCCGGGGCCTTTTGCACCTGCGACTCCGTCCCCGCAGGTGCAGAGCATCCACCTCCTGGACGGTGCGCTGGCGCTGTTCTAGGGACCCGCCGTGGGATGGGGTCCAAACGGCGTGTCACCGTGGGGCGTTTCATCTACCAGACTTCCCCGCTGTCTAAGCACAGACCTACAGCCTGACAACAGCAAGCGTTGAGACAGCCCGAGGGGACCCCGGCATTACCTTAGAAAAGTGGAAGCTATACGCAACACAACCGTGCACTTTTCATATTTTGGATTACCATCATAGAACACGTCGCGGACAACCGTGGACTGGGATGTGACGCAGGCCCCGGCCCGCGTGGTGGGGATGCCCAGGTGGAACATGGCCTCACTGCACAGGAACTCTCGGATGCTCGACCGCAGGACTTTGCGGCCGTCAGCCTGTCTGAAATCAAACACAGGTCATCGTGCCATCAGGCAGGCGTCCACTCGACACCAAGGTTCAGGCGGCAGATGGGAGGGACCGAAAGCATTCCAAGGGCCTCCTAAAAACCACCCACTGGCAGCTCTAATGTGACTGCGCAAGAACCCCATCACACATGCTACCTGGCACTGATGAGGCCCGAACGTCGCCCCAGACCCGGCGGCCAAGGCACCGAGTGCCGGCCTGTAGCCGGAGGCCAGACTGATGCCGAGGACGGTGAGGGCCACCTCGGGCCTCCCCAGCGGGAAGCAGCCAAGCGCCACACACTCACCCCGTGCATCTGCAACTTGGTTCTTACAAAGAATTCGTTTTACAAAAGCACTCCTACGGTAACGGTAATGCACGACAGCATCGTTCGCGTACGAAAGGGGGATCTCAGAGTCCCTCGGACGGATGGACGGACGGCCTTGGAGGGCCCGAACTGCTTTTTTACCCCAAGCCTCTATTACGATTAAGACTTTATCAGAGCAGCTCCAGGCTCACGGCAACGACGACAGGCCCCCCGCTGCCCTCATGGCCTCTACCGTCAACGTCCCCACCGGGTGGGACATTTGTTACCATTAGCAAGTCTACCTGGATGCGCTATCATCACTCAAGGTCCACGTTTAAACGGGGTCACGCCCAGCGCTGTGTACCGTGGGGGTTTGGACAGATGGGTGACGACGTGGACCCATTATTATGGTACCGTACACAGACCGCTGCCGCCCTAACATCCTCGTGCTCCACCCGCTCACCCCTCCCCTGTAACTCGTGATCTTTTCTTCCTCTCCGTACTTCCGCCTTCCTCGGAAGCTCGCAGCCAGAGTCGTAGCGCAGACTGGCTCCTTTCTCGTCGTCCTCCTCCATGTCTTCTCACGGCCCGAGCGCTCGCTTCTCATCTGTGCAGAGTCCTATTCCCTCGTCTGGAGGCGCCACGGTCCCTTTGCCTCCTGAAGGACATGCTGCTTCCTTCCGGGTTTTGGCAGGTCTGAATAAAACTGCTACAAACGTCCACGCGCAGGGTTTTGTGTGGACACAGGCTCTCGGTCTTTCGGGTAAACAGCAGGAGCACGACTGCTGGGCCACGAGGTAACGGCACCGCCTTGCACCCACCAGCAAGTGGGTGGAGCATGTGCTCCCGCTGCCACACGGCCTCCCGGCGCCTGGTGCTGTCGGTGCCCCGGGTCTGCCCCCCACCCCCACCCCTCCCCCCCTGCAGGTGTGCGGCGGCGGCATCTCGTCGCAGTGAGAATTTGCATTTCCCTGGTAACTCACGAGGTGAAGCGGCTCTTCAAGGAGCTTGCTTTCCATCTGTGTCTCCTCTTTGGTGTCAGGTCTGTTCAGGTCTTTGGCCCATTTTAAGGGCCCAGGTTGTTTTGTTTTCTTATGATTGAATTTAAGAAGTTCTTGGTCTACTTCGGACAACACTCCTTTATCAGATGCATCTTTTGCAAATATTTTCCCCCGTCTGTGGCTTTTCTTTTCACTCTCGATTTTGTCTACTGCAGAGCACAAGGGGTGTTGTTTTGTTTTGTTTTTGCAGAGCAAAAAAGTTTTAACTTTAATGGAGTCCGGCTCATCGATGACTTCTTTCATGGATCTTGTATTTGGTGTTAGATCTAAAAAGTCACGTCCAAACCCAAGGTCCTCCGGGCCTTTTATCTTCTAGGAGTTTTTATACTTTTGCACTTAGGTTTATGATTGCTCTGAGTTTACTTTTGCGAAAGGTGGCAAGTTCGTGTCTAGATACCTTTTGTGTGTGTGTTCAGTTGTCCCAGTGCCATCTGTTGGCATGACGATCTTTGCCCCTTTGTCAAGGATCAGCTGGCTGTACCGAGGGGGAGGTCTGTCCTTACTCCACTGAGCAATCCCTTCACCGACACTGCATTTACCTAATGCCTATGGTTTTGCAGTAAGGCTCGACGTCAGTAGTGCTGGTACTCTGGTTTTGCCATTCTTCGTGTCATGTCGGTCATTCTAGGTCTTTTGCCTCTCTGTGCAAACTTTAGAATCCTGTCACCAGTATCTACAGAATGACCTGAGATTCTGTTGGGATTGTACTGAAGTCAAATTGGGACCAAGTGACACCTTGACAATAGTGAGTCCTCCTGTACGTGGACATGGAATGTCTTTCCATTTCTTTATTTTTGGCATCTTTTATCAATTTTATAATGTTCCTTATAAAGATCTTGTATATGTTTTGTTAGATTAATATCTATTTCATTTTGAGGGGTGCTAGGGTAAATAGTATTGTTTTTAATTTCAAATTCAAATTGCTCATTGCTTATACGGTAAAGGGATTGACTTTTGTATAATTTCGGATCCTGCAACCTTGCTGTAACTGCTTACTCATTTAGGTCACATCTTTGAGATTTTCTGTGGATGTTTATCCCCAAACTGAGACAGTTTCATTTCTTCCATCTCCATCTGTATGCCTTTAATTTCCTTTTCTTGTCTTACTGCGTTAGCTAGGATTTCCAGTATGATGCTGAAAGGCAATGGTGGGGGAAACAACTTTCCCTTGTTTCTGATCTTAGTGGGAGAGTTTCCAGGCCCTCACCAAGTAGATGGTAGCTGTGGTTTTCTGTAGAAATTCTTTATCCATTTGAGGAAGTTCCTCTCTTCCTAGTTTGTCGAATTTTTGTCACGAATGGGTGCTGGCTTTCGTCAAGTGCTTATTCTGCACGTATTGTTACGATCGTGGTGCTCAAGGCTCCACTAGACACATCTAGGCCTCCTGCCTCACCTTGCCTATGGCTCATCCTCGTGTAAGTGACACCTCTAGAAACCAGACCTGGCAGTCACCCCAGAGCTCACTGTGTCGGCCTCTGGCCAGCGTGACCCTCGGTTCACAGCTGCACTCCACTCACCTCCTTCTAGTCTATGTGAGGACCTGTGACAAGGAAACCTGTCCTCAAATGTCATTCCACCCTTCCCTGGCCCTGGGAATTACTTCTAATCCGGTTAGATTTCACATCCAGTAGGAAGCTAGCACAGCGCAATTTAATCTTCAATCTGATAGAAATGGTCCTGAAAATACGCAGCCGTATTCTTGCTCAAGGCAGGGTTCTCAAAGCAAAAGCCAGAATTGAACGATCATACAGCAAGGGTAAAGGGCCTCGGAAAGCAGTCCTGCACCCACAGAGCCAGAGGACACATGACAACAGTCCCTTTTCCTGTACACCCATGTCAGTTCCCAGTGCAGCTGCTGGGATGGACCCAACTGAGGGAAAGCTCTTCTGTACCTGCCAGGAGAGGCATATCCTGAAATCCCAACCCCATGGCATGCAGGAGGCAGAGGCGAGAAGTCACCTGTCCACCCCCCAAAAGCCACACCTGGGTATCCAGCAGCAGCTGGCTTTAAGCCACTCGTAGCCACTTTGGACGTTAGCCTCAAGTCTTGCTGAAGCTGGGGACCACAGGACACAGGAAGGGGTGGGGTGGGGTAGGTGGGTGCCAACCTGAGTAAAGGGTGAATTACTGCTTTCTTTAAAAAAAAAAATATTCTAGGGGCACCTGAGTGACTCAGTTGGTTAAGTGTCTGACTTGATTTCAGCTCAGGTCACGATCTCACAGTTTGTGGGATCTGTCCCACAGATCATGTCAGGCTCTGTGCTGAGTGTGGAGTCTGCTTGGGATTCTGTCTCCCTGTCTCTCTCTGCCCCTCCCCCACTCGCTCGCTCTCTCTAAAAATAAACAAATGTTAAAAAAAATATGTTAGCAGACCTCAGGTCTGAAAACATGGGACTTAAAACTCAAGCCTTCAAATATAAAAAGCAACTTCCAACAGATTACTCACAAAAAGGTTTGTCTTTATAACTGGCAAAAATAAACGACCACAAAGGAATACATAAAGTTTAAAGGTGCTCAAAAGAATGAACAGGCCTTAGGGTGAGAAGCACCCATTCCAATGAGCAGAAACTTCCGTTAGCCACTGGTGCAGACAACTCTGAGCAGGTGCGGGTTGTTTGCAGGGGGTGGCGGTGGCGCTAGGCTGAACTCAGACTTCACAGACAGAAAGGTCTGGAGCCTGGGGGATGAGGAAAAACCAGTTATTCTGTGGGTCAGAGATGGAGCTGCTGCGGGGAGACGGGGAGACGGGGAGGGGCGCATTCAGTCCCTGGAGGGAGGGCAAAGGGAAGTGGCCAGAGGGGAGACAGGCCCTTAGGATTTCCCTGCACCTAAAACGACGACTTGGGTATAACTTTTTCAGCCATTTAACAAACACGGACTAAATGCACGAACTGTGTGACGGAAAAGAGCAGAACAGACTGTCTGTACAGAAGAGGCAGGACGGCTACAAGAGCACCCTGCTGGGTCAGGCTGCTGGGATCTGGAGCCAGGCTCTGGCCCACAAGTGCCTGGAAGCCTGTGCTCGGGAGAATGTCCACTAGGGGAATGGGATCTGAGGAGGTCTTTCTTGTCCCTGCCAGGGCACTGGCCGCATCTGGGATGCCAGTGTTGGAGGGAAGCAGACTGCCCAAGTAGCTTTCAGACTGCTGACAAATCGCCCCGCCTCCCCTGAGCACCGTGGCCAGGCCGGGGGTGGGCGGGGGGAGGTGGGGAGGACGCGAGTGTCTCACACAGAACTGATTCCAAAGTCCTTGCGTCGTTTATGAGAACGGGACAAGAGCAACTGCCAGTTGCTCTGCGATCAGAGGCGGCAGGATCCCCTCACTATACCGGTCGGAGGGGACAAGGGCACTTGGCAGCAGCACTTCGGCAGGGGAGGAGGCCCAGCGGCCACTGCCCCTCCTCCTGTCCTCTCCTTTTGATCTCAGGGCCTTTGCACAAGCTGTTCCAGTCTCCAGGATGCCGGACCCCTCTCATGTCCTATGCCCCTAGGTGAAACTTCCAGTTACATCTCACCCCCAACTAGGGAGGAAAACGGTGGGGCTGCACACACCGGCCCCGCCCCATCCCACCTGGAGAAGGGCGTGCGGGCCGCTTTCGGGGGTCAGCCCCCTCCGGGCCCCAGCCACCCGCCCCGGCCCACCTGGAGAAGGGCCCACCTGGAGAAGGGCGTGGGGCCGGCGCCCTTGAGCTGCAGCTCCCAGCGCTCGCCGGCCGCCGTGCACACCTCGCCCAGGTACATGGCGGCGCCGTCGCCCAGCTGCCCCGCGAACTGGCCAAACTGGTGGCCGCAGTAGCAGTGCGCGGCGGGCTCGGCGCCCGGCAGCAGCGCGTTGCCGCTGAAGAAGAGCGCGACCTCGGCCTCGCGCGCCTCGCGGGCGGCGGCGTCGGCGGGCGGCGCGCCCAGGCCCAGCAGCGCCAGCGCGGGCTCCGACAGCGCCACGAGGCGCGGCTGGCGCAGCGGCGCGGGCCGCACGCGGCTGAAGCAGGCCCCCGGCACGGGCCGCGGCGCGGACGGGGCGCCCTCGGGGCCGGGCGGCGGCGTCTCCACGGGCAGCGCGCGCAGGGCGCGGTTGTCGAAGCGCAGACCCGCCAGCCAGCGGGGCGCCGGCTCCATGGCAGCGCCGCGTGCGGCGGCCGAGGCGGAGCAGGGCGCGCGCGGCGGGCGCTGGCCCAGGGGCGGCGACCGGACACGGGCTGCCGCGAGCAAAGCCCCGAGCGCTGCCCTGAGAGCGGCCATCCGCGGGGCCGCTGCGGCGGAAGTCCCTCTGCCCCGACAGGAAGTCCCGGCCCCGCGTGCCCCGCCACCCAATCACTGGGGGATTAGTGTTTACTACTGCGCCCGCGCGGGCCGCGCCCGCGAAGGCCGGTCTCTGATTGGTTGCAGTGTACGCCTGTCCGCTCCTGCGGTTCCGCCCCGCGGCCGCGGAGTGGCGGGCGTGGGGATGGGCCGGGAAAAGGACTAGCGCGCCGGGGTCTGGTCCGCTAGAGCGGACCGGGGAGCGGGGGAGCGGGGCCGTCTAGAATGGCTGCTCTGCGTGAGGAGCCGGCAGGTCCCTGGAGGTCCGACCCGGGAAACACCGGACAGTAGGGACTGAGTGCTCCGAGTGGGGTGACCGTGCTGAGCGACGTCCCTAGTAGACCGCCAGGGTGAAGCCAAGGTCAGCCCCGGCCCCGCTCTGTGCCGAGGGTCTGTCTCCGGATCGTCCTCTAGCTGCGCCGGGCACCGGGACAGGAGGGAAAGAGGATGTTTGTCCAGGAAGGTCGGTGGGGACCGCCCGGGAAGAGCCCCAGGGCAAAGCCAAAGCTGAGATTGGGCGAGACTCTGGCCTGGAGCCTCTCCGGTGCAGGAGCGCCTTTGCTCCCGCTCTTCCTCTGCTCGGAGCAGGATTCCTCACAGCAGTTCTGGATTCCATGCCCACCCGGCGCCACGCTGCTCCTTAAGTGCCGCCTGGCACCCTGTGTTTTTCCTTGCGTAGCACTTCCCTGAAACGACCTGAATCCCTTATTTTCCTGTTTCTTCTGTCTCTCTCCTCACCCGTGCCGCCGCCGGAGGGCAGAGTCTTTGAAGGGTCTGCCGCCCACCCCCAAAGACCCCCTCAGGGTCACTGTTGCTGAATAACTCAGGTGTTCAGTTCAGAGGAGCCTTGAAAAGACCCCTTGATGCCTGCATGGAGTGGGTGGCCCTTGGAAGGGTTTGCCAGTGTCCCCCGCCCCACTCCCGGCCCCATACTGGAACCGGAGACCAGAAGCTGGACAAACATACAAGCTCCCTCCTGGCTGGATTCTACACTTAAGTTCAAGGAGCCACCTCTGGAACTTTCTCCTGGGGCCACAACGTGGGTTTCCCAGACCTCGTGTGAACCGTCTCTGCCCCTGCCAGCTGAGTGGCATTGGGAGACCCCCTCAACCCCCCTCCAGCTGAGTCCTCATCCGTGTGGGGGACAGTGAGTTTAGGCCCTCATAGATGCTCAGTGCCCAGAGTCTCCTGCAGTCTGACACTTTCCTCCCCATCTGGGCCTGCTGGCACAGTGCCCCGTCCCGTCTCCTTCCTAACTGCCTAGGGAACCTGGCCCGAGCCCATCTCGTCTTCCCCAGGTCCCAGGCCCTTCTGACTCATCTCTTTGCCCCCTGACCCCACTGTCTTGCCCACGCTTTGGGATCTGGTGGGATCGGGTTCTTGAAGGCTCAAAAGCACCAGGCTGTGTCCCGCTGGCTGCCCTCACAGAGGTCACAGCCAGTGGGGGCATCGGGTGGGTGTCAAGCGTTCCAGCAGGTCAGCAGGGACGGGCAGTGCCCTCCCAGACCTGGTGACCTTGCTTCTGGCCTCAAGGTTGGGCTTCGTGGATTTCCCCAGGGGCACGGACAGGTGTCCTGGGTGGGCAGCGCTGGGTCTGGGCAGCCAGGCTGGGCAGGAGCTGAGCTCGGCGCCTCCCCTATCCCCATCCCGAGGAAGACACAGCAGACGGCAGGGCTTGAACGTTTAATGAGGCTCGGCCACCGAGGGGCCTAGGCCTTGTGGGAAGCAGTGGTGCGCACGCGCAGCACGCTGGCGCGCAGGGCGGGCCGGTGGTTGCCGGTGGCCCAGCGCATGCCCGAGGCGGCCCCTCCGCGCTCCGGCCACGGCCCGTTGAGGTCAGCTTGGCCGCAGTCGCTGTACCACCAGCCGGCGCCCGAGCGATCGCGGCTGCAGCTGGTGAAGGGCCGGGTGCCGTCCGTGCAGGGTGAGCAGTGGTCGCGGTCGCGGTCCAGCGTGCTGAAGCCACAGCCCTCTTGGTCATCCGTGCGGCCCAAGCCCCGGAACGCGTCCCCTGCACAGCGTGGTGGCGTGGGTGGCGGGCCGGCTGCCCTTCCGGCCCGCGCTCTGGCTGCCTCGGCGTCTGAGACCGCAGGGCAGACGCTTGGGGAGCGACAGCCTCGCCCGGAGCATTGAGGCTGACAGATGTGGGCCGGAAAGCCAGGGTCTCCAGGGACCCAACCTTCCCTACCCACCCTGGCCCCGTGGCAAGACTACCCCTCCCCCCAGCCTGGAGAGTCCAGTGGACAAAGCAGGACACTTGTGCGTGTGGGCGGGGGGCAGGCACGAGGCCCCCTTACCTCCCAAGCACTCACCTGCGTTCCCAGAGTACAGGCCAAGGGTCAGTCGGTAAAACAGGTCCTCCCCGTCCACGTGGAAGTTGTCATAGTGGGCCTGAAGCGTGTGGTTGTCCGCATCCAGAAGGTCCACCGTGAGCTCTGAGCGCAGGCCCGGCTGGGAAGTCAGGTCAGAGATGTGCTGCAGCCCCAGCCAGTGGTCACCTGCAGGGGTGGGCACCCAGGCTGAGGCTGCCGCGTGACGGCCACCCCCGGCCTCCTCCTATCGTCTCTGCCCTGTGTGCCCGGTGACCCCCAGACACCAGCCTCGGGGTGCACGCCCCTGTGCCCACAGGCACACGGCCCTCCTACCCGTCAAGTCTCCGAAGCCCTGTTTGTACTCCTGCCAGCATCTCTCAAAGTCCAGACGCCTCCGCCTGCCCCGGTCCCGGCTCTGAATCACCGTCCAGCCACCGTCCTCTCGCATGTCGCACAGAGCCTGGGGAAGGACTGCACGTGGCAGGCAGTGCCTGGCTGGACCCACGTAGGCTGCCCCTGTCCTGTCTGTGCCCCCCCAAACGCTTTCTGTTTGAAAACCGAAACTTCTCCTGCTTGTCCGTGTCCCGTAAACTCGCATCGTGACGAAGCCACATTCTCAGAAGCAGGGCGAGGATCCACGGCAGCGCCCCAGGCCTCGGGAAGGCCGCCCACTTTCATGTCCGTTTGCACCTGCTCTGTGGCTTTGTTTTTTCACCTAACGTCGGATCCTGGAATCTCTCCTTGTTCGTGCCTTCACAGGCGCAAGCTGGGTTTCTCCCAACCTTTCCTGACTATAAAACAACGTCTGTGGGGCGCCTGGGTGGCTCAGTTAAGTGTCTGACTCTTGATCTTGGCTCAGGTCATGATCTCACAGTTCGAGAGTCCAAGCCCCGGATCGGGCTCTGTGCTGACAGTGCAGACCCTGCTCCGCATTCTCTCCCTCTCCTGCTCCTCCCCACTCATGCGCATACATACTCTCAATCTCTCTTTCTCTCCCTCAAGATAAGCACTAAAAAATAAAATAAAATAAACCCCCCCGGCAAAGTCCGTGAACATCTCCGTGCCCAGCTGTGTCTGAGGACAGACTCCACCCGGTCCGGCCGGTCCTTCCCTGTTACTTGAACAAGTAACTTCTCTTGTTTTTGCCCAAGCAAGTCATACGGAGGATCTCCTGGACCCTCACCCCGCTGAGGGCTGCTCACCTGGAAGGGGGCGCTGGCTCCCTCTGGCTGGATGGTGTACACACCGCTGGGGGCTCTGGGCTTCTCCACCCAGATCTGAGAGCAGTCCCTCCCTGTGGGAGACGCGGCCAGGAGGGCTCAGGCCTGGGAGGGGGCCGTGGTCCCCCAGTGACCAGAACCGGAGCCCTCCTCCTGCAGAGGCCCTGGGACAATCTGGCAGACGGGCAGTCTCCCGAGTTTGGGCCTCGCCTGCCTCAGGCCTCTTCTCTGGGAGTGGCTGTTCCTTGGGCTCTGCAAATTGGCCGGGCCGCACCCCTCAGCCAGACCCTCAACTCTTCCCGTGGCCCCCAGACAGAACCTCTCCCCTTCACCTGCTGCCCTGGGAAGGTCCCTCACGGTTCCCCCACCTTCCTCCCCCTGGCCTGGCAGTGGCGGGAGGGCTGCCCTGAGCCCAGCGGGCCCCTCCTAACACAGGAACACAGTGGGGCCTGGTCCTTGTCTGCCCTCCTCCCAGGCCGTCTGGGGCAGGGACCCAGCCCGGTCCTCATGGGGTGTGAGGCCTGCCAGGGCAGGGTCCGTGGGTGACAGGCCAGAGGCTGCCCAGACCTGACGCCCCCCCCCACCCCATCCCGACCTTGGGGTTCCAGCAGCACCACCTGGACCTGTGGAGAGAGAGGACATTGGTCGGGGGCGGTCTTGGTAGCCCGGCGAGACCCACCGGCCCGATGACCACTCTTACCGGCTGTCGATGCCGCACCATGGAGCCGGCCTGGGGCACAGAGAGGCAGAGGATAGCAGCAAGACCCAGTATGGGGCGGGCAGCCATGCTTCCGGAGGGTGCAGCCCTGGTGGGGGAGAGCCCAGCCCGCAGCCCTACCAGCCTCCCTTCACGCCCACGGACGGCCCACACCACCCTGGGTGCTCACTGTGGTCCTTCAGGGCAGATCTGAGCCACTGGTCCCGGCACCTTTTGTTCGGGCGCTGGGCTCGCCCCGCCTCCCCCCACCCCCCCCACCCCCGCCCCCGCGCCGGGGTTGGGGGAGGTTTGAGTAGGGCGGGAAGCCTGAGGGTGTGGACCAGGGAGGTGAGGGGCAGGGACTACTGCCTGTCCCTGAGCACACTTCCCCTTGGCTGGTGTCCTCGCTGGGCCAGGGTCCGCACTTGGGACAGGCAGGTGCCGGGGGCCCCAGGGCCTAGATCTAGTGCTGAGAGGCAGGTGTTGGCGGCAGGAAGTTCTCCAGACCACTAGGCCCAGGCCGGTCACCCCTGCTGCCACCCGTCACCTCCTCCCTGCCGCTTGCGCTCATTTCTACACACTTCACAAAACAGGAGCTTCCAAAATTAGACTTTATTTCCATTTCTCAGGAATGAGTACATGTATGACAGGAAAACACGGTGCGGCCCCGTTCACGGCCGTGGGTTTCACCTGGTTTTGTCAGACATCGAGTCAACACAAACACAATCAAGCGTGGCCCCGGGGCCCGGGTGGGCTGCACAGAGGCCGTGTCACAGACACATGACCCGCGGAGCGTGGCCGCAGGGAGGTGCCCGGGGTGGGAGCCCCGCGTGGGCTCGGCCCAACCTCGGGTCTCCGTCTGTCCCGCCCCACAGCGGACACGCGCCCGCTGTCCACTGAGGTTGGGGCCGAGGAAGGCTCCCGTCCGAGGGCTGCAGCCCCAGAAGCCCCCAGCCAGAGGCGGGCCTGGCACCCCCCTGCGGAGGCTGACCTTTCTCCCACGGGCTCACCCTCTCGGGATCGAGGTCCCCCCACGCACACGTTCTCTTTGTCCCAACCAGGTTTAAGGCTAGTATTTTCTGACATTTGCTTCAGTTTTTCTCTTAAGTTAAAATTACCTGAGTAAAAAAACTTCAGACATTTTTAAAAACCAAAACCACACACCGTCTGCAGGCAGAGCTGGTGTGCGCCCGCCGCGACCGAGCGTGGCCAAGCTGCCCAGGCGGGAGGGACGCTCCCAGGAGCCACGACAGAGCTGCGTGGGGTGACCTGGCCCTTCCCAAACATGCCGGCCAGGAACCCGGTGGCCCAGAACCCACTGGGACTCGCTCCCGGGCCAGGGCTCCTGCTGCCAGCGCGTGAGAAGGCACAGTGAGGTAGGGGATGGCTGGCCATGCCCACCACGCCCCTTCACCTGGGGGCCGGGGATGGGGGTGGGGCAGTGTGCACCTTTGGCCCCTCCTCCACCAGCGCGTCCTGATGCCCATGAACCCCAAGAGCGGTCCCTGCAGGGCCGGGGATGAGGGTGGGGAGGGGGCTGCTGGGAAGCCTGAGCTCAGAGCAGTTAAATATTTCTTTATTTGGGCGGGTTGGGGGAGGAGAGGCGTGGCCGGGCCTGGACCCCCACAGGGGGTGGCACCCAGCCGCTCCTCGTTGGGGGGGGGCCAGCCCCAGCGCCCCTCAGCGGTGACACGGGAGCCGCCACGCGTTGGTCCTTCCTATTTGCGCGGCCGGGCCGCGGACGCCCTCTGCAGACAGTACTGAGCGACAGGCAGTGACAGGACCAGGCTGGTGGCGCGGCGCCCCATCCAGTAAAGGCCGTAGCCCAGCAGGCCCAAGAAGGCGGCCTTCACGGCCAGCCGGGACACTCTGCCGGAGATGGACGGCGGGGGGACGCTGGGGAAGGGAGGGCGGGCTGGGCCTGGCTGGGGGGCGCACGCTGCCCCCCAGCCCCCAGCCCAGCCTGGCCGCGACCCCGCCGGGCTCTGTGCTCAGGGACTGCAAGGCGCACGTGGGCGGCACTCACGTCATGATCTCCTGGATGTTGAGGTCGGTGGTCCAGTTCTTCTCGATGCCCGGCACGTGGCCCATGCCCACGACACCCACCACCACCGAGGGGACACACTTCCTGGGCTCGGCTGTGGGGAAAGGGAAGCATCAGCCCCCGCCCGGCGGGCACGGCGCCTGGGGAGCCCCCGCCCGGGGCCGGCCGTCGCCGTCACCGTCAGAGGAGCGGGGCAGCTCCAGGCGCCGGGCGGCCTGCCGCAGCATGTAGGTCAGGTAAACGTCGCGCTCAGAGACGATGGTGCGGTGCAGGTCGGGGAACGCGCCGACCATCTCGGCCATCATCTGCTCCAGCAGGTCCTTCTGCTTGCAGCGCTCCACGTCGTCCTTGCTGGGGGCAGAGGGCACGCTGCCAGCCTCGCGGGCACGGGGCGGCCGGCGGGAGGCCGGCGCTGTTGACCCAGGGCAGGGACCTCGGTACCCTCTTTGTTTGGGATCACGGCGGAAGGAAGGAGCGGGAAGGCCCTGTTTGAGGAGGCTCAGCCCGAGAACAAGGGGGAACGTGCCACGCGGCGGGGGCTGGGCCCCGCTTCCTGGGTGGGGCTGCCTGCCGGAGGCCGAGGGGCCCTACCTGATGGGGTCTGACAGGAAGCACAGGCCCCAGGCCAGCTTGACTTTCTGCCAGAAGGACAGTGCGGCGATGGCCCTCTTGAAGGTGACGGGGATGGGCCGGTCGCCCAGGTGGAACTTGCAGAAAGGCACCTTGCTGGCCTGGGGCAGGGGCTGGGTGTTGGTTGGGGAAGCCTGAGCCCCGGGGCGGCTCCCGTGCCCTGAGCCCCCGGCCCGGCCGGACCCCGGCCCACCTCCTTGAAGGCCTCCCTGAACTCGCCGCCAGGGGCCATGCCCAGCTGCTCGGTGATGTGGGCCGACACCTTCAGCAGCAGCATCTGCATGAGTCCAGACATGACCCCGTTCTGCAGGGGAGGGGACCGAGGGTCAACGGCCGCGTGGGCACAGAGCACAGGCCTAGCCTACGTCGTGGGGCTGAGCAAGGGCCTCGGGCAGGCGGCCACAGCCACGGCGGATGCTGAGGCCCCACTTCCCTCCAGCCGCCCCCGCCCGTGTCCCCGAGGGGCACACGTCAGCGTGGGGGAGCGGCACGCGGAGCCGGCGGGCAGGCTGGAGCGCACTCCGCGGCCACCCCCCGTGCCCCAGGACCCGCTCGGCGAACCCCGGGGTCCCCGTCCGGCCCTCGCCCCGAAGCACCACCCGCCTGTCCTCCCTCGTCCGAAACCCGGTGAAGGGGAGCCCCTCTCCTGCCTCCGGCCAGGGTGGGCGGGGCACCGCCCTGCTGCCCGGAAGGCCGCCCGGCGCCGCACCTGCCTCACGGCCTGCTGCAGCTTCTCCAGGCTGATCTCCTTGGCCTCCTGGAGCAGCGTGCTCTCGTCCATCTTGAGCATGGACACGCGGTACTGGCACAGCTCCACCACCACCACGTCAGGCTGCACCTCCCGGATGGTCTGCAACGGACATGCCGGCTCAGCCCCGGGGCCCTGCTCCCGGCCCGGCCCCGGCCCCGCAGGCGGAGGCCGCCCTGGAGCCGACCGGGAGGCCCGGCCCCAGGGGCCGCCTCGGCTGCTGTGGCCACAACTCGTTTCTGGAAGCGACCGAGAAGCTACAAAAAGTTCGCCGATCGCTAAACAGGAAAGCGCCCAGGCTGCGAGGCTTCCCCGGCATCAGAAACCTCCCTTCTGAGGGGCGCTGGCGTCGCGGAGGAGGAAGCGGGGGCTCACGGGAAGGGGCCGCTCGGCCCAAGGCCAGCCCGGTGTGGCGGGCCCTCACCTTCACGACGTCCCTCTTGCTGTCATCGCTGAAGTGGGCTGTGCCCACCACGTACACCCTGCTCCCGTCCTCGGCCACCAGCTCGGTCACGGTGCGCGGCAGGCTGGGCCGTTCCCGCCGCCTCCTCAGCTTCATCTCCAGGAGCAGGGACAGAGCGTCGGCGTCGGCTGCAAGGACAGCAGGCCAGCTGGGGTGCCGTGCGCACCGGGGCCCCCCTTCCTGAGCAGCTCTCTCCACGGGGCTCCCCCGGCCTCGACGGGCCGCCACCCACACTCAGCACTGCTCACTACAGCGCACGCGACCGGCACGGTGCCGTCGGAGTAGACCTTCCCTGTGAAAAGGGGCCTGGGCCTTGGCGAGGTCTGCAGTCTCCACGATGAGAATCACCCAGGCACCGAGGGAGCCAGGACGGGGATGGCCGTGACCATGCAGGGCCGAGGTCCCCGGGGCAGCTCGGAAGCACTCAGCCTCCCACCCAACAACCTGGGGCTGGCTGGGGCCCCCATTCACCACAAACTCAGCCCAAGCCCCGCCTGGCCAGGAGCTGCCCACCCCCACCGGCCCCCCAGCACTGAATGGTGTCAGGGAGCACGCACACAGGTTCTGGGGCTCTCCGGAAAGCACCCTGGGCACCACCTCGGAAGACCCCACTGGGACAACGGGCTCCGTGTCAGCCTGCAGAGGGAACAGGAGTGTCTGAGTCAGGGCACCACCCTCCCTGGGGGCTGCGGGACACTTGGCACCCACCTGTCCCCAGCGGGCCCATCAAGAACTCAGGGGCTGCTGCTCTGTCAACTCTGTGTGCTCCCCGGGATGAAATCTCTGTGATCATTTCCTTGGATACGGCCCACCCCCAGGGCTCCCTGCCCCCGGGTCCCCCTGGCTGACCCAGAACCCACCCCCCACCCTCCAAAAGCCACGTAATGCTCCTCTATGCATAGAAGCAGCCACGGTGACCCCAGGCGACCACACTGAGGGGGAGCCCACACTCTGCTGAGCAGCTGGCCAGACCCCGAGCTCGAGGTCGTTCAGGAAGCAGCCGCCCCCCTACCCCCCGCCCAGCATCCAGCCCAGGCTCTGACCTCCTGAGGTGACCGCTCCTCCTCCCCCTCCATGGCTGGGAGGCAGTTCCTGGCACTGGTGAGGGATACCTGAGGAAATACAGGAAGCACGTTTTCACCTGCGCACGGGGCTCAGGGCACCACGGGGCTCAGTCTGATCTGAAAGATCCGTGGGTGGCATTACCGCCTCTGCCCTTCCAGATTGACGCCTGTCAGTCACCAGCTACGGACGGCCGGGGTCCAGGGTCCCTGTGGCCGGCACAGCAGGTATGAGAGTCTGGCTGTGAGCGGCATACAAACCCTGCACCACGGGGCTAAGAACAGAGCTGGAGAGGCCTGGCTTTGCCCCCGCCAGTGAACTGGGGGTCCTCTGCCGAGCAGACCTGTCACCCCCATCTCCCGTTTACCCCACAGAGAGCAAGGCATTGGAGCTCAGGGACCAGCCCTGAGGGGCAGTCAGGCAGACCGGGACGTTCCCTTTCCGGCTCTGGAACAAAACACACTGCGCCAAACTCCCGCAGGTGAGAAAACCCAGCAGAAGACGTGAGTCTGAGTATCAAGTTGGTGCTGAACGCCTTCAGCGGAGTCACCCAGGCGTCTCTGGAACTCAGACTCAGCGCGACGGCCGCTGCCCCGTCGGGAGCCACAGTGTGAGTGTCAGCATCGCGGAAGCGGGAAGGAGCAAGGCTCTCCAGCCGCCCCCCTCAGAAGGAGCCAGGAGCTTGGGGGGGGGGGGACAGTCATGTGGGCACAGCAGGCGCACTTCCTGGAAAGGGCTTTGTCACCAGGACAAAGGACAGCGGACCATCCGGACCTCCGGGGCCAAGGGGAGTGAGGGGCCCGAGGCCTGTACCGGGACGTGTGGTTCTGGTTGCCAGGCGCGAGACAGCAGCATCGCCAACGCGGGTTTCACCCGTGCTTCCCCGAGACGCCGCGGAAACTCAAGCCAGGGTCTGCTGCTGCCTCCGGGCCACCTCTGAGCGCAGCTCGAAACGACCAGGCCCCCCGAGGAGTCTGACCAGGGACCTCGTGCAGACTGTGGGATTAGGGAACCACCCCGACCTGTCTGAAGTTGGGCCGCGGTACGGTGGCTGGGTTCTCAAGACCACCCAGCCCGTGAGTGTTACACGTGCCTCTGGGCAGTGCTGGGGGAACGGGGTGCGGCTGCCCCAGGGCGCCACGGACCCTCGCCTCACCCGTTTTCCTGGGGCTGCACACTTCTCTCAAACTTTCACAAGAAGGAAGGGCAAATGATAAGGCCAGTGCGACGCCGGGCCAGGTTCCTGTCCCTCAGGCCTGTGGTCACGCAGCAGCAGGGAGCAGACAGGGTTCACCCAGGCCATGACCACCGGTGGCTCACCGCGCACCCCCGTGCAGGCAGCCCCCCCCCCCACCCCGTGCAGGCAGTCTGGGGCAGGGCAGGGCTCCCTCCCAGTTTAACCAACACTCTCACGTGCCCCGGGGCTGACCAAGGGTGGGAGGGGGCGGCCCCTCTAGAGGATGGCCCAGTTTCTGGAAGAGGAACTGGCTTAGGGCTGGAGGACACAGTTGGGCCCCGGCCTCTCCGGGCCAGCAGAAAGGGGTGGCTGCGGAGGGGAGGAGGGCCTGGCCTCCTAAGCACCCCTCCCCCAGTACCTCCTGTCCAGGATCCCCAAAGCCCCTCTTCCTGCTTCACAGAAGGAAAGCGCTCCACCATGCAAGGTGCCAACTGAAATGCAAACAGGAAGCGGAGCCTGGAGCTGGAGGGGTGGGGCTGAGCGGTCACTGGAGCTCCCGCCACCCCGCCCCCCCAACCCCCAGGCCCCAGAGCCGGCCCAGCAGGGCAGCCGGGACGATGGCCCTTTGTCAGGCTCCATGCAAAAAAGCAAACAGTTCTCCCGAGCAGCACCCGGCTGCCAAGGTACTAGAAAAACTTTTTAAGAAAACATCCTGTGCCCTGGCAGGAAGGCTCCTGTAAGAACACGCAAGCGGGAGGTCACCACGGAGGTCACTGTGGTGCCTCAGCCCTCCCTCCCACGGTGTGGTGGCTACAGGTCTAGGGTGCAGGTCCAGGGCGCATCCTCCCTCCCTCCCTCCCCCTCCCTCTGGCCAGACGACCCTCTGTGCCCACAGGGGACAGGCAGGCCCCACTCTGCGCGGGCCAGGGGCACCTTTCTGGGGAGGCCCTTCCAGGTCCTGCAGCCTACAGGCCGGGGGTGGCAGACAGGCCTTGAGTCGGCAATGGCTCGGCCCCCCACTGTGGCGCAGCACCCGGGTCCCCTCCTGCAGCTGCTCCCCAGAGGTGGGCGCCTGGCCTAGTCAGGCAGGAAGGCCACCGAGGCTCCTTCAACACCAAGAGTCTGAGATTCTGAGAAGCCTCTTTGTCTGAGGCTGTCGCCTCCACACACCTTCCGATACCCTGGTTTCCCTCCGCTGCGGGGGCGGGGTCCCCTGGCAATACCCTTGTAGGATGTCATTTCAATGGCTTAACCGCCCCCCACCCCCATATGCAGTTTCAAATATTTACAGCTGAGGCCTGAGCCTCTCCCAGCTGCCAGGAGGGCAGCAAAGTGCCTCCCGCCTCCCGCAGACCTCTGGGCTCAGCCTCCACTCCCTGCACCCGCAGGTAGCTGCTGTGGGGCGTCCACGTGCCTCCTGGTTTCCCGCCACACGCTGTCCGGATCTACAGGTCCTAACAGCTCCCTCCACCACCGCATGCTGCGGGGACCAGGAGACCCCTGGCTGACACCCTCCAGGGGAGATACCCGTGCCCCCTCCTGAATCCACGCTCCAGCACGTGGCCCTGCTACCTGGCCGGGCCACAGCCACCGATGCTGGGCGCCTGTGACCCTGGCACGAAGCAGGAAGAGCCTCCTCATCCCCCTCCGACCGGCTGTCGCTGCCAAGCAGGACTGTCCATGGAGACGACCTGTGGCCAGATGCCAGCGACCAGGCTGCAGGGCCAGACCTCAGACCAGCAAGGCCAGTGACGTGGTGCGGCGAGGCCCCGGGCTGGACCCTTCAGCCCGCGAGGACTCTGCTCCTGCCTCTAGGATCGAGGTGCTCAGAGCAGTCACCCAGCCGTCCCATCTGTCTGCACACACTAGGCCCTCTCCTGGCTGCGAGACAGGTACCACACTCAGTCTTCACTTCAGCCCGTGACCTCCAGACCTCTGTGCACTTACTCCTGTCGGGGCAGGAAAAGAGCCAGCAATCTGGTTCGGAAGACACTGAAACGTGAGTTTTCCCCAACTGTCTCCTTCTCTGGAAAGGGCCACACCACTATCTGGCTCTAGAAATTATAGTCCTGCACACACAGGACAGCAGCACAATCACCCGCACGCTTCCAGGAAGTCAGACTCCAAAGCAGCGGGAATCCCCAACAGCTTTGGGACCCATCTTGTCCAGGACTCCAGCGAAGGGCCTGCTCAAAGGACAGGAAAGCCCCGCCTCCGTCAGGGTCCCACCCGCGCTGTGAGCCCTGAGACACAAATCAGAGTAGCGGGTTAAGCGGTTCTGCATTGGACGAAGTGTCGGAAACTGTCCTGCCGGGTGTGCATTTCAGGATGGAAGCTGAGAACGTCGGACAGGTCAGTGTGAGTGACACAGGTTCCTGCCTGCCCGGCCCAGGCAGCGACCTTCTCCTGGGTCCCACCTCTATGCACTGAATTGTGTCCCCCGGAGTTCAGTATTGAAGCCCTAATCCCCATGATGACAGTGTTTGGAGGTGGGACTTCTGGGAGGTGACTAAGGTTACACGAAGTCATGAGGGTGGGGCCCCATGATGGTACTAGGGCTCTTATGAGAAGAGACACCAGGCCGCTGGCCATGTGAGCACACAGGGAGAGGAAAGCCGTCTGCAAGCCAGGACGGCAAAGCCCTCAGCAGCAACCAGGTCGGCCGGCACCTTGATCTTAGACTCCCAGCCTCCAGAGCTGTGAGAAAACAGTCTGCTATTTAAGCCTCGTCTCTGCGGTTCTGTTACGGCTGCAGAGCAGACTGAGACACCATCACCGCCCCCTCCACGCTCTAAAAACTGAGAAGCCACAAACTGCCCCCCGGATCCCAGCCCGCTTCTCAGTGTGGCCAGGGCTGACTGGCACCAAACGGAGTTCCCAGAAAAGCCCGCATCTCCGAACCAGCCCACTGGGCTTGCTCAGGAAGCCAAAAGTCCCAGACCGGACAGACCAGCGGGCTGCAGACTCAAATGACCAAGTGGGAGACAGCGGGACGTGGCCAAAGCCCTGAACTTCCCAACACCCCCACTTCTTAAGCCTGGGCCCCCCTGGCAATGGACACCCCCGGGTCTGGCAGCACCTGCTTTATGGAAGTGTGGCAAAGTCTGGGATTGGGGTAGAGGCCACGGGCCAACTTGCATTTGGGCTGGAGGCCTGAACGGCTCCTTGTCCACCTCCCCTGGCTGGCCCTGCTGGAGCCTGCACCCCGCCCAACCTTGGGCCCCCGCCCTGATCACCACTGCAGGGCGCGGTGTAGGGAGCACCACCAGCCTGCAAGACTGCCCAGTGGTCCTGGGGTCAAGGCTCCCTTCCAGTCACACTGCAAGGGGGCGAGCAGGAGAGCAAAGGGGACAAGAGACCTAGGGAGAGGGGAGCCTGCCCAAGAAAGCAGTGAGCCTGGCGGCCTGCCCATCTTCCTCTCCGGGGAACCCCAAAGCCAGTAAGTAGGCTCCCACCTGGAAACCACCCATTCTCCTAACGAGGCTGTCCTGATCTCCAAAGGTGGCAAGGACTTCCGAGCAGACTTCCTGGCTGTTTTTGAGATGCCGAAGCCAAGGCAGCCTTGCCTGTGCTGGGACAGTTTTACGGAGACTCTCCTACGCGGTACTTCGTGGCACATGAGTTACAGCTCAGTAAAGCCGCTTCACGGAAACAGAGCGCAGACTGCTGCAGGCCTGCGGAGTTCGGCCGCGCCGTCCACCCCGCCATATGGCAGCCCCGCTCGCTCAGCCTGACGGGCAGAGGCCACCGGCTCTGGGGAAGAGCCCAGGGTCTCCACCCGCAGAGGTGCGGCCCCCGCTTCTCGCTCGCGGCCCCCGCGCCGGGGGCCCCACCCGAGCCCGCAAGCCTGCTCCGCCCGCCCCCTGTCCCCGCGAGCCCCGGCCGCCGGCCCGGCCCCGCGCGCACTCCTCACGGGCCAGGGCTGACCCTTCCGACCCCAGGCCCCACGCTGGGGGCTGACTGGGCCGGGCCCAGAGCGAGGGGGGGCCCCCGCCCCCGCCCCCGGCCCGTCAGCCGGGACCCTCGCCGCGCAGCGTACCGAGGCGGGGCGGCGCTCCTCAGCCGGCCTCCATGCGGCTCGTCGCCCCACCGGACGGGGCGGACCGGGGCCGGGACCGGGGGCGGGGCGGCCGGACGGCCCGGGGACGGGGGCGGGCGGCGCTCGGCATGCCGGGAAGCGCAGTTCCACGCGCCGCCCGTCCGCTCCGTCGGCGCGCCCGGTTCGCGCCGGTGGACTACACTTCCCAGGGGTCCGCGCGCAGCCACCCGCGGACTACACTTCCCAGGGGGCTGCGCGCGAGCGCCGGTGGACTACACTTCCCAGGGGGCCGCGCGCGAGAAGCCCCGCCCCACCCTGCCCCGCCCCCGGCGCCTCCGGTTCCAGGAGGAAGGAGGTGACGGTGGAGACAGGAGTTCGAGTCCCCGGGCTTGTGTCCGAGCACTCTTAAATTCTCTGACTGCAGCTCCCAGTCTGGAAAAGGGATGATGTTTCCACGGGTAATGTCCACGGAGAGGCTTGCAGCCCCTGGTGAGATGCGAGGAGCAGAAAACTCTGGTTGTGGAGCACGCCCGCGTGACTCATCCTGGGTTGGGGGGTGCCGAGACTCCCGCCCGCGGGCGACCGGGCCATCCCTCGACTTAGTGGGTTGGGTCCCCTGGGAGGGTGGGACCGACCAGGCTGACACCTGGACCCCAAACCCCGGAGGTCTGTACGGGGAGGGGGAGGGTCTCAGGACAGGCGGACCCTGGTGCGTCCGGAGCTCCCGTCCCACTGCCAGCGGAGGGGCTCCAACCGCCAAGTCTCCGGCCCCTCGTCGTCCCCATGTGACCAAGTGGGCTGTGGGGCGTGGGAGGGGGACTCTCAATGCCCACGACCACCCGCAGTGGGGCGTCCTGAGCCGGCCCTCCCTCTTCTCCGCATGCGGAGCGCTCCCGACCCCTGACCCCCATTGCTGGGCGCTGGAGCTGCGGCGAGAGGGGGGCTGTGGGGGGCCCCGGGGGCTGCTGCCCTCGCCGGGGCCCTCCGCCTCCGTCCTTGCAGCAGGGCTCTGGGGCTGGGTACCCTGCAGGCGGTGGATGTGGAGATGGCTTGCCTGTTCCCCCATCCTGGATACGTGGACCCCCATCCTGTCCCCCCATCCTGTCCCCTCCCCTCCTCCCCCCCCCCCCCCCCCCAGCCAGCTCCACTGAGCTTGTGCCCACATCCTAGACATCCTAGACCTGACTCAGGGGCCCTCACATTCTGGCCCTGCCCTGGGGCCAGGACTCCAGTCTCCACAGAAAGCTGGTGAATAGCAGGGAGGGAAGCCCTTTAGAAAAGGAAGAGGGAGACATGTCTGCACTTCGGGGCCCTGGGACAGGCCGTTCTCTGGGGCCACTGGCTGGAGTGGGGGCCTCAGTAGTGCCTGCCTGGAGCAGGCTGTCCCGCCCCCAGCCTGGAGCCGCTTGGGACTGAGGGGATAGTCCAGTCCAGACCGGCACCGGGATTCCCCTCAGGCTCCAGGAAGAGAGGCGGTGGCCGCAGTCCCAGGCTTCTGAGCGGCTCTGGCACTGGTGGCTTGTAGGGGTCATAAGCTCCCCCGTTCTTTGGCGGGGGTTTCTCCTGGGGTCCAGCTGATGTGGGAGGCAGTCCCCCGGCCACTCCTGGTGTGCGGCTGGGGCGCTGGCCGGCAGGCTGGGCTGTTTGCCGGCTGACCTCTGTATACGAGAGACTGCGTGTGGGGCCTCCGGGCTGACACTTCTCTCCTGCAGCTTCTTGGTCCCCAAAGGGCCTAGCTGGCCTCCGGGTGGCCTCTGTCCTAAAGGAGGACACTCTGGCCCGTGCGCCTCTGGTGCGCGCTCGTGTCCAGCTACCGTTCTCCCCTGGGGGCCGGTCGTGTCTGCCCTCCCGACCACCTCGGCCATCTTCACATAGGAGAGCAGCAGGGTTTCGCCAGGCAGTATGCTGAGGGGTGGGGGCACTTCCCCGGGGTCTGGAGTGAGTCTGGTTGAGATGCCCCCGTGGTGCTGGCGTGGCCCGTCTGGGGCGTGTGGGATGGAGCGCGAGGTCTTTCCTGAGCCGTCTCCTCTGAGCCGGGGACGGTTGCCCACACCTGCCACAGTGCCCTGGCCAGAGGGAAGGAGAGAGGAGACGGGGCTTCAGAGGAACACTGGAGCCCGTGGGGCGCCCCCCTGCCCTCAGCGGGTCGGGTGGCATCCCTGAGCACCTGCGCTAAGAGGTGTGCTTCTGTGGGATGATGACGGGGGCTCTCCTCTTCCCCGACAAACCAGGGCAGGGGCTCAGTCACACTCCAAGGACAGACCTCTGGATGAGACTGGGTCTGAAGTGTCCTGCTCGGCCTTGGCCCAGGGGACGGGTGGCCGGCAGCCTGGCGGAGCCATCTCACCCAAGACGTGGAGGTGGCTCCGTGGGACCGGGGGGACTCTCCAGCAGGGGTGCCCCTAGCCCTGCCTGGACCTGCGTGTGTGCGGATGTCCCTCACCCAGCGGTACCTGTGTTCGCTGGCGGGAGGAAGGGTGCGTGAGGCAGACTCGCCGCGCCTCTGCGGGGCCCTGGGGCCGCGTCCACTCTGAGTCCACTCTGAGCAGAGCCACGGGGCAGGATGAGCCAAGCGGGGCCCGGCTGAGCTCTGCATGTGGACGGGCGGCGGTGGGGAGGTGAGCGTGGCCTTGGAGGGTCGGGGACTCCGGCTCCACTCACGAAACGGCAGGGACGCTGTGGCCAAAGCAGCTGCCTGAGGCCAGCACGACTTGAGTGCCCCAGGTGGACACAGCCACCCCGCCCAGGGTCACGGGGCCGGTTGATGGCGGGGGGCCAAGGGGGGCGCTGCCGAGGGGCCAGGGGCCGGTCCCACCTTGTAGGACCGGCTGGGCTGCTCACGTCCTACGGGGACACGGGGCCTCTTCCCTGGACACATGGAAACCGTGAGTGCCAACCCGAGGGGCGGTGGGCTTCACGGCCTGGGATGCCCGGCCGGGAGGAGTGTCGTGGCTCAGGTGAGGGGGGGTGCTCTCTGGGGACAGGGTGTGTTAATGATGCCTTTTCGTTGCCTCGTGTTCTGACACCGGGCTGTGCCGACTCCTCCCCGGGCTGGCTAATTCCTAGAGACAACAAACTCCCGTGTGCAAACCGGCCAATCCCGAGTCGGCCCAGCACCCCCTCTGTGGGACTCCCACACTCTCTGTCACCTGCCCCCACCACCCGGGGCGGGTGCCCGACAACTAGGGGAACCCCGGGGCCCGCGGACGTGACTCACACGAGCCAGTTCTAAGCCTGCACCTGCCTCACCCACAGGAAAGTCCCCCTCTGCCTCCCGACCGCCTGGTGCTTCCCCCTGTGGCCCCCAGCCTGGGCACGGCGTGCCCCCTCCCCTCGGGACCTGTGAGGGATGAGCTGTCTTTCCGATGGCAGCTGTCCCCTGATCTGCTGGCCTCCCCAGACCAGAGTGATGGTGAAACTCGCGTTCAAAGTCACTGGAGGGATGCAGTCCTTTGCTTGTGTCTCTGAATGATCACCCAGCTCTGGGGAAGGTCAGGCTCCCCCCACGGACAGGCCTGCCGAGGGGACCCCAGGGGGCCGGGCCAGTCGGGTCTTTGTGGCACAGCAAGTGGGCCCGCTTGCTCTCTGCCAAGCCTGACCGTGTGAGGCCGGCACCCGCCTGCCCTAGCGCCCACAGTTTGCTGGTCTGGCTGCCCCAGCTCGCTGCCTCCAAGGAGCCCCTGTTCAGATTCTCGGGGTCATCAGCCGTGGACTGGAGGGCGTGTGGCTGCCAGGTGGACCCACGGGACTGCCCTCAGCCCCAGCTGAGTCCCGGGCCCAGTGTTGAAGGTGCCCTGTCCCGGGTCCCTGTAATATCATGAGCACCCCCAGACCACATCAAGGGTGCCTCTTCCGGGAAGTGTCCTCGGCTCTCCCTGCTCCCCTGAGTGTACCCAACAGGCCCCTGCCCCCCCAAGCATCCGATGGAGGGGACAGCTTCCTGGGGGCTCATGCCTTTGTCTTTGCTGCGTCTGCGAGCCCCGACGGGGCAGGGCTCACCTGAGTCACCCCATGGCGCAGAGGGCGGGCACGTTAGAGGCCACGACCTGTCAACCACGAGTGATAAACGCTTGACTGCGGGTGCGGTAGAGCCCCCAAGGTGACCTGGAGGGCAGCGGGGCACCTCCCACGGCCTCCCGTGACCGCGGTGAGCGGAGGCGCCCTGACGCAGGAAGCTCAGAGCACAGGCCTCCTGCAGACGGACCACACGGGACTCGGGCGGTATCAGAATAATATTTATTGATATGCTCGGTGCTACCTTGTTAATACTGTCACGTTGTCACCGTGGCTGAGGTAATAGGGACAGACCCTCCGAGCGCCAGCCCTGGGTGCCCACGGGAAGCAGCGTGGGCCCTCGGGTGGGGGGCTGGTGGCCTGGGTGGGGGGACGTGGTTATTGCGTTGGACTCCTTCCCTTGCACGCTGGCGTCCACACCGTCTCAGCCCCGTGCCCAGTCACACACCCGTGCGTTCGCGCTGGCGCCCGCCCGCTCGTGCCCACTCACGCACACATCCACTTGCACCTGGCGCCCTCGCCCTCTCGCTCACGCGCCCACGCACACGCCGTCCTGTGTCCTGATAATACGTACACTCGGTAGTTACAGTAATCATAGTAAAACAAAGTACGGGTATGTCGGGGTACGAGGAGAAAGTGCATATGTTGATCTGATGGAGGGTGGGCCCCGGCACCTCCCGCCCCGGGGCTCCTGGTCCCTGCAGCGGGGAAACCTGAGCATGGCCCCTCGGGCACGGCTAGGCCTGGTGGTGTGCTCACCCCCAGCCTCCTTCCAGGCTCAGGACCAGAGGCGTCCTGCCACAGCCTGGCCCCTCAGGGCCGGCATCCCGGACCCAAGACAAAATGGACTAAAAAAATACACTCTTCAATCTCACAGCTGAGCGCCTGCTGCGGGGGGAGGGGGAAGGCGGCTCCAGGCCTTGCCGGCTGGGGGCTCCGCTGGGGTCGAGGCCAGCCCCTGGCCCGGCCGGCACCCCGGCGGTGCTGCCTCGGGGGCCGGGTGGGCAAGGTGCCGGGCCCCGTGGCATGCGGACAGGAGGCCAGGAGGTGCGGGCGGTTGGGGGGCAAAGCAGAGGGGCCACACCCACTCGGGGCTGCGGTCAGCGGCACTGCCGGGCCATGCGCTGCTCTGTGGCGGCCGGGCAGCCCTGCCCCTCAGAACTCCACAGTGCTCACTACTGTCCTGGGCTCGTCAAAGGTGGCGATGAGCATCTGCTGGGGCGGGGGGATGGCGATGAGGCTGCCCACGTCCGGGGGAGCCCGGGGGCCCCCGTCCTCCTCTTCCCGGGCTTCGTACAGCGTGCTGATGTGCAGCAGCGGGTGCGTGGCGTTGCGGCTCAGGATAGCCAGGGGGTCGGGCTTGCCCAGGCTGGCTGGCGACAGAGGAGCTGTGGCGGGGGCTGCGGGGGGCGAGCAGACGTGAAACGGGCCCCCGGGAGGAAGCGTGGCACGGGCTGGCTCTGCGGGGTACAGGATTTCCTTCTCGGGGAGCGGAGCGTCTGCCAACAGCCAGGAACACAGGCACGTCACACCCTCGGGCCACCCCTCTCTCCACCGGGGCAGACCCACCGCGGCAGGCAGGCTGGCCGTGGGAGGGCGGGCTGTGGCTTAAGCCCCCCCCCCCCCCCCCCCCAGTGCCCCGCGAGGGCTTGATTCTCTCTCTTTCAGCCTCCTTAGCCAGGCGGGGCCAGGCCGACCCCCTCTGCGCCACCACCTCCCACCCAGCCTGTCTGGGCTCAATCTCCCGCGGCCTCGGGAGCGGCAGTGCCCATTTCCAGACCCTTCTCTGGAGCCGGAGTGACCCTACTGTCCTATCCCCCTGGGGCTCTCCTATCTGCTTCACGGGGGCCGGCAGGGCCCGCCTACAATGTCCCCTCAGGTTGGAGGCTGCCTCCCCTCCCCCTCCCCCCCAGCCGCCCACCAGCTTCGCGCACCCAGCCGGCTCCTCAGCGCCTTTCACACGGTTCCGGGAGGACGGCGCGCGGGGGGGGGCTGACTTCCCCGGGGCCCGGGGTGCCCGGCTGCCTACCTTTGGTGGGGGCTGCGGCCAAGCCGAGCGCGCACTCCTCCGCCTGGGACAGGAAACCCCCTTCCTGGCTCCGGGAGGCGGGCAGGGCGGCGGCGGGCACGGCCTCGGGCTTGGCCTTCTTGGTGCCCAGGATGTAGGGGTGCACGTCCAGGGAAAAGTGGCGCGCATGCTTCTTGTCGGGGGCGGGCCCCGCGTCGCCCCCGCCGCCCTTGTAGTGGTGCGCGGCGCGCGCCCCCGCGTCCAGCAGCGGCGCGATGAGCGTGTCGGTGGCCGTCTTGCGGCGCACGGGCTTGGGCTTCTCGGCCTTGCTGTTCTCCACGCGCATGATGGCCAGCGGCTCCTTGAAGGGCTGGGGCAGCGGGTTGCTGGTGGGGATCCACTTCATCTTCTTGCGCGGCCGCTTGACCACGGGCGGCTCGGCGGAGCCCTCGGGCTCGGCGGGGTTGGCGCTGGGGTCGACGGTCTGCACGCCCGCGTCGCGCACGGTGGGCGTGGCGTCGTGGTTGGACTGGGCCAGCGCGGCCAGCAGCTGCCGCACCACGTTGTCGTACATGAGGTCGCTCTCGTTGGTGATGAAGTCCAGCCGGTTGAGCGACTTGATGTGGTCGCGGTTCTCGTTGCAGAACATGGCCAGGATGTTGATGTCGCAGAACTGCGAGCGGCGCCACTGCCGGCGCGTCTTGATGCCCACCTTGTGCAGCTTGTCGAAGATGAAGTTGCTCTTGCGGAAGATGAAGAGGTGGATGAGGTTGACGAGGATGATGAGGTTCATGGCGCACAGCAGCACGATGTCCACGCCCGCCACGATGCGCTGCAGCTGCACGGACGGCAGCTTGCAGCTGACGCGCACGGCGGCCGCCCCCGCCGCCGCGCCCCCTGCCGGCCCGTCCGGGGACGCGCCCAGCGCGCACGTGAACTCGTTCTGCTTCTGCGTGGCGTAGTAGGTGCACAGGTAGGAGATGGGCGCCACGCTGAGCAGCAGGATCAGCAGGTGCCGCGCCAGGTACAGCTTGGCCAGGAAGTTGCTGCGGCCGCGGCGCTCCAGGTACTTCTCGAACAGGTTCTGCTCCGGGCTCTTCTCCTTCTCGGCGTTCTCGATGATCTCGCGCCTCTCGCGCTCCGTGATGCCGGGCCCCTTGGACTGGATCTGCTTCTCGATCTTGGGGGCGCGGCCCTCGGCGGCGCGGTGGTAGCAGTTGTCGATCTCCTGCAGCAGGAAGTTGAGCTCCGAGGTGAGGCGGGTGGAGGCCAGGAACTCCCAGCCCAGCGCGGGGACGTACATGATGGCCGCGAAGGCCAGCAGCGAGTAGGGCAGCAGCTTGTGCTCAAACAGCGACGGCCACAGGCTGGCGTCCACGCCGGGCAGCGCGTCCCGCAGCTCCGTCCAGCAGTAGCCGCGAGCGTACAGCGCCTGGTCGCGAGTGAAGTTGTGCGGCGTGTAGCAGTAAATGGGCTCCTCTGGGGGCAGACAGGAGACTCGGGCTGGGGCCTGCTGTTCCCCACACAGAAAGGCTCCGGGGCCCAGGAGATGCTCCATCCCTTACGACCAGCCCGGGGCACGGAGGTCTCACCCAGGTTCCCACCCCCACCCCCACCCCCACCCCCCAGCAGTTGGCTGTGGCACAGGGTGGGGGGGGGTGGGTACAGCTCTGCCAGCCCCAGCCCCCACCCGCGACTGACCTGCACTTCAAACCTCAGGTCCCTCTCCGTATCCAAAGAGTCTCTGTGTGCACGGGGGAAACCCAATCCCAGAGGGCAGCAGGACAGGCCCCTCGGCCCAGGGCCCTTTTCCGGCGGCAGAGTTAGACCCCTGGCCCTGCACTGCCCGCGGCTTCATCTTTAAGAGGGCAGATGGCCGGGGCAGGTCCCACCTGGCCAGGGGCACTTATAGATGTGGGCCCTGCCTGCCGTGCAGGGGTGAGGGGTGCCCGTCCAAGACCCATTGTCCCGGAGAACGGCAGACCTGGGAATCCCAGACGCTAGGTGGGCAAGGGCAGGGACCTGGAACCTGACACGAAGCCTCACCAGCAGGACCACAGTTTCTGCCACCAGGAACAGTGGATGCCGCCCGAACTGCGGGAAAAGTGGCCGTCCCTGGGCTTTGTTTTCCCTCCCCGGTGATGACGGGCACAAAAACCACAGCAAAAGAATGCGTCTGGTGCTGCAGGGGGCCCCCACCTGGCAGGCTCGGTGCCGTCTGCAGCACTGGCTCCCCAAGCTCATGGCCGCTGAAGGACCCGGCCACTCTGCCGTCGGGCCAGCTGGACCCCTCTCACCATGCAGAGTGGGTCAGCGGCCTTCCTCCAGTGCTGCCGAGATCCTACCCCCAGACCTGGCTCGTGGCCCCCACGTCCTCCCAGGGAGACTTGGCCCCTGACATGTGTGGCACCCCTCCCCTGAGACCATTCAGCAGCCCCCCCCCCCCACCCCCCCGGGACCTCAGGCTCACCAGTCCTGGGAGGGGCAAAGCGCTTGCCTTCTTTTCTTTTGGAAAAGGGCACACACTCTGGGGACACCTGCACGCCTCCAGGCTAGAGTGGCACACCCAGGTCACGTGGGGCCACTTCAAGAAAAAGCAGTTGTCGGTTCCCCTGCACGGACCCCGTATAACGTCTGAGGAACCCGGCTTCCCTTGAGGCTGTCTGCCCATCTGGCCCCTCTGTCCACTGCTCAGGGGTCGGTGCCGGTGGGGAGGGGGGGCTGCTCGCAGCAACCCCGGCCGGGAGCCATGGGGTCTTCCTGCTGCCCGCTGCCCCTGGGGATGTGCCAGGTTCTAGGCCAGGAGGCCGGTGCCACCCCGCATCAGCGCCTCACCACGCTGGGTGGTGCCACAATGTTTACTGTCGTGTCCCCGATGGGCAAACCCTGCTCCAGGGGGACCCTCGCGCAGCGAGGACCCAAGCACCGGGCATCCACCCTGGGCAGGGTCGGCGGGGGAGTGTTGGAGGCCCGTGCCCCCAGCCAGCTCCCAGCAGGCGGGTCATGGATCCTTCTGGCCGCCACAGGGCGCCCCTGGGCTGACACCTTCACAGATGGATGCTGATATGGTGCTGGGGGGACGGGGTCCCCAAGTGTGCTCCTGTCCGGGGCGGGGGCTGGGCAGAGGGGCCTCCAGAGCCTCTGACCTCATGTCCCTCTTGCAGTCCTGCCCCAGCCCATCCCCATGTGTCGTCGCAGGGTCTCTCCTGGAAGTTCACCCTGTGGACATGTGGTTCCTGCCTGCAGGGCGCTGTTTCCTGCGCCCCACTGTCCTTGGGCCTGGGGAGGGGGAGGGGACGTGGGTGCTTCTAAGCTCTGTGTGAAGCACCAGGAGATGGGTCACTTCAGACTACGACAAAGCCACTGTCCTGCCTCGAACCTTAGTCCAGGCGAGGGGAGCGACCGCTGGAGCAACGCATCTCAGCGACGCAAGAGAGAACACTTGATCAGCTGGTGCCAGCCCTGCTTCGTTCCGTGATCTGGGACACACTATCCTGGGGCAGCCCTGGACCCCCAAGGCCAGGCGTGTTCCACGGGGCATGCCAGGTCACAGGGGGCCAGGCTCACAAGGCCTGCCTTGTCCATGCTCAGGGGCCCAGGTGGACGCATGCATGTCAGTGTGCAAATGTAGGTCAATGTGGAGGGGCAGGCCGGCACAGGAAGGCTCAGGGCGCCCCCCGGACCAGGGATGAAGGATGAACTTGGGAAACGCCAGCAGCCCAAGCCTGGCTGGATGCAGAGGGGCACTGAGGCTCCACACGGGGTGAGCTGGACTCACAGAACCTCGGAATGGAGGAGACAGGAGAGTCACCTGAGGATGACAGTCCTGACCCTGCCCCACTGTGCACATCTGTAGGGGACAGAATCGTGTCCCCCGAAAAGATGTTCCAAGTCCCGACCTCTGGTACCTGTGAATCTGACCTTGTTTGGAAATAGGGTCTTTGCAGATGTGATCGAGATCAGATCACACTGGAGTAGGGTGGCCCCAACCCAATGACTGGAGTCCTCGTAAAAAAGAGGAATTTGGACCCAGACGCCCAGGGAGGAGATGCCCCTGTGAAAATGGAAGCAGAGACTGGGTGAGGAAGCCGCAGAAACTGGAGAGACAGGAGGGACCCTCCCCGGAGCCTCTGGGAGCCAGGCCCCGCCCACACCTGGATTTTGCACCTGTGGTCCCCGGACTGTGACAGCTGTTCTGTTGTTTTGAATCACCAAGTTTGTGCATATTTGATCCAGTAGCGTTAGAAACGGAACACATCCACATGTGCCCTGAGTGACACTTGTGGGTCACACCTGTGTCTGAGCGCGTGGAGCCTCCCGTCCCCGAGGGAATGTCCTGTCCTGGGCGTGTCTGAGTGTCTGGGCACGTACTCCACTCAGGTCTGAAGTTCCCAGGTCATGAGGACCGCTAAAAAGCGAGCCCTTTGGGGCAGAACCAATGCAGAGTGCAAGAAGGTCTGCCAATGTCACTCAGGGGACAGGGTCACATGTCCCTCCTGGAGGGGTGCACAGGAGCCCCCACCCCCTCTGCCTTGGGCCGGCACCTCTGGCCCTCGAGCATGGCCAGTGGAATGCCGAGGGGCCCCCCTGGACCCATCGCCAGCCAGATCTGGGTGGGGGGGGGGCGCCACTCCCTGCCTCCAGCCCGCCAGCAGCCTCCGCCTGGCCGACCGGCTCCTTAGGGAGGGCCAGGGCACTGCCCACCACTCTCCTCCTCCTCACCGCGCCCCCCCCCCCCCCCCGGCTCCGTGCCTCCTCCCACTCCTCAACCCACCTCAACCAGGGTCTTCCTGGTGCCCCCCTGACAGCCACTTGCGGCCTCGACATCTCGGACTCCCCCTGTGCTGGTTCCCGTCTCTGCCCCTGTCGAGCCCCGTCTTCCACCTGCACCGGCCTCACAGGCTCCCCGCCTCCGGCTTGGCCAGGAGGGTCCACTGCCCGCCAGCAGGGTGCTCGGCCCAGCCTCCCGGACCTCCGCGGCGTCCCTTCGCGGGCTCGCGGCGCCCGGACCAAGGCCTCTCCCCGCCGCCGGCCGGAAGCCGCCCGCTTCTCAGGGACCCTCGCGGCGAGCCCGACCCCCCGCACTCCGCCTGCCGCGCGGGCGCTCTGCCGGCCTTTGGCATCAGCTGTCCTTCTCTCCACTCCTCCTCCGCTCAGAGCCTGCCCACTCCCCCTCCCGGGCTCGCCTGCCAGACCCCGAGCCTCATTTTTACGCCTGAGACCACCGGGTCCCGGACGGGTCCACCCGCTGCTGGCGGGGCGCGCACGGAGAGTGGGAACAATGCATCCGAGGCGGGGGGTGGGGGTCTCGCAGGCAGCCCCGGGCGCCTGGCGACACAGGGGCGACGATACGGGGAGGAGGGGGGCGGCCTTCGGGGGCGCGCTGGGAGGCCCCCCACCCCCACCCCCAGCCCCAGCCCCAGCCCGGGCCCGGGCCCGAGCGGGTGGCCGGCGGCGGGCCGCCGGGGCGGGGACTCGGGGCGCGCCCCCAGCCTCACCTGCGAAGTTCTTGGTGAAGACCAGGGTGACGAGCAGGATGGGGACCAGCACGGTGCCGATGGTGACCACGCGGTCGAAGGGCAGCTCCAGCTTGAGCTGCAGCAGCAGCGCGGCGAGCGCGCCCGCCTTGTCGTCCTGCGCGCCCGGCAGGATCAGCTCGCGCAGCTTCTCCCCGGCCAGCAGCGCGGTCGCCATGTCCGCCGACTGCTGCAGGAGGTGGTGCATGGGGGGCGGGGGCGCGGCCCGGGGGCGCGGGCGGGGCGGCGGGGCGGGGGGCGCGGGGCGGCGGGGCGGGGGGCGCGGCGGGGGCGGGCGCCGGGCCGGCGCGGCGGTGGGGGGCGCTCGGCCGCCCCCGCGGGCAGGGGTCCGGCCGCCCGCGCCCCCGCCGCCCCCGCCTCGGCTGCAGCCCCGGCCGGGCCTGGCGCGTCCCTCCGGCGGGGGCGGCGGCCGCTGTCCCTGGCTGGGGCCGGGGCCCCGCTCCCACCGCGGGGAGGGGGCTGTTTACCTGCGGCGACTCGCGGCGTGGCTCCGCCCCCCCCCCCCGCCCCCCGCCCCCCCTTCCCCCCGCCACGCAGCTGCGGCGCGGGCGATGACTTTGCAAAAAAGATTTAAATTAAATAAAATGAATTAACGCCGGCTCGCCCCTCCTCCTCTTGCTCGGGGTCGGGGGGGGGGGGCTGGGGGCCTCGCCCGGCTCGTGGCCGCGGGAGCCGCCCCGGCGAGGAGGGGGTGTCGTCGTCCCGCCTCCGGCCGCCTCCGCCAACTCCCTGCCCGGAGCCTGGACGCGCGCGCGGGGGCCTGGGCACCCCTCCCCGGTCTGGGGCCGCGGCCCGCGGACACTGCGGGGCGTCTTTCCCGCCCGCCCTGCATCACCTCCCGCGGCCCCGCTTCCTACCCTGCCCTGCACCTCCTCCCCGTCACCCGCCCCAGCCACTTGTCCCTTTGCCTCATTCGACAGACACGCTGGGGGCCGGCCTGTGCCAGCTCCCGGGGGAGGCTCTGGGGTGCTGGCACCCCTTCCTGACCTTCGTCCCCCCCCCCCCCCCCCCCCCCCCCCCGCCCTCCCACCCACTCCCCGGGCGTCCTCCCGAACAACTGCGCGCACACTTCGGGGTCTGCCCGGCTGCCTGCAAGACCCGAGGCGGTTCGTCAGTGTTTCCTTGGATTCTTTCATGGCCGGTCCCCTTCCCACTATTTTGGGACACACATGTGCTGCCTTTGTGAGATACTTCTGGTCGCAGCTTTAACTTGCTTCTGTAGTTCCTGTGTCCTGGGCACCAATGTTCACAGGTCCCGGACCACTGCGGTGAGCCAGTCAGCCCACAGCCCCGCGTGGGGGCTGACAGAGGGGGCGCCCGGCACCAAGCCTGTCCACACTCTGCATGTCTCCACCTTTCTTGAGGGTCTCCGCACTTTTCTTTTTTAAAAAAATTTTTTTCAACGTTTTTATTTATTTTTGGGACAGAGAGAGACAGAGCATGAACGGGGTAGGGGCAGAGAGAGAGGGAGACATAGAATCGGAAACAGGCTCCAGGCTCTGAGCCATCAGCCCAGAGCCTGACGCGGGGCTCGAACTCCCGGACGGCAAGATCGTGACCTGGCTGAAGTCTGACGCTTAACCGACTGCGCCACCCAGGCGCCCCTCTCCGCACTTTTCAAGATTATGTTTCTGAACGATGGATGCCCACCCTTGGCTTCCAGCCCGTTTTACTTGTCTACTACTTACTGAGGGGGCTGCCTTCAATTTCCCATCCCTCCGGTAACACGGGCACCCACCCCCTGCAACCCAGACACCCACATACAACCCAACTCCCTTAAAGCCCAGCTGCCCCTGGATAACCCAGCCACACCCCCCAAACCCCTGATGCCCCCCCATAACCCTCACATCCCCCAGATAATCCAGACCCCCCCCCCCCAGATAAGCCAGACATCCTCAAAAATAGCCTAGATGGTCCCTAGATATCCCAAACACTCCCCATCTAACCCAGGTGGCCCTGGATAATGGCATGGACATCCCTACAGCCCTCTGGGACACCCCCCCTCCCCCCTCCTCCCCCTCCTCCTCCTCCCCCTTACCCCCCTCCTCCCCCCTCCCCCTGCCAGCGGTCCTGCTGGGCACTTACTAGGTTGCTTTCCAGAAAGGCTGGACCACACTCTTCCCCAGAAAAAAGAGGTTCTGTCCCCTAACATTCCCAGCTCTTGTCATTATTTGCTTTCTGGTATGTGCCATTCTAAGGGCTGGAATGTGGTTTCAGTGTTTTCAGTTTGCCTTTTTCTGGTTACCAGTAGGGTTATCGCCTGGTCAAGCCTTCTGCACATCAAGAGTCTCTGTCTGTGGTTCATTTGGAAGAGGTCTTGGACTTACATCAGCCTTTTGGTTAGTCCATTGTAAGGCCTTCTTCAGGTCTGTCTGTTGGGTCTATCCATGGGATCTGGATAGGAATCCTCGATTTAGATGTAGTCAAGACCACTGTTTTATTCGTTTGTTTTATGGTTTGTAGTTTTTTTCTTTGTGAGATCTCAGAGGCATCCCAGTGTCCCTCTAGGAGCAGGACAGCTTACCCTCCACATTCATTCTTCCATGGCCTTCAAGCAGATATGTTGAAATGTGCTTCATTTCGGTGTTGCCGTGAATTGGTGAAGTAATCTCTAATCTGGAGATTTCAGATTGCAACCCAAGCAAATTCCATAGGTAGTGTTACTCCTTTAGCAGATACATTTTTAGCTGGAAGACCACGTGTGGAGGTAGAAATGCAGCTTAGTTTTTCTCCATAAAATGAGCTGGTTTTCCCCACACTGTTGACTAAGCAATATATCCTTTCTCAGACCACCAGGTGTCATCACCACATCTGGAATGGGTTTGTCCTTGTGATGGCTTTGTCATATACCAAATATATGGATCGGCAGGTACCCCTTTACCCCTTCTCAATGACGATTTAGGTACTCATGACCTTGACTTTTCCACATATACGTCTCAGAAAGACTTTGTCAGGTTTCCAGAAAGGAAATCTAGCTGGAATACTTAGATTGCCTTGAACGTATACTAACTTGGGGACGACTGAAATGTGGACAATTGTTAAGTTCTCCTATCTATGAACATAGTGTGTTTCTTCATTTATTTAGATCTTCTTTATATATTGTCATAAAATTATAATCATTTCTCTGTAAATATTGTTGCATGGGTTTGTTAGGTCATGTCCTAGACATAATTTTTGTTCCTCTGTACACGGCATCCCATTTTCTGCGATGTGTTTTAGCTGGTTAATCTGGTGCAGAGGAACGCTGCTGACCTCGGTGTGATCGCCGAGTTGGCCTGTGGGCATCAGCAGGTTGTGGAGCGCAGTCGTGGCGGTGACCCTGCATGCTGTGAGAAAGGCTAGGCTGCTGTCCTCCCATCCAGCGGGGGAGCGTCTGGACATCATGGGAGGGGCACCCAGGCAAGCTGAGGCCGCCCCCCACCGCCCCATGGCAGCAGCTGTCTTACTGCTGTCCTCGCTCCCCAGCCTGGATGGGGCTGGGGTGGGGGCCAGAGCAGAGTGTCCGGGGATGACACCCCGGGCCGGGCTCAAACCCTGCAGAGACTTGGAGCCCAGCCCTCCTTTGTTCTCTCCCCAGGAGAACGTGCAGGAAGCACTGGGGAACAGGGGCTACTGCTGTCCTCGCCCCGGGCTGGATCGGCCAGGCTGAACTGGAGGGATCGTTCTCCGCAATCCTGTCTCCAGGGAGGACCACACTGGGGAACAGCTTGCCCGTCTTGTGGCGAGACATTAGCATGTGGCTTTCCACACACGGAGGGATTCTGAGAGATCGAGTGACAGTACTGTGGCCAACGTTTAATCCACTCATCTCTGTAAAGGCAAAACCAGAAACCAGAAACCGAAGTAATGATGGACCCTTACTGCAGCTGTAAGCCGTGCTCTGCCACGAACACGGACAGCGTGTTAACCGATGCCTTCCCAGCGCAAGTTTACTTCTGCGTTTGCTCACGAACACCTACAACACACGTGTGTCATTTTGATTAAGTACTTACGGTAACTAAAGAACAAGAATCCTGGTGAACTTCTTGTTACCAGGTTCAGTCTTACGGTTTCACGGATCAAAACTAGTGTTTCCCTCAGGGCACCTGGGTGGCTCAGTCAGAAGAGTGCACAGCTCTTGATCTCGGGGCTCAGAGTCGGAGCCCACATTGGGTGTAAAGATTACTAAGAAAAATGAACTTGAAAACAAATGGCTGGGGGGGCGGCGCCTGGGTGGCTCTGTCGGTTGAGCATCTGACTTTGGCTCAGGTCATGATCTGACCGCACGTGAGTTCAAGGCCCGGGCTGGGCTGTCAGGCGCAGAGCCTGCTTCGGACCCTCTGTCTCCTTCTCTCTGCTCCCTCCCCCCACTCTCTCTCAAAAGTTAATAAGCATTAAAAAAACCCCCACAAATGGCTGCCTCGATACACATACCTGGTCTGGAGAAGAAGCAGAGAGTGAGCAAGAGGCCAGGTAGGAACCAACAAAACAGCACAGGGTCATTCTGCCCCACGCTGACCGTGGGCTGGCTGGGAGCTCTGTTCCCTTCTGTCCCCTCATTCTGGGGTCTAGCAGCCACCGTCCCAGGGGTACAGCTTCACACCTCTGTCATTTCTGCTCATTCTTCAGGAGCCAAAGCTCATGCCTGGGGCATCTGTGGGGCGTGGGCGGCTGGCACACACTCCGCGTGCCCCGGAGAAGACGGTCTGTGATGCCCTCCACGTTCAACCCAGTACATTTTGCAATGGATATACTTGGGTGGGCAAAGTTCTACGGGAAGGGGGAGTAAGGCAGAGCATCTAGCCACAAAGGGTCAACTTGCTGGGTCCTTTTTAAGTGGACCGGGGCACTTACAACGTGCTGGGAACCAGTAGTCTCAAACAAGAGAAACGGCAGGCAACTTAAAGTGAGTGACCGTACACGGCTTCCAAATTTCCTTTCCAGGATCCCCAAGCACAGAACTTAAGCCCAGTGTACCTGCCTGCAGGAACCTCTTCGCTCAGTTTCCCCAGGAGTCCTCGCTGCTGTAGGTGGCCTGGCCTCCTGTAGGCGGGGACTCTGTCAAGGGCAGACCCCGTGCGCTTTATCCTGTGCTCAGCAGAGCCTCCGGCTCGGTCACCGGACCTGGCCTCCCACCCCGTCTCCTGCCTGCTCCAGGCCCGGCGAAGCTGCACTCAGTGCCCTCCTGCCCAGGTGCACCGAGTCCTCTGCAGAATGACCCCACCTGGTCTCCCACCACCCCCGATAACCCCTCTGGACCGTTGCTGAAGAGCATCGTGGCCTGGGACACCCGCCCTGCGCGACGCCAGCCCAGCTCCTGGCTGCCTGCGGGACCGATTGCTCTGGTGCCTGCCTCTCCGCAGTACGAGGCCCGCACCTGTGGCCTCTTGCAAGCGTGGACATCCAGTCACTGCAGAGCCGGGCAGGGCTGAGCAGGTGCAGACCTTTGGGGGGTGGGGGGGGGGGAGGGAGCAGTGGCACTGGGACTCCAGCAGCTGTCCCACGAGGCCACTCAGAGTGCCTGGCTCCGGGGCAGCCAGTGCAGGAGGCCAAAAGTGGTTGTTTTTTTTTTTTTTTTTTTTTTCTGTTTATTTACATTTGAGAGGGGGCAGGTAGGGGCAGAGGGAGACACAGAATCCAAAGCAGGCTCCAGGCTCTGAGCTGTCATCACAGAGCCCGACATGGGGCTTGAACCCATGAACGGTGGGACCATGACCTGAGCCAAAGTCGGACGCTCAACCGACTGAGCCACCCAGGCACCCCCACAAGTGGGTATCTCTCGAAGCAGCAACACCAGCATGTTCTCCTGTCGCGACAGCTTTGTTCCTGGGTGCAGCCCCTTGGCCACCAGCTGACCCACAGCACGCAAGTGTGAGGGGTCTGGGGTCAGGAGAGCCCCATCCTCGGGCAGGGTGCCAGCATGGGCTCTGGGCTGCACCACTGGGGCCCCTGTCCCCACCTGTAAAGCGGGAGGACGGGATCTCCAGGGCGGCAGCAGTGGGCTGAGGGACAGAGCCTTGATTAGTGCCCTGAGGTCCTGAGGTGACCTTGGGACCCCCAATGTGGGGAAGGTCTTATCCTCCTCCCCTCCCGCCCTGTCCCTGTCCGTTGCAGGACCAACAATTCTCATTTGCCCACCTGCAGCCTCTGAGGGGCCGGTGTCTCACGTGGGTCTGAGTTCAATGATTCCAGAGGAAGGGCGTGTCTCTGGCAAGGCTGGTTTGGGTCTGCGGCAGACACAGCTCGGGCTCCCCGTGGCCGGTTCCCTTTCCTTCCCGCTGCATGGCTCCCTCTTCCTGCCACAGCCTTGGGCTCTGGCTGGTGGTGGGGGGAGGGGGCGAGAGGACATGGGGGGTGGGGGGACTCGAGCCGCCGCCCAGGCCCCAGCTGGGCCCGATGCTGTCGTTGCCACCAGAAATCCTTGATCGTTTTACCCCTGATGGCACTTTGTACATGAGGTCGCTGCCCCGTGTTGCCTGAGAGCAGAGAATTCTCACTGACCCACGAAGTTTTCCAACCGCTTGCTTGGTGAGGCTCTGGCCGCTCCTGTGGAACAGTGGTCCCTGAGGCCCAGAGAAGGGCACTGGGGACGTCCCACGCGTTCACCGCTGCCCCTTTTGCCCCTGGAGTAGCATGAGCAGTGCGGGACAGGGGCCTGTGCACCCATTTCCCATTTCTAGGACAACTCCGGGTGGCATCGTGGGGCCGCACGGGCCTCAAGTAAGCCCCTTCCACAGGCCGCAGGGCGTCAGCGTGTGGGGCTGTCACAGGCAGGCACGCACAGAGGTCTGGACCCCAGGCTCGCCTCCCCAGGGCGGGGCCTCCGCACAGAGAGCGTCAGGGACAAGTCCCAGACGTCCCCGAGGCCTGGCCTCTGCTCCCGCCCTGTGAAGATGTGCTCCACGACCAGAGAACTCGGTCCCTCGCTCAGACCAGCTCTCGGTGTGTTTTGTGCATGAGACCCCCGCCCTGCCCAAGAAGTGAGCGTGCAAGGCAGTTTCTGGTCAGGCTGCCTCCACCCCCAAACAGCTGTTTGCTCTTGGTTTATTCAGGAGCATCCAGGGTTCCAGAACCACCACCAGCGACCGGCTCCCAGGGCACCTTCCCCAGATCCTGAAGCCAAAGTTGAGAAAAGACACACAGACCCTTCCGGAGTGCTCTGCCTGGGCAAAAGGCCCTGGGAGTGAGCAGAGGACCCGCCCAAGGCCCAGACCCTCAGGAGGCGGGTGTGAAGGTCTGGGAGGGAGCAGGAGCCCTCACGCAGCCAGAGGGGTAGCCCCATCTGCCTCCAGGAGCAGACGCCGCAACGGGGCAGGCCCCTGAACCGTGGGAAGGGGGAGTTGGGAAGTAGGTGTCCCCGGGAGGGGCGGTGGGCACCCAAGAACCCCATGTTCTGGCGACAAGGCCTGGCCCTGGGACCTGCACTGCTGGCCTCTGGCCTGGGCAGGACAGCGGAGCAGCAACCCCACCCCCACCCCACCTGCCCCCGGGCTGCTTGCTGCCCTGTCACGTCTGACTCTTCCTGGGAACAGCTGGCCTCATGTCTGGTGTGCGTGGGGTGGGCCCTGCCTGGGCCTCCACACACTCCCCGTGCAGGGCATCATCCTAGCTGCCTTCCTGGAGGAAGCAGTCATGTATTCTAAACACAGGCGGGGACTCGGAGCCTCAGTAAGGAGTGGTACAGCCACCGCAGGCCCCCGTGTCTACGCAGTGGCCTGTGTCTTCATGTGGGGAGTCCTCCTGGGCGCGAGGGCTGGGGGTCATGGGCCTCAGTGTCTCAGGGTCTGCTTCTCATGGACGGTGAGGGTGTCTGTCTGGGCATCTCGGAACCCAGGGCTCATCCTGTCTCCTGTGCGGGCTGCTGTGCACCCCTCCCCCCACCCCCCAACTTCACTGGGAGGCACGGCCAGAGACTTCATGCCTTCCCTGGGCTCCTGGGTATGCGGGTCCCCAAGCCTGGTGCTGTTCACACAGGCGCAGACCCCAATGTGCAAATGCTGCCTGCCCTTCCTAGAAATGGGCCACCTTCTTGGCCAGAGGGGACGGGTCCCACCGAGCTGTACCAGGGTTCTGGGTGAGTGGGATGCCACCCATCCCCAGACAGAGCCCCCATAGAGGCCCCGGGCTCTACACGGCTGGCAGGTGAAGGGAACGCTGGCTCAAGGACCCGGAGAATGTCTGAGAGCCTGCAGGGATCAGAGGCCACACGGAAACACAACTGCTTCCCAGCACCCGGTGCATTTCGAGCCGGAAAGCCACACCAGGTGTCCCGTGTGCACGTTTATTTTGGTGATGGGTTGTGGTAACCGTCCAGTGGCAGGAATGGGCTGGTGTGGGAATAGCAGGTTCCATCGGACCCCGTGGCCCCTACGCTCGCGGCCAAGGCTAGGGTACAAGGCAGGCTGCAGGGGCCCCAGCACAGAGACGGGGACAGCAGCTCCCTGTGGTGTGGCGCCGGGCCCAGCAGCCCTGCCTTACCGACTGTGGCTGTGGATCCGGTGCTGGGGGCGCATGTCTAGCCACAGCTGCACGTGGGGAAAGGGGAGGGGGCCGGTGAGCTGGGATCCCCACAGCAGCTCAGGCTGGAGGGCTGGGGGCTGTGGCCTCTTGCAGGGACCCCAAGCGATCTGCATGATCCCAACACTGGACAGAAAGCAGGTGAATGAGGTGGGCTGGCAGGGAGGGGCAGGGCAAAAGCTGGAGGACAGACACAGAGCTCACTCCGGCAGCGACTGCAGTTCGGGAGGCAGATCGCACCCCGTGTAGACCCCGTTCGTAATGCTGTATTCCAGTAATGCACCAAAGCAGGGGTCCTGTTGAAACACCGAAGAGCCCGTCTCAAAACCCCAAGCTGTCCCAAGCGGCGCCTTCTACCCAGGCCCTTCCCTCCTCGGCAGACTCACTTTGACCAGCACGTGAGGGTTTCCCAGCACAATCAGCAAGGCTTTGGGTCTGGTGATCGCAACATTAAATCTTTTTGAGTTGGACAAGAAACCCAAAAAATATCTATCGTCTTCAAATCTGTCTTCATTTGACCGCACCTAAAAAACACGAAAATGAATAAAAATGGTATCATATCCATTTTTTTGGCATGGAAAGAAACTCGGTATTTAAAAGCATTTAAAACTATCAAACATCAGCAGAACCCCATTTTTAGTTAAAGAAGGAAAAAAACACCAGTGGTGTGGAGGAAGCCTCGTCGCCATCGTCTACACAGGAGACCCTCTATCTCTGGGTGTAGAGTTGTAGGCGATTCTGACTCTCATCGTCATGTCTGAATTTCCTAACTTATCTGCTGCTCACACGTTCTGTACAAACATGGAGTTTTGAGAGTCACAGCGGGTTCTCCTGGGGCGGCAGCATCGAGCCACCGTGGCCCGTGTGTGGGACCTTGACCAGCACGTTTACTGCTTCTCGCTGGATTTCGGTTATTTTTTTGTCTGCAGGTGTCGCGTCTTCTAAAGAGCTCCCTGCAGCTGCGGCTTGAGAGGGCTCCGGAACATCTCCATCCTGCCAGTGGTCGCCTGTGCTACCGACCGGCCTCCGCCGCTTTCGACCGGAAGGACATGAACATCAGGTGGTGTCACACACACCGTCACCCCCACTCAAAACAGGAATACCTACGGTGGAGATGATGATGACCAAATATTCTTGCCCTTGAAACTCCTCTACTGATCCAACCTTTATGTCCATCAGATCAACATTTCGCAAAAGAATTTTGATTTTTTCCACCTTTGAAGCAGACAAAAAAAGGACATAACTTTACAAATCTGACCATTTCTTTACATATTTAAGCACAAGCCAGATATTAACCAACGTGCACTGTTGCTTATCACTTCCAAATCGTATTTCATCTAAGTTGATTAGGACACAAATTCTGATTTCAGACACAGTGCACTGGGGAAAGGGAGAGGGGGCAGAGTGTCTGGAGTGACGTCTCCCTCTCCCCGCAGGTGCACATGGCTGCTGCTGGGCGGGCCTGGCCATCTCAGTGGGGACGGTGCTGGGACCCACAGCCGGGCAGGCTCCAGAGCGCCGCACCCCAGGGGCCTGAGGGGCTGGACAGAGGCCCGGAAGCAGGCTCTGCACAACAGCAGCCGGAAGGCAGGGGCAGACGTCTTTGTGAAAGAGCCAGCTCCTGGGGGAACGGGAACGGCTGTCACAGAAGCAGGATGCCGGGTTCTGGATTGTGTGTCTAGAGACCAAGGTCTCCCATGGGTGCTGGTGAAGTAAAAACCAGTTGGCAACCTTGGAGAAAAGTGCGCAGAAGACGAAAGCTCAGTGCTAGGGGGAAGCTTGACTGTCCCCCAGGAGGACACGGATGGTGGCCCACTGCCCGCTCCCACTGCCAGGTAAGCACAGATGGAGCGCCCCAGCCCCTGGGAGCAGGGTCTGAGGGTCCGAGCACCAGGACACGGGTGTGGGGCAGGCTAGCGGGGGTGCGGGGAGGCCGGGGGTGCAGCGGCTGGGAGGGACTTGGTGCCCCCTGAGGGAGCTGGTCTCCACCCGCCTTCCGGACTCTGTGAACGCGACAGCTCAAAGGAGCGGTGGGCAGGTCCATACCTGCTTCCGGTAGGGTGTGATCACACCAATATCGCTTGCAGACACCTGGCTGGAGATGCCCCTGGCCAGGAGGCAGCAGTAGCGCATGACCTGGACGGCTTCGGCCGCGTTGAACCAGGACGGGCTCCTGCCTTCACGAGCTTCGCTGCCCTGAGTTACAATTCGGAGATAAGAGAATGGCACACCCAGCCCCCCGACTTCATTTCCTCAACAGGTGTTGTGAAGGGGGCTGTGAACAAGGAAGGAGCAGAGCAGGTGTCGGGATACGGCACGCGTGAGGCAGATAAAGTACGCCCGTGCTCCTGCAGACCTCACACTCCGGTGGGCAGACTAACTTCAGTCACGGTCACGTCCGCCACGGCCGCAGCAAGGGCCCCGGCGGAGAAGGGCTGCTTGGGGGCGGCCCGCGATTTGCTGACAGGAGTGGATGGGCGGTGATGCACGTGCAGGAATTGCCAGGCAAAGGGCAGGGTGCTTGGCGAGGGTGGGGACGCGGGCCCTGCCGGGGAACCACAGGGCGTGCCACAAACAGGCACAAGCAAGCGGTGCAGCCCAAACCTTGGGAGCCGGGGCCAGAGCAGACCACGGGGCCTGCAGGGCGGCGGGCCGGCTGCAGTCAGGCAGGTGAGCACGCACTCGGCGCCCCCCTCCCTCCCCCCTCCCTCCCCCCTCCCCCCCATGGGCCCTCTCAGCCAGCCATCAAAGGAGCGTGCCTCCGACCCACACGCACGCACGCACAGGTGCTCAGCGTCACCGATAATCAGGGAGACACAGGTGAGAGCCACAAGGTCCCCCGCACACATGGTTTCTACGAAGAAGAACCGCCTCACCCATGGTTTCTACGAAGAAACAAAACAAGCGTTGGGGAGGATGTGGAGAAACCGGACCCCTGTGCACGGCCCACGGGAATGTAAATCGGCACGGTCACTGTGGAAAACGGTGTGGCGGCTTCTCAAAGAACGACACCGGAAATCCGATGTGATCCAGCAATCCCACTCGAGGTCTCAGAGACATACCGTATGCCTGTACTTTGCAGCATTCCGAACAACAGCTACAACGTGCAGGCGACCCAAGTGTCCACGAGTGGATGGACAGATAAACCAAAGACGGTCCCTCCAGACAATGGAATGTTATTCGGCCTTAAGAAAGGAACTTCTCACACCCGTGTCCTGAGGACTTTGTGCCGAGTGAAATAAGCCATCACAGAAGACAATACTGGAAGACTCCACTCATATGAGGCACCTACAGGAGTCAGATTCACGGAGCCAGAAAGTGGGTGGTGGGCGCCAGGGGCCTGGGAGCAGGAGGTGGAAGTGAGTGTTTAATGGGGACAGAGTTTCGGTCTGGAAAGATGGAAAAGTTCTAATAACTGGATGCAAAACAATGTGAATACGTTTAACACTGCCGAACTGTACATTTGGAAATAAATGGCTAAAGTAAATTTTATGTCACATGTTATTTTGGCACAATTAAAAAAAAAAGAGAATACCAGACACAGCAATTGGACTGTATTAGCCTTGAGGATGTTTTTTGCTGTTGTTAAGCCGTACGTAATTTATCTGGGGCAGAAGGAGAGGGAGACACAGAATCCGAAGCAGGCTCCAGGCTCCACACCGTCAGCACAAAGCCCGGTGCGGGGCTTGAACTCACGAACCGTGAGATCGTGACCTGAGCTGAAGTCGGACGCTCAACCGACTGAGCCACCCAGGTGCCTTTTTAATTTTTTTTAAAGTTTATTTTGTAATCTCTACACTCAACATGGGGCTTGAACTCACAACCCTGAGATCAAGAGTTGCATGCTCTTCCGACAGAGCCAGCCAGCTGCCCTGTAATTTATCTTTGAGATTGACAATAGAGAACTACAAACAATTTCAGCGTGATGGTGCTTAGGCAAGAACTTACTGAAAGAGAAAAAACGCCGAATAGCGACCAATCACCTACAAAAAATAAGGAAAAGGAAGAAACCATGAAAATTGGTAATAAAGGTGAAAATGAAGGAATAAAGGTAAGAAAGCATAGGTTGGACTGACTCATCTCATTAAAATCAGAGACTCTCAAACTGGGTTAAACATGAAAATGAGCTGTTCTAAGAAAGATACGTACGGTAAGATGATGAAGAAAGAAAAAGAAGGGCTACGATACCAGATAAAAAGAAACAAGCAACGGCGACATTAGTATGAGTTACCAGATGGAATTTAAGGCGAGAAACAAGAAACAGTAGGGAGAACGTAACGTGAGGAGGAAGACAATCGTAACTCGTATGCAGGAAACACCTCGGCAGTTAAGTCCCTAAGGCAGAAGCGACTGGAATTCACAGAGGATTTGATAAAAAAGCACAACTATAACGAGAGACCTCACCGCGCCTATCCCTCCGCGGGCGTGCCGACATCAGGACACAGGGGAGCTGAACCACAGACTCCAAACGTTTGTTTAAAAATATACACGGAACTTGCATCCCTCAAATAGAGACTATACCTTTCGGGGGTATGTCCTCAGAATATGTACCCAACCTGATACCTAGTTGGCCGCAAATTTTTAAAAGCAGAGAGCTTACAGGCCGTTGTTCTTGACCACCTAATAAAATTAGAAACAACAAAAAAGAGGTGGCCAAAGAATTCTTAGCCACTTGAAAATTAAGAAAAAAATACTTCTCTGTAACCCTTGGATCAAAAAAAAGAGAAGAAAGAGAAAGTTATAAATGTCCAGAAAGTTGTGAAAGAAGATCCCTCAGCAGACACACGTGGAAAGGAAGGTACAGGTCGGCATCCCCGGCGTCTTCCTAATTCAGAGGATGAGGAGTTACAACAAACAAAACAGATACGCACGTTAGCAGGGGGATGATTAAAGACAACGCAAGATTAACGAAGCAACGAAACAAAGCGGAGAAGACGCAAGTCAGTCCGAAGTTGGCTTTTCAATTAGACCAGGGCTTGCCACATCTCTCCTGTCAGGGACCAGGAAGTATCCCAGGCTCTGACAGGGCTATGCTGTCCTACTCCACTCTGCCATGGCATCAGCCACCTGTCCACCGCGGTGCAGGCTTCCGACCGTTTCTCTAGGAGGACAAGACCACAGCTACCTTGGTGGCTCCTCCTGGGCCGCCCCGGGGCTCAGCCCTGCCCCACGATGTTCACGCGGCACGTTCTGCTGTGCTCCTTCTGCTGAGATGTGCTGGGCACGGGAACGGAGCAGGAGTCAGACAGAGGTCCTTCCAGAGCCTCCGCAGGGGAAGCTGTCAGTCAAGGTAACACTTCAACGAGGGGGGCACCCGCCAGGGAGGGGGCCTGCCGTCGCATCTCGGGGACTGGAGCGGCCTGCAGGAGCCACGGGTGAGGGTGCAGAGGGAGTGCAAGGGGCAGGCCTTGACAGCAGCCCTGAGGCCAAACCCTTTTTGCTCAAATGATGGCAGTCGACTGTTCTCCACAACCCAGCCGGAGGCCTCATCACCCATTTTATGCTCAGGGCCCAGAGTGGAGCCTGGGACACAAGTAGGCCCTTGAAAAATTCTTACTAAATAAATGTTTTTGGACTTTGTTTCACTGCCTATGTTTTTTGTTTTTTGGCTTTTTTTTTTTTTTTTTTTTTTTGAGTCTACAAGTATGCTTCTGTTGGCTATTGCTTGTAGTATATCTAACTGGCTCCGTATCTCATTCTGCTACAAACACTTTTTGCACATTTAAAACACATCTGCACATTTATAATCCATTCATTTCTCATGAAAAAACCCATTGTGACTTCTATGTAGACTTCTATGCATTAAATATAGGAATTAATTTAGGCAGAACAACACTGGCCTGTCTGTTCATGAACATCACCTGTCCCACTTCACACGCTCGGGTCCAGTTTTCTCCCTGCAGCCATCCTGCTTACTTCTCCTTAGGCTGAAGTCTAGCGAATGTCAGGGAGATCTCCGACATTTTCTACACTTTCTGCTACATTTTCTAACTTGTTTTTCTGATATACAGGGAAGCTTCTGAGGATGGACAGAACAGGGGCAGGATGTTCCCGGGAAGGGGGACCGGCATACGAGGTTGGGAGAAAGCACCGGTCAACAGGGCTCTGTGGCGAGTGTCTCAAGCTGAGAGGGACTGGTCTCTTTCCTTGAATTCTCTTTTGTCCAAAGGGTAGCCCCTCCACAGCCACAGCTGAACATGCAACCCCACCCCCTTCCATCCACTTCTGAGAGAGCACACGGCAGTGGCACCGTCACCTGGATTCACGCACCCCCAGCCCCACCGGCGCCTCCTGTCCCGGGGTTGGGGCGCAGCCCCAATTCTGGATGAGAACTCGGGGGCAGTTAATGCAAAAGATGACTTCTGGTTCTAACAACCAAATTTCAATACGGAGTCCCTGATGTTAGGGCACAGTTGTCACTTTTTGGGCTACTGAGCATCTAGCTCTTTCCTACTGGGGAGCCCCCCACCTGGTGAGGCCATGGTGACGGGCAGGTGTCCCCACCCCACAGCAGTCCCCTCGCCTGACACAGGCTCACAAGGGGTGCGGTCCTTCTTGGTGGGCACGGGGCCTCCTGGTACCCAGCTCCCCCAGCTCCGCATCGCCCCAGCCTCCCCCTCAGTCACACGACGCCTTCAGGCCCCTCCACCCTCCAGTGCCCACTTGGGCCAGCACTTCCGAGTCTGTTCTGTGTACAGTCACCTGAGTGGCCGACGGGCCGGCCTTGCAGGGGGAGAAGCCCTCCTTACTGGTTCTACTCTTCGGCATCAGCGTGGCCATCTGCCCACTGGCAGCTGGTGAATGCCCCACTGACAACGGACTTGAACAAAACACATGTGATGAACACGCACAGACCCACGAACAGCACTGAGGGCTCACGCGGCCACTAGACCACTCTCGGCGCACGACTCACCCTCACGCCGTGGAATATGAGCGGGAAGCCTTTCTTCGGTAACTTCTCCCAGCCCAGCAGGGAGGTCACCACCTTGGGGTCTGCGCACACTTCGAGCTCTCTGTGGTAGAACAGCCTGGATGGCAGTGCCAGCAGAGCTGGGTGGGATCTGTAGTTGTTCACGAGCTTTGTCACCTGCAAAGAGAGAGCTGGAAACGGGTCCAGAGCCAAACTGGCACACGCGTGTCACACTTCTGTCAAAAGGAGAAATGCCGAGACCCATCTCAGATCGTAGCCCTGGGGGCGCCTGCTTCTGCCTGTCCTCCGTCTCCTGGCCTGTCACCGGCCAGCTCCTCAGGAAGTGCTCTCGCACCTCTAACGACTTTTTGAACAGAGGGTTTGGTTTCTTTTAATTGAAATATAATCAACGTACGGTGTTATATTAGTCTCAGGTGTACAACAGAACGATTTGACAGTTTCCTACGTTTCTCAGGGCTCGTTAGGAAGAGTGCATTCTTTTTTTAAGTGTATGTTTTCCGGGGTGGGGGGTAGGGGGGCGGAGAGACAAAATGCGAGTGGGGGAGGGGCAGAGAGACAGGGAGACAGAATCTGAAGCGGGCTCCAGGCTCCGAGCCATCAGCACAGAGCCCGACGAAGGGCTCGAACTCACAAACTGTGAGATCGTGACCTGAGCTGAAGTCGGACGCTTAACCTGCTCTTCTCGCCCCCTCCCTGCCCCAGCCCCCTGGACTGGTTTGGCTCAAGGCTTCTCGACCCACCTCCTCTTCTTTGTGGCTCCCCCGTCTCTGGGCCCAACAGCTTCCCGGGTGCCGCCGCTTTCCCGCAAGGCATCGCCTGCTCGCCATCTCAGCCTCCCACCCGGCCCCCCCCATGCTTTGATCCCACCACCACGCCGCAGGCGGGGGGGCGCACCGCCATCCTGCCCTGCTTGCCAGGGCCCGGCAAGAGGGAGGGAGGCTCCCTGGCAAATCAGGTGGTAGGGCAGCTGCTGGGAGGGGAGGCCAACCACACCTGGTGGCCTGCTGGCATCTGTGTGGCTCCGTGGCACGGTTGGAGGCTCCCACAGCTGTGGTGGCTGTGGCCGTGACTGGGACCTGATAGTGAGGCAGGAACATGCTCAGGGCTGCCTGTGACGCCTGCCTGTGGCTGTGCTGAGTGCCCAGGCTGGGCTCCCCACTGGCCACCGAGGCGCCCTTGCCCCCACTGGACTCCTCGCTGGCACTAAGCATGAAAAATGCGTCCTCTGTCCCAAGGATTTTAGTGTCCACCACTCGACAGGAATGCACTGTCGCTGCCAGGAGAGCTCTTCACCTGGAAAACGCGTTCTGGACTGCAAAGCCCCAGGACCTACGGACCTGACGACACGGGTTTGCTGAGAAGTGCAGTGCTCGTGAGCGAGCCCCTCTGAACCCACGGGTAGGGTCAAGGGCCTGCTCTCACAGAGAAGGTGAACGTCAGGAAAAGAGAAGAGGAGAAAGCTGCTTGATGGTCCCCCGATCCAGACAGCTGAGGGGTCTCCCTCAGGGGTGGAGGGGCTGGTTGTGCATCCGGCCGCACACTCCCCTCTATAGCCACTGTCCCGCAGCCCCGGTCTTTCTACGAACCCATGAAGCCTGGTCTCATGTCAGGTGCAGGCAGCCACTGGCTCCTGGACCGTGGGGCCCTCGTGGCTAAGGGCACATCCCCCTAAGCCACAGCCAGCTTGAAGCCTGGTTGGGACCTTGTTGCGAGCCGCTGGTGACGTCACCAGCACACAGAGCGAGAGTGACCTGTGTCCTGCCTCCAACTGGCCTGGGGCCTCATTGGTGGAGGGGGTCTTCCCTCGTTCCGGGGTGAGAACCCGGTAGGCCCCAGGACTTTTCTGTTGATCCACGGTGACAAATTTCAGCTCCGCAACTACAATGTGTTCAGCCTCCAAAATGCTAATCAAAGCCCCAAACTCAAACTCAATTTGGCATCTCAGCTCCTTGCACCCCAAGCCAGGCCCTGTGTCGGCCTGTAGAGCACCTGGCGAGAGAGGCCCTCTGCCCCCAGAAACTCGCTGCAGCTTCAGGCGCCCTGGGGAGAAGGAAGGTGCCGCGCCGTCAGGCAGAGGAGGCTTTGCTGCCTGTCAGCCCGGGGGGGGGGGGGGGGGGGGGGGGGGGGGATGTGGACGCCAGGGGGCGCACATGCGTCTCCCACAGGCAGGGCGCTCTTCGCTGCCCAGTCTGGGCTGGCACGAGCCCACTGCTGCCCTGGGCTTGCCTTGGGGCAGTCTTCCACGGCCCTCAGCACCTCCGGAGGGTCCAGCTCTCCCCAGCCCATGCCACTTCCCATGCTGTCTTGCCCCCTCTGTTCTCCAGGTGGGTAAAGGGCCTGAGGGCCCATTGCCTGGCACAGGTCCCAAGCCGTTTCCAGGAAAACCTGCCCATGATCACCACGCCTCCTTTCTGTTTACTGTTAAAGTTTAGAAGGAACTCTCCTTTTGTGCTGCAGGAACTTACAGAATGTGCTACTTGGCTCACTTTAACGAGGGACCCCAGAGACCCAAGGCTCCCAAACTCCAGTGTTCCTACGGGGGAGGGGGCTAAAATGCAGATTCCAAGGCCCATCCCTCTGAAGCGGTCACAGTCTGGCTGAGAAGGGAATCTGCAGGTTAACCAGCAAACTAGCACCACAGGAAGGAGACACGGCCTCTTCTTTCAGACTATGAACTAGAAGGCTCTTTCCCGTCTTCCCACATTAACTCAGATTTAACTCTTCTCGTGTTTGGCCCCACAGAACCTCAGCCATCAGCCTTAGACGGGACTGCCTGGAACGGCTGAGCTACTGGGACAGAGGTGCTGGCAAAGTCCCTTCTGGGATGGGGGAGGGGAGTGTGAGCTCAGTCCGCACGGGGACTGGGGTGGAAGGCCATGAGGAACCACGTGCCACGGGGAGTCTGTGCTTACCAACAAGGGGTTGTAGGCGCCACAGGCACCGAAAGCGTCTTCGTCCCTCATATACACCGGCCGAGACATCAGTCTTTCCAGCATAGACACATTCAGCCCGTAGGCCATGGCGAGTCTGGACTTAATAACCGGGCCGAGCTGCATGGGGTCTCCGGCAAGGACAATCTGTGGCACACAGGCGGGCACCCACACTAGTGCAGGGACACAGACTCGCAACCACAGCTGGGAGAGGTTTGGGAAGTGGGTCAGCCACGCGTGCACCAGGCTGGCCTCCGCCTTCTGGTGGCCGGGCTGGCTGAGGCTCCCTGAGGGCAGGCTGGGAGGCGGCCGGCCCCCACCATCACTTGGGCTCCAGAAGACGGGGGACGCAGCACGGCTGCCCGAGCAAGGTGGCAGAAGCTCAGATGAGGGCGGCAGGATGTGAAGAACAAAGTGGCCGGGTGGCCTCTGTCTCTGTCCCCTGGAAGCGCACGCTGTGCCCCTTCCCCTTCTGCCTGCGGGCCCTGGCCCACGCCCACCGCCCACGGCCCACGCTGCAGCTGAACCAGGTCTTCTCCCTGCTCTCTGTGCTGCCCCCACACCAGGCAATCAGGATGGGAGGAGGCAGGTGTCTAGGGGACCAGGAGAAGCTAGGAAGGGCCCTCCTGAGTGACGGACGTGTGCAGAGGAGAGGGACAAGGGAAGCCTGAGAGGACCCCGGGTCACCATCAGGGGGAGTGCTGGAGGAAGCAACAGGTGTTGAGTAGGAAAGAGCCAAAGCATCAGCCTGGGATAAACGGGGCTAGCAGCAAGGGGCAGGGGGGGAGCAGAGGGGTCGGAACCCTGGGCGGTGAGCCGGGAAACGCCTGGATGTCCCTGTCTGGCTGCACAAAGACTCTTGGAGTCTGTTTCCCAAGCGAATCAATCTAGGCAGAGCAGCCCTTTCTTCCTCGTCCACGCAAGGCCCTAGCGTCACGGAGCCTCGGGGTCCGTGGTGCCTCACCTGAGCCCGTCACCCCTGTGACACCTGTCTCACCCTGTGCTGGGGTGTGCAGAGCGCACGCCAGAGCAGGGGAACGGGATGAGAACCCCACAGCAAGCAGGCCTCACCTGGCCGTTGGCGTCTGAGACCAGCCCCAGAGGAATAAGGCATTCCGGCTCACTGGCCTGTCCTGCTTCGTCCACAAACACGTGTGTGAAATGTCCGACTCTAGAACCAAAGGTGTACTGAATGGTCATTTCTGTCTAAGTGTCTTAGCCAGCGACACCCGGCTCACACGGCAGGGTCACGTCTGCCCCAGGGCCTGGCAGTGGGGCCAGGAAGGTGGGTGTCACCTGGGCAGATTAACTACACGCCACGGGCCTGTCAGGAGACCTGAATGAAGTCCTGTCAGCACCTGGGACTCTACAGGATGTAGGTGCGTGTGTAAACAGACGAAGGGGGACAGAGGATGAGGGTGGGAAGGAACAACTGAGGAGAGGCTGGGGCGGGCAGCTCCACAACGGGGCTCACAGCACAGCAGGCCCTCCTCGGTCCCTTGAGGCTCGGATTGACAGCACGCGGGGAGCGGGAAAGCCTGGTTGGAATGCTGCTCCTCTACTCACGGACCGTGTGACCCCGTGCCTCAGTTTCCCCCACGTGACTGCTGCCCTCCCCGACTCACCCTCATGAGCGTGCTCTCGGCCAGGACAATACCCCAACCTTCCAAGCCGACGGGGGCGGGGGGGGGGGGGAGGGAAGGGGCCAGGGGACAGCGCAGAGCACGTGTGCCCTGGGCCCCAGGCAGCCTGCGGAAAGATCTGCAGCAGGGACACGGTGCCGGGAGCCACAGAGCCACTGGCGACAGGACAAACTTTGGGCCGAGACCAGAGAGCCGCCATCAGAGCCCAGTGGTGTGCGGTGAAGTAGAGCTGGACCCTGACTTTCTCCTGCTGGGAGTCAGGCTGCGGCCCCACAGCAACACCCACAGGTCCCTCCCGACCAAAGGGGGAAATCGCGGGCTTCCGGTTTTCCACCCCATGTCCCAATTCCTGCTGAAGAAACGCAACATTATGTACCTTTCTTAGAATATAAGCAGCACTTAAGTTTTCAATTGCGTTCCTCAGTTATTTAAAGTTACTTAAAAAAAATTTTTTTTTAATCTTTATTTTTGAGAGAGAGACAGAGTGTGAGCAGGGGAAGAGCAGAGAGAGGGAGACCTAAAATCCGAAGCAGGCTCTGGGCTCCGAGCTGTCAGTACAGAGTCCCAGAGCCCGAAGTGGGGCTCGAACTCACGGACCGTGAGATCATGACGTGAGCCGAAATCAAGAGTCGGACGCTTAACCGACTGAGCCACCCAGGTGCCCCTACTGAAAGTTACTTTCATCAGTCGGTACTGTTCCTTTTTTACCTGCAAGCCTCCTGCAGCCCCAGCTGCCACAGGCTCCTTCCTTATCCTTTCCCCCCTCGGGACAGCCTCGGGCCCCTCTCGCCGCTGGGGTCTCGGCACGAGTGTGGCTTCCCCGCGCTCCCGCCCAGCAGGCACCCCCCGTGTGGCCAGCCTCCCCTCAGACAGAAGCTCTGGGAGGCCAGAGACCCCGGCCGTGCCTAGTGCCTACCTCACTCCTATTTGGTAAAAGAGCCCCGCACTGCTGCACGTTGTGATTATTATCCTGAAGCGTGAGGCCTTCCAGATGTCTTCTCCATCTTTGCAATACGCTTTGATAGCATCAACAATCATCTGGAGGGAGGAGGGGGGGTCAGTTTACTTTCCAGAGAGTTAAGTGTTTCTTTCAATTGTACATAGTCACAGAGCTGAAAACAATTCTAAAAGATGATGTCGTCCTAGTCCCACTTCTTAATTAAAACTAAGTAAATGACTGAAGATTGTTTTCTTTTTTTTTTTTTTTTTTTTTAATTTTTTTTTTTTTTTCAACGTTTATTTATTTTTGGGACAGAGAGAGACAGAGCATGAACGGGGGAGGGGCAGAGAGAGAGGGAGACACAGAATCGGAAACAGGCTCCAGGCTCTGAGCCATCAGCCCAGAGCCTGACGCGGGGCTCGAACTCACGGACCGCGAGATCGTGACCTGGCTGAAGTCGGACGCTTAACCGACTGCGCCACCCAGGCGCCCCGAAGATTGTTTTCTTAAATCAAAATATTTTATATCTTCATACCAATTTAGTCCATGTTCTACAGACTCTGGAGCCATGAATATAACACAACATCCTGGAGATCCTTCCCCAAAACAAGTGCATACGTTTTCTAGATTCAGTTTCTTTTGTTAAGCAAACCAGGAATTTCTAATTTTCCCAAAGGGACAGCAGAAGTGCTGCTATTTAATAAGCTGCAAATGCTCATCTCGCAGAAGCAGCAGGAGAAAGGACTTCGAGTTGGGTGCGGGTGGCAGGGCCTCCATGGCAGCAGGCGGGGACGGCTCACCTCCTCGAACCTGCAGGTGGCATTCACCCGCACCATGGCGCCCGGCCGCAGCACCTGGCTCTCATGCAGTCGCAGACACACGAGGTCGGCTGCACTGTTGGAGGGCGCACACACCAATATGCGACTGTCTGGCAGAGCGTGGTGCACCTTCAACCAGGACACAGGAGAAACAGAGGTGGTAAATGTCAACCTGCCAAGTACGGACAAGGGTCGGGAGGCTGACGCCAACGTGCGCGAGCTCACTACGCGGGTTTGGCCGTGTGGGCTCACGTGTGGGCTCAGACTCACGCAGGGATGATTCTTCCCATCGGGTGCACATGCCAGCAAGACACGAGGGCAGGCGAGGGAGTTCTCTGTCCTCCCAGACCCCAGGCTACCCTCCCAAGGCAGACACAGCGTCAGATTATTCTCGTGTGCACGGCTCGCGGTACGGTGCCAGCTGGACACTCAGCACACACCTGCTAATCTGAATCCCGAATGACACAAAAATACTACACGCGATCTCCACCAATTCAACTTTTAAATAATGGAAATATCAGAAACTTCTGCAGAACGGTGGCTGAGCTACTGTAACGGGAACTTATTTTCTGCAGGAAAATTTCATGATGTGATGAGTCAATGATGATTCTTTTTTTTAAAGTAATCTCTACCCCCACCCTGGGGCTCAGACATCCCACAACCTCCAACACCAAGAGTCGTATGCTCCCCTGACCGAGCCAGCTGGGCACCCCAGAGCGACTGACCGTTCTAAGAATAGAGTCCTTTCTACACTCCATATACGTATATGTTTATTTATTCATTATTTCCACCTGAACAATTTCCATCTTTAAGTGCCTGGCATGATAGGCTACACTTTATTTTTTTAAATTTTGTTTTACTTATTTGCTTACTTACCTATTTGTTTACATCCAAGTTAGTTAGAATCTAGTGCAATAATGATTTCAGGAGCAGACTCCAGAGGCTCATCCCCTACGTATAACACCCAGTGCTCATCCCAACAAGTTTTCTTCTTAATGCCCCTAGCCCATTTGGCCCATCCCCCCTCCCACAACCCCTCCAGCAACCCCGTTTTTTTCTCTGTATTTAAGAGTCTCTCCCTGTTTTTATATTATATTTGCTTCCCTTCCCTTCTGTTCATCTGTTTTTGTACCTTAAATTTCACATATGCGGGCAACAGAGTCCCTTCTAAACCGATGAAATAAGCTTTGAAAACCCTACATGCTCCCATAAACAATACAGAACAGACTCAGCTACACGCGAAGTAACGGGTTTTTGAGCCCGTCCCCGCTTTCTGACTCTGCAGGAGCTAGCACTTCCCAAGGACGTGAAGGCCCAGTGTAGAGCCGAGTTTACTGGTGGCCGTGTCACCACCTGTGGTTACCTGTAAAACAGCCTCTATGATTGTCACTGTCTTCCCGGTTCCAGGAGGCCCAAACAGAATGTACGGGAGCGGGCGGCAGTCGCCACTGAGAATTCTTCGAACCGCTAACTTCTGGTTTTCATTGAGCACGGGATTGAAAAATTCCTTTTCTCTCGCCTTGGGGATCTGGGCTTCATTTACTGGATTCAGAGTGGAGAAATGGTGTTAGGCACAGCCGGAGCATGGGTCAGTACGGGCCACCATGACAGCCGGGACACTGCCAGTCAGGCGGGGGGGCTCCTCAGAGCCCACTGCCGAGGCACTCTTTCTAACAGCCTCAACTCGGGCAGGCAGAGTGGGGAAAATCAGCTTAGCCGAGGGCAAAACCACCGGCCACTTAATTCATTTTTCTGCTTTACACGTGCAGCGTCACCTAGCATGTTGGAGACGCACTCTGGAAAAGGTCAACGAAAATAGCCCGTCGTCACATCTCAGGTCGAGGACCTAACCTGAAACCTCACGTCCCCAGTCTTCAGTGGAGACAAGCGTTCGTTGCTCTGGCTTGTGGTCAGACCACACACACCTCCCGACCCGTCTCGCTTCTGCAGGAGTGGGCCGCGCCAGGGGTCGGCCCGTAGGCAGCCCCTCGCACTACGCACCCAGGTTACCTGGCTTTCTGGCAAAGGCTGCCAGCCCCAGTGCGTCCTGGGCACCAGCTTGCCTCTCCTTTGCTGCGTGTTTACTTTGGTCCTTCGTGGATTTCTGATTCTAGAAACAATCATGCAGAAAAACGGCCTTAAAAAAACCCTTGCGTTTGTTTACACAGCTTTGAAGAGTGAACATAAGCACAGCTGACGTTCTACTTTTTTTTTCTTTTTTCATTTCTTTTTTTTTTCTTTTTGCCTGGATCCCCCATTCTACTTGTTTTATTGATTTAACAGGTCTTTGCATGGGTCACAGGTCACGTAGTTTCAAAACATAACAAAAATACACGGCATCTGATAAAAAAGCTGCCAAAAAGGTGTATGTTTTTTTAAATCCCCTTACAAAAATAAACATAACAGACTAAATCCTGTGATGGCGACTCCAGAACAAAGGGCTACGTGTATCTAAGGTGTATTTTTTTTCTGCGTCCTCCCCGCTGCACCTGCTCACCTACCAGGGAGATCCCGCAGCGGCTGAAGGCAAGTCCTGGGGTCCCTTGCTCCCGTGGAACCCCTCAGGCAAAACCCTTTTCTCTACAATGTAAACAAGCCCTCCCAAGGACAGCTCAGGTTAGCACTCACTCTGAGCATCACGCGCCTCTCAGGCACCGCCAACGGCTGGCGGTGCTTCTCTACCAGTGGTGTTCCAAATCCTATAGAAGAACCGGTTCTGGGTGAATTGAAACATAAACTGAGTTTGTCCTGGACAGAGGGAACTGGTTTTCAAATTTCCCCCGTTACATACAATGCTGTAACACACAGCTCGGCACATTGATCACAGGATTGCATCACAGGATCACTTTCCTAGGACAAATCCTGCAACGAAAATTGTTACTAAAAATTTCACTTAGGGGCGCCTGGGTGGCTGAGTCAGTTAAGTGCCTGACTTCAGCTCAGGTCATGATCTCGCAGCACGTGGGTTCAAGCCCCACACCGGGCTCTGTGCTGACAGCTCACAGCCTGGAGCCTGCTTCGGATTCTGTCTCCATCTCTCTCTCTGCCCCTCCCCCACTCATGTTCGCTCACTCACTCTCTCTCAAAATGCAAACACTAAAAAAATGTAAAAAATAAAAGTTTCACTTAGAAATTATACACACGTTGCCAAATTTTTGTCCAGAAGGACACAGCAATTTACCTTCCCATGCAGTGTATGCCTCTAAAGTGGCATGACAAGTATGGACAAGTTGTGTCACACGTACACACGACACTATCACGATTCGACAAACACTCCTGGGCTCCTAAAATGTCCCCCGCTGTCAACAGAGCGCTTCCAGTTCCTAGAATGCTTCGTACACGGAAGCCTCGATCGTGCACTTTTTGACATCTCTCCAGTGTGACGAACCGTCCAGAGGCCCACCTGTGCCACCCCTCTCACTGCTGAGAACCACTGCGCCAGGAGAACGTCACGCAACTCCTCTACCCACTTGCATGGGAACGGACGCTGGGCTGGTCCCACGTTGGCCATGACTGACAGCGCCGTTGTCAACGCTTGTGCGTCACCCCTCACACGTGCATTGCCGGGGCCAGCGCCACGAGTGAAGCGCTTGGACTGTATGGCAAGTGCAGGCCTAGCTTTCTTCAGGAATTCTCTTCGAAAGCGGCCGTGCCACTCTGCATCCCCACCGGCCCGTGCCGGGCTCCAGCTGTTGCACACACGCACGACCCTTAGTGTGGTCGGTCCCGTTAATTCCATTTTCGCCATTTTAATACGGGTGTAGTAGCAGAGTTCACTGTGTTTTAACCTGTGCTCCCTAGGGACTAACGTTATCTTTTCATGACTTATCATTTGCATACAGACAGTCCCTGACAGTGGTTTGTCTTGTGATGGTGTGAAAGTGGTACACGTTCTGTAAAAACTGTACTTGGAGTTTTGAATTTGGATCTTTTCCTGGGCTAGCGGTATGTGTGGTGCGATCCTCCTGTGTTGCTGGGCGGCGGCCTCAGCCCCCGGTCAGCCCATGATCACGAGGTCAACAACCATCCTGTACCCAGACAGCCATTCTGTTTGTCACTGAGAGTGTAGCACTCAGTACGTTACACGAGGTGTTTGCTTTATCATCAACAGGCTTTGCATTAGCGGTTCCGCCCCACTGTTACGAGCGTGTCTGAGGAAAGCCAGGCTAGGCTGTGATGTTTGGTAGGTTAGGTGTTTGCTCCGTCAACTTATGGCATTTTCAACCTATGCTGAGTTTAACAAGACGTGACCCCACTGTAAGCGGAGTAAGATCTGTATATTCTTTGGTGAAGTATGTGTTCACGTCTTTGGTGCAGTTTTAAGAGCCTCATGCTCTGGCGACAAGCTGGCTGGGCACTTTGTGGTTGTTTTAAGTTGAGCATTTCTTCAATTACTGAGTGTACACACTTCTTTGTTCTCAATACGTCTTTCCTCAGATATGTGATTTGCAAAGATTTTCCGTCTTGTCATCTGTCTTTTCATTGTCTTTAACCAGGTCTTTTGAACAGCAAAATTTACTTCATTGGAGTCCAAATTTATCAGTATTTTTTCTTTATGGATCACATTCTTAGCATCTTATCTAAAAACTCTTTATCTTACCTAAATATATTAAGATTTTCTATCACGTGCTTTTCTAGAAATTTTATGGTTTCAGGCTTTATATTTAGGGCTACGATCCGTTTTGAGTTAATCTTTGTGCAGGCTGTGAGGTATCATACCTCTGTACACAGACACGACCGTCATAGCACCTTTTGTTAAAGGTTATCCTTTCCCTACTTTGACCACCTCTGCACGTCTATTCAGTCAATTGTCCAAATTCCCGGTCTATTTCCAGGCATTCCATTCTGTTCCACGGATACATTTGTCTGTCTTGATGCCAGTGGCACACTGTATTGATTGTTGTAACTTTGCAACAAATCTCCAGATCAGGCAGGGTGAGTTCTCCGGGTTTGTGTTCTTTTCCAAAGTTGTTCTGAAAATTCTAGGCCTTGTGCATTTCCATACAGACTTTGGAGTTGGCTTGTCAGTTTCCACAAAAACGTCTGGTGAGATTTGGACCTGACTGGCACCGAGTCTAGAGGTCGGTTTGGGTTTTCTGATACATGAACAGTTTCTCTCATCAGTGTTGTGGGGACTCCAGGGGTACAGTCTTGCACACCTTCTGTCACATTTACCTCCAACGTTTAAGAACATTTGGATGCTACCTTCTATAGTATTAAAAATTTGATTCTGGGTGTTTAATGCTAGAGAGAGAGAGAGAGAGAGAGAGAGAGAGAGAGAGAGAGAGAGTGTGTGTGTGTGTGTGTGTGTGTGTATACACACACACACACACACACACAATTTATTTTTGTATACTGGCCTTGTATCTTGCAAGTTTGCTACTCACTAATTCCACTAGCTTCTTTTCAGAGTCCATCAGATTTTACACACAATACGGGTGCCTTTTCTTCTTCTTGCTGCAGTGCTGGTCTACGACCTCCTATAGTGTCGAATGTTAGTGGCAGGAGTGGACGTGTCTTGATCCTCATGGGAAAAGTGCATTTTGTCTCTCACTGTGTGGGTTTTTTGTAGGTAAAGGAAGTTCCCTTCCATTTCTAGTCTGCTAAGCCTTTTGATCAGGAATGGATGTTGGGTTTTGTCAGATGCCTTTTCTGTATCTATGGAGATGATGGTTTTTCCTTTTTGGGTTGTTAACATGATGGATATCATGGACTGACTTTGGAATGTTAAACCGGCTTCTCATTCCTGGGATGAACCATTCTCCTGGTCTCTTCCATATACACACCCATACATATGTATATGAGTTCTCTCTCTCTGAGTTCTCTAGAGAAACAATCAACAGGACATACATGTATAAGCTAAAAAGAGATTTCTTAGAAGAAACTGGCTCATGTGTTGACAGAGGCTGAGAAGTCCGGGGTGTGCCTCTGGCACGCTGGAGACACAGAACTGATGGTCCGAGTCCAAAGGCAGGACAGGACGATGTTCCCGCTAGAGGCAGTGGAGCAGGGGGTGTCCCGCCGGGCCTGCCTGCTCCATTCAGGCCTCCCAGGAGGGATTACCCCCCCGGCCCCCACCCACCATCAATCCTACCCAGAAACACGACTGAACTAGGTATCAGACACCCTGGGCCCCAGGCCAGCTGACACGTCAAACGTCAAGAGTCCCCCAGGACTCTTCCTCAATCTTCTTCAAAATCTGCAGCCCGCAGTGACGTCACCTATCTCCTCCCGGATTCTGGTGACCTGTGTCTTCACGCTTTTCCCCCATCAGTCTTTGAAGTTTATCAATTTTACTGGTCTTCTCTGAGAACCAGCTTTTGGGTTCACCGATTCCTCTACCGTTCTTCTGTTTTCTATTCCACTGATTCCTGTACCAACGTTTATCATTTTCTCTCTTTTGCTTAGTTTGCATTTTATTTGTTCTTATTTTTCTAGTTTTCTGAGGAGGAAGCGGAGGTCACTGACTTGAAGCCTAGTCACTCAGCACCGTAAACCTGCCTGACGAGGGCTCTGGCAGCCCCTTAGTGTTGGAGGTGCTGTACGGTCACTTTCACGCTGGGAAAAACACTCGCTTATCTGCTGATTTCTTCTGGGATCAGTGGGTTGCCTATGAGTGTGTTTTTGGTTTCTTGAGATTTGGGGATTTTCTGGAGATCCCTCTGCTATTGATTTCTAACTTGAGTCCACGCGGTTAGACAACGTATCTTGTATCACTTTCATCCTTTTGCATTTGGTGGCCTTGTTCTATGGCCCCAGATAAGGTCACCAGTAGTGAGTGTTCGGTGTCCACCTCTACACAAAGTGTATGTATTCAGTTCTTTCCAGGTGGGGTGCTCTATAAACATCCCCCTGGGGCGCCTGGGTGGCTCAGTCGGTTGGGCGTCTGACTTCGGCTCAGGTCATGATCTCACGGTTTGTGGTTTTGAGCCCCACACTGGGGGCTCTGTGCTGACGGCTCAGAGCCTGGAGCTTGCTTGGGATTCTGTGTCTCCCTCTCTCTCTGCCCCTCCCCACTCGTGTTCTGTCTCTCCTTCAAAAATAAACATTAAAAAAAATTTTAGGGGCACTTGGGTGGCTCTGTTGGCTGGATGTCCAACTTCGGCTCAGGTCATGATCTCACGGATTGTGGGTTCCAGCCTCACATCGGACTCTGTGCTGACAGCTCAGAGCCTGGAGCCTGCTTCGGATTCTGTGTCTCCCTCTCACTCTGCCCCTCCCCCACTCGTGCTTGGTCTCTCTCTCTCTCTCAAAAATAAACATTAAAAAAAAAAAAAAAAAAAAAAAAAAACAACCCAAACATCCCTCAGGTCACAGAGGCTGACTATTGTTCTGCTCCCTTGCACTGATCACTTTCAGTCAGTCTGTTCTGTTATTACCAGAGGGAGGGGTGCTGACATCACTGACCAGCACACGGAACTTGTCTGGTTCTCCCTGCAGTTTTGTCAGTTTCTGTTTCGTGTGTGCCCTGAGTCTGTTATTAGGTGCAGAAGTGCCTAGGATTGTTAGGCACTCCTGAGATACTGTGACACCACCTTGATCCTCCCTATGCTCCGAAACCTACTCTGACATTCACACAGCCACCCCGCCACCCCATCCTGTGACTGTTACTGTCTTTCTGGTTGATACCTCTTCCCATCTTTTACTTTTAACTTATTTGTGTCTTTATATTTAAAATGTGTTTCTTAGTGGGGCGCCTGGGTGGCTCAGTCGGTTGAGCGTCCTACTTCAGCTCAGGTCACCATCACACGGTTCGTGAGTTCGGGCCCCACATCGGGCTCTGTGCTGACAGCTCAGAGCCTGGAGCCTGCTTCGGATTCTGTGTCTCCCTCTCTCTCTGCCCCTCCCCTGCTCACACTGTATGTCTGTCTCAAAAATAAATTAAAAAAACTTTAAAATGTGTTTCTTATAGGCAGCATATAGTTGGGTCTTTCCTTTTTATCCAAGCCGGCAATCTCTGCTTCTTAACTGCCGTGTTTGGACCGCGAACACATGATGTGATTACTGATGCCGTTACATGTAACTCTCTCACTTTGCCATTTGTTTTCTCTGTGTCTCAACTGTTCTAGACACACAATTGTAGCCAGAGATGTCAACGCCCACTCTAAGTAAATCACTGCACAGGTGGGTGGGAATTAAGTCAGGTCATGGTACAACTGTCCATGTGTCCGTCTTTTTCTGGCTACTTTTGAATTGTTTTTATAATTCCATTTTATCTCCTTTGTGGGTCTAGCTCTTTATATTTGTTATTTCAGTAGTTGCTCTAGGATTTAGAGTATATATCTTTAACTGATCACAATTTACTTCAAGTAAATTACACCAATATGGTGTAAGAGAAGTGATACTCTCTTCTCCCATCCCTTGTTTAGATCTACGTATGTTACAAACTACGTAATATGTTGCTACTATGTCAAGAACTTAAAAAATCAATTATCTTTTTAAAAATTATTTAAGTATCACTTAAAAATGTTACCACAGTAAGAACATTTCACTTCAGATCTTCCCTCTTAAAAATGTTCCTATGTACAGTATAGCATGTAATGCAGGTCAGAGCTGTAGAGCAGACCCCCAGAGCTTGCCCCCCTGTAGGACTGAGACTTCGTGCCCACTTGTCAGCAGCTCTCCATTCCCTTCCCCCAGCCCCTGGAGCAGGCTCCAGGCTCCGAGCTGTCAGCACAGAGACTGACACGGGGCTCGAACTCACGAACCACGAGATCATGACCTGAGCCGAAGTCGGACGCTTAACCAACCGAGCCACCAGGCTCCCCGTGGGTCTTATCATTTTAGAGATCTCGTATGTTGGGGCGCCTGGGTGGCTCAGTCGGTTACGCATCCGGCTTCGGCTCAGGTCATGATCTCACAGTCCGTGAGTTCGAGCCCTGTGTCAGGCTCTGTGCTGACAGCGCAAAGCCTGGAGCCTGCTTCGGATTCTGTGTCTCCCTCTCTCTCTGCCCCTCCCCTGCTCATGCTCTGACTCTCTCTGTCTCAAAAATAAATAAAAAAAATTAAAAAAAAATTAAAAAAAAGAGATCTCATATGAGATGGATCCTGTAGGACGTGGCTTATCTCTCTGAGTATAACGTCCTCCAGGTCCACCCACGTCATCACATTTTATAGGATTTCCTTCTGTTTAAAAAGTCAGTTACTGAGCGCCTGGGTGGCTCAGCTGGTTGAGCATCTGACTCTTGGTTCCAGCTCAGGTCACGATCTCACAGTTGTGACTGAGCCCCGCATCAGGCTCTGTGCCAAGTACGGAGCCTGCTTGAGACTCTCTCACTTTCCCTCTGCCCCTCTTTGCCGTGTGTGCGCTCGCTTTTAAATGAATTAAAAAGTAAGTTAAAAACTCAGTTATCTTTTAAAGAGGATTTTTTTCTGCAACAAAACATTCTTTACATGTCCACACCCACTTATCATTTCTGGTCCTTTTTGCTCCTCCAGGGAGGCCACCGTGTCCCTCTAGGGCGGTTTCCGTGTGCTGTAAGGGCTCTCGCGGCTGGTGGTACAGGTCAGCGGTAACTCCTGCCCCGTCTTTCAGCTCGGGCACGTCTGGATAATCATCCTCTTCACTTCTGCAGTGTAGGCTGGGCACAGAGTTCCAGGCGGACAGTGTTTCCTGCCAGCACCTTCCAGAGCCACCCCACTGCTATCAATAGGGAATCTGCTGCCGTTCCTTGTTCTGCTCCCCTGCTTATAACGAGACTTTGTTTCTAAGGTTTATAAGTTCTTTCTAAGCAACTTCCAGGCATTTGATTGTCATGTGTCTTGGTGCAGTTTTCTCCAGATTTCTTGTACTTCAGGTCTGTTAAATTTCCTGGATATGTATGTAGGTTTATAGTTTTCATCGAATCAGGAAAGTTTCCACTGTTTTTTCTAGTATTTCTTACACTCCCCTCTCTGGGACTCTAATTGTGTGGATGCAAGGCCGTGGGTACTTGTCCCACAGCTCACTGATGTTTTTTTGGATTTTTTTTTTTTTTTTTAAGATTCTTCTTTATTGTTTCGCTTTGCTGAGTTTCTATCCGTGTTCAAATTCACTAATATTTCTGACTGTAGTCTCTAGTCTGTTAGTTGTCTGATATACTTTTCATCTTAAGACCTTGAGTTTTTGTCTCTAGAAATTTATCTTTTATTGTTTATATCTCCACTGAATGTGGAGCATATGGAGTATAATTATAATAACTGTTTTAATGTCCATGTCTGCTAATTCCTACCACTGTTATTACTTTTTTGACTATTACAGAAGTTTATTTAACCAGAAAGTTCAATATGAAAATGCACAACCTGATTTTTATATAGTAGGAAAACGTTTATATAGTAGGAGCTATGGAGAGGGGACACGTGGAAGCCACTGGTTTCTTCCATAACACGCCCGTTGTTAACAATGCTCATTCCAAGGCTTCTAACAGGATGACACAATTTCCTGGAATTACCACCATTCCAATGTCGTTCTGCCGCCCACTAGTTGCCATCTCCACACATCCATCTTTCCCAAGATTCATGAAGGGACTGAACCCCCGCAATATTCCCTGGACATGTCTGCCACCATTTAATCTCAATGATAATTTCTCGTCCATAAATTTTTCAACTTAGGAGGGTGAGCTTTGTTAATGGTATCTACTCGGCAAGCTCAAAGACGCCCCCAGGTGGAATTCGTGGCATCCTTCATGCTCCTGCATTATTAGGCCTGGCATACCACTATTATTTTCTTTAGTTGATTTCAACTGATGGAATTTTTTTTTTTTAATTTTTTTTTTGTATGGAAACCAATTTGACAATAAATTTCATATTAAAATAAAGTAGCAATGTTAAGTCCTTAAAAAATAATTTTTTTTTTTTTTTTTTTTTTTTTTAAAGAGCACAAGCTGGGAAAGGGCAGAGAGAGGGTGGGGACAGAGAATCTGAAGCAGGCTCTGCGTGTTATCAGGGCAACCCAACGTGGAGCTTAGAACCTACAAATCGTGAGATCATGACCTGAGCTGAAGTTGGACGCTCAACCAAACGAGGCACCCAGGCGCCCCTGAAATTCCTTATTATGGACAGTGTTTTTCAGTTTATTTCTGGATTAGATACCAGCTGTTGTGAATTTTACACCTCGTGTGTGTGTACTCCCGCAACTATCCTTGACCTTGGCTGTGGGATGTGGCTGCACTGCTTGCGGAGCCACTCTCCGCTGGGCCCGTGGATGGGTGGGGCTGGCAGGCAGTGTCGGGCTAGACTCTCCCACCCGCAGGCAACACCCTCTGAGGACTCTACTTGTCGCCCTGTGAATTCTCTGGCTTTGGGAACCGGTCGTTCCGGCCCTGGGGGAAGGGTGGGGGTGGGTTCGGGCTTCCTCTCTGCTTTCCAGGGCTTCTTTCCCAGGCATGCGTTTGTGACACCACTGGGGGGGGGGGGGGTCTCTGCAGACCCTTCTTGTCCTGTGCTCTCCCCCAGTCCTCTGCCCTGTGAGTGCCATCCACCTTGTCCTTACGCTGCCAGCAGGTGTGTCTCCTCAGTTCTGTAGACCACTGGCCTCCCTTTCTGCTCCCTGGCCCGGGAGCTCTGAAGATCGTAAGCTGGGGCAATCACAGGGTCACCTCATTTGCTTCCTCTGTCAGAAATCACTGCCCTAGGACATGCGATACACAAGTATCTGAAACTGCTGTGTTGTGTGCTTTGTCTGAGTTTTGATTAGTTAAGGTAGGAAGGCAGATTCAGTCTCTGTAACTGCATCTTGGTTGATGTGTGGAATGACCTCAAGTTCATTTGCGACCTAGCTTATCCATAAGAAGATCATGTTCCGCATTTAAACATATTGAGGTTCAGCTGATGAGGAATGTGACCCACACGAACAGCACCACCTCCCCCACCTGGCACCGAGTCCCCATCAGGGTGACAGACCCTCCCTGGGAATCAGGCCACAGGGTGGACGGGCGAGCGGGGTGCTGCAGGTGACGCTGTGTCTGTTCCACTGAAGATCCTTTGCTACTTTTAGATCAGGTAAGAAAGAAAGGTGATTTTAATGGAAACTTTTTAATGTTTCCTTCATAGGATTTTCTGTGAATACGTAGGTAAGTATTCTAAAACTATCAGTTTTGCATTTTTGGAGAGGGGCTACAAAATGGTGAAAGAGTTTCTAAATATTAGAATTAAAATTTTGTATTTTTTATATATTTAAAGCATGTTCAAAAAAGCAAATTCGAACAGCACAGTACTCTAGGTTACAACCCCCACCACAGACATGGAGAGTTTTTCTCATTACTGGAAACACAATGATAAATAAAACCATTTCTGTTTTACTCATATAAACATTTGGACAGCCTAGACGATAGCTGGCACAAAACAGGCACTATGTAACTATTTATGGAACCGGCTTCCATAAGTGAAAAATAAACTATCTTTATAATCTTCATAAAGATTACAAATGTTGGGGTGCCTGGGTGGCCCAGTCCATTAAATGTCTGACTCCTGATCTTGGCTCAGGTCATGAGCTCAGGCTTTGTGAGTTTGAGCCCCACGTTGGGATTCTCTCTATCTCTGCCCCCCCCCCACCCCTCCCCTGCACGCATGTGCATAATGTCCCTCTTGCTCTCATAATAAATAAACTTAAAAACCCACAAAAAAACAAAGATTACATATGTTAATCATTTGGTGGACGCATGCTCTTCCAGACATTTTCTATGCATATATAATCATAGAAATGTGCCTGTGCCTGAGTGTACAAGAAAAGCATATACTTTTAAACTTAAATGATAAGCTCATATAAACAGATCTGCACCTTGGTTTTCTCCACTTACTGTACCGTGTAACTGTATATAAACTTCACGCTAAATCTGTTGTATGAATACCTTAGCTTTTACTTATTTATCGCGAGACGGAACAAATGCGCGCACATGCATGTAAGTGGGGGAGCGGCAGAGAGAGGGAGACAGAGAATCCCAAGTAGGCTCCGTGCTGTCATCACAGAGCCCAACACGGGGCTCGATCCCACAAACCACAAGTTCATGACCTGAGTCAAAATCAAGAGTCAGACCAACTGAGCCACCCCAGCCACCCCCGAATATCCTAGTTTTATTTGAGCTGTGATCTTGGGCTATATTTGAACGACACCCCTCTAAAATTCCAGGCCATTGAGAACTAACGTACCATCTACGAAATATTTCAAAGTCATCGAAGCAATACCTTGCTGGTGGGCTGGCCATCACGTTTGGTGTCTTGTACGTCGTTCCAGTTTACCGTCACTTGGGGAGACTGTAAAATGATTTCTTCTGGAAACAACACTTTTAAAACGAGATAAGAAGGTAGGTGTTACCGAAAGCTTGAAAACGATGAATGAACGGCAGCAACCTAGGCTTTTCCCGTCTGGGTCCCGTACTTGGTTTCTCGGCTACAGCCGAACAGCAGTTCTGGGTACTGCTCACAACGGAGCCATGTGCCCATTTGGAGGCACAAAAGTTAATTATGTTACGAAGGGACAAGCACAGGGCAACGGCTTCAGTTTCAGTAATTTCCACACAGATTAAATAGTAAAGAGACACTGAAACTTGCCAGTGGCAAAGAAAAACGTTGGATATCACACAATTTTACTTGTAATATACGACCGAAGAGACTGTGTTTTACACAAAATTTTACACGGAACTTGTAAAAATACTCTGGGAAGAAGTGAACTATCATTCCACAAAAATAATACCTTTAACACCTAAGTGGATGACGTGTTCAAGCGCAAAGTGACACCGTCTGCTCGTGGTCCTGCCAGAGAGAGAATATCAAATAATTCACCTCCAGTTTAGAAATACTAGCCTAGTACTGGTCGTGGAAATCTAACCTGTATGAATACTTATAGAGGGGCCGTCTTAGAGTCAGAGCCCCCGAGGTTCTCAGAGGCCCCGCCAGGGAGTCTGGAGCGCAGGGGCTCATTTTTCAGTGGGTGGCTGTCTATACACAACATGACAACATTAGGAGGTTTACAGAAGAACTTTAAACAGAGACATCCCATGTATGGGGACAGCAGGGACTCCTTCCTTTCTGGGAGTATGTCTCTTTTAAATATATAAAGAGAACAAGTAGGGGGAAAAAACAGAAAAACAGCCTAAAATATTAATACCACTACCTCAACAACAAAGTAATTTTTACTGTAAAGATTTAAACCTCTGAAATTCACAACTCAAAGTTAAAACATAAACTGAGGCTTATTAACAATTTTAAGACTCTGAGTAAAAACTGATCCGATCCAGGCAGCATCCCAGGCAGCGGACAGAGGGGCTCCGAGGAGCTGTCCGACGCGAAGGACTCCCGCAGCCAGAAGGCAGCGGGCACGGCACGAGGGAGTTATCCCGGGAAAAACAGGGGGCCGGCTCTCCCCAGCTCGCTTTCCACGGGGGCGGGCAGGGGTCCGGCAGGCGGAGCCTCACCAGTCCTGACCAGTCCTGACCAGGCAGTTCCCGACCGACCGGCCTAAGATTCCGTTTCGGGGGGGAGCCAAACCTGTAATCGCCTCCCTGTTTGGTGACGTGGCACTCAGCATAAGCCACTCCGTTGTGGGCCTGTCTTGTTTCTTAACACAACAAACAGAATTAAAAACATAAAATAAAACCTCATCTTCAATGAAATGGGATGACCAAAGCTCCAGGGCACAGTTGAAGATGGACGTCTGTTCCAGAAAGAACATCTGGCCTTCAAAGAAGCAAAGGTACAAGAGCTGCTCCACACCAGCTCAGAAATCGGGCCGCATACAGGTTTCTGGAAAATTCAGACTTGTGAGCCCAAGGACCAGGTGATTGTTTCTCACCTGAATCATGAGGTGTAGAGCAGACACTTCACGGTCGCCCTCCGGTGAGTCGTGGGTAGGGGGTGGGTGGGCGGGTGGGGGTGTGAAGCTGGCAAAACCGAATGCACAAGCACAGCCCTCAGAGGCCCTTCCTCTGGGGCCCCGGGCACGAGGCTCCTGGCAGCCCCGCTCTGTCCCCGCAAGGACTCTTCACACACAGTTACCTGGGCTCCAAGACACTCAAGCGGATCAATTCAAGGGGAAGAAACGGAGGAACGGCCAGGCCTTCCCGGGGGAGGCTTTCCAAGCTCCGTGCCTGGCGAGCCGGGGCCATTCCGCCTCTGCCCGAGAAGCAGGAGGGGAGCTTCCGACACCTTTCAAAGGGCACAGAAGACCGGGACATGTCACAAAGGTAGCGCCAGGCAAACTAGACAAGCTGGTCACCCTGCAGGATCACAGCCTTCCTTCTAAAGAGCACGCCAAACGGGAATAAACGGTTTCTCAACAGATCCCAGAAGCACACTACAGGAGGAATTCACCAAAATAAAAGTAACATGTTTCTCATCCTACACATACAAGAAAGGTCTGATCCGAAGTTATCCAGTGGAAATACTTCATGTCATGAGCACGCCGAAGGTAAGCAATAATGATCTCGAGAAACGCCAAAAAGGCAATGAGCGTAACAGCTTAAAGTGGAGACCGATGAATCATCTCCCAACCTGACTGATCTGAAAAACAGCAAGATACTAAGCGGTAAAATCCTAGAGGTATTTATTTGCACTAAAACGTGAAACAAGTTAGAGGCGGAAAACCATGAGGAAAACGCTAGACAAGAATTCCAAAGGAGGACAAAGAACAAAAGGAAAAAACACAGAAAGCTTCGCGAAGTGCAACCTACGGTTGAAAAAGAGACTCCACGCTGCCAAGATGCCAATTCTCCCTACATCCACATCACTGTGCAGACACGGAAGACGATTTCCTGCCTCACTATTCCCGACAGCAAACACCTGGGAACGGAACTGGACCCCGGCTGGGTGACTTGTGCTCCGACCTTCCACAGGACAGCACTCAGCACTCACCCAGCACCAAACTCCAAAATCACAAAGGAAGAAAGGTCTCAAGTCAATGACATCAACTTCCACCACCAGAAACTAGAAAAAGGAGAGCAGATGGAACCCCAAATAAATAAATAAATAAAGACCAAAGCAGAAGTCAATGAAATAACAAGTAGAAAGAGCCTGCAAAATATGAATGAAATCAAAAGTTGATTCCCTCTTCCCTCATAAGGCTGAACTGAGAAGCCTGTAGCCAGACCAAAGAAGGTAGGTATTCCCACTGTCAGGCACGAGAGAGGGGGACACCATCAGTACAGATTTGGAAAGTACTACTACTAAGGAAATACTAGGATATTTCACGCAAATGCATTACTTGGATGAAATGCACAAATTCTTTTTTTATAAGACACATACTGCCAAAGCTCACTCAACACACGATCGGTAACCTAAATAGTTACTGATTTATTAAAGAAATCAAATTTGTAGTCAGGAAGTTTCCTGCAAAGAAAGCTCCAAACCGAGAAGGCTTTACTGGCAAATTGCACTGAACGTTTAAGGAAGAATACCAATTCTACATACTCTACACAAACTAGCCCCCAGAACGGAGGAGAAAGTGATGATTTTTAACTTATTGTGAGGCCAACATTATCCTAATACCAAAATCAGAAAAAAGATAATTTCAAGAAACCACAGACCAACACACCACATAAGCACAGAAGCAAAAATTAATAAAATTCTGGCACATCATATCAAACGTATTAAAGGAAATTACAAAAAAAAAAAAAAAAAAAAAAAGGGGCGCCTGGGTGGCGCAGTCGGTTAAGCGTCCGACTTCAGCCAGGTCACGATCTCGCGGTCCGTGAGTTCGAGCCCCGCGTCAGGCTCTGGGCTGATGGCTCAGAGCCTGGAGCCTGTTTCTGATTCTGTGTCTCCCTCTCTCGCTGCCCCTCCCCCGTTCATGCTCTGTCTCTCTCTGTCCCAAAAATAAATAAACGTTGAAAAAAAAAAAAATTTAATAAAGGAAATTACATTAGGGCCAAGTGAGGCTTATTCCAAAAATGCAAAGTTGATTTTACATTAGAAAACCACTCAGTATAATGATCTTAATAGACAAAAAAAAAAAAAAAAGGAAAACCACATGACCACCTGGATACAGAGACAGCATCTGACAAAACCCCATACCCAGTCATGACTGAATGCTCGCAGAAAACTTGAGGCCATCTCCTCAACCTGATGGAGGGCTGAATACAAAGGGCTTACATCCAGCTCATGTGGTGCCTGACGTTCAAGACTGAATGAATGCTACAACCTCAGGTCGGGAACAAGGCCACTTCCGTGAAATGCTATTCTAGCCAGTGCAGTCAGGCAAGGAAAAACAATGCATTCAGATAGGAGAGGAAGCAGTAAAGCTCTTTACTTGAACAAAAAGATGGTCTATGTAGAAAATCCCACACAATCTGTAAAAGCTACTAGCACCATCAGATGCATTTAACAAGCTCTCGGATACTAAATTAACATACAAAAATAAACTGCATTCGTGAATAGTAGCTAGAAGCAATTTGAGGTTAAAATTACTTACTGTTTGCCATAGCATTACATTTTTTTGAGGGCTGGAAAAATCTGACAGAAGGTAAGCAGAACACTCCCAGTGAGCAGTGCAGACACCGGTCAGAGACACGAAACATAGCCTGACTAGGTGGAGAGAGGGACCGTTTTCAAGGGCTGGAAGTCTCGATATGAAGGTGTCAATTCCCCGTGACCGGACCTAAAAACTCAACGTAATCCCAATCAGAATCTCAACAGGTGTTGTGCAGACCCGGGCAAGCTGAATCTAAAAGGCACACAGGAGCACCAAAGACCCCAAAGAGCCCCCACAGCCTGGCAGACAGGAGGAGGAGGACCAAGAGGAGGGCTTCTGCTGCCTGGGCCCAAGACTCGGCAGCACGAGAACACGTATGAACGGAAACGAGCACGTGGAGAGCTGCTCAGCTTTACTCAGGCCGGAAACGTGCACCCAGGCCGCAGACAGACAGCACCTCCCAACTAACAGAAGGACCGAAATGAACAGACTCACTGGCCCCAGGCTTGTGAGCGGGTGGGGCGACGGGACCCTCACACGAGCGGCTGGAAATGCGAATGGTGTAGCTGCTTCAGAAAACTGTTTGGCACCTCTTTAAGAAGCTGAGTGCCCCCGCACCACAGGACCCAGCCAGGACACCGCCCCACCCAAGAGAAAGGGACCTGTGTCCATCCAAACACCTGTACGCAGACGTTCACAGCAGCTCTCTTTGGAATGACCGACGTATGGAAAAACCCAATGTCCACCCGCAGGTGACTGGACAGGTGAGCTGTGGCAGATTCCTCTAACGACACACACTACTCAGGCCTCAAAAGGAGCCAAATCAGAATCACTGTTATACACCTGACAACCACCATTTTCAAAAAGGCAACAAAGTCATGTAACAGTACGGTCAAATCTCAAAATAATTCTGCTAAGGGAAAGAAAGATGCCAGGCAAAAAACAGTAGGTCCTGAACGTTTCCATTTATGTAAAACTGTACAAAGTGCAAACAAACTAGCGACAGAAAGTGCTGCCCGTGGCCCGGGAACGGTGGGCGGAGAAGGAACGAGGAAGGGGCACAGGAAGTGTCTGCGGTGGTGGATGTGCTCTTTCACGGGACGTACACACGTCCAAATTCTCAAACCGTACGCTTCATCAGGCACAGGTGACCACACGTACGTCGTATCTCCGTAGGCCCACTTCTTTTCAAACGGGAAACTTCCTATGGGAAGTAAGCACTCACAGAGACGTGCGGCCCACCTGCCCTGTTCAGAGGCCCCGCCCTCAGCTCTGTTCAACCCGCGGAGCGGCGGTGCTGCCCATCTTCCCGTCTTTCTTAACAAGTGGGGAACATACATTTTTTTGGAAGTGAGAGTTCTGGTTTTCCGTAACTTAACACAAGCAAGCAACCTAAACCCTAACCGGGACGGGCAGAGGCTACAGAGGCAGACAGCTCCAGGCTGTCAGAGGTGGCAGCCGGGCTCGTGCTGAGGTGCCCGCCGCTCCCACCCGGTCTCTTATTTCTTCCACCCTCCGCCTGGCCGCCCACCAGCCTGCTCAAGACCTGGGCCCGTGTCTGTCCGTGCGTCTGTCCGTCCGTTCGAGATCGCTGCCTTCCAGCATCCCCTTGCTGCCGGTACCAGGCCCACAGACCCTCTGGCTGTTCGTGGACACTTTCTCTCTGGCTCAGCCCCACGGCCTGTCGCACCTGCCCTCTGTTCCGCGCCCTTCCGCAGGCCAACTCGTGCACCGCCTTCTGCCCGTGCTAGCTCTCTTCTCCCTCCCCGCCTCCTCCCCCCTTTCAGTGGGCCCACCGCACGGTCCAGGGGGACACTCGGTCAGAAACGTCCACGGACAAATCGGCTCTTTCGTCCTGCCAAGGACCCCTGTCCCACCTGGCCAGGTCCACCTCTTCCCACACATGCTTCCTCACCCCTGTAACCCCTGCCATTGCAGGGGCTCTACTGAGCTGGTTTCTCTCATTTCAAGAACCGTCCCCTCCCTGGACCTCACCTAGCTCCCACTCCACCTGCTCTGTTTCCACGGCCAGTAACGGCCTCTCCCTGCTGACCCTCAACACATTCACGCCCAACACACTTCGAGCTGGTGGCAGTCCCAACACTCAAATGTTCCTTAAATAAAACTAATACAAAAAAAAATCTCTGATCTATCTTAAAATCAGCACCTTCTCATACTTAAAAGATGCAATGAGACAACAAGCAACAGATCTAGAGAAGTTCTCTGTAGCATGCCTACCCAGGAACAGCACAGCACAAAGGACACGGAAAGGACTCCTACAAATATCAAAAACCAAATTACTTAGAAGAAAAAGATATGAGCCAGTATTTCAGAGAGGAAGAAATCTTGTGGCCAAGAAACATGGAAATTCTGAACTTTATATGCAGTCAGAGAAATGCACCTCCAGACCATAAGGAGACATTATATACCTAGCAAGCTGACACAAATTTAGAAGGCTAACGAAGCCAGGTTTGGCCTGGCATGGATCAAGAGGTTCTTACAGATGCCGGTTCTGGGGATCTCTGATGTCACCACAGGTAAAAGCTGACATGTACATCCCCCAAACCACAGTCTCACTTCTAAGTGTACAGCCCAGAAAACATGAGTGTCTGTGCACAAGGAGGGAGAAGGTGCCCACAGAAAACCTTCAGAGCAGAGACAGGGCCGATGTCCGTCCACACAACAAGTAGAGTAGTGGACTCACCCGGGGGGGGGGGGGGGGGGGAGAAAGCAGTAGGTGACACTGAACAGTGACACACAACATGGAGAATCCTGGTAACATGCCAGTGAAATCCTCCTAGACACTAGGGACCGCAAGCTCAAAACAAACCCAAAAAACACTTGGGGCACCTGGGTGGCTCAGTCGGTTGAGTGTCTGACTTCAGCTCAGGTCATGATCCCATGGTTTGTGGGTTCGAGCCCCGCGTGGGGCTCTGTGCTGACAGTGCAGAGCCTGGAGCCTGCTTCGGATTCTGTGTCTCCCTTGCTCTCTGGCCCTCCCCTGCTTGCGCACACTTTCTCTCTCTCAAAAAATGAATACACGTTAAAAAAAATTTTTTTTAAATACATTTTTCCTGTGTGTGGGTGTATGCGTGTGTGTGTATAAAGATGCACAAACTGTTTTTTCTTTTTTAAAGCAAGGGAGAAACAAATACAAAATCCCAGTTAGTGGGGGGGGGGGGGGTGCAGTGGATGAAAGGGAGGGGACGGCAGGTTGGCAGGGCCACTGCTCCACGCTCGCAACGTGGTAAATGACAAGATCTCCGCGTACTTAAAGTCCAGAAATGAATGAAGAGAAAATGTTGCAACTCTGGAGTCGTGACCTAGAAACACGAACACCCCACGCTGCCTCCCCCACCCCGGCACTTCTGGGTGGAGAGACGGACGGAAGAGGCTGCTGCCATCAACAGCGAAAACGCGCTTGCAGGAAGAGACACCGAAAGCCTCACCGGTTATATGTAAATTCCACATCCATGGGTTCAAAGTTATATGCTTGTTCAAATTCTGGGTTAAGTTTAAGAGTTACTTCTTCTTCGTGAATCTAAAAAGGAAACAAACAATTTAATTTCCATACTTTACATTGGATTCGTTGGGACAATCTTCTATCTTTATCTAGCAACACATCATGAAACCCTTTACAGATTTGAGCTACACTTGGGCATTTTATTTTTTTTATTTATTTTTTTTTTTAAAGTTTTTTTTTTTTTTTTTTTCAACGTTTATTTATTTTTTTGGGACAGAGAGAGACAGAGCATGAACGGGGGAGGGGCAGAGAGAGAGGGAGACACAGAATCGGAAACAGGCTCCAGGCTCCGAGCCATCAGCCCGGAGCCTGACGCGGGGCTCGAACTCACGGACCGCGAGATCGTGACCTGGCTGAAGTCGGACGCTTAACCGACTGCGCCACCCAGGCGCCCCATACTTGGGCATTTTAAATCCCTGCAAAAATAATCAAGAGGATTAAATCACAGTGTTGTTTGGTGTCGTTACACTGTCCACACGGGAGGACCTGGTCGGTGGACGCACCCACACCAGCACACTTACTGAGCTTCTCACTGGCTGCACCCTAGAGATCTGGGCTCTGGGGAAACAGTGTGCCACACAGGCCATGTCTCTGAAGAAGACGAGAAAGCAAACAATGACCAATGCAGCGAGGGGTACCTGCCGCAAAAGCACCTCTGTAAAGAGGTCCTCCAAGACTTCCCCTTCCAGAATAGGGAACTACGCATCCTGGGACCCTCCGGCCAAAACTAACGCCTGCACAAAGCTGTTCCTGGACAGGCGGGGCAGAAAGGGAATTTCTAAGGGAGCACGGGAGGAAACAAACAAACAAACAAAACAGGAAGGAAAGCCCTGAGTTGAAAAGGGGTGCAAACTGAATGAGGGCTGCCAGGCGGCGCGGGCTTCACGGAGGCCGGGTGACCGGAGCCGGCTCCGGTTTGTGACGGGAGGCCGGCAGGCACACGGGTGGTGGAGCTGCCCCGTCGGCAGGGCCCCTCCCTGAAGCAGAGCAGAAGCCACAATCCCCGTGGACGGAGGGGGAGCCCGGCACGGGTCCCCAGGTTTCCCAGGGATGGAGACAGATGAAAATGAGTCTGTAATTAAAGATCACCAAGCACACAAGGAAGCAAATCACCAAGAGTGAGGGTCAGCAAAAACAGCCATCACAGATCTGGGCCCGAAGGACTTCACACACTGACAGTTATTTCCAGAAACCTGAAATACTACATATGAAATTTTTAAAAGAATCCATAAAGAAAAAGATAAACACACCTAATATAAAAACTAAGAGGGCAGGATACCCGGGTGGCTCGCGGTCGAGCATCCACTCTTGATTTCAGCTCAGGTCATGATCCCACGGCCATTGGGATAGAGCCCCAAGATGGCTCTGCACTGAGCATGGAGCCTGCTCAGGATTCTCATTCTCTCTCTCTCTCTCTCTCTCCCCCACTTTGCCCCTGCACCCCCCCACCCCCGCTCATGCTGTCTCTAAAATAATAAAACAAAAAAACTCACACCTCTCTCCCTCCAAAAAAAAAAAAATCCAGGGCACCTTTAATAAATCAAGCAGAGTGCTTGGAGATGAAAATCATGCTCAATGAGATAAACTAAGCAGGAAAGGAGGACATGACCATGTCTGTTTCCAGGCACACGCTCCTGGCAACAAGGAGGCCCCTCTGTGGAGGTGACTATGGTGGCAGGGGTCAGTGCTGGGGCCCCCCGGACTAGCATGAGTACACAACCTGCCAGATGCACAGTGGCCTCACTCTGGAATGTCCCCACCAGCTGCTGCCAGGGTGAGAACACTGGGCCGCCTGTCAAGGAAGAACCAATCTGACATCAATGGAGTAAGTAAGTGCTCATCCTGGATGCGTGTCCTCTGCCCACCACACCACCTGTGGGGCTCTCCTGAGGGGCTCCTGAACCATCATGGTTTCCTATGCCACTGCACTGGCCAAAAATGAAATTCTAGAGAATCAAGTACAGCGATGGGCTGAGGCCTGTAGAGTTTACTAACTCGACCATGAATTCCATCACTCAGAGGCAGATGACTTTGTGGAATATCCCACCGAAGGATGAGTAAGGGTGCTCAACACCCCCAAGGCTTCGGTGTGGGTTTGTCAGCTTATGGTGCTGGCGCCCCCCCAACCAGTGTTCAGGACCCAAGGGGGCCTTGTACCTTCAATCTCTGGCCCTGCTGCTTCTGAGGCTTTAGTCCCCAGGGCTTCCTCCCTGAGGGGCACAATCGGGTCTACTCTTTGGAAGCTAAGACTGTGCCAGTTGGCCATAATGGGCTCCTCATACCTCCTGGTCGACAGCCAGAGTGGTTACAGCTGGGGAGGTTCAGGCTAAGTGGCCACCACTCTGCAGGGGGAGAGAGGGCAGCTCGCTGTGCCGCCACATCCCTGAGGACAGTCAGCGGGAGCAGCTGGCAGGGCGCCAAGGGTCGGCTCCCTCCCCAGTCGTCCTACAGCACTGGTTTCACGACCAGCTGCACTGGCCAGGGCTGGCACTGGTGTGCTGGTGCAGAATGCGGCAAGCGTGGCTGCGGAGGCCGGATGTCGCCCCTCTTGCAAATCCTTACCAGACCCTTCTAGACCCCGCAGCCCATCCCCACTCCAGAGGCAGGGCTCTGGTGCGTCCTCAGTTAGTTTTCTGCCTGAGGCAGTGAGCAGGCTTCCCCTGACCCTTCGCGGCAGTGCTACGAGCAGGGTGGCAATGGAGACCAGCTGCCGAGTCACACAACCTTGTGGTGGGCCAGGAGGGGCTAGAAAAGCCAACAAATCTCCACAGAAGCAGTAAGAGCTGTAGACTTTTAAGTGCATTTTTCCTTCCCAGGCTCTCTCTTCTGGAGCACATTCAGGATGCCCAAATTTGACTAAATGCAAACATCACAACTTACACATGATACATTTAAAAGGTAAATATGGCTATACGGCTTACGTGATTGAAAATTATAGGACTTAAAAAATTTTTTTATTTATTTTGAGAGCACGTGTGCGAGGGGTTGGGGGGGCGGGGAGAGAGATAGAGAGAGAGAATCCCACCCAAGCAGGCTTTGAGCTGTCAGCACAGAGCCCAAGAGCCCAACGTGGGGCTCGAACTCATAGAACTGTGAGATCACAAGCTGAGCCCAAATCCAACTCAGACACTTAACTAACAGAGCCACACAGGCACCCCAAAAAGTACGTAATTTTTAAAAAGCTATTAAGTTCTCTTTCTGCATCAAATTTATTTAAGTATTTACTTTATCCTGCATCTTCTGAAGTACCGTCAAAGCCTGAAAAAGCGCCTCTGCCCCAGCCAGGGTGGGCAGGTGACCCCCGACTGGCCGGAAGGGCTGGCCCAGCACTAGCGGAGCAGGCGCGCCTCTCACCTCAATCACATAGCCGATGTACTCGATGACATGTCCGCTGTACTCTTGGCTTTTTAAGACCAGCTTATCACCTAGTTAAAAAACATAGCATGACATGTAAAACGATAAAATCACAGAGCTTTGCTGCTGTACTATAAAATCAAACGCTGTGAACAAACGTCAGCGGGGGTCAGCTGCTTAGGAATCGTGTCACCACGGCCAAAGCGCAGGGCTGGGTGCACGGAAAACTCTGAGCCAAAGCAAAGGAAGGGAGACGACGGGACTGCAGTATTGCGGTTCACACGTTCTCCCCCAAAGGGGGCAGCGTCTGCGGTCCCTCTAGAAAACAGGACACGTAACAAACCCACCTGCGTACAGAGAAGGCCTACTTTCAGCCAGTCCTGGGACCTCCAGAACCAGCAAATCCCCATTTCTTTTCAAGGTGACCCCACTCATGTTATACTCTTTCAGTTCTATTTCTGCATGAATCTCCTCAAGCCAGAGCAAAGTCGAAAACTTCTCCTTGTAGTTTGACATGTTCAAAAGCTGAAAAAAAAAACCCCAGCAAGTTAGTGAGAACAGAGTCACATGTCCGACACGCCCGTATCCAGGAAAGCGGCGGGCACTGGAGCCGCTGTGTCCAAGCTGCTGAAACTCAGCGGACCGGGGAGAAGGCAGCTTTCAAACACCGACCACCACCAGCATGGGACAGTGGCCCGTGTACCCCAGGGAGCCTCGCGACGGCCCCGGCTGCCACCCGAGAGCTGCCAGGCCCTGGCGCAGAGGGCCAGGGGAGCTGTGTGGTCTCTGCACTGAGGGCATGGAACTGGGGTCCAAGGAGGCCAAGGTGGCAGAGCGCCAGGAAGAGAGAGCAGCACAGAGGTGTGGAGCACTTCGGAGGGTCCCCTCCGGGCTGTCAGCCGAGCACTGGTCAGTGCACGAGTATAGGAAACCATGTCATGTTGGGACACCCAACTAATGGGATAAGAGCAGGGCTCGACCAGCACCCGGGCTGCCACCATTCTCTGGGGTGGGGGCCGTTCTGTGCATCGTTGGGCACTTACCAGCATTCCTGGCCCCTACCCACTTGCTGATACTCGCGCCCCCCCCCCCCCCGTCATGACAGCCAAAAATGTCTCCAGGGCTGAGAGCCACTGGATTAGATGGAATAATTCCTAGAGCTCACACAGGATCAAGAACAGCGTGGTTCCCATCAGCCCCAATGGAAAGGCTTGTAACAGACGAGACATCAGACCTAGCATTCCAACAGGTATTGGACCCACCTAACAAAGCCTTAAAGCCAGGCTCGAGGGGCGCCTGGGTGGCACAGTCGGTTAAGCGTCCGACTTCAGCCAGGTCACGATCTCGCGGTCTGTGAGTTCGAGCCCGCGTCAGGCTCTGGGCTGATGGCTCAGAGCCTGGAGCCTGTTTCCGATTCTGTGTCTCCCTCTCTCTCTGCCCCTCACCCGTTCATGCTCTGTCTCTCTGTCCCAAAAATAAATAAACGTTGAAAAAAAAAAAAAGCCAGGCTCGAAAGTATTTGTTTCCAAGTAACTTAACTGCGTCCCAGAACAAACTTAAAAATATTTTCAGGAACGGAAAAATATCCAACAGCTGACCAGATAAAATCCAGAGTGTCTGGCACTGAAAACTTACGAGGCTTAGGGGTGCCTGGGTGGCTCAGTCGGTGGAGTGTCCGACTTCAGCTCAGGTCATGATGTTGCGGTTCATGAGTCTGAGCCCCACGTCGGGCCCACTGCTCTGAGTGCACAGCCTGCTTTGAATTCTCTGTCTCCCTCTCTCTATGCCCTTCCCACTCTTGTGAGAAAAAAAAAAAACCCAGCTCTCTCTGAAAAATCAATATAACATTTTAAAAAAACGGTCAGCAGACTTAGAAAGAAACAGAAACTACAACTTACAACGGGGAGAAAAACCTCTCAACAGAACCAGATATGACATGTATGACAGAATCTGCAGACAAGGACACTGAAATAGCTGTTCTTTGAAGAACGAGAAAAGACTGAGCACGTGAAGTAGACACACAGAAGATCTAAAAAAGAGCCAACTGAACTGGTGGAGAGGAGAACTATCATGTGTGATGTTAAAGCACACTGGATCAGACTACACATTGCAAAAAAAAAAAAAAAAAAAAAAAAAAAAAAAAAAAGGACTAGTGAACTTGAGGACTGGCAATAGGAACCTTCCCAAACGCAGAGGCAAGTCCTGAAGACATCTGAGCAGAGCATCTCTGAGCTGCGGGGCGGCTCCAAGGAGCAGTGGGAATCTGAAGGAGGGGCCCAGCAGAAAGACTATCTGAAGGCAGAATGGCCAAAAAATACCCAAATTTGAGGAAAACCGTAAGTCCATATATCCAAGAAGTTCAAGGAACCCCAAGCCCAGAAATTGGAAGAAAACTGTACCAAGGCATGTTGTAAATTATTTTTTTTTTTTTTACAACTAGTGATAAGGAGAAAATCTTAAAAGCTGCTAGAAAAAAGTCCACATTACATGCAAAAGAACAAAAGGTAAGAAGGAAAGCAACGAACCAGAAGACAGCAGAGCGGCCTCTGCAAAGCTCCAGCCTAGAATTCAAGACCCAGCAAAAATATCTTTCAAGAATGGAGGTGAAACACTCTTCCAGACATACAAGGGCCGAAAGAACCGCTCACTCGCAGATGAGCACCAAAGACGTTCCCTTTGTTTAGCAGAACAAGGACCCCATGGAGGGGTGTGGGTCCACGCAAAGCAGTGAACCAAGAATGGGAATTACATGGTAGGCGTCAGAAAAGACTTCGCTTTTAAAAGATAACGGACGATATATATGTAAAGTAAACACGGTAAAACACAGCATGAATCTCAGAGCGTATGTAGAGGCCGTATTTATGACATTAGCAAAATGTCCAAGAAAAGAGACCGGGAAGGTGCTGCCATGGGGGTCTCACCATGTGGGACACACTAGACCCCTAGATGCTTCAAGCTTGTGCTACGCCGACACGACACCACCTTCCACACGCAGCTACTCAACGCTGCACTGAAGTAAAGTTAAAGAGAACTGAAGACTCCATTCCCCTGGTGCAGCAGCCACACTTCAGATGCTCCACAGCCACCTGTGGCCAGCGACTGCCATGTCAGAGAACACAGACACAGAACATGTCTATCGCAGCAGAAAGTTCTAGTGCACAGCGCTGTCAGAAACCCTGAAGCGACAGGACACACGCTGCAAGAGAAAAGTTACCAGCCGAGAGAGGAGATAAACGGAATTACAAAATAAAAGCAGAAAAAGAAAAAAAAAGGAAACAATGAACAAATACAAATAGCAAAATGATAAATTTAAACAAAGTCATATCAGTAACCACGCAAACGCGAAAGTAAAAACACCACAATGAAGGCAGAGGCTGTCAAATAGGTAAAAGAGCGAGAACCAACTGAGGGCTTCCTATGAGAAACACGTTTTACCGACAAAATTTTTTAAGTATTTATTTATTCTTGAGAGAGAGAGAGACAGAGTGTGAACAGGGGAGGGGCAGAGAGAGAGGGAGACACAGAATCCGAAGCGGGCTCCAGGCTCCGAGCTGTTGGCACAGAGCCCGACGTGGGGCTCAAACTCACGAACGATGAGATCACGACCTGAGCTGAAGTCGGATGGTCAACCGACTGAGCCGAGGTGCCCCAAGGAACACTCTTTAAAGATAAAGTCATAAATGGGGTACCTGGGTGGCTCAGGTGGTTGGGTGTCCGACTTCAGCTCAGGTCATGATCTTGCAGTTCGTGAGTTCGAGCCCCATTATCGGGCTCTGTGCCGACAGCTCGGAGCCTGGAGCCTGCTTTGGATTCTGTGTCTCTCTCTCTCTCTGCCCCCCCACCCCCCACTCACTCTCTCTCTCTTCCTCGAAAATAAACATTAAAAAATTTTTTTAAAAAAGACTTAAAAAAAAAAAAAAGGTAAAATCATAAACAGGTTAAAAGTAGGACAAAAGAAACACCATGTTAACACTGATCAGAAACAAGTTGCATAAGCTACACGAGTATCACACAGAGTAGATTCCAGAACCAAGAACACCGGGAATAAAGTGAGACGTTTCATGCCGAAAAAGGGGCTAACCAATGAAGATGACATGATAACCATGAATATTTCTGCCCCTAATTACAGAGCTGCGATACAGGAAGTAAAGACCGGATGGCCTGGCATGGACAAACAGACACGTGTCTACGGCTATGAGTGAGACTTGCCTCTCCAGAAGTGGTGGGACAGGAGACAGATGTCAATTAGGACACAGAAGATTTCAACAACACTACTGACCAACACACCCTGATTTTTACAGAATAACCCACTACTAAGGGCACAAAGCATGTTCTTTTCAAGTGTGCAAGAAATACTTAGCAAAACAGATATTTTAAGCTATGAAACAAATGTCAATAAACATAAAAGAGAACAAACGAAACCAAGTAAGCAGAGGAAAGATAGTAAGAATCAGAGCAGACATCAATGAAAAAAAAAAAAAAAAAAGAAACAATAAAATTAAAAGCTGACTCTCTGAAAAGATTAGTAAAAATTTATAAACATCTAACCAGAATGATCAGGAAAAAAGAGGTGCAAATTAGCAACATTATAAACAACTTCATGCAAATAAATTAGCTTAAATAGTAACAAAGTCCTTTAAAAAAAACAACCCACAAAAGCTCACTCAAGAAAGAAGCTGATTTGCCCCTATCACCACTAAAGAAATTGAATTCCTAATTAAAAATCTTCCCACAAGGAAAACTGACCTGAAGGCCTTGCTGGTAAATTCCGTCAGAGATTTAAGGAATGAGTAGTACCACTCCTACACACACACTCGTAGGAAAATAAAGAGGAGGGGACACCCCAAACCATCCTAGGAGGCTCACGCTACGCTCGAATCAACACAGGACAAAAGTGTCACAAGAAAACCACACTACAGACCAACGTGCCTCGTGAACACAGATGAACGCGTGTGCACACACGTGAGTGCTATCAGAGGAACAGAAGGCTGATCTAACATCTGGAAAATCAAAGGAATTCACCACGTGAACAGACTGAAGAAAGAAAACCACACGATCCTCGCAACAGAGGCAGAAAAAGCAGCTGAAACTCACGAGATGGACCATTTTCAGGTGGACAAGTTAGCGCACCGAGCACATTCACGGTGTGGTGCGGCCACCTGTAATGACAGCCTGACCCGGTCGGCACTGCCTCCCCCGGCCCCCTTCTTCCGGCCCCTGGCTGGAAGGCAGCCCGCCAGCCTCCGTGGCCAGGTGTCTTGTGACACACAGCCATGCAGTGTGGGACTCCTCCTGTGTAGCATCAGTAGGTGAGCTGAGGAACGCGCTCCCACGGCGACGACACAGCCCTAAGAAGCAGGGACACAGCAGTACCAACTGTGACAGATGTGACCTCGCCTCACGGCGCTGAATCCCAGGTGTGGGTATGGCCGCTTCCTCCTGGAGGCCCCCCGGGGAGAAGCATGTCCTCCTGCCCGTTCTTCTCCGAGAAGCGCCACATCCCCGCCATCACGGGCCAACCGGCCCGTCCACCTCCCGGGGTCCGACCCTCCTGGTGCCCTCCCACAAGGACTCCTGGGCTCCGCCGGGTCACCTGGAAAATCCAGGGTCATCTCCCCCACCTGCCGAGTCCCCTCCACCATGTGAGGTGACCCAGGTCAGAGGTGCCGGTGTGAATCGTGGACATCTTTTGGGAGCCGTTCTTCTGTCTACCACACAGACGGACCTCAAACCAAAATAACTACGCCGAGTTAAAGGGCCAAAGAAAAAGAATACTAGGATTCTGTTTGTAGAATTCCAAAAAGGAAACAAAAATCTGGCGACAGAAAGTGGAGCACGTGAAGCAGAGAGATGGGGTGGGGGCACACAGAAATGCTGGGGGGACAGAGGCGTCCCTCATCTGGACCGCGGTGACACCATGTGCTCATCACGGCATGTGCCCACACTCACGCGGGCTGCGGGGACGCTGACCAAGGGCACGTCTCACGGGCAGTTACATGACTAAACAGACCACACCCGCGACACAAGTCTGGAACCTTCAGCCTCACAGCACTTTTCACAGCTGGTACCATCAACGTTATCGCTTCAATTTTCATCTGCGAACTTCTGCCTTCATGAGGAAGGTCCCTTCCCGGTGCCCAGGCTCACGTGAAGGGGAGTCAGGGACACACAGGCTCTCATGATGGTCCAGTCACTTGACCTCAGGGTGTGCCCCCTCCCCCCAACTATTTCTACGGCCAGCCTGCTGCCACGGAACCTAGTTCAGACCCGGAACTCATTATGGATACTACAACGCCTTCCTAACAAGCTTCCCCGCTTCCAGTTTGCGGCCCGCTCCATCCACGCTCTGCAACACTGGCCCCTCCAAGCGGCCATGCCAGCGGCCCAGCCACGCAGGGCTGTCCCACCTGCCCGGTGTCTCCATGTGCTACTCACCGTACGTGGCCTCTCTCTCCCTCTTCCAGAAGGCTAGCAAGTCTGGGAGTGGGGGGCCCCTCCGACCTGTGCCTCCCGAACGCACGCCACGGCACCGCGGGAGCCTCCCCTGCCCGGCCGCTGGGGGCCCAGAGCGTCGTGGGAAGGAAGGGCCCCACTACCCCTAGGGGCATCTGCTCTGGTTCAGACAACCACTCCCCAGGTCCCCGCTTCCCCCTAAACCTTCTTTCCTCTGCGCACAGCCCCACGTCCACCTGTTCTCCCCTGCCGCACGTGCTCAGCGCACATAAGGGCGCCCTCTGGCTGCTGTCTGGTCTCCCCGTCATCACCTGGACACCGCACAGGCTCGTGGACCCCCGAACCCCATGGGAAGTGCCCTCCTGTACACCGGGCAAGCGCTCTCCCTACCAAGCAGATGGACACTTTCCTTTTGCCTGGACTTGGTTTCCATGTGCTCACAGGCATGTGTTCCCTGTCCCTGGGCTCCTCGGTGCCACCCCTCCCCTGCAGGGGCCCCGCTCCGGGTCTGGCTTCAGCCACCACCTCTAACAGTGGACAGGCTGGACAAGACTTCCTCCGGGAGCCACCAATGGGCCCGAGCACAAGGCAGCACCATGGCACCCGGCAAGGGCGGCAGCTGTGTGGCCCTGCCGTCCCGGCTCTGGTCCCCGCCCTGGTCCCGATGGCTGCAGGGCCTTCCCACACGTGACGCCTTCCCAGCTGCTGAGAATCTGACCCTGGAGGGAAAGCCACGCCAAGCAGAGACAGGCTGGGCTGCCGGCGTCCCCACAACTAGTGTCGGCGGCAGGGGGACCCGTCTCCCATGAACTGGAAATTCCCAGCCAACTGTGGCAAAAAATGAACCCGGGTAGGGCTCCCCCTGATTCCGTCAGAAAACCCAAGTTTTTTCTCAGTGAAGAGTATTTTCTCAGACCCTTTCCCTACCTCTGCGAGTAACGGCTGAAAAGTCAGAATGTCGATTTTTTGTTCCACACATTTCTTAAGTCTATCTGGTATTGGGTACTGTGGAAGGAAACTTGGAAGCTGGCGTCTTGAATTCCTTAAAAAAAAAAAATTCCCGAGTCAAAAGTAATTCTTAATCACCCACACGTTTTCCACCAGCCCTTTTCACTAGACGCCCTTGTCCACTTCAGAAAGGCTAAAGGTCAGTCAGGAACCGAAACTAACAGGTGGACTGCTGGTGTCCATCCGTAGTTTGCAAACTCAGCTGCTCTGGGGCCCTTTCCCTCCCTGGGCCCTCTCTTGTCCTCAAGAGGAGAGGGGCTGCAGCACCCAAGGGCCCCTCGGGTCCCGTGAGTCTGCAACAGCCACTCTTAAGCTTCCCCTCAGCTAGCTCTTCTGCTGCTTCGAGCCTGTCAACGCCAGAGCCATCCCCGCAATGCTGCAGGACCACACGTTCGGTAGAGGCTGCTCTGATGGGCCCTGCCTTTCCGGCTTCCGCCTGGAGCTTCTCTGGGGAAACAAGCCTCGGCTCGTCCCGGAGAGGGAGGTGCGCAGGTGTCACCGAAGCCGGCCACCGCCAGGATGAGGAACATCACTGCTGCCATAGGTGAGGCTGATAGAGAATGACCAGGAAGGAAGCAGCTGGAAGAAGAGACAGTCGGAAAGACGACAGGGGTCACACGGGAGGTCCGGTGAATCTTCGACGCCAGGCTGTCCAGACGCGTGAAGCGAAGAAAGGCACTGGGCACTCCTCCCTCATTCCAAGTCCTGCTTCCAGCTCAGGCCTGAGCGCAGAGGGTGGGACACCCGTACCCCTGCCTCCTTACTCCACAAACGGTCACCTCGGTTGTACGTCCCCGTAGCTAGGCTCTGGACGGGAAGGCTGCTTAGAGAGAAGCTCCGTGGCCGAAAGGCCCCTGGAAGCGCCAGAGCCACCAGCAGCAGCACCGGGAAGGGCCGCCACCTCCCAGCTGAGACACGGGTTGTGGCAGGAGCTCCGTCAAAGCACGGTGCGAAGTGCACGTCAAAAGTGGAGGCGTTCGGGGCGCCTGGGTGGCGCAGTCGGTTAAGCGTCCGACTTCAGCCAGGTCACGATCTCGCGGTCCGTGAGTTCGAGCCCCGCGTCGGGCTCTGGGCTGATGGCTCGGAGCCTGGAGCCTGTTTCCGATTCTGTGTCTCCCTCTCTCTCTGCCCCTCCCCCGTTCGTGCTCTGTCTCTCTCTGTCCCAAAAATAAATAAACGTTGAAAAAAAAAAAAAAAAATTAAAAAAAAAAGTGGAGGCGTTCGTAAGTGGCAGCAAAGGATTAACTACGCACATGGACAGCATAAAGGGGACAGGATCCTCACCACACACACGTTTAGATAAAAGGCCTGAACAGTGTCACGACTTGGCCTCAAAACGCACGCTGAGTTAACAAAACATGTCTGTTTACAGCCTAAAACGGTTGGGAACTCAGCTGAGAAGGTCCTGGCACAAAGAGGCCCTCAACAGACTGGCTAAGCAAACACAGACAATGCCATTCTGGGCGGGGAGCAAAGGTGGCAGGACGTGCGTGGTGGGGTGGTGGGCAGGTGCAGGTACTGGGAGTTCCAGGAGGCCCACGCCAACCAGGACACTCTGGGTCACTACCTTGCCAACAGGAAACCAGTGTCTCCTGGTTTAGAGACACTCCCACACAGCAAACAGGGAAGCAGCTGATCAGGGGACTGTTGGTCTAGTTCATTCCTCTAGTTAGAGCCAAATGATAACTAGAAAGTTGCCTGGCGTACCACTATGTGACAATCTGGGGTTCTTAAATGTTCCTATAATTAAGGCCCTATCATTCAGGATGTTTTCCTGCCTATAAGCTACAGTAACTGCTCTCGTGTTCCACGTTCCATCCCCAGAACATGTCCTTTCCACGACCAATGGTTCTTACTCCTTACTGATCGCTACTGATCACTCCATGTTGGAAACTATGTCTTTTACATATCTCACCTCATTTAATCTTTGTAACCAAGTGAGGGAGAGACTATCGTTTTATGAATGAGACTGAGGTTCAGAAAGGCTAAGAAACGAGCCCAAGGTCACACAGCACCTTGGTGGCAGTGCTGGATTCAAATGATATAACCCCAAAGCCAACCACATACTACTCTAATAGTTTTTTAGTCTGCAAATTAGCAACATCCTTCACACCTTACCTTAAGTTGTTACTGGGCAAAAATGTGACCTGACATTCAGGGTTTTCTAATATTAGAAGGGAAATACCTGTTACTCCAGGAACTCTGGGCAGGACCGAGGTTAAACCTGTCAGTTCCTACAGCAGGCGGGGGTGTGGGGGGGAGGAGTCTTCACATCACTGAGCAAAGTCGGGAATCGTCCTCACATCCCTGTCCGATTTTCTGGCACCAAACTTCAAAACAATCTGCTTTGTGGAGATTTCTGGGTCCAGCAGCAGCAGACGGAGCATGTTGTCCTGTAGCACTTTCTGGAAGCCTCTCCCTCAGTCCCTGCCTGGGCGGTCGCCCACCAGCCACATCTTGTGGCCCCCTTGCTGACGGGTGCCTCTGGGTGCCCGTGTGGGATGCGGGATGTCTCAGGAGCCAGGCTGGGCTGCTGGGAACATAGGAAGCTGGGGGGTGGGGTGGGGAGCAGCCGGGGTGGAGTTGGGGGCGGAGGGGGGGGGCACAGCCTACTACTCCGTCCTCACACTGTAGAGCCATTCTGCAGACACAACTTGACGAGCATCGTGAAAACACACCCCTCCCCCAAGTAAGGCGACTGAAAGAGGCGCCCGCCACAGTGCCCCCCCACCGCCGCTCTCCAACAACACAGCAGCCACACGCGTCTCTCACACCCCACGAGCGCACTGTGGATCCTGAGGTGTTTTCTGCTCACGGTACCTTTTCTGTGCGGTCACAACAACTGTAGTTTTTGTGGATGTTAACGTGGGAGTAGTTTTAGACTTCTTCCAGGAAAACGGTTCTCGGACGGCTATTAGAGACTCCTCCCCGCTGACCACGTTCACCTCCAGGAACCGCCCGATCGTGAAGCTGGAGAAGCAGAGCAGGAGGAGCTCCCTGCAGCGGCCTGGGCTCCTTGAGAAGACAAAACGCATCAGAGTTGTGGTCAGAAGACAAGCGGGCCTGACAGAGTTTCCCTTCGTGCGCGTGTGTGACACGGGCTACGAAACCACGGTCACCCCTAGTTTTTACTAATTCTTCTCAAAGGAAAAAAGGAACTTTCAGAAGCAAGGAAGATATCATTTTCCTATGATCAAATCAGCCACATAAGCTGTAATTCTCAAACTTAAGAACAACAGGAAAGACAGTGTCGTCAAGTTTTAATCAGAACACACACAATGTTACCAGAAATCTTGTTTTCACTTTGCTTTCTGCCCAATTTCCTCCTGCTGCTGTAATTCAGGTTCTACTGGACGCTCCACACGTTGTGCCCACCTACTGCCTTTTCACAGATCTCTTATCGTCACTTTAAAGGGATCCTTTAAAGTGGTGGCACCACATACCGCTGACTGAAGGGCAATCTGTGTGAATGGTCAGTCACCCACGGGTTTGAAGCAAGGTGGCGGTTTAATCAGAGTCACATTTTAATGACGACGATGATGATTTATTTATTTTAAGAGAGACTGCACACGGACAAGTGGGGGAAGGGCAGAGAGACAGGGAGAGAGAGAATCCCAAGCAGGCTCCAGGCTGTTGGCGCAGAGCCCTATGCGGGGCTTGATCTCACGATCCTGGGATCGCGACCTGAGCTTAGATCAAGCGTTGGACGCTTAACTCACTGACCCACCCAGGTGCTCCCAGAGTTCCATTTTAGAAAAGATTTAGAATTAGCAACGTAGAGGACTACTGAGAAAGGAAGAGGCCTGCAGCCCAGATGCCCAGCTGGCGGGACCAGCGGGCGGTGGGGAGCAAGCAGGCAGGGTTGGGGAGCTCGGGATTCAGGAAAGGAGGCAGAGGAGGAGGAGGACCCTCAGGCTCGCCTGCCTGCTGCACGCAGCCTGCACAGGGAGGGAGGCCTCAGCCCCCTGCCCCGGGAGCCTGCATCGGGGCCAGCTGCCCAGGTGGAGGTGGAGGTGGAGGGCAAAAAGGCCTCAGCTGAGGGAGCAGGAGGGTGAGGGGAAGGGAGGAGCAGAGGCTGAGAGTGCACAACAGGACAGAGGGTCAGAAGCCGGGTGAACGGGGTCGGGGCAGCGGGTCAGGCTTGGGGAACAACTCCTTGGGTCGGTAAACTCACTAAAGCCATTTTCTCCCCACTGATTTTTCTCAAGGTTTTGTCTCATCAAAATAGTTAGGAATATTCTATAACCTCCAACCTAGAAGTATCACACGGCAAATCTACAGAGACGAATGTACAAATGTTCCCAAAGTAAACTCCCTCCCGACCCTCCAGCCACGTACTTTGCGTCACACGTAATCACGATGAGGGTTTTTCCACCTGGAGGGATGAGCCCTCCGGGGTCCAGCTCCGTCGCCTGCTTCCTTGGTGTTGCCTTTTCTTTGTCTCCGTTTTCTCCTTTACAGGTACAGTCATCTGGGAGATGGAATTTAAACCAAAATGAGATCAAGGGGTAGGCTGCTCCTGACGGCAGGTGCTCGCGGAAACGAACGCTCACCCACAGACAGGCACGCACACAGCCAAAGCACCAGACAGCAGCGGACAGCGGGCAGCCTTTCCCGAGTTCAGAACTATTCACGGGAACCAGCACGTCTGAAGCACTTCTGGGATCTGTCGAGCTATTTCTGCTCTTCTCCTCAGCCACAAAACATCAGAGAAGAGCCCAGAACCAAAAAGCTCGCAGTATAATCCGTTGCACCGGCTGGAGTGCTCTGGCCACGCGGGCCCCCGGCCCCCCCAAGAGCAGCTTCACTGTCACGCAGGCCCAGCAGGGCACACAGGCAGCCAAGCCCCAGCCGGCCGAACACGGTAACAGGTGAAATGCCTACCTGGAGAGATGTCTCCGTTCTTCACCAAACTGCTCTCTGACGCCTGAGAGGTTCTGTTTTTTTGGTGGCTGTCTGGAAAGTTAATATTTTTATCTGAAAAATTCTTCTTCTCAGGAATAGGAACAAGAGACCCTGCCGGGCATGTCTGGCCTTTATCCAGCATTTGAAATCTGAATTGCTTAGCTTTATCCCAGCCAGCCAGTTTACAGCTGACTAAGTTTTGAGGAATGTCTCCTTTATTCCTGGAAAAAGAAAATGAGCCATGAATACAGATAAGATCCTGAAGCTAAAATAATCAGCTACCATAAAACACAGAATTCAATCTGATGAGTGAGAGATGACTGTAAATACCTTTGAAAGTAAAAAGAATATTTTAGGCTAAAAAACTAAAAGATTTCCATAAAGGAAAAAATGAACAAAGTAAAGTTGGTTCTACAGAAATTCTTTAAAAAAATTTTTTTTAAATATTTATTTTTGAGAGACAGCACATGAGTCGGGGGGCAGGGGAGCAGGGGAGGGGCAGAGAGATTGGGAGACAGCGGATCTGAAATGGGCTCCACGCTGACCGCACAGAGCACGATGTGGGGCTTGAACTCATGAACCATGAGATCATAACCTGAGCCGAAGTCAGATGCTTAACCAAATGAGCCACCCAAGCGCCCCTATTCTACAGAAATTCTTAAATCACAATTTAAAACCTGTTAAATGTAACTTTATTTGAGCTAAACTTACTCTATCCAGATCACCATATTTTTACTTTCTCCTTCTTTTAACGTTCCAAAATTTGTCAACCTCGTGACTTCGATGTCACCTTTGTTCTTCAGTAAAAGTGCTCCACAGAACTCGTCGGCAGTCTCTTCAAAGGCAGAGGAGTCCCTGGAGAGAGCACCCATAGAACAGCATCACTGTGGCAGGCGTCCTAAAGCACCACTCCCCCTTCTCCCCAGCACCCGGCGAACTGGGATGGGGAAGACAGCAGGAGGAACTGCATCTGGAGAGCAGACGCTCGGCCTTTGCGCTCATCAATTGGGACTGTCTTTTGGACATTCAACTGGGCAGGCAGACTGTGGGTGTGAGTGGGGAGCACACGCGGGGCCAACGCTGTGGAATGGAGTCCAGCTCATGGAGGGAACCCACACACACAGAGCCTTGATGCCCCGTGCTGCCCCCAGCAGCCTCTTCTCCGGGCACAGGAAACCTGAGTGGGGTGACAGCACCTAAACTCTCCCAACTCTCCCAGGGCAGAAACACGGGTCTTCTCTGTCCAAGGCAGTACTCCTGGGGCTAGAACAGAGCTGGGCACACAGAGGGCATTTGTTGAGCTTGTGAAGGGCGGGACATTCGTCTGTTACAAACTCGGGAAATGGGCACTGACTGCCCACTGGCTGTGAGTTCCCCAGGATCCAGCAAATTCCCTTCATCCACCGCTCACCTGCTGACCCCCCGCTCTGACCAGCGTCAGCAACGAAGCGGGGACACTTCCCTTGCCCGTGAAGATGACTATTTGAGGAGGTCAACAGTCAAGGGAGAAGCCTCACGCGATCCGTCTGGGATTAGGGGGACCCTCCCCAAGGAGAATGAGCACCCCCAGACCTACATCTGAGTCCACACCCACTGTGGGCCACCAAAACAGCAAATCGGTAAGCCACAGGGCATGTTAAAAAGTAAACGTTTAAAAAAACCCAGATTGGGCAGTAAGAATCTAGAAGAGGAGACAAACCGTGAGTCATTCCAATGAATATACTTGATCCTGAGGCCTGAGATGGCAACTGCTTTCTGTCGACGGTCAGTCATGGACCGGTCACCATCCTACAACCCTCCTGTGCCCAGGGCAATCAGGAGCCTAGTTAAATGCAGTGTTCTTTTCAAGCATTTCTGAGCTTAAATGAAGAGCCGGGGAAGCGCCTGTTTTCACGATATGGGTGTTTCCTTAAATTGGGCGGTGGCTCCAAGTGACCAGTTGCCCACTCCTGCCCCAGGGCTTTGGGCTGCTGCCTGGTGGGAGCAGGACAGAGCCAGCAGGAGGCCCAAGAGCCCAACTCAGATGCGGGCGGGAACCGCTCTCTTCTCGTGGCACCGACCCCGGGCAGCGAGTCCTGCCTGTCTCGTGCTCGCACCACTGGGTCCATCAGAGGGAGCTGACACTAGAACTCCTGTGCCTCCCAGGCCTTCTTGGGCTGTGAGAGGAGGTGAGGGCAATGCGTCTGGCTTCACTGCCCCACAGGTGGGCCTGAGTCACTCTCCAGCGGGAAGCAGGGTCCTGTGGGGCAGGGGAACGGGGGGCACTGGGCGGCCAAGGGTGACAGTGATTGCTAGATAGGGTGGGGCAAGGTTCCCACATGGCGGAGTCTCCCCACCCCACACATCTCCACAGCCTTGAGCCAGGCGGTCCATCCTCCTGAGTGTCACGTGCCATCCGTGACCCAGTGGCACTCCCCGCGGTGCTGCTCCTCACAGTCCCCACAAGTGCCCCACTCCCGAGGTGCACGGACAGAGGCAGGTGCTCAGTGCAGAGCAGGACACAGGACACAAATTCCTTCCGGCATAGAACCTGCATTCTAAGTTTATCCTCTAGGAGAGGATAAACAGAGTCACTCAGGGACACGTAGAGCAAGCTCACTGGAGGTTAAGTGCTAAGGAGAGAAAGCGGGCAGAGGACAGGGCAGAAGGCAGGGCAAGGCTGCCGTTTACACTGGGAGCTCGGGGGAGGCCCCACTGTGTGTCATACACACACGTGGACAAGGTGGGAGGTTACTGGGGCCATAGAATGAAAGAAATTCAACAATTCTAAGAACCTACTATGTTCAACACTTTAAAAAAAAAACGCCAACCTGTGAAAGATGAACAAAAGATATAAGAACCCACCAGAATGTGAACACTGCCAATAAGACTAAGGGTTAAGAAGGAACCATTAACTCGAACTTCAATCAGACACAGACACCGCTGAAAACCTTCCAGAAGACACTCTCCCTTTAACTACCCAGTTCAGGATTTGGACAGGCTATGACCTGAGGTTATTCAAGCAACTCTTAAAGTACACTTATATTGGGCCTCTCCCTTCCCAGAGAAGAAAGCCATTTCCCCATTACCGTCTTTTCACTGGGGTCATGCACAGGGCTCTCCAGACGTAGCATGACTGGCTGCTCTCCACCACCACGGCACTGACCATGTCATGTCTTCGAGGCACATATCCTTCAGCAAGTTTCAGAGAGTCCAAGGTGAAAAAGACGCTGTCGTCTATCACCCCGTTTTTCCCACAGAGGCTAGAAATGCAGACCTGTGAGCACAGCAGCAGACAGCTGTTCAGACGTGTGCGTGCCGGGGGCCTCCCTCCAAGACCAGAAACACTTGTTGAACCGAGGGGCAACACCTTCCCTGGGCCCCACTGTAGACCAAGTCCAACCTCTGGCCGGGGTGGGGGGGGGGCTGGTCTCAGAGAAGCAAAGCCATGATGATTTCATGAACGTGGAAGGACCCCGGAGCCAAGGCCGAGGTAGCACGGTGGGAGCGTGTCAGGCAGTACCCTCAGCCCCAGTGTCCAGTGGCCGAGCACACCCGCTGTCACGGGCAGGCGCCAGTCCCGCACTCACCCCGCTCAGTCCCAGCGGTCACACTTTCACATGCTGTGCCAACTACAGAGCTTAGAGTTTCACGGGATGAGTGAGCCAGGCGACCTCCAATTACGTCCCCGCGGAAACCAGTGCTCTCGGCAGGGAAACGGGGGCTTTTTGGCCAAGACTGAGCCTTACTTAGCTTGACTTCCCAACGCACCCAGGAGAAGCCCGGGCTGTGGAAACGCAGGTGGACGAGGGCAAGCGAGGGCCAACACCTACCCTGTCCACGCGCTTGTACCTCAGCGGCTTCACGGAGATGGCCTCGCTGACCCATGTGCCTGGCCGGATCCAGTACTCTGCCTCCACCCAGTCTCCCTTGCAGGGCTGGAATCCTGCAGGCAGGGAAACCACGGTGCTTGCTCAGTAATGCTGGTAATTATCAATGCGTGCAATTCATTCTGAAGTTCTGATGCACTGAAACCAGTTCCGTCCTCTCTAACGAGCAGTTTACCAATCTTAGTTCTCATCTAGGTTCACCCAGTTGAACGGAGCAGACGCTGTTACAAGACCAACCTTTCCGCAGCTTCACCTTCTCTTGCCTGCGAGGGCAAAGGCAGGGAAATCGGGGAGGGCTGTGGCCAGCGCGGTCACACACCTGGGCCGGACGGTCTCAGGATCCTATCTGCTTTCAAATGGCGCCCACTGTTTTCACAAGTATCACTAACGACTGCAGCAAAACAAGCTGAGCAGCAAATTTCTTACACCTCCAGCTTCTAGGGAGGGCAGGCACACGTGTGGTTTCTCTACTAGGTGGGCACGCCTCTGTGCCAACTCTCTCCAGAAACAGTGTGAGTCCCCTCCCCATCAGGTACACACAGAGTGCTCGGTGACAAAGGGAAGTGTGCTCAGAGAGTTGGGGAGTACTCTGTGCCCTCGCCAGATCCCGGGTGTGCCAGGTAGCTGTGCTGTGGCCTGCAGGATGCAAGGTGCCACTGGGCCACAACTGGCAGGGTGGGTGGGAATGCTGGGAACCTGTAGGTTCAGTGACATGACATGGCTTAACCTTCCTGAGGTAAAACACAAGTGGTCTGAACAGGTTTGCTATGATGCTTGGTGTGAAGCTACTACCGATTAGAACCTTTTTGTTATTTTGCAATAAATACTTCTTTTAAAAATATTTCATTTTTTTAAGTAGGCTCCACCCCCAACGTGGGGTTCAAACTCATGACCCCAAGATCAAGAGTCACACGCTCTACCGACTGAGCCAGCCAGGTGCCCCCGCGATAAATACTTTTGACAGCAATCAGTTCAGAAAACAAAAGTGCATAATTTAAAACTGACTTTGTTTCTCAAGAAAGCTGGGGATCAACACCTAGAGCCCAAACATCTGCTGACATCTACTGATCAGCACGAGGGCCACGGGGGCAGCACTGGTGGCAAGAAACCAGAAGAGACAAACGTGCTGGAGCACCGGCTTCCACGTGAGGTGGTATTTTAAGAGGACACTCCCAGAAGCACAATTTAACAGACCGTAGAGACACGTTTGTATGTTGTTTGATAAACCATGGCTTCATTTATCAAATAACTGTTTGATACAATGCTGCTAAATTTTTATTCCAAATCTCTTAGACATACGTGAAAAATGGAGCAATGTGTCAGTTGGATAAAAATTTACTTCAAAGCGAAAACAGTGAAGCAAATTCAAGTAACAGTTTGATTTTCTTTCCCCATCAGAATTATGGACTCAAAGTAGAGACTGTGGAAGATCACTCTGTCGAAGGAAAAATTTCTGACGTCACTGTGTACTCAGTTTAGAAATTCAACACTGGAGGTAACATTATTTGTTTTTACAGTACAACACGGATACAAGTTTTGATAAAACAGTAATGAAGCACCATCACACAAACAAGATCCTGACACGTTAGAAAAGCTAACAGGCAGAAATGTACTTGGAACCGTGGTGTGTGAAGTCACGCTTGCTTCCACACATGCTGCGGTGTCCAATGAGCTGGGACACAAGCTGTAGCAGTTAAGATTTAGATGCGTTCACAGACACACAGAGGTAGCCAAACCATAAAACTTCTATGACAAAAGTCATCTTAACAAAACAACCAAAACCGCAGCCCTGGTTTTTCTGCTGCTCCATCATCCGAATTTCACAGGCGTTTGAACCTTTGCAGATGCACTTTGCAAATCAACCAAACCTACGACGGTGCTCCTTTTCGTGTTTTAAGTGAGACCTCTAAATTTTGGTTACGCTTTGTTCAAAATCGGTTGGGAATATTTCATCAAAGTACTGAATAAAATGTGGAACCAAAAATTTTCAGCTTTTGAAGTCTTTTGTAAGTTGCAGTTATTGAAAATACAGCTTGAGGCAGCCTGGGTGTCTTAGTCGGTTGAGCATCCGACTCTTGATTTTGGCTGAGGTCATGGTCCTGGGGTTGTGGGATCGAGCCCTGTACTGGGCTCCGCACTGAGCGTGGAGCCTACTTAAGATTCTCTTCCCCCTCCCCCCACTCGTGTTCTCTCGAAGGAAGGAAGGAAGAGAGAGAAAGGAAGAGAGAGAGAAAGAGAGAAAGAAAGAAAGAACGGAAGAAAAAGAAAGAAAGAAAGAAAGATGGAAAGAAAGAAAGAAAGAAAAGAGGAGATACAGCTTGTAAACAGGAAGACAGTGACACTGATCTGCACCAAAGCAACGGAGGAAATGAAATAATGAGACCCCAGGAGCCTGCATGGCACACGCAGATTAAAGCTGAAGTCTTATGACTGGATTCAACACTATCCCAACTTGTGTCAAAAGAGTCTTCTAGGGGGGCGCCTGGGTGGCGCAGTCGGTTGAGCGTCCGACTTCAGCCAGGTCACGATCTCGCGGTCCGTGAGTTCGAGCCCCGCGTCGGGCTCTGGGCTGATGGCTCGGAGCCTGGAGCCTGTTTCCGATTCTGTGTCTCCCTCTCTCTCTGCCCCTCCCCCGTTCATGCTCTGTCTCTCTCTGTCCCAAAAATAAATAAACGTTGAAAAAAAAAAATTAAAAAAAAAAAAAAAAAAAGAGTCTTCTAGGGGCACCTGGGTGGCTCAGTTGGTTGAGCGTCCGACTTCGGCTCAGGTCATGATCTCGTGATTTGTGGGTTTGGGCCCTGCGTTGGGCTCTGTGCTGACAGCTCGGAGCCTGGAGCTTGCTTCGGATTCTGTGTCTCCCTCTCTCTCAGCCCTCCCTAGCTCATGCTCTGCCTCTATCAAAAATAAACATTAAAAAAAAATTTAAAAAAAGAGTCTTCTAACAAAGCCCTTTACTTAAAAAAAAAAAAGTTTATTTATTTTGAGACAGAGCAAGCACACGTGGGGGGAAGGGGAAGAGAGAGAGGAAAAGAAATCCCAAGCAGGCTCCTCACTGCAGCACAAAGCCTGAAACGGGGCTTGAACTCATGAACCATGAGATTATGACCTGAGCCAACATCAAGAGTTGGACACTCAACCGACTGCGCCACCCAGGCGCCCCAAAGCCCTTTACTTTTTATTGGATAAGTGGATATTCTGCGATGGAATGAATGAAATTGATGAGACCTATAAATTTACAATATCCAAATTTGGTGTAGCATTCAAAAAAAATCATAGAGACAACTTATTTGATAGGTTTTAGTTTATGATAATACTTGAATACCTTTGTACTCATAAAGGCAAACAAGACAAAACAAAAAACCAGTACCTGTGAAAACATCTGGCCAGAGATAGTTATACATTTCAAAAGAAAAAACCCTGGACTTGTATCTTACATTTAGCAGAACTTGTTCTGAGCTTACTAGTATTTCCTCAATTGAAAACGTTACGGCCTACAGGGAGAGCCAATCAAAGGTTTCAGTTTCACATTCATCAACCATACAATACCACTTTGAAGAAGATTCCAGACCACTGTATAAAAAAATAAAATTAAGACACTGAAAAATGCGTATTTTTTAGAATACCAGTGACATGGTGTTACAAACACTGAGAAACTAAGATATTATGTACCAAGAATGCAATGACTGAGTAATAAATATTAAGCTGTTTTACTGGACCCAAGTATTTTTTTTCTAAAAAGAATTTCAGGTTTTGCAATTTCCGAATTATGCTACTTTAAAGGTCCACCACTATAGTAAGATCAATCCGTTAATTGATATGCAACTATTTCAAAAATGATTTAATTTTAATTAATTTTAACACCCCTTTCTACAGCTCACCTGTGTACCAATCTTGATCCTAACTTATCTGGTCACCCTGGCTATAGCTCTGGCCACTGGAGAGGAATACAGCCATAGTCACAGCGTGAGGTGGGGGTGTGATCCTAACCTTGCTCCCCTCTCTTCTGCTGACTGGTGGGTGCTGGCTAATCCCAACCAGGAGCCAGAGGGCCAGGCTGGGCGGTCCATACTGGGCAGGCCTGGGGGCAGAAAGGGGTGGATGCAGAAAGGCATCAGAGACTGTGTGGTTCCAAAGGATAAAGAACTCTGGCCAGGGGAGAGGGTGGGTGTCAGAGATCTGTTTCGACCCAGGAAGGAGGGGGCCAGCGACTGGGTAGAGGTTTTCAGACAGAACATCTGAGGACCTCAGGGACGCTGCAGATGAAGAGCACTCCCTGTAGAGGCACACTGGTCACTAAAGAGCACCTGACGCAGGGCACAGCACCCTGTATGACGTGTGTGGCATCGGGTTCTTGGGCCTAGTGAAAGATCTCAGAGAGGATCCAAGGGATTCACTCTTTATCTCACAAGTGGGTCCGTAAATCAGTTTAATGCGAAAGTAAAGAAACAACCTGACTAATGACCCAGGCTGAGAGCTCAGGCCACACTGGTTATGTGGATATGCAGGTGCCACTGGGCTGACCAGTGCTCACCCTGGAAATAAAGAAGAAAGAAGCAGATCCATCGTACAGACTTTAGACCCATTAGGCCAGTGATTCCCACCCAGGGCCATTGTGTCCCCCAGGGGCCATGTGGCAGCCATGTCTGCAGACGTTCTGGAGTGTCATAGCCGGGGGCTGGGATGGCAGTTACTTGCATCTAGTGGGCAGAGGTCAGGGATGCTGCTAAACACATTGCACAAGTCACAGGCCGGTCACCACAACCGAGTGACCAGCCTCAAATGTTACAGGACAGAGCACGACAGAGCCTGCTTTAGGCTGAGTGTTTAACTCCCTTTCTGCCTTGGCCAAAACGGTTAAGGATTCAATGGATATTCATGTGTAAAACAGCTTGAGCCCTGCTACTGATGTTAAGAATTCCTATGAGTAGAAAATAGGGCACCTGGCTGGCTCAATGGGTAAAGAATGTGACTCTTGATCTTGAGGTTGTAAGTTCGAGCCCCATACAGAGGGCAGAGTTCACATTTAAAAAAAAAAAAGAAAGAAAAAGAATTCCCATGAGTGTTATTTTTGGGCCTAGATCTGAAATGTCATCCACAAAACTGGGCTGATGGCCACCACTACCCCTGTAGTCCGAGACTTCGGGGAGCCAGTGATCCTGAGACCCTACCTCCCACCTTCACTGTTCAATATTCACAGGTTCCCACCTCTCCCCAGTGACACCCCTTCCTCAGTTACATCTTGTCGTCCTCCTCTGCTCAAGGCACTGTACATAACTGAACTGACTCACCCAGGTTACCCTGGAAGGTTTGGGACATAATCTGTGCTTCACCTGGACCCTCCCCACAGAGCCCCTGGTCTGCTCTGCACTCAGGGAGGCTGAGCCTTCCCCTGCCCTAGAGGCACCCCAAGCCGGTCCGCCTCCTGTCCCATCACGTCACTCACGCAGTTCTCGCAGAGCAGAGAACACTGTGCTGTCGACTCCCCCTCCCACCAGAACAGATTCTACGAGCAGTGGGTCGGGAGACGGCCTTCCAACATCTGCTGAATGGCTGCCAAGAAAGAGACCGTATATTCTGACTCTCCCTTAGGGGAACACAACACCTAGCCCAATTCTTCCTCTTCTTACCTTCAGATCAGACATTCGCATGGCAGCCTGCCTCCTGTTCTTGTAAATAAACCTGGCACCTTTCCACTCAGGCGCTGCTGACCGCTGTGTCCATGCTAGCCCCAACCCAGAGGTAAGGAGCTAGCAGAGAGCACGTGGCCCACAAGCTCTACCATCTGGCCTTATCCAGAAAAGGTCTGCAACCTCTGCTTTGGATTCCCGTTACCTTTCTTCATGTCGTGTTTTCTCTTTCAAGAATGTTCTTCTTGCTGTCTGTGGCAGGTCATCAACAATTTGGACTCTCTCAGCTCAAGAAGATGGGAGACTGTGCTGGGAAATCCCTCCACCTATGCCTCAGGTACCAGTCCTCGTGGTGAACTACTTCTGTACCTTCCAGCAATCGCTGCAGCATGAACCATGTCCCAGTCTGGGAGTGACTTCCTATTGGCATAGTTACGGGGACCTAGGGATTCCCTTTGGAGCTGAGCAACTGGAGGATCAGTTTTTCCAGAATTGACAGTTTCTCTGACAGAACAGAAAATTTTAAATCCCAGCCACCTAACAATTTCATTCCGGAAACTCCTAGGGTTATCAATAAAGGTCAGAGTCCTGGCTTTTACATCCGAGAAAAGCAGACAAGCAAGCTGCCTGGTGGGCTGACCTAACTGCCCTCCTGCACTGGGCTCCCTGGCAGCCAAGGTGGGAGAGAATTCCGGCTCTTCTCCATGTCTCTATGTGGGGCTGGCAGGGTGAGCAGCTGGAATTCAGCTCAAGAAGCACCTCCTCCAGGCAGCTTTTCCAATTCCTGCCCAATTCCAAGACGTGTACAGATCTGTCTCTCCTTGGGAGAGAGCAGGTACACAATAAATGGTTGTTGAGTCAAACTCAAAAATGGCATTAACAAATTATTCATTTAGATATAAAAACAAAATTTGAGTTCAGCTAAAAAAAAAAAACAACAACCCGACACATACTTGTGGAGAGGTACAAAGTTATCCCCAAGCCCCGTGTTAACCCATTTGAAGTACTGTGAGAACAACAGTCCCCTTATACGTCTGCAACACTGTTGACTTACGTCAGGAACAATACTTCTGTGGAAAGAACAATTACCCGGAAGATTGTGACTCCATTCAACAAACGACACAAAACAAATCACAGCAGTCTATACCACCTACACCACTTAGAGCCAGTGCCTGGTGAAGCCGTTCTAGTCTAAAACCCTCGCAACAAAGCATGCTCAAATTTGACCCTTTCAATATGTATAGCCATCTCAAAACTCAGTCATAAAATTAAAAAAAAACCCCACAAAACCTAACCTTAAATTTAAGTAGAAACCCATCTGACGTACCTTCACAAACACTCTCCAGAGAGAAGTACGTGGTCTGACTGATGTAGCCAGCACCTTCCATCAGCGACGTCACACAGCCAATCAGCACTCGGGGGCTGGAGTCTGACAGCCCTCTGCTGCGGTTTTTGCCGTCATCTTCCCATCTGTCAGAGAGAGCTTCCACCTGTAAGACAAACGAACCACTATTCAAACCGTAAGAGGACCACAAGAAAAGCAACTGCAGGCCAGTATCTCTTGGGACATAAGTATTAAAAATGCTCCATCTGGGGCGCCTGGGTGGCGCAGTCGGTTAAGCGTCCGACTTCAGCCAGGTCACGATCTCGCGGTCTGTGAGTTCAAGCCCCGCGTCGGGCTCTGGGCTGATGGCTCAGAGCCTGGAGCCTGTTTCTGATTCTGTGTCTCCCTCTCTCTCTGCCCCTCGCCCGTTCATGCTCTGTCTCTCTCTGTCCCAAAAATAAATAAACGTTGAAAAAAAAAATTAAAAAAAAAATGCTCCATCAAATACCAGCAAACCAAATATGGCAGTGTTTTAAAAGGGTTACACACCACACTCAAGGCGGGTTTATTCAGAATGCAAAGACAGTTCAACATACCAGTCAATAGAATACACCTCACCCTGGGTAGGCATTTGACAAAACAACATCCTCTCATGAGAGAACACTCAAACCAGGAACGTAAGGAGACTTCCTCAACATGATAAAGCCCATGTATGAAAAACCCACAACTAGCATCACACTCAATGATGGTAAGACTAAAAGCTTTTTCCCTAGGATAAGGAACTAGGCAAGGATTTTGCTACCTCTGTTTAAAAAAAGTGTTGAACAATATTTAGTCTTCCAATCCATGAGCACGGAATGTTTTTCCATTTCTTTGTATCTTCTTCAATTTCCTTCATAAGCTTTCTATAGTTTTCAGCGTACAGATCTTTTACATCTTTGGTTAGGTTTATTCCTAGGTATTTTATGATTCTTGGTGCAATTGTGAATGGGATCAGTTTCTTTATTTCTTTCTGTCGCTTCATTATTGGTGTATACAAATGCAACCCAAAGCAATCTACACATTCAATGCAATCCCAATCAAAATTGCACCAGCATTCTTCTCAAAGCTAGAACAAACAATCCTAAAATTTGTATGGAACCACAAAAGACCCTGAACAGCCAAAGTAATTTTGAAGAAGAAAACCAAAGCAGGAGGCATCACAATCCCAGACTTTAGCCTCTACTACAAAGCTGTAATCATCAAGACAGCATGGTATTGGCACAAAAACAGACACATAGACCAATGGAATAGAATAGGGACCCCAGAACTGGACCCACAAATGTATGGCCAACTAATCTTTGACAAAGCAGGAAAGAATATCCAATGGAAAAAAGACAGTCTCTTTGGCAAATGGTGCTGGGAGAACTGGACAGCAGCATGCACAAGGATGAAACTAGACCACTTTCTTACATCATACACAAAAATAAACTCCAAATGGATGAAAGACCTGAATGTGAGACAGGAAACCATCAAAACCCCAGAGGAGAAAGCAGGAAAAAACCTCTTTGACCTCAGTGCAGCAATTTCTTACTCAACACCTCTCCAAAGGCAAGGGAATTAAAAGCAAAAATGAACTATTGGGACCTCATCAAGATAAAAAGCTTCTGCACTGCAAGGGAAACAGTCAAAAAAACTAAAAGGCAACTGACGGAATGAGAAAAAGGTATTTGCAGATGGCATATCAGATAAAGGGCTACAAAAAATCAGTTGTATCTATATGCATTTGCAATGATCATTCCAAAAAAGGAAATTAAGAAAACAATTCCATGGGGCACCTGGGTGGCTCAGTCAGTTAAGTGTCCAACTTTGGCTCAGGTCATGATATCATGGTTTTGAGTCTGAGCCCCGTGTCAGGCTCTGCACTGGCAGCACAGAGCCTGCTTGGGATTCTCTCTACCCCCCCCTTCACCCCTCCCACATGCACGTGTGCTCTCTCTCTCTCAAAATAAATAAACTTAAAAAAGAGAAAACAATTCCACTTACAATACCATCAAAAAGAGTAAAACACTTAGAAATAAAGTTGACCAGGGGCACCTGAGTGGCTCAGCTGGTTAAGTGTCTGACTTCGGTTCAGGTCATGATCTCAATTTGTGAGTTCGAGCCCCACGTCGGGCCCTTATGCTGACAGCTCAGAGCCTGGAGCCTGCTTCAGATTCTGTGTCTCCCTCTCTCTCTGCCCTTCCCCCCTCACACTCTGTCTCTCTGTCTCTCTCTCTCTCAAAAATAAATAAACATTAAAAAAAAAAAAAGCAAAGGCAATTAAAAAAAGGATAAATTGGATTTCACCAAAATTTAAAACCTCTGTGTACTGAAAGACACCATCAAGAAATACTGGAAAACTAAAAAAAAAAAAAAAAAAGAAATACTGGAAAACTAACCCACAGAATATGAAAAATATTTTGTAAATCACATATCTGTTAAGAGATTAACATCCAGAATATGTAAATTTTTTTTTAATTTTTTTTTTTTGTATTTGAAAGAGAGAGAGCACGTGTGCGTGAGCAGAGGAGGGGCAGAGAGAGAGGGAGACACAGAATCTGAAACAGGCTCCAGGCTCTGAGCTGTCAGCACAGAGCCTGATGCGGGGCTTGAACTCACGAATCGTGAGATCAGGACCTGAACCGAAGTCGGCTGCTTAACTGACTGAGCCACCCAGGAACCCCTGTAAAGAACTTCTCTAACTGAACAAGAAAATAGACAAGACAATTAAAATATGGTTAAAGGACTTAAATAAACATTTCTCGAAAGATGACAGATAAATGGCCAGTAAGCATATGAAAAGATGTTCAACATCAATGATTATCAGGGAAAGGTAAGTCAAAACCACAACAAGACACCACTTCGTATCCACTAGGGTGGCTACTGCCGAAAGAACGTAAAGTAACTGTAATCCCTGTGCGTCACTGGGGGGAATATAAAATGGTGTCTCTGCTACGGAAAGTTTAGGTTTCCTCAAAAAGCTAAACACAAAATTACCATATGACTCTGCAATTCCACTCCAAGGTATACACCCAAAAGAGAACAAGGACTCTAAGACACCTGTTCACAGCAGCACTATTCAGAATAACCAAAAGGTAGAAACATCCCAAGTGTTCATCAGCAGGTGGGTGTACAGGGGCGCCCGGGTGGCTCAGTCGGTCGAGCGTCCGACTTCGGCTCAGGTCATGATCTCACGGTTCATGAGTTCGAGCCCCGCGTCAGGCTCTGTGCTGACAGCTCGGAGCCTGGAGCCTGCTTCAGATTCTGTGTCTCCCTCTCTGTGCCCCTCCCCTGCTCAGGCTCTCTGTCTCTCTCAAAAATAAATAAATATCATAAAATTAAAATACAACAGATGAGTGTACAAAGTGTAGTCTATACACACAATGGAATATTATCCAACCATCAAAAGTAATGAAATTCTGATACATGTTACATGGATAAACCTTGAAAATATTCTGCAAAGTTTGATAATGCAAACACAAACGGGCAACAATCACATGCTTCCACTGAGATACTAGAAGTGTCAGAGACAGGAAGTAGAATAGCAAATTCTTGTTTTAGGGATGATGAAAAAGTTGTGAAAATAGTGGTAACGGGTGCACAACACGAATGTTCTTAATGTCACTGGACTGTACACCCACAGATGATTAAAATGGTAAATGTATGTATATTTTACCACAATAAAACCTACATAAAAATATGCAAAGAAATTGCACATCCTTCGTGAAATCAGTCAATACTACCTAACATTGGTGAATCAAGCAAAGGTGTAAGCATATTGTTCAAGTGAATCAGAAATCTACCGATGAGCTGAGAACAGAAACCAAGAAAAGACATTTCCCCAGAGAAGACATCCGGATGGCCAACAGACACTTGAAAAGATGCTCAACATCAGTCATCGTCAGGGAAATACAAATCAAAACCATGAGATACCACCTCGCACCTATCAGAACGGCTAAAATCAACAACACAAGAAACAAAAGGTGTTGGCGAGGCCGTGGAGAAACGGGAACCCTTCTTGCATTGTTGGTCGGAATGGAAACTGGTGCAGCCACCGTAGAAGACGGTGTGAAGGTTCCTCGAAAAGTTAAAAACAGAATTACCCTATGATCCAGGAATCACACTACTGGGTATTTACCCCCAAAACACAAATACCCTAATTTAAAGGGATACACGTATCCCCCAGCTTTATAGCAGCATTAGCTACAAGAGCCAAAACATGGAAGGAGCTCAAGCGTCCACCGACCGATGAACGCGTAAAGAAGATGTAGTATATACATACAGCGAAAATTTACTCGGCCATAAAAAAAATGAAATCTTGTCATTCGCAACAACATGGGTAAAGATACGGCATAACGGTAAATAAAAGAAGTCACCTAGGAAAAGACATACAATATGGTTTCACTCATATGCAGAATTTAAAACACAAAACAAATGAGCTAAGGGGGAAAAAGGGAGAGACAAACCAAAATATAAGACTCATGACTATACCAAAAAAACTGATGGTTACCAGATGGGAGGTGGGTGGGTGGGGGATAGGTGAAATAGGTGATGGGAATTAAAGTTTAAAAAATTAAATAAAAATGAAAATGACACTTGAATCCTAGTAGTGTCTCTGCTAAAGGTACAGCAAGCCAAGGATGGGGAGTGGGAGAAATGAAGACTGGACAGGCTGATGAGGTGAGATCATGCTTGAAAAAGAAGCTATGCAGAAAATTCTGCCCAGAGAAAAAGTTCCTGTTTTAAAAGCTTATGGCAGATTGTGGTAACAGTTGCAAAACTCTCTGAATATATTAAAACCCCGAATTGTACACTTTAAATGGGTGAACTGTACAATATTAATTACATCTCAATAAAACTCTTACCAAAAAGAAAACTCTAATTTCCCCATATAGAAACTTTAATTTAAAAAAGCTGAACCCAACAAAAAAGGGATAAAGAACATAAAAAATAACTCATGGGAAAAATGTAAAAAATTAATCTGCTTTAAGGCTTAAATTCAAGTTAAATTTATGAGGTCACTTTTCACTTATTATTAGAGTGGCAAAGATTTCAGAGACTGATAATATACACATCCTTGACAACTCTGAATAACAAGCAGTCTCTCATTCTGCTCCTGTGAGTATAAATTAATTTGTATATTACTGGATGATAATCTGATAACCACTGAAATGTTGGGTGTGTATATCCTTTGACTTAACAATTCCACTTCTAAACATTATAGCACAAAAATACCATTTTTAAATTTTTTTTTTTTTCAACGTTTATTTATTTTTGGGACAGAGAGAGACAGAGCATGAACGGGGGAGGGGCAGAGAGAGAGGGAGACACAGAATCGGAAACAGGCTCCAGGCTCTGAGCCATCAGCCCAGAGCCTGACGCGGGGCTCGAACTCACGGACCGCGAGATCGTGACCTGGCTGAAGTCGGACGCTTAACCGACTGCGCCACCCAGGCGCCCCACAAAAATACCATTTTTAAATGGAAAAAAAATGAACAAAAGAATCCACTAATTATATTTGCTAACTGGATAACAAAGGGTCTACTCTTTCCACCATCTTGGAGCCTGTGGAGGTCTGCTGGGAACAGGACTCTGAAAGTGACAAATACGTCTGGAAAGCTGTGGTCCAAAGTCATTTTTGCTGGCTGCAGCGGGGTCTCTGGAACCAGAGAGAGCACACAGCTCTTCTTAAAAGTGAAGGTGTTTATGCTCCAGATGAAACTGATTTCTATTTAGGCAAGAGATATGCTTACATGTACAAGGCAAAGAACAATACAGTGACTCCTGGTGGCAAATCAAACAAAACCAGATAGAGTAACCTGGTGAAAAGTTATGCTCATGCTCATGGAATCAGCGGCATGGTTCTTGCCAAATTCTGAAGCAACCTTCCTGCTAAAGCCACTGGGCACAGAATCCATGGGATGCTGTACCCCTTGAGGATTTAAAATAACTGGAAAGTAAATAAATACAGGTGTAGATTTGTTCTCTTGTATTTAGAAAAAGGGGTCCAATGATTCTTTTTTTTAAAAAAAATTTATTTTTAAGTAATCTCTACACCCAATGTAGGACATTTTCAAACCCACAACTCTGAGATCAAGAGTTGCACTCTCAGGGACTTCAACACCCCACTTACCGCAACGTATAGATCATCTAAACAGAAAATCAACAATGAAACAATGGCTTTAAATGATACACTGACCAGATGGACTTAACAGATATATTTAGAACATTTCATCCTAAAGCAGAATACACATTCTTCTCCAGTGCACATGGAACATTCTCCAAAATAGATCACATACTGGGACACAAATCAGCCCTCAACAAGTACAAAAAGATCAAAATCATACCATGCATATTTTCAGACCACAATGCTATGAAACTCAAAATCAACGACAAGAAAAAATGTAGAAAGATAAAAACTTGGAGACTAAAGACCATCCTACTAAAGAATGAATGGGCTAACCAAAAAGTTAAAGAGGAAATTAAAAAGTACATAGAAACCAATGAAAACGATAACACCACAGCCCCAAACCTCCAGGATGCAGCAAAGGTGGTCATATGAGGGAAGTATATAGCAATCCAGGCCTTCCTAAGGAAGGAAGGAAGGTCAGATACACAACCTAACCTTAAGTCTTAAAGAGCTGGAAAAAGGGGTGCCTGGGTAGCTCAGCCGGTTAAGCATCCGACTTTGGCTCAGGTCATGATCTCGCAGTTAGTGAGTTCGAGCCCCACATCAGGCTCTGTGCTGACAGCTTAGAGCCTGGAGCCTACTTCGGACTCTGTGTCTCCCTCTCTCTCTGCTACTCCTCTGCTCACGCTGTCTCTCTCTCTCTCTCTCTCTCCTCCAAAAATAAATAAAAAATAAAAAACACATTAAAAAAAAAAAAAAAGAGCTGGAAAAAGAACAGCAAATAAAACCCCAAACCAGCAGAAGACAGGAAATAATAAAGGTCAGAGCAGAAATCAATGCTATCTAAACAAAAAAAAAACAAAACAACAACAAAACAAAACAAAACAAAACCAGTAGAACAGATCAATGAAACCAGAAGCTGGTTCTTTGAAAGAATCAACAAAATTGATAAACCACTAGCCAGTTTGATCAGAAAGGAAAAGGACCCAAATAAAATCAAGAACGAAAGAGGAGAGATCACATCAACATGGCAGAAATACAAACAAAGTTAAGAGAATATTACGAAGAATTTTATGCCAACAAAATAGGCAATCTGAAAGAAATGGACAAATTCCTAGAAACATACAAACCACTGAAACAGGAAGAAATAGAAAATTTGAACAGACCCACAACCAGTAAAGAAATTGAATTAGTAGTAAAAAATGTCCCAAAAAACAAGGGTCCAGGGCCGGATGCCTTTCCAGGGGAATTCTACCAAACATTTAAAGAAGAGTTAACACCTATTCTCTTGAAGCTGTTGCAAAAAACAGAAACGGAAGGAAAACTTTCAAACTCTTTCTATGAAGCCAACATTACCTTGATTCCCTAAAAGGACACCTAAAAAAGGAGAACCATAGACCAATTTCCCTGATGAACATGGATGCAAAAATCCTCAACAAAATATTAGCCACTGGATCAAATAATACATTAAAAAAATTATTCACCAGGATCAAGTGGGATTTATACCTGGGATGCAGGGCTGGTTCATCACATCAATAAAAGAAAGGACAAGAACCACGTGATACTCTCAATAGGTGCAGAGAAAGCATTCGACAAAACACAGCATCCTTTCTTGATAAAAACCCTCAAGAAAGTAAGAACAGAAGGATCATGCCTCAAGATCATAAGAGCCATGTACGAAAGACCCAATGCTAATGTCATCCTCAATGGAGAAAAACTGAGAGCTTTCCCCCTAAGGTCAGGCACAAGACAGGGATGTCCACTCTCGCCACCGTTATTCAACACGGTATTGGAAGCCTTAGCCTCAGCAATCAGACAACACAAAGAAATAAAAGGCATCCAAATTGGCCAGGAGGGGGGCAGACTTTCACTCTTCACAGATGACACAATACTCTATATGGAAAACCCAAAAAATTCCACCAATAAACTGCTAGAAGTAATCAACGAATTCAGCAAAGTCACAAAATATAAAATCAATGCACAAAAATCAGTTGCATTCCTATACGCCAATAATGAAGCAACAGAAAGACAAATCAAGGAACTGATCCCATTTATAATTGTACTAAAACCCATAAAATACCTAAGAATAAATCCAAAGAAGTGAAAAATCTACACACTGAAAACTATAGAAAACTTATGAAAGAAATTGAAAAAGACACAAAAAATGGAAAAATATTCCAAGCTCCTGGATAGGAAGAACAAATATAGTTAAAATGTCAATACTACCCAAAACAATCTACATATCAAAATAACACATTCCTCACAGAACTAGAACAAACAATCCTAAATTTGTATGGAACCACAAAAGACCCCAATTAGCCAAAGCAATCTTGAAAAAGAAAACCAAAGCAGGAGGCATCACAATCCCAGACTTTAGCCTCTACTACAAAGCTGTAATCATCAAGACAGTATGGTACTGGCACAAAAACAGATACTCAGATCAATGGAACAGAATAGAGAACCCAGAAATGGACCCAGAAACGTGTGACCACCTAATCTTTGACAAAGCAGGAAAGAATAGCCAATGAAATAAAGACAGTCTCTTCAGCTAATAGTGCTGGGGAAACAGGACAGCGACAGGCAGAAAAATGAACCTGGACCACTTTCTTACACCAGACACAAAAATAAACTCAAAATGGATGAAAGACCTCAATGTAAGACAGAAAGCCATCAAAATCCTCAAGGAGAAAGCGGGCAAAAACCTCTTTGACGTTGACCGCAGCAACTTCTTACTCAACACGTCTCCAGAGGCAAGGGAAACCAAAGCAAAAATGAACTATTGGGACCTCATCAAAATAAAAGCTTCTGCACAGAGAAGGAAACAATCAGCAAAACTAAAAGGCAACCACTGGAATAGGAAAAGATATGTGCAAATGACATATCAGATAAAGGGTTAGTATCCAAAATCTATAAAGAACTTATCAAACCCAACACCCAAAAAACAAATCCAGTGATGAAATGGGAAAAAGACACTTCTCCAAAGACATCCAGATGGCCAACCGACTCACGAAAAAAATGCTCAATGTCACTCATCATCAGGGAAATACAAATCAAAACCACAATGAGATACCACCTCACACCTCAGAATGGCTAACATTAACAACTCAGGCAACAACAGATGTCCGGGAGGATGCAGAGAAAGCGATCTCTTTTGCGCTGCTGGTGGGAATGCAAACTGGTGCAGCCACTCTGGAAAACAGCATGGAGGTTCTCAAAAAATTAAAAATAGAACTAGCCTATGACCCAGCAATTACACTACTAGGTATTTACCAAAGGGATCCAGGTATGCTGTTTTGAAGGGGCAGATGCACCCCCATGTTCATAGCCGCACGATCGACAACAGCCAAAGTATGGAAAGAGCCCAAATGTCTGTTGATGGATGAATAGATAAAGAAGATGTGGTATATATATACAATGGAATATTGGCAATAAAAAAGAACGAAATCTTGCCATTTGTAACTACAAGGATGGAACCAGAGGATATTATGCTAAGCGAAATTAGTCAAAGGAAGACAAATATCATGTGACTTCGCTCATATGAAGATTTTAAGATACAAAACAGATGAACATAAGGGAAGGAAAGCAAAATATAAAAACAAAACATAAGAGGGGCGCCTGGGTGGCGCAGTCGGTTAAGCGTCCGACTTCAGCCAGGTCACGATCTCGCGGTCCGTGAGCTCGAGCCCCGCGTCGGGCTCTGGGCTGATGGCTCAGAGGCTGGAGCCTGTTTCCTATTCTGTGTCTCCCTCTCTCTCTGCTCCTCCCCCGTTCATGCTCTGTTTCTCTCTGTCCCAAAAATAAATAAACGTTGAAAAAAAAATTAAAAAACAAAACAAAACAAAACATAAGAGACTCAAATACAGAGAACAAACAGAGGTTGCTGGAGGGGTTGTGGGGGGGGGGTGAGCTAAATAGGTAAGGGGCTTAAGGAATCTACTCCTGAAATCACGTGCTAACTTGGATGTACATTATAAAAAATATGTAAATTATAGAAAGTAACAACAACAACAAAAAGAGTTGCACTCTCCACTGACCGAGCCAGCCAGGCACCCTAATGATTAACATTTTTAACAAATTTTTAAAAGACTATAAGAAATACTCATGTTGGGGCCCCTGGGTAGTTCAGTCAGTTGGGTGTCCGACTCTTGATAACTGGCTCAGGTCACGATCTCACGGTTTGTGGGACTGAGCCCTGAATCTGGCTCTGCACTAATAATGGTGCAGAGCCCACCTGGGATTCATTCTCTCTTTCTTTCTGCCCCTCCCTCACTTGTGCATGCGCGTGCACGCTCTCTCAAAATAAATAAGCATTAAAAAAAGAAATAGAAATGTTAAGTGTTCTTTTCCAGAGCATAAAATTACCAACGAGCTTTACTTCCTAAATTACAAATTTCTGTAGTCTGAATAACATATGATGACCACCGTTAGTTTTTTCAGGCAGAAATCATTATAAAAACAAAAGCAGCCCCAAGAAGGTACATTCCACTCCCTGTCTCTCCCACGTTGTCTATAAGAGATTAACTAAACAGAAGGATGGATGGGCACCTGGGTGGCTCAGTTGATTAAGCATCTGACTTTGGCTCAGGTCATGATTGTTCGGGGATTGGAGCCCTGTGTCAGGCTCTGTGTGGAAACTCAGAGCTGAAGCCTGCTTCGGAATCTGTCTCCCTCTCTCTGCCCCTCCCCCCTTGCGCTCTGTCTCTGTCTCAAAAATAAATAAACACGAAAAATTTTTTTAATTGAAAAAAAAAAAGGATGGAAACATAAAGCCCCATGGTGAAGAGAGACTTCACAAACAACTCAGGCCTTACCCTAATTGCTTTCAGTCCACTCGACACTTTATCTTCTTGCACAAGTGCAATAACTTCCTGTCCAACATTCAGAAGCACTTTGCTAGTCACAGCCTCACTGGAGAAGTAGATCAAATCATCAATCATGCCATAATCGCCGCAGTACCTTGTCACGACACCCTGGACAGTTTTCAGCTTGGCGTCACCTGAGATGCATAAACAAAGACGTTACAAGGCCCATGAGTAAAGCAAGCCCACCCTATAATTAAGCCCCACCAGAGAAAGGTGGAGGACAGGCGCATCCAGGAAGTTTGGAACCCTCTGCAGTGGGGGGGAGGGGGGAGTAGTCTTCAGAAAGCAGGGTTTTTGAGGTAGACTGCCCAAGTTCCTCTGAGGGGTGTCACAGGCAGCAGACTCAGTGGGGGGGAGCTCAGACCCGAGAGACACACCACCTGGGTTTGAATCCCAGCTCTCCTGCTGCCACTTTATCTCTGGGCCAGGTCCTTCCCCATTAACCGTGCTGGGCCTCTTCCCAATTGTAAAGTGGAGGCAGTTACAGTCTCCACCCAAGACAGCTGTCTGGGTGGCGGCGGCGAGCGGTCCAGTGCACAGATTTCTGAGCGGCCGGCCCAGGTTATAAAGCACCACTGTCCTACGCTGGCGTCTGGAGAACCATCGCCCTGTGCTGGGATTACCACCCTCCCGCCTCTCCAATCCTGCCGGCAACGGCGTTAGCAGATTCTGTGTCCCCTCCCCAAACGAGGTGCTCCAGGAGATTCCGGGCTCGGGGTGAAGTCTGGCCCAGAGACAGGGCACGCGCCCGTCCACGCGGGGCGCCTCCCCACCATCGCCAGCAAGCCCGGCGCGGGAGCTCCGGCAGAGGTTCCCAGCCCGGATTTAACCGGCAGGTCCCGGGCTGATTGAAGGGACTGGCTCCAGGTTATAGAGGGCGATGCGGGCGTCAGCAGGTCTGCGTACATACGGCTCGCAGCGCTGCCCTCAACTCCTAACGCGCGGGCTGCGGCTTCGGGCCCTTCTCAGGAGGACGTCACGTCTTCAGAGGCCAGAGAAAGCGACTGCACAATCAGCACCCTGAGTCCAGTCGGCTCAAGGTCACCAGGTACCAGAGTCCCAACACAGTCCAGACCGGACCAAGAGAGCCTCAAAGGCCTTCTCGAGAGGAAAGGCAGGACAACATAGGACTGCGAAAGGACAACTGCGACAGCTCAGGCTGAACTGCGAAAGGACAACCTGGGACAGCTCGGGCTGCACTTTTCAGAGCTTTCCAAACACGCAACCGCAAGTGGCAGTGACGACAGAAACGAGAAAGCCCGCCGCGCTTAACACTTCAAAGCGGAAACAAGAAGGACCCGGAGGCGGCGCAAACCCAAAGGAAGACCAACGCCCTAAATCATAGTCCACACGAGGCCTTGCTCAGCTACGGTCACACCTTCGCTTTGACCTCAAAGAGCGAACGATAGGCGGCAGCATCTCTCAGAGCGCGCTCACGATGCACAGCGGCTCGCGGCTGGAAACTCCATCAGGGACCCCGGGACCACCACCTCACGACCTCCGGCTCCCGTCCCCCTCCTCCCACTTCCGAACAGCCCTGCATTCTGTTTGGCCTCAGGCTCCGGCAGCTCGAGCAACACACTCCGGGGCACCCACGCCCCGGGCCCTACCCCCAGGCACCTTCCGCGAGCTCGGGCCCCGGCTGCCCGGCCTCCTCCCCCTCGGAGCCGTCCGCCCTCCTCCAGAAGAACGCCACCAGCTTGGCCACGAGGCGCAGCATGGCCCTGCCACCTCTGTAGGTGTCCTCACGCGGGCAAGCGGTCCGCTGCCCAGGACCAATGGACTTGTCGCGCCTGCGCCTGCGCACCCGCTCTCTCCCTCCCCCCACCCCCGCTTTGAGACTTCGGCCAATGGGCTCTCTCCGCCCGCGCCTGCGCAGGCGCCCGCCGTCTCGGCCAATGGGGTTGCTGCGTGCGCCACGACCGTTAGTAGTCGGTGGTTGGCTGTTGGCGACCGTTGACACGCGGCGCAGCTAGGCGAGGTGCCAGGTGGGCGAGAGGGCCACGCGCTGTCGCGCGGTGGGCGGGGCCTCTTGCGTGCGCGCGGCCTACGTGTCCGTCCGCCTCCCTTCAGCGCGCACCTCTCCGCCGCGAGGAGGTTCTGTTTCCGACCTTCTGGAGTCCGTCGTGCTCCGCCGGTGGAGTTTTCTCGAATGCTGGTGGCCGCGCCCTTCTCCAGTCCGGGGCTGTTGGTAGGAGCCGGTGTCCCTGACTCTGCCGCGCCGACCGCCGCCTGCGCCTCCGGGCCAGAGGTTCCCCGACTTCATCCGTCTCTTCAGAAAGCGTGCGTCTCGGTGTCGGTGCGAACTGTTATTATTTCCTGCCTTTTGTCTTTTTTCTCATTTAATTTGTGTTTTTCTAACGTCTTGAGGTGACACGGAGTTCTGGAACTTTCTTTTGCTCAAACCTAGGCATTTCAGGCCGTAAGCGTGTCTCAGCTCGAATTCGGCCGCATCCTCCAGAATGTGACCCGTAGTTTTGTTTGGCTTCTCGCTGCCTTTGTGGGTGTTGCTTCGAGTCCTGGGGCTTCCTTGTCTGCAGGAGCAGTGGTTACCTTCCGGGTGTCGCCGGCCTTCGTGCCGGGGTCGGGGAACCCGGGCACTGGCGGCTCGGGACGGCCCTCGTGGTTCCGCCCGAGCGCGGTGTGAGCGGGGTTCCTCGTCCGGGCGGTGAGGACCCCGCGCCCGGAGCCTGAAGTAAGTCCTGCTGAGTCCTGGCCGTGCACTCGGCGCTGGGGACACCCATGAGCATGGAAGGGTGCCAGGGCCCCCCGCGGGTGCGCGGGGTGTGCAGCGCATGCTGCCCGCCGGGGGGCGCCACGGACGGGCTTCTAGAGCGAGGGCGACGCGCAGCAGGAGTTTCCACTTCCTAGGACTGTCCCGTGTGTCCGCCAGCCTGGATTCGGGACTCTCCACCCCAGCTTTTCAGTGCGACCACCTGGATGCCCAGCAGAGCCTTCGGTCTCATGGCGAGAAGGACGCTGCGGACCCTCCCTCCGCACCTGCTTCCCCCAGTCTTGTGCACCTCAGGTGGGACAGCGGCACCTGCCCTGCTCAGACTGAAGCCTTCCGCCCCCCTGGACTACTGACCCTCTCGCCCCACGTCTTGCTGACTGCAGATCGTGTTGGCTTTTCAAAGCTCTCCCCGAAACCTGGCCACTCCTCGAAACCGCCTCTGTGCCCCACCTCAGTCCCGGCCAGCACCTGCTCTCTTGTGGCCTGTTGTCCACCCAGCAGCCGCTTGCTCCTCCACGCAGAACCTTCCGGCATGTCCATCTCAGAGTCCAAGCCAAGGTTGTCTCCATGCCCACAGGTGCCTCCTATCTGGATGCCTCACCTCATATGATTGCTTTGTCCATCGTCCTCCAGCCTGGTCACCTCAGGACCTTTGCATCCGTGGCACCCTTGCTCCAGCTCTCTGCGAGACTCCCCTCTTTGCCTTCTGCATGTCTTTGCTCAGATGCCTCCTCAGTGAGGCCTGCCCTGACTCCCCCAAGCAGCAACCCCCATTCCTTCCCTCCCCCACCATAAAGGACACTACTTATCTTGTGTGCTTCTGTCCGGCCACTAGAATGTAAACTCCAGGCGGGAGGGACTGTGGACTGCTCTGTTCCTTCTGTAAGCATTCATTGAAGGACAAGGGAAACGTTGAAACATGAGTAGGATCTGAGGAGGCAGGAAAAGGAGGAAAGACGTTTTAGGAACAGTAGTGTATGTGAAGATACCGTGGAAACACAGGATTTGTTCTGAACGTTGGTATTGCCAATGGAAACAAGGAAGCATTTCTCAAGTGACTAGGACTCGAGGGCCTTGAGTTTGCTCCACAAGTTCTGATTCAAGGCAGCTTGCATTTCTTAGGGGTAGAACAACCTTGGAAAGGCACAGAAATGGTGAAATTTGCTTGACGTTTTCTTCAAACAAGAAGAAACACCAAGGGTTAATCTTGCCGCACCAATTCCTACTAATTCAGTTATCATTTAAAAGGGAGTCCGTAAAGAAGTTTGGGAGGTTTTTCAATCTGTTCAAAATCCCTTCTTAACTTCCCGGGTTATAGTTTGTGAAAACTCTAATCTTTGCTTGGTGGAAAAGCTAAGACAACAGAGCATCCCATTATTCAAAACCAATGCCTTTGCTCAAGCTTTATGTGGATTTGCAGTTTGAGGAGCTGGTTTTTCAGAATGCTTTGATTCGAGCTACTTTATGGCTCCCATGTCAACAAAGAAACTGTCGCTGTAACTGTCAGGGCGCCAGTGTCTCTGGGCGAAGCATACTCCCGTCCTTTTTCTTTAGCAGAAATAAAAGGCACAGCAGGACTGCTAGGGCTGCCCACGGGAACCAATGAGTCAGAATTCCCAAGCAGTTCAAGGGCCACGCCAGCCATGTTAAACGTGCAAATGTGCATGTGACCTCGTGAAGAAGGTCTTCCTCTATGATCTCAGAGCATCGATGGAAGAAAGCTGCTTTGAAGGGTGTATGACAAGGTGTTTGGATAGTAAGGTGTTTCAGAAACGGACACCCAGCACTCCACCCTGCCCGGACTGGGTGCTTCGTGTTGTGCTACTCTTAGGTACACTTCTTTCCTGTGAGATGCCTGCCGTGGCACCTGTGTGTGACTCAGCTGCCATCAGTGGAACTGAGGGACCCCTTAATTTTTGGCAGAGTTGAGACGGTACGGAGCAGTGCTCTGAGCCAGCAGTTACACAACCACCGGGGAACTTTCCAGGGTCACTCTCTTCATCTCATTGAAATTCAGGAAGCGGCACTCCTTCCCCTGGCTTAAGTGCAGTTTTGCTGGGCTTTTGTTCCATTTGTGAATAGTTCTTGCTGGAAGCCCCGGGCAGGATGACTTGGTAACGGCCCCTCACCCAGAGACCAGCGCTCCCAGCGCCAGAAACCACCGGAGGTAAGCGTGCCCACGTTAAATCGCTAAGTGTGTGTGTGTATTTTGTGGTCTCACCTTGAGCAATTTAATGTTCTTTGATAACCAGCACGTCATGGAACTCGTAAGTGAAGCTGCTAATGAGTGTGAAGCTTGAAATGTTCTGGAGAGCCCGGAACAGTGAGGCACTTAAAACCTAAAATTCCACTCTGAATCCAGACCGTTCAGGGTTGTTTTACTGGGAAAGTGATTTTACTTACTTATAGACTTGGGTGCTAACTTTTTCTTCAAACTTGTAGCATCTTGGTATGGATGGTGTTTCTTTTGCTGGAAACGACGTGCTTTAATTAGAGTTGTGTATTCAGTTGTTGAAAGTAAATGATAATTTTGTTACTGGTAAATAAGCGGCAGCAGAGGTGACTCCAGAGCTCCAAGTGCATCTGTTGTGTGGCTTCTGTCCCCTGAGCACCATGGCACGGGATGAGCAGTGCAGGGAGGAGCTCAGTTATGACCGGATGCCCACCCTGGAGCGGGGAAGGCCGGAGGCCGGGAGCTACCCCTCAGACGCCAAGCCCAACGACCTTCAGCTGTCGACAAGGCTGCCTCCGTGCTTCAGCCACAAGACATGGGTTCTCTCTGTGTTGATGGGGGTGAGTAGCTCTTCACCATCCACCACGAGGTGTCTTCTGCTTTGGGCGCCATTCCCAAGTGGCCTGGGAGAGGGCAGATCCTAGGTTATTTCTGCTTCTGGAGAGTCTCACGTGTGCTGATGTGCTTACTTTGCTTATTTTTTCTGAATTATTTTTTTCGGTTCGCGAATATTTACCACAATAGCCCTGTTGGCCTCTGGCTGTGGCTTCTCTGTGTCCCACCAGGGTTGGGACAGTCCATGCTGGCCATCTGCTGTTGGGGTAGCCTCCAAGACTCTCCACTCCTGGTGGGGGGTGGTCTGGAGTTGCCCTGCAAAGATGGGAGGAGGGGCTGTGCTCTTAGGGCAGACCTCTGGCAGACTGAACAGTGGGTCAGTGTCCCAGGATGGGAAGTCAGGGCCATGGAGCAGGAGAAAGCCCAGGGGCTGGAGGGACAGGGTCAGTAGAGAGCTGGGGGCAGACCTGGTGCCAGGACATTTGCCTTCAGACATGCTTGGATGTGCACTTGACCACTAAAGGGGTCATTTCAGCCTGAGTGCAGGCTTGCCTGGGGCTGGGCCATTGGATACACCTCTCTTTAGGCAGGACCCCAGGTCTCCTGTGCGACCCAGGCTGAGAGCCAGGATCCTGGTGGGGACCTCGCCCCTCACCGGGCTTCCCCAGGCCACCCTGCAGCACCCCCAGTGGTCCTGCCCACCCTCTCCCTGAGCTGTGACCCTGTCCTACTGAGACTGGAACCCCCATCTGCCTGGGGTGCAGAGGAAGTTCCTCGTCCCTGTTCCTGGGGCTGACATCACACAGCTGCTCAGCCTCCTCGCAGTCCCAGGGCTCTGGACTCTGTGCGCTGCCCACAGCTGCCTGTAGCCAGGGTACTTAATCTTGCTCCTCCCCTCCTCACCTAGGTGTGTACCATGGTCTCCCTGGCTCCCCAGGCCCCTGTGTCCCAGTGCTCCTGTCACAGTGGGGCATTCATGACTTCCCCCCAGTCCAGACCCTTTGTCTGAGTCGTTTAACACTGACCCCTGCCCTACAGCCTCAGCCTCTGTAGTGAGTTTCTATCTCTCAGACGTGACCTGAGGCCTGGGTGTCTCTTGGGCCTGCAGCCCCTGACTTGAGCATTTTCCAGCTGTCCACTTGGATTAGCTTTGCAGAGAGCATGGGGTGGGGCTGTTTGCCAGCCCCCGAGGCTGGCCCTGAGTCTGGGGGGGTTATCCTAAACCCCCTGAAATTGTACGTATCGGGGTAAGGGTGTGTTCTGGGGAGAAGTGCCGTTTTTTGCTTTAAATTTCAACAGAGACCTCTCCCTCTCTCTCCCAAATAAATGTTGAGGCCCTTAGTCTGGTGCTGGAGGGAAGAGTGGGCCATGGCCATTCTTCAGGGAGGATTCAGTTCTGGCGGAATCCAGGCATCAAAGTTGGCATTGTACAAACTGTTGAGTTTGACCCAGGAGGCAGTCAGAGGACTAGTTGTTTCGCTGTCTGATTTTCCAATGTGCCTGTGTTATAACCTGAATTGTGCTGCTATTTTGCAGAGCTGTCTGCTTGTGACTTCGGGGTTTTCGCTTTATCTGGGAAATGTGTTTCCTTCCGAAATGGATTACTTACGTTGTGCTGCAGGATCGGTAAGCATCGTTCCTCAGTTGCATCTTTTAGTACCGAAATTTGCGGTTCTGAGTTTCTTTGCTCCAAAATTTACTAGTTGGCTGTCCCTTACTCCTCATTAAGAATGTCCTCATCTGGGGCACCTGGGTGGCTCAGTCGGTTAAGCATCTGACTTCGGCTCAGGTCATGATCTCACACTCCATGAGCTCGAGCCCAGGGTCGGGCTCTGTGCTGACGGCTCAGGGCCTGGAGCCTGCTTGGGATTCTGTGTCTCCCTCTCTCTCTGCCCCTCCCCTGCTCATGCTCTGTCTGTCTCTGTCTCAAAAATAAATAAAAACGTTTAGAAAATTAAAAAAAAAAAAGAATGTCCTTATTTGACTTTAGTTTTAAATGAGATTTGTTACTTTTGAAAATGATTGACGTAGCAAGTCTGAATGTCACTCCATAGAGTCCCACGCAAGAAACGGCACTTTGATTTCTAACTTACAGCTGCGTGTCGCTTCGGGCTGTCCTGTGGGCTGGCAGGGAACCTGGCTTCTGCCCTCTTAGGACAAAAGTCCTTGCAGAAATTTGACCCATTTCCTACTGTTCTCTCTGGAATCTTCTAGGTGGTCCCTCGTCACTACTGGAGCAGTCCTCCTTGGGATTTCTGACCCCCATGCTCCAGGGCAACACTGACCTGGGATGGGTATCTCAGCCAAGTCCTTGGTGGTGCCCTTTACCTTCAGAAGGGACAGGCTAGGGAAGCAGGTCACATGGTCCCACCAGCTCCCCCTCCGCTCTTGGAGGCGTAGCCCCTGGGGCCCCCTCATCCAGCTTATGCTCTGCGTCCTGCAGTCTCTGGGATCCGTTTCCATGGCTTGTGCTGTGCTCACTGCGGGGTCTGCAGGGATCGTGTCACCCACAGGGGCAACACCTGGCATGGCCCACAAGGCCCGAGCTGATGCCCTTCCCTTCACCTCCCCGCTGCCCTGACACCTTCACTCTTGCCTCTTTCTTTGCTTCTGTGGGGATCAAGCCTCCTAGAGACTCTGAGACCCCTGTTTCCACATTCTTCGCATGTAGATGTTTTTCCCTTTGGGGTAATTCTTGAGGTAAGATGAAGTCTGCTCTTGTGCAATTGGTAGAGGTGACAGTTCGACGTCTAAGTGTATTTAGTGAGAATAGGTTTCACTATCTGTCTCTTTCATCTCTTCAGAAAAGCATTTTCCAGAATAAGTCATTTTGAAAGTCACGGGACCTTTCACCATTGCCAACACTCCTGTGCCCAGTTGACTGGTGGCACTTGTTTGGCTGGCATGTCTTGGGTCGTTCTGGAAGCTGAAGCCTTGCAGTGCAAGTACAGATGTCTAGGTGATTCGCCCCTGGCTCACGGAGCTCTGATTTCTTTTCAGTGCCTTCCCTCGGCAATTGTGAGCTTTGCTGTTTCGAGGAGAAACATCAATGCGGTGAGTCCGGCTTTCTGTGCGGTCTCTGCAGATGTGGGGGCAGCAGTGTGGCTTTGGGCCGTGGAAGAGCCTCGGATGGCAGAATGCACCAGCAGTCTGTGGACCCAGGAGGCAGGCCCAGGCCACCTGCAGGGCTGAGGGGCACCTGCGCGCGTGTGCATGCTGGGATGTGCCTCCACTGCCTGTAGCCCCTGTGCCCCCCACTGCAGGGCTTCCTGGAATACCCTGCCTCCTGCCCCTGAGGGGCTGCAAGGGACCCTCCCTGGCTAATCCTTATGTGTATGTGTCGTAATCTTGGGGTTTTTAATTACCTAGAATTTGATTCAGTGATACCTTTATTTTAGTTATGCAAAAAATAGTGAACCCCTGTTTTTCTTCCAGATCCCCAACTTTCAGATCCTGTTTGTGTCCACGTTTGCCATCACCACTACATGTTTAATCTGGTTTGGATGCAAACTGGTTGTGAACCCCTCAGCAATAGACGTGAGTCACTGGGTAGTGCTGTGGGTCCCAAACGTTTTCCTGTTTTCTCCTGGACATGTCTTCCTGCTGATGCAGATACCAGGGGTTCTGGTCCCACTGAGTCTGGGCCTGAGACAGTGCTGTCATTGGGTTGACACAGTACATGTGCGTCATAGCTCTGGAGTCTAACAAATTCTGAGAATTTAATTTATGCTTTTGAGAATTGTCTGTATTTGATTCTTGCCATTGACTACAGCAGATGGATTTATTGATAGTATTTCTAATGTCTCTTTGGCAACGTATTTCATCAAATCTGTGATGCTGTTGATTGGAAGTTATACGGTTACTTTATGAACCACTAAGAAAAACGGAAAAACCTTACCATTTAGACTATGATGCCAGAAGAGAATCCCAGTTTCCTAAGAAACGAAGACTCATCAGAGATACCTCAAAAAAAAAAAAAAAAAAAAAAAAAAAACCTCTGTTTTGTGGGAAATGTTGAACTCACTATTTTCAAGATCAGGAAAAGGATGGGGGGCCCGAGGAAGTCTCAGCCAGGCCTGTAAGGCAGAAACATGAACACACGTGGACCCGGAAAGGACACTCACACTGACATTGTCTGCAGAAGAGGGTTTCCCACTGACTCCACCTTAGAATTGAGCACATGTAGGAAGGTCGCAAGCTGTGAAAATCAGAGTAAAACAATTGTGCTAGCAACAGAAGACTTTGGAAATGTAATTTAAATACAGGCATTATTTTATAGAGACAAGCCTGTGAAGTTCTTGGGAATAAATGAAGCAGAAGTTTTGTGAGGCTGTTTTGTAGAAAATCATGAAGCCTTACTGAGAACCGGTACTTCTTCATTAAACCTTCATTAAGCCAGGACTTCGTTAAAGTCCTGGCTGAGGGCCGGTGAGGGCGCCTCTCAGTGGGTCCAGAGCAATAGCACCTGTCAGCAGGACCCGACACGTTTAGTGACCAAGGGCCAGGGAAGGCAGCCCCTTGACAGCAGGCCGGGAACTCAGCCCACAGCCAGGGGTTACTAAACAGCGGTCCAGGAAGGCAGGGGAGCCCTCCTGGACCAGGCTAGCCTGAAGCCACCCCGCGTGCGCCAACCATAGTCCTGGACTTGCGCGTAGTGGTACTGCGCCCTCGTGTTGGAGCCTAGCCAGGGGAGACGCAGGGGCACACGCTGGAAGGAGGACCTGTCCCAGGGTGTGTGGGGAGCTCCCGCTGCAGATCTAGGGCACCGGGCTGCCTCGGGCACTCGCCGAGGAGGAAAGCCCAGTGCCACCAGGCAGCTGGAGTGACTCTCAGCCTCACTATAATCAAGAGGAGGTAAATGAAAACCATAAAGAGTTGCCATTTCAAGCATCAGATGGGCAGAAGCCCCAGGTGCTTGCCTCCCGTCTGGGGCAGCTTTTACACCCTTTGGAAACAGTCCGGCATCTGCAGGTATGTTCTGAAGAAGCACACGCGCTGTGACTCCGTGTACACACCCCCGACAGTGCAGGCCTTGGAGATAACACTTGCATGCTCGACCAGAAAGTGTGGCTGCTAGCAGCACTGGGCATCGTGGCAAAAACCCCAAACCAGAACACATACTCGAATGTCCACGTTGCCTAGGGCAGTGCCCCCGAAGACCGCAAACAGGTAAATAAATGCTGAAAGGTGGGTGAAGCCGCATGCCACCCGGCCTTCTCCTCAAGTGTGGCCGTGGCCACAGCGCCACCTCTCCTGAAGCTAGAACTCCAGTCCCCACCGTGCCCAGGCCACTGTGCCAGAATCCATGGGTAACCAGGCCCTCACATAGTTTCTGTCACGTGAAAGTCAAGCCACACAGCACTGAAAGTGCTGTCTGTGGCACTAAGGACGCGTGGCTCCAACGTCCGAACCACCGGTGTCTGGGGGCACGTGCGCACGAACACGTGGGGAAATAGAAAACCACACACAGGATGGGACCCTTGGGACTGTGGCTCCCACACCCCTTCTCCCTGCTCGTGCCGGGCCCTGGATTCTCAGCCTCCACCCAGCTTCCCCACACGATGTATGCAGGGGAGCCCTCCTCCCCCACATGATGTACACAGGGGAGCTTATCTGTTCCTGCCGTTCTTCCTGCACTTGGGGGTCCATCCAGCTCACGATGAGGCTGCTCACCGTTAACACTGTGCCACATCCACTGTGGGTTCCCCCATCTACCCAGCATTCTTTAGGGGTAGATCCAGAGGGTCACCTGTGATGCCCCACTGCCGGGAGCAGGTGCAGACACGTGTCTGCAGGGGTCTCATATACCAAGAGGTGCCGTCTCCCTGGACTCACTTGTTCAAGAACAGGGCCCTGTTCTCACCCCCACTGCATGCGCAGGCTTCTCAGGGCCCAGACCTTCCCTACGTTTGGGGTCACCGATTTTCTACTGTGTCCAGTCAGATGACTACAGCGGGAGCTGCTTGTTACTTCCCTTCATGTTTTCTCATCACTGATGCTTCTGAGCACCCCTTCCTCTGCTTTTATCTCCTAGCTTCCTTTGCTGCTAGTTGCCTGCCCTTAACATCGGCTCATCTGTAGATGGAGGTTGTCTTTCTCTCCTTGAGTCACAGAACTTGCTTCCCCCCCACACACAATGTGTCAAATTCCCACGCAGAAGTGATTTTGCCACTGTTTCTCACCAGTTTGTCTGTTACTGGGCAACACCATGCTTTTTATGAGGATACCCTGGGCAGGCCTTAATGTCCTGTGGGAGAGCCACACACCCCCCCCCCCCACTTCACAGCTGGCCTCTCTGACTTTAAATAGATTTTAGAATAGGTTTATTGAGTTCCTCAACAGCTGCACCTGGGATTATGCTATGATGATTTTAAGTTGATATAGTAATTTTGTGAAACTTGACATCTTCGTTATGTTAAATCATTCTACCCAGGAGCATAGATGGTCTGTACTCACTCAAATCATCTTCTGTGTCCTGTATTAGGGTCTTAATGTTCTATTTATTCTTCGTTAAGTAACCCCTAGATCATTTACAGATTTTGTTGCCAGTATGAATGGTGCTTATTTTTTAAGTTATGTTTTCAGATGAATTATCAGAATGCAGAGAGAGGTTATTGATTTAATTTTTTATTTTGCAATATTTTAAGACTCAATAATTTGCACAAATACAGAGAGTTCCTGTGTGCCCTTCACCCAGCTTCCCCAGATGACAGCATCTTACATAATCAGAATATGTCAAAACCAGGAGATTGACGTTGCTGCTATATATTCACTTAAGTACAAACCTATTCAGACTGTACCAGTTTTTAAATCAAAAGGGAATTTTGTCAGTAGATTTTGTGTTTGGAAACCTTGCTGAACTCTCTTATTCTTCATAGTTTTGTATTGGTTCTTCTGTGCAGGTGATTACATCCTCCGCAAACAATGACCGTGCGAACATCCACTTCAGTCCTACCATCTTTCCCTTTCTCTGTAGCTGTGGCAGGGTTCCCACCGCAGTGGGAACCAGTGGGGCGTCTCTGTCTTATTCCTGACTTTAAATGAGTTGCATCGAAAGAGTCTCTGTTAAATTCTTGATATGTAACTTTTGCCAAGTTGAAAATGTTCTCTTCAAGTCCTGGTTTGTCATGAGTTTTTCATTTTAAAAATATAATTATGTGTTGAATTTTAATAGTTTGTTTTTGCATATGTTAAGATGACCTTTCCTCACTTTATTAGATTGACAGATTTTTCTGGTGTTGAGGCTTTCTTTCCTGGAATAAACCTTACTCAAACACAACAGTATTATTTTAGATAGTCTTGACAGGGTGACTAGCTGGTATTGTGTTCAGGTTTTCTGCATGTCCTGGGTGAAATGGGCCTAGATTTCCTTCATCTGGTTTTAGAGTCAAGGCTACACTGGCCTCGTAAAGTAAGCGAGGCAGCACTGATTTCTTGTGTTTCAGAACGACTTGATAGAATGAACTGCTTCTTGAAAGTTGGGTAGAACTTGCCTGTGAAGTCCTCTCCACCCAGAGCTGCTGCTGAGGGAGGGCTTCATTATTAGTATCGACGTGTTCTGTGTTGTCTTGTGTCAGATTTTCTATTTTATTAAAAGTTCCTCCAATATCATCCAGTTTTTCAAAATTACTGGCACGTAGTAGATAGTGATATAGCTCCCTATTTTATTTTATTTTATTTTATTTTATTTTATTTTATTTATTTTTTTAACATTTATTTATTTTTGAGACAGAGAGAGACAGAGCATGAATAGGGAAGGGTCAGAGAGAGGGAGTCACAGAATCCGAAACAGGCTCCAGGCTCTGAGCTGTCAGCACAGAGACCGACGCGGGGCTCGAACTCACGGACCACGAGATCATGACCTGAGCCGAAGTCAGACGCTCAACCGACTGAGCCACCCAGGCGCCCCAATAACTCCCTATTTTAAATGTGCTCCGTGTTTAGTTCTTTCCTTCTCTCCCCCCACCCCTCCCCCCCAGAATTTAATTTGTGTCTTTATTGTATCTCATTCTTTTCCAAGAACTAGCTCTTGGGGAACCTCCTTTGGTTTGTTTCTAGTTGCCGTTTTCTCTTTCCTAGTGTCTGTCATGTCCTTGCTCCCTGTGTTTTTGGGGCTGCTCCTTGGTCAGTCGGTCGGTGGGTCGGTCAGTGTGCTACACCCGTCATGAGCTGAAAGCCCAGCCCAGCGGGGGTGCCTCTGGCCCTGTCTCTCAGCTCCAGCTTAGGTGCATCCCAGATTTGACGTGACATGGATTTTCATCGTTGTTTGGTCCTACGTGTTTGCAGATTTCCCTTTTGGTCCCTCCAAACCTACTTCCCACCCACTGTCTCCCTCTCTGTCCAGGAGGTGGCATATGTGGGCTGGTTCCGCTAGCATTTTGCCTTCTGGCCTCCGTTGGGGTCAGCCCATGAGAGACTCATTCAGATGGGACATTTGAGAGTGCTTAGGCTGTCCCTTCCCCTGGCTCTGAGCCTTTTGGGGGTGTAGTTGGATGGAGGCTGGGTTCTCTCTCTCGGCCACTCCTTCACTGCCCTTGTCCTCAGTAGTCACCACTACCCTTCCAGGTTTCCCTTCACCCTGGCCCAGACTTGAGAGCTATCCTCTCATTAAATCTCCTCTAGCCCCTCCTCTTGGGTGTCCCTCTCTTTCTCACCAGGACCCTGATAAAACAGACATACAGGACTATCTTTCACAGTCTTCCATTGGTGGTTGTTTTTCTGATTATGTTACAGTCAGAATGCCCAACCTGTAGTGTAGGTTCTTTGGAATTTACCAAGGCTTGTTTTGTGGCCTAATAGACGGTCAGTTTTTGTTAGTGTTCCACCAAATACTATAAAAGAATGATGATTCTCTGTTTTCAATTTTGCAGGTAGAGTTCTATAGATCGAATAATGAATTTCATTTGATTTTAAACATAGGATTTATTATCACTGTGGTCTGAGGAGGCCAACAGATCAGGGGACAACTGCCATTGGAAAGACAGCTCATCACTCACAGGTCCCAAGGGGAGGGGGCACGACGTGCCCAGGCTGGGGGCTACAGGGGGAAGCACCAGGCAGTCAGGAGGCAGAATGGGAACGAGAGAGGGAACCTTTCCTGTGGGTGAGGCAGGTGCAGGCTTAGAACTGGCTGGTGTGAATCACGTCCCTGGGCCCCAGGGATCCCCTAGTTGTCGGGCACCTGCCCGGGGTGGTGGGGGCAGGTGAGGGAGGCCCTGAGTGTGGGAGCCCCACAGAGGGGGTGCTGGGCCAGGGCTCCATATTGGCTGGTTTGCAAATCCTATAGTTAAATTTACTTTTTTTAGTTTTTTTATTCATTGGTTATGAATACAGAGATGGATTCCTTTAATTGCCAACACAATTAAGACATGGAACAGTTTTATCACCTCTAAGGCCCTGTTCGGTTTTTGGCAGTTATGCATAGGGCTATGTAAAGGTGTGCGGGTTTTCAAAACGTCCTTAAACACCCAGGGGGCAAACCACTAAGGAAGGTTTAGATCGGGTGAGTAGCCTCCAGCTCAACGGCCACAGCAAGCCCTTGAGCTAAGAATGGGTTAAACAAAACAAAACAGACACACATGAGGCAGAGGGGATGTATGGCCCCTGTGCCTGGCATCTGGCCTTTGACAGAAAAAGATGCCCAGAGCTTTAAACAGGTGTCTAAGCCTTTGTCTACATTTACAGAAGGAAAAGCGAAGAGAACTAGTCTTACAGACCTATGTGTTCTTTTTTGGCAGATAAATTTTAATCTGATTCTTCTCCTTCTGTTGGAGCTTTTCATGGCAGCCACGGTGATCATCTCAGCACGGTCGAGCGAGACGTATTGTAAGCAGAAGGTGGGTCCAGCCCTGCGCCGCACGGGGCATGCAGCAGGCCCCCCCAGAACACTCACCCATGCACACGAGGGTAGGCTGCCCCAGGGCACCGCATGCAGCCCCAGCCCGCCAGGGTCTCATGAGGCCGATGGCCTCAGGAAGGCAAGGTAGAAGATGCGACACAACTGCCCCATGGTGTGATTCTGATCAAGTACCGGTGCCCCATCGTTTCCCGTCGAGAGACCAGGTCTGCTAAAAGTGTCACCTTGTAAACTGGGGTCACAGCAGCTAATTCTGTTTTCACATGCAAGGAATAGCTCAAGTCTAAAGAGCCACCAGTGGCTCCCACATGCTAGTAGTTTAGAACCCGGCCAAAGTGACAGCCTGGACGTGGCCAGCCAGTGCCAACAGCCTGGGCAATGGGCTGCGAGGGTGCACCTCTCCCTCCCCACCCCCCTGCCACAGCACATGTAAAGTCTCCGGGCCAAACATTTTGTCTGTCTCTCTTTAGGGTTCCATGTCAGATAGCACCAACATTTTGTATGAAGTGGCATTTCCTGCTCGGGTCCTGAAATCCTATTCAGTAAGATAAACTTTAAATTTTTCCTTCTTATTTTATTTTATTTTATTTTATTTGGGAAAGGTCCATGGTGACACACTGTCCTGAGTGACATCTGCCATCCACAAGGAATTCTTAAGTTCACCCTGTCACTCGGAATTGTCCTGGTTTGAAGGATAGATCATGTGGCTGCCCTCTCTTGTAAACTGTATTGCAAGTCTTTTATGTGTTTCTAGCTTGTTTCTTTGGTTCACTTGTCCTTATACTGTGGAAGATGTGTTAAGCCCCCTGCTCTGAGCATAGTGCTCGTGATTTCTGTGTGTGGTTCCGTAGCCGTTTGCCATGGGTTTTGGGGGCTTTGTCATGTACAAGTTCACAGTTGTTTCCTATTCTCACGATTACTTAGCAAATCTGCCCTTGCTGATGGCTTTTGCCATAAAGTCTGTGTTGACTGGTCAAGTGCACAGCTCTCTTTTGGTTAGCATGGGCGGGCTGTGTCTTCCTGCCCTGACTATCAGCTTGTCTCGTCCTTGTGTTCAGGATGCTGCTGTCACAGCATGGGACTGCGTCTCATCCTTCCCCCATCTGTCACCCTCTCGGTGGCCTCACCTGTGAGTCTGCGTCCTGCACTGCCACGTCTGTACTTTGTTTTGCCACCTTTCTGTTTCCTAGTTTCCATGCCTTCTCTTGCTTTTCCTGCCTTCCTTTGAATTGGTGGGAGCTTCGTCCTTTCTTCTCCCACTTTTTTCCTTTTCCAGTAATTTTGAGTTGGGAGCTACGCATTTTTTGGTGTTCTTTTAGAGATCATCCTCAACATTTCAACATGGGGCCTATGGCTACTTTGCCCTGAGCTCTTTAGAACATCCTCTTCATGTCCCCTGCCCACCTGCAGCATGAGAGACACTCCCTCCGTGGCCCTGCCTATGTGCTCTGTCCCTCCAGGTCATCGAGGTGATTGCTGGCGTCTCTGCCGTCCTGGGTGGGGTCATCGCTCTGAACGTGGATGATGCTGTCTCGGGACCACACCTCTCCGTGACGTTCTTTTGGATCTTAGTGGCCGTGAGTACACCCTTGTGGCCCTCATATGTGCGCGGGTCACCCGGCCACTGGCCGAGCCCTGGCTGCTGTCCCCAAGACAGTCACTGCCAGTCTTGGAGCTCAGCTTTGGTGGATTTCAGGCAAGGGAGCAGCTGGAAGGGAAGAGGGTGGAAGGTGGCTGCTGGCAGGCCAAGCGGCACGCTTCTTGGCTGCCGCGCCAGGGTCCTTGCTGGCCCCACAATTGGAGGAATTTGAGAATCAAAGATAAAATGGGTCAGAAGGTTAACTTTTTTTTTTTTTTTAATGTTTATTCTTGAGAGAGAATGAGAATGAGCTGGGGAGGGGCAGAGCGAGAGAGGGACACAGAATCTGAAGCAGGCTCCAGGCTCTGAGCTGTCAGCACAGAGCCCGATGCGGGCTTGAACTCACAGACCATGAGATCATGACCTGAGCTGAAGTTAGATGCTCAACGAACTGAGCCACCCAGGCACCCCTGTTAATTGTTTTAATGTGAATCGATATTGTTTCATGTTTTTATGTTACTTTTTCTTGAAGAACGAAGAATGATTATTTTACATTATTTTATATCAGGTCTAGAATACGTAACATATTGTTTCCCAATGTGTGTTTTGTAAAATGTAATATATTTATGCTATTATTTTATATTAAGTACTGCTGTGGTAAACTCCCAGCACAACGCTTCGTGCGTGCATGATACGTGCCTGATATATGTGGTCACTGTGTTACGTATGGCTCGTTCATCATTTTATGAGCGACTAAGTTTGTTTACACAAGTTAATGTCGTTTAGTGTTTAACGGAAACGCAGCCCGTGGAGCACCTGACCCAGTGCCTCCCATTTGGGTAGGGGCCTTGGCTGGTGTGGGCTCCTCCCATCTGCATGGAACAGTTCAAATCAACCCCTGCGTGCCTGAAATCCTACAGTCAAGTGACACATCCCAAACACCTGCACCCTGTGTTTCCGGACATCGGACATCGTCATCCCATGACTATCTTGTAGTGTCACTGTGTCACATGGTGATGCCTGCGGGAAGGGCCTGGTTTGTCCCACCCTGCTGTCGGGGGTCATCCTGGACGAACGACTAGGACGGCATATGCAGCTCGTCCACATGCTCTTCTTCCTGATGCTGCCTCGAGAGGGTGGTCTTTGTCCCGACCACATGTGCATTCAGCTGCGGGAAGGCCGAGACTGGCGTGGCTGGGCCGCAGCAGCCTGTGTCGGGTCCTGGGGCTCAGCAACACTGGGGGTGCCTGTGCCCACCCTTGCTGAGCCCTAGGTACTCCCCGAGGACTGGAGCCTGGGGGGAGAGAGCAGGCAGGGAGGCCGTGGGATGGGGTCACGCACCTGGTCACCCGCTGCCAGCGCGCAGGTGGGACTCACAGAGTGCTTGCCTCTGTGCCTGCCCCAGTGAGTGAGGCTGTGAGAAAGGCGCGTCTGCACGTTTAGCTTCTGGGGTGACGTGGAAGCGCTTGGAATTACGTCCTCGAGTTACTGAGGACGGAGACCCAATATTGCCCTGAAGCTTATAGTGCAGAGCTACTTGCCTGAACATCCAGCACAGAGGCTGTGGCCATCTCCCCCACACCCGGCTTCCCTGGCCCTTTGTCTGCAGATGCTCCTCCCTCTCTGCCCCGGGGTGGGAGGGTCAGACAGCTCTACCTGCCCCAGTCCTGGTTGGAGGAGACCGTGGAGAGGCCAAGGATGTAGACCAGGCGGGGGTCCAGGGCTTGGGGCCTGGCCGAGAGCCTGTCCCTGCAGCCTCCCTAGGCCTGGTACGTTTCTGTATACGAGCGGGTGTGTATCAACTGCCCTCCTCCCCATGGGCCAGTTTCCTGCCAGTCCAGGGGGTGGTAAGCAAACTTGGGCCCCCACCCCGCCACGTTTGTTGGGGCCACTCCAGTCGCTTCCTCAGTGGCTGTTCCACATCCGCAGCCCCTCCTCTGCTTACAGCCATAGAGCCCTGATGGAAACGCCAATCTGGGGGGAGGTCCCTGCATGGACACCTTCACCTCTCGCATTCCTTAGAGCCAGCAGACTCCCTGGGCCAGGCCCGCCCACCCCTGCAGCCATACCCACACCCCTGCCCATAACGAGCTTATCTGTCGCACCCACACCAGGGCCTCCAGAGTGCCGCTCTCCCCGCCATCCTTGGCCTGCTCCCCTCTCAGCCCTCTAGCTGCTGCCGGGGATCTCGTGGCCTCAAGCCTGCCTCTGTCCCACTCACCCTCAGGCCAGATTCCTGAACAAGTATAGATGTCCCCCCGGTGTCCCGGGTGCTGAGATACTCCCACGAAGGGGAGGAGTCTGCTGCCACCCAGCGTGTGGTCATTTCCTTTGCTGTGCGTGTGGCCAGGTAACTAGACCTTGGATGCACCTGGGCCCGTGGGCTCAGTGGGTTTAATAGGCTCAGCACTCGGCACCTTGGGAAGGACGTGCCCTGCTACGCTTCCCTCTCTGCTGGAATGGCGTGAAACTAAGTCAAGCTTCTTAAAATAAGTGGAAAAAGACGTTTATTGAGTATAAAGAGGAAAGGGCCCTCTTAGTGGAGGAGAGCCACTGAAGAGCCCACCTAACCGCTAGGTCATAGTGTGGTGGGTGGCCTGGCGGGGAGCCATGTCTCCTGGGGCTCCCTGAGTCTGATGATGAGGAAGCACCAGACTGGCCCCAGCTAATGCCCGTCTGCAGCTAGCTGGTGTGCTCTTCAGGACCTCTGCATCTGACAGTGACCTAGGTCTCCCTGGTCAAGGGGACTCATAAGCACATTGTGATCACAGATTGCATCCTAAACCAGGAACAAAGAACACCTATGACAGGACGTCACTGGGGTGGTTGGGAGAATCTGAACACAGGTAACACGCATAATCCGTATGACATTTCCTCAGTGTGATGCTGAATTGAGATGGTTCAGGAGAATGGCCTCAGTTTCAGCAGGCACACGCACACATACTCAGGGCAGGTGTCCCCGATCTCAGCCGAGGTGGCAAAATGTCACAGGCAGCAATTCCGGGACGTCCAGGCCACTCCTGGTGTGGCTCTTGCAGCTTCTTTGCAGACGTGCGTTGCAGCCATGGAACAGAGCACACGAGGCCTCGGAGAGGCCACCCCGCTTCCCCCCGGCCCTTTCCAGCCCTGCCAGCCCCCTAGCCAGGAAGGCAGCCTTTGGCTCTACTGGGCCACAAGGATGTGCCCATCAAAACAGGAGCACGTGATTGGAATTAACTTCCTTGACTGTCACCTCTGAAATCTTTGTGTTTTGTTTTCTCTTAGTGTTTTCCAAGCGCCATTGCCAGTCACGTCACAGCTGAGTGTCCAAGCAAGTGTCTGGTAAGTGAGGCCCTGTCCCCAGGTACCAGGGACGTGCTGTGCACTGCTAGGGCCTGGCTCACCCCTTCCCGGGCTGCCATGTGACGGGGCTCTCCCCCACGGTGATAGGGCTGCAGGGCTGAGCCTGAGAGGGTGCCGAGCCAGGGGCAGCCCGGCGAGGGCTGCGTGGCACTCTGAGGGCTGGAAGTGAGCACATCTGGTGTGAAAGTCAGGAGAGTCCTGTGACTCAGCGTAGGAAGGACGACACCTGGTCCTTCCGGCCCATCCTGAGTCTTGTCAGGTCTGTTGTTTGACAGTGACACCTGAGTTCGTGCTTTAGCAGCACCTGCACGCGGCTGTGCGGCCTCCGATGTGGGTGGGGTTTTAAAAGAACAGGGTTTAGGGCAGCGGGAAGGCCGGCCGTTCGTTTGTGTTGCTCTTTGAACAGAGTGGTTAGTTGTGCGCGAGGCAGGGGATCTGGTGGGACACGAGCCGCGCGTGGAGCTCATGGTGACCGAGTGCAGAGAGCCTGGCGAGGGCCTCGTGCTGAGCCCAGGGCCACGTCCACCCTCCCTTCACGTTGTGGCAGACGTCCACCCCTGCCTGTGCGGACAGCGGCTCCCAGGCCCCTCGGGCCGGCCAGACCCGCGTTCTCACCTGCTTCCCGTCAGGTGGAGGTGCTGATTGCCATCTGCAGCCTCACGTCCCCGCTGCTGTTCACTGCCTCTGGGTACCTGTCGTTCAGCATCATGAGAATCCTGGAGATCTTCAAAGACTACCCGCCAGCCATCAAGGTATGCGTTGTTCTGTCAGCACCCTGTGGGAACCTGGTGTTGCTGCCGGAGGCTGTGTGGGAGGAGGGTCTCGAGCGACAGGTGGCCCGCGTGAGCGTCTGACCTGCGTGCAGCTGCTTCTGCATGTGGCACGAGGCCACGTCTAGTTTGCTTCCTGCGCGGACAGCCAGGTGTCTGCACTCCCTTCTCTGATGCCCATGCAGTCTTGTTCCGTGCAGGCTGCCGCCTCTTCGAACTTCGGGCGATTCTGCCTGGTCTCCGGCGGCCCCGCATCCCACCTAGACACCCCTCCTTCATGATGCTGTTGGATTTTCTCAGCCCTTCTTCCTTCCGTTCTCACTTTGGAAGCTATCCTTCATCCAGTTGTATGAGAGACCTTGTTGGAATCACAAGTTTATAGATAAACGTGAGGAGAGTTGGGTCTCTTTGCACATACAGCGTGCCTCTAACTAGAACTTGTCTGGGGTCTCTCAGCACTTCGTTGTCTCCACAGGCTCAGACACACGTCACTAGGCTGGTTTCTTAGATGCCTTACGTTGTCACCAGCACGCGTGGTATTTGCTCCCAGGTGTTTTTCGTGGGCCATTTCCAACGTACAGAAAAGTTGAGAGAACACCGCAGTAAACACCAGGATTCTAAGTGCTTTATGTGTTGTGTGTACATGTGTGTTCATACTGACAGGTGGGACCATTTCTCGGGAGCATCTGAAAGTGAGTGGCAGGTGTGGGACAGCAGGACCCTTTACCTTAAATACTTTAACTTTTCTAGAAGGACTGCCTCTTACACACGCACAATCCCACCAAGGCACGTGAGAGGCCCAAAATCATGCAGTGTCACGTTCAGTGTTCACAGACCGTCCCAAGAATGTGCCTCGTAGGCTGAAGCTCGCAGAGCAGGACCCGCTGAGGGGCATAACTTGCCATCGAGTCTCCCTCGAGTCCGGACAGTCCCCACCTTTTCCCCTGTGGCCCTGATAGTTTGGAGTCCTGGCCAGTGGTCTGGGAGAAGGTCCCACGTGTGGATCTGTTTCCTGTGACACCAGTGGGAGTGAGGCCAAGAGCACGTGCTGTCACCTCCCGCCTGGTTGGGCGGCAGCCGCCAGAGTGTTCTTGGTGGTGGCGGTGGGTGGGGCTTTCACAGGAGGGAGACAGCCATGGTGTCAGCTGGACACCTGCGGGTGCCTTGTCCCGACACCTTGTGCGGGGCCGGCCCTGGCGGCTGGCCCCGGCCTGAGCGCTTGTGTCACACCTAGGGGTGAAGAGAGGTGATAGACGCCCAGCTCTCCTGTCCCTCTTCCCTTCCGAGCACCGCCAAGGACTCACGGGTTTTTGTTACCTGCACAGTGCTGCTGTCGTTATTCTCTGATGCTCATGTTGGCCCAGCTGTGGCCGGAGGGAGCACCTTGCAGCCCGGTGCTCCCTGCAGTAACCCGTCAGCCTCTCCTTGCAGACGTGGGGGGTGACCCAGGCTCACCTCATCCTGCCTCGCCCCAGACCCACGCAGGCCCCTCAGAGGGAGGCGTACATAGACATCAAGATCTGAGGGCTGCGTGTGCTCATTCATACGGGGGCATCATTGCTTCTCAGCCTCCGTCAAGATCCTGAATTGATATTGTATTTCCAGTTCAGAATTACACGCTGGATTTTTTGTTGTTGTTGTGAACTTCTGTTGTTTTGTATTAGTATTCTTTTTACTCCAAAATCTTGTTTCCTGATAATATTGAGGGTAGCTATTATTTTATCTTGTACGTAAAAATTGTCATAATTGCATCACCAGTGTTACCACCAGCAGCACACCTGCCGAGTGAGTTTACAGCTCGCTTTCACCCCACTCAGGAGAGAAACAGCCCCCTTTCTGCGTGTGTTTGTAGTATTGATTTGATACGTGGTCGACTTCAATATTTTCTGTTTGCATTCTTCACATCGAGGACAGGAGCTTTTCTGTGTCCTTTAATTATACACGCACATTGTGACGCCACACAGTTTTCCCAGCCTGTCCCCAAAGGGTGGAGACGGATTGCTCCCAGTTTCTGCTGTTGTTACGAATAACTCAGTGCCCACGCCTGGTTTGGAGTCTGTGTGGTGCGACATTAGGACAGTGAGCTCGGAGAGGGGTTGCTGGGCCAGAGGGCAGACACATCTCTGGTCTGGGGAAATGGTGACGAGTGCCCCTCACGGGAGGCCCTATTTTCTGTCCCACCGCTGGTACGAGCACCAGCCCAGCACAGAGTGTTGTCACCCAGTGTTGTCACGTGGGTGAGCCAGCGTGCCTGGTGGGGCTGCAGTGTGCGTATCTCTGGACACGAGACTCTGGGCCTTTGTGCCTGGTGGTTTTGGCATTTCTTTTCCAGTAAGCTCTGTCCTGTCTTTTGCTCACTGTCTAGTGGACTTTGAGCTTCACCAGTATTTGGGTGTCTCCTCTGTAACAGAAGATTTGGATAGTGGCTCCCACGGGCCAGCTGGTTTTCGTTCCACTTGTGATTTCTGTCGTGAGGAAGTTTTTTGTTTGTTTGTTCTTTGTGGTCAAATTTACCAACATATTTATTTGTTGCTTTGGGATTTTAAGCCGCAACTAGAAAGGCTACTACTTGATTTTGGCTCAGGTCGTGATCTCACGGTTTGCGGGATTGAGCCTCGGTGCAGAGCCCACTTAGGATTCTCTGTCTCCCTCTCTCTGCCCCTCCCCTGCTCTCTCTCGCTCTCTGTCTCAAAATAAATAAACATTAAAAAAGAAAAAGACGACTACTTGTGTGTCCAGTGGGAGTTTATCCTGGAGCATAAGGAACTCACCTTTCCTCTTCGGGGCTTCAAACACCCATCGTTTTCCTCGGTCGTCTGAGATGCTGCCCGTATCACTCGTTAAGCTTCTGTCTGTGTCTGCACCCGTCGTTCTCCTACATCTGCTGTCTGGTGCCGCCCTGTCCCGATTATGGAAGCTTTCGAACAGGCTTCGCCAGCTGGCGGGCTGGATGCCCAGTTCCTGATCACTCTGCTCTTCAGGGTTACCTCACTTTGGTTGCGTGTTTTTTATGTCAGTTTTAGAATCAACTTCCCTGGCTCCAGAAAACAGTGGTGTTTGTTGTTGTTTTTTCAAATGGGGCTTGTGGCTAAACTTCTACATTAGCTTGAGGAGAGGGGTTTCTGTTCCCTCCCTCCCTCCCTCCCTCCCTCCCAACAGTGACACAGTATGGAGCCGGGGGTTTTGCGTTATCATTTGGTTGCTTTGTGTCTCTGCCGGAGGATGCCTGCGACTGGGAGGGCTGGGTGCTCACTGGACCCTTTGCTCGCCAAGGCTCCCCCACGCCCCCATCGCCCCCTCTGACCCCAGGCACTCCTCAGCGCCCTTCCCTCCAACAGCTGCCGGCCTGAGCTCCAAGAGAATCTGCTGATGGTGTCTGTGCACCAGTGCCCAGGGGCCCCGTCTCCGGCTCAGAGCCCCCGTAACCGGTCACTTCACCCCATACGGACACCCTCTGTGTCACCGGCCCTATTGGTGGTGGTTACAGGATGTGGGAGGCTTGACTGTGAGCCCCCGGGCTACCCACAGGGCTCCGCTGCTTGTGGGCCGTTTTTATAGCATCTGTTAAACCCAGGATGACAACTTACAGAATGGATTTCTTTGACTCCCACTCACGAGACAGAATGATTACCGCTCAGGTTCCTGAAAGCAGAAGTGTACGTACCTTGAAAACCTGAAATCGATTCGCACCAACTCACTCAAGTGCTCTAGGAAGGTCCTGGGGAGGAGGGGGGTGTGCGGGAGGAGGGGAGCTGCCTGCACGGCTGCCTGGGCTGGAGGGCGTGGCGTCCCCGGTGCAGGTGGCAGGCCCGGGTGGCTGAGAGCCAGGGGCCGGGGCGGGCCGTGAGCTCACCGCCTTGTCTCCCACCAGCAATCCTACGACGTGCTGCGGTTGCTTCTGATGCTGCAGCTGCTGCTGCAAGCCGGCCTCAACACTGGCACCGTCATCCAGTGCGTGAGCTTCAAGCTGGGCGCGTCCTGGGATGCTGCGCAGACCAGCCAGCAGGAGCGCCCAGCAGGGGAGGTGAGTGGCCTTCAACACAGTGATCTCCCCGTCCTTGTGGGGTGGCCCTGAACACAGATCCAGTCCTGAAAACGGTATAGACTGAATGCCTTCAGTTTTACTCCTGCAAACATGGATAGGAAGCTGGCCAGGATCCCCAGAAGCCACAGAAGTTCCTTCTCTGGCCCCTCTCAGGGGCGCGGCTCTGATGGGAAGGGGTGCCCACTGAGCTCCCTGTAGATGTGGCCTCAGTGACCTCTGTCCGGCAGGCTCTGGAGGGTCATGCAAGCCCCTCTGCCAGTCTCTAGGCCACCGGGTCTTGCCCGCCCCCCACAGTTGGAGGGCTGAGGGGGCCAGGGTCTCCTCCCCAGGAGCTGCTGGCCCAGAGGTCTTTACGCTGTGTACTGGGGAGGCTGCCACAGGGTCCACGAGGGACGCCGTGGGTGGACCAGACCCTCCTCCCACCTGGTACTACCAACCACGGGGCCTTTGTGCGAGTGTGCCTGTGTTCCCGCCGTCAGCTCTTCCTCAGCAACCCTGGCCTTCATCCTCTCCTGCGCTTTCCTTCATTGAAACCTGCAGATGGGGTCATTTCCTTGTTTTTACCAGTTAGGCTGGGTCTCCTGTGGGGATGGCTTGGCCCCCAGGCCCTTTGAGAGACCCACCTGGTTCTTTGTGGGGGCACCAAGTCTGGTGAACGCGTGCTCCCACCGGGTTCCAGAACAGAAGGTTCTAGAGGCTCTGGGGCCTGCAGCTGCCCTCCCTGTTTCTGGAGGTGTTTGGTCACCTTTGCCTCAAGTGCCCTCCTTCCCTGGGTGTCCCACCCCCGATGGTGCCTGCATACACGCAGGGCCGGACCCGGGGCCTTCTGTGTGGGGGCACCCGTCCCTTACATCGATGGCACCATCTGTGGGTATGTTTTGGGCACCCACTGTATGTAGTTGCTTGCTCTGCCCGATGCTGGGACGCAGGCCACGTCCCGTCAGCTGTCACGCAGGTGCTCACCCCATGGCAGCCTGCCCCCCCCCCGTCTCCCCCCCACAGCCCACCCCTGCCCAGGCTGTGTTTCTGCGGGGACCGGGACAGAGGGGCTGGTCTGTGGGAAGGTGGAGGAACGGGGGCCCCCGTGTCCCCTCGGGGCTCCAGGGCTGTTTCCTGTCCTTTTTTCACAGGCTGAGAAAAGCTCTCGAGTTAACAGAGCTTTCCCACCTGCCTCCTGCACTCGGGTGGCCCCCGGAAGAAATAACACTTTGCCTGTTTGGCCACAGGTGTCCAGAAGCCCCCTGAAGGAGTTCGACAAGGAGAAAGCATGGAGGGCCGTCGTGGTGCAGATGGCCCAGTGACCGTGGGGCGGGGAGACCGAGGCAGGAGCAGGGCCCCTGCCTGGCTAGTTGTCTTGAAGCTACCACTTTCTAACTTGCCCTTCACCTTCGTCCAGGCCAGGCTGCAAGGTGGAGTCTTCATTTCTTTTAGTAGTTTAGTTGTTAAATAGGCAAGTGTTGACCATTTTGTGCTTAGGAGTCTTTCAGTTCCTCACCCCCAAGGCGCCACCGCACGCACCGTGGTGTGGGGCTCTCAGGTGAGGAAGGGGCTCGTGCTGGAGCCAGACCCTCCCGGCACCGACGCCTAGGCAGGCCTTGCACGTGCGGCCAGCCGCCCGTCTGCTCCTCCTTCACCTCGCTGGCTTCCCGGGCCCATGCTTGTCGAGCACTTACCTTAAGCAGTCGACAGCCGGGCTGTGGACGGCCCCACGTGGGTCTTACCGACTCGGGCGTTTCTCTCTGGAGACGTGTCTGCCAAGCACCGTCTCTGACCACGGAGCAGAGCTGTGTGGGGAGCCCCTTCTCCTCAGGACCGTGGTCACAGGCAGCCCCCACACCCACGGCTGTGCCTGTGTGGCGCTCACGTGCCCGAACTTCTGCCCTCTGTCTTAGACCGAGCCGTTCCAGAAGGACCCTGCCCACTCACTAGTGCTGGTGATGTCCCATGCGTGGTATGCAGAGCCCAGGTCAGCAGGGGCTGTCTGCACTTGTGCTGGGTGGTACCCAGCTCCTGAGCCCTTTTGTCAACACCCACACTAAGAGTGACCCTGGCCACTGTGACAGCTCAGTGTTCTTTGGGGTGGGGCCAAAGGTAGAAACTTGGGCCACGTTTCTGGGTCTCATTGGCTTTGGTGATGCAGGTGGGGCTGGGCCCCCTACCTCCTCTCATGGGTTCTGCTGGCACTCCCATTACCATTCTCAAGACGTGAGACAGATGCCCCCCAGAACCCTCATGGGGGTCATCACTGGGCATTCTCCAGCTCCCTCCATTTCCTGACCTCACTTACCTGAGGTCCAGCCCAGGCCACGGGTCTCTTCCATCTGTCACTGCCCCTCCTGCCAGACAGCGAAGACGGTTTGGGTGTGAGAATAACATTTGCTTCAGTTAAAATCACCGCCAAGAATTGTGTGCTGTCTCCTTGTCCCCTGAGTATACCTGGAATTTTCTGGAAGAACGATTAGCTTTTCTCAGTTGACATGGGCACTGGTAAGTCTCCAGTGGGCGGGGGGCACCTTCTGAAAATGGAAACGTTCATGGTTTCAGGAACTGTCTTGGGGCCAGTATCTGCATTCACAAGGCTGCACGTGCAAGTGGTTGTGTCTGTCTGCTTCATGTGAGGAGCTCAGCGGTTGTGCGGGAAGGTGCTGACGTTTGCTCTTTCCTGTAGCTTGTTAGTGAGGATTGGCGGGGGCTGACTGGGTATAGACCTGGGGGGGGTGGGATTCAGGGATCCTCCCCGGTTTCTCATTGCTCAGCACGAATGACTGGCTGCCAGGGTGTCTTCACAGCATTCACGGCAGGTTGGGTCGGGAAGAAGGCAGAAGAGACATGGGAAAGGGGGAGAGTGCCAGCCGAGGAGGCATTGTCCTCAGCCAGCCAGCCCCTGTCTGCTGTCCTTGGCCATGTCCCCAAATAAGCAAGAGCAGGGGAGATGGCTCTTTCCTGCACACATGCAGGCCCCCCCCCCCCCGGCCACAGTCGAGGTCACCTCCCCTTCCTACAGCTCCCAGGCGAGGAGGCCAGCGGGGGGATCTGCTCAGGAGCCTGGGACGGGAGCCACGGAGACAGCACGGGCCACTCTGGTATTTCCTTGGATGTCCCAGAAGTCTGAGTCTTAGAGCTGGAATTAGGCACCTAGGGCTTGGTACCGGCTTGCACTTTATTTCAGATAGAGCTTGAGAAATCCAGACAAATGGGGTTTTAAAAATGTACGATTCTTTTTCTGTCAATTTACATTTGTTTGATATAGTTTAATAACTCCTGAATAAATGCTAACATGTAAACGTGGCCTATGTTATTTTGAGTCCCTTAGGGATCTCTTTGTCCAGGGCTTGAACTGAGAGGAAAGTATAGGAGGGCTGGTGGAGGCGAGGGCCACTTTTTAATTTGTCCGTGATTTATGTAATCCCTGAGGCCAGGTGGAGGTGGGGACCCCTGAGAGCCTAGTGGCTCGAGTGGTGAAGACTGGGAAGGGGCACAAAGACCCCTCCCCACCCAGGGGAACTGCCTGTCGGCACTGAGTTGGCCAGAGCTAATGCAAAATGGGAGCAGAAGCTCACTTTTGGGTTATCCTGGGAAGTTAAGTGCAAAATAAAGAAGCTTTAAAACCAAAAAAAGATGTTTCAGAAATTTCCTGCCAGCAAAGACCATTGATTGGATGGGTGGGTCTTTCCTACTCCCCCCTCCCTCCATAAAGGCCGGAGGAAGGAGGACACGGAAGGCTGTGGAGGGATTGGGTGGCGTGGGATACTGGGCGCACTTGGAACACGTGGGGTGACGGCACAGGCCTCCACGAGTGAACCTGGGGACAGCAAGGCCACCTCAGGTTCTTCTGCGGGATGGAGAAGCCGTCCTGACCACCCCGATTCCCCACAGCCCAGGAAGGGACAGCCAGTGTGCAGCCCCCCAGCCCTGCGTGTCCACCCTGGGGACTATGATCTCCACCTCTGCTCCCCAAGCGCGGGCCTCTAGGGCCAACGGGAGTGAGGGTCCGAGGGAGACCTGGGGTGGGGTCCAGGGCCGGTTGTGACTCTTTCGAGTCTTTATGACTTGGGGGGCCTCTGATTGCCAGGGCGGGTCTGTGTGACCCCGACAACCCGCGCCGGGCGGGGCCGCGTGACCCCCGAGCGGGGGCGGCGCGGCCACTCCTCCCCGTGGACACCATGGCCCGGCGCCCCGGCCCCCGCCCCTGCGCCTCGGACCGCAGCCCGGGCCTCGGTCCCAGCGCGCGCGCCACTGACCGCGGCCCGCGGGGACCAGCGCCCCCCGCGCGCCGCCGTCCGCGCCAACCCCGCCGCAGCTGCTCCCGGCGCCCCCTGCCGCCCGCGCGCCCGCGCGCACCGCGCAGCCCCACGCCCCGCGCCGGCCGCCGCGCCGCGCCCCCAGGGCCCCGCGGGCCGACCACCCTAAGCGCCGGGGTTGCACAATGCGCCGCACCGCCCCGGCCCGTTGCCCCGGGCAACCGCGGGACGCCGGGCGGCGCGGCGGGGGGCGGGGGCGCGGCTTGCGCCACCGGGTCGGTTCCGGGTGAGCACGCGGCCCCCTCCGCGCGGAATCCCGACCTGTGCCCCCGCGGATGCCAGACAGGACCCCGTGCCCCGCCCCACTTGCCCTTGCAGTCCCTGACCCGCCCTCCCCCGTCCCGGGACTCCAGACCACCCCCCCCCCCCGCCCCCAGGATTCTAGACACCCCCGTCGGAACCCCAGAACGACTCTGCCGTGGAACGCCAGACCTTCCACCCCACCCCAGACCTACCCACCACCCCTCCACCTGTCCACGCTGCCCTCGGGAGCCCAGACCTGATTCCCAACCCCTCGGCCCGCCCTCCCGCTCCCCTTGGAGCTCCAGCCTTGCCCACCCCTTCAGTCCTCGGGAGCCCAGACCCACCCCGGAAGTCTAGACTTGCCCCCGCCCCGGGGACCCCGACCTGCCCTTACAAATCTAGACTTACCCCGTCCCCCTCTCCCCCCCCGAGACCGGCCCGACGCTACACCTTCCCTCCCCTCAACCTGGCTTCCGAGCCCAGGCCCAGGCTCGCTCCGCCCCGCGGGGATGCCCTCCCTGAAGCCCCCTCTCCTTGCAGGGGCGCGAGCGGACGCGAGGAGGGGCGAGCTGCCGGAGACCGGAATGGAGCCCGGCGAAACGAGGAGGCTCTCATCCGCCTCCCTGGAAGGAGACCTGAGAGAAGAAAATAGTCAGTGTCGTGCTCGCCCCCTTCTGGCCGCCCGCGGTTTAAGGCGCGAACGGGGTGGGGGCAAAGGGCTCAGGCGCAAGGCGCAGGGCGCTGTGTGGACTAAGGGCGTCCAGGGGCATGAAGCTCCGAGAGGGCGGTCGGGGAGACGGGCCGCAGAGAGTGTGATGGGGACCCACCTTCCCCGGACCCCTCCTCCACCTCCCTGCCCCCTCCACCCCTGCTCCAGACCCCCCTCATCTTCCAGCCCCCTGCCCTCCACCTTGCTGCCCTCCAAACTGGCCGACCTCAGAGCTCCTCTTGGGAAACTGGTGCAAAGTCCAACGCTCACGTTGAGGCGCTGTCCTGGAGGACTGAGTAGTGGCGAGCCCTTTCCTGGGCCCGAGTGAATCCCTGTGCATGTGCTCGTTCCTGTTGGTAAATGTCTCGGGGTGGAACCCCTGCGTCCAGGCCCGTGTGTAGCTTTATGTTAACCCGCCGGGGAGAAGAGGCCAAGTGGCTCCACATCCAGGCCAGTAATAGGTATCGTCCTGTTCAGTTTGGACATCGGGTGGGTGTGTAATGGCCCCTCACCGTGGTTTCAATTTTACCCTCCCAAAGAGGGTCAAGCTCAATTTTACATCTCCCAAAGAGATGTCAGGCTCTTTTCATGTGCTTGCTCGCCATCTGGGGCTCTTTTGTGGAGTGCCTTTTCCAGTTTTTTGGCCGTTATTAGATTGGGTTGTGGGTCTTATTGAGTTGTAGGAATGCCTCGTCTATTCAGGATACCAGTTCTTTCTCAGATAGACATAAATACTTTCTGGTAGCCCGTGGCTGGTGTTTTCAGCCACTTGATTACTTTTGAGAATCAGAACCTCTTAATTGTAAGGAGTGTAACTGTCGATCTTTTCTTCTATAGTTAGCGGTTTTTGAATCTTACTAGGAAATCTGTACTCACTCCATTGTCCAGAAAATAGCATCCCATGTTTTCCTTTAGAAACTTTATAATGTTACATTTCACCTCTACCTCCACAATTCATAGGGATTCACTATATTGTATGGAGTGAGGTAAGGGTCAGAGGGCAAATGTTCACTCTTCCCCCATATGACTATCTAATTGACCCAGTTTGTGCCCTGTAAACAATGTCATCTTTGTGGAAAATCAGACATAGTCCTACTTTTCGTTTTCCATTCTGTTTCATTGATCTCTCTGCCTGTCCTGAGTCCATACTACCCTGTTTTAATTCCAGTAGCTTCATAATAAGTCATAATATTTTATAGTATGACTTCATCATTCAAGACTTGTTAAGGTTTTCTTAGACTTGGCATCACCATGTAAGTTTTAGAATTAAATTGTTAATTTAACCCCCACCCCCTACACACACACACACACACACACACACACACACACACACACAAATCCTGCTAGGATTTAATTTTGGTTACAATGAATCTATGGATCAATCTGGGTGAAAATTAACATTTTATCAATATTGAGTCTTCCAACCCAAGAACATTTAGTTCTTTAATTCTTATCAATAGTATTTTGTAGTCGTTAGGGTACAGGAATGGAAGACCTCTTGTGTTAAATTTACTCCTAGATACTTGATGTTTTTTTAGAGATCACATTATTGAGTTTCATTTTCTAATTGTTCCCAGTATATAGAAACACAATTAACTCTGATATACTGACTTGGCATTTGGTGACTTTGCTTACTAATTCTAATAGGTAGTAGATTCATTTAGATTTCTTAGGTATACAATCATCATCTACAAATCTTTTCAGTCTTTATACCTTTTATTTCCTTTTCTTGCATTATTGCATTGGCTAGTACTTTCAGTATGATGTTGAATAGAAGTAATATACTGGACGTCTTTTTTTTTGTTCCCACACTGAGGGGAAAAGTGCTCAGTATTTCACCACGAAGTATGATGTTGCTACAAACTTTAAAGGAATTTCCCTTTTATTCCTGGCTTACTGAGAATTTTTAAATGAAGAATTATTACATGTGGTAAAATGAATAGTTATTACATTTTATCACATGATTTCTTCATCTGTTTAGATGATGATATGTTTTTTTTCTTTTAGTCTGTTAATGTGGTGGATTATGTTGATGGATTTTCAAATATAAACCAACTTTGTATTCCTGGAATAAACTTCACGTGGTCATGTATTTTATATGTCACTGGATTTGATGTACAAATTTTTAAGACTTATACGCCTATTTTTATTAATGAGATTGGGTGTACTATTCTTTTCTTGTAATGTCCTTGTTAGGTTTTGGTGTTAAATTTATGACCACCTAAAAAGAGTTGAAAGGGTTTCTTATTTCCCTAGTCAATGAAATGGCTTATATAAGGTATTTCACCTCCAAATGTTTGGAAAGATTGATCTGTGATGCCATATAGACCTGGAGTTCTCATTGTAGGAAACTTTTTAATTATGGAATTAATTTCTTTACCAGAAATAAGCTTACCTGGATTTCCCATTTTATGTCAGTTTTGATAAAGCTGTATTTTTCAAGGAAAATGTTTATTTCATATGAACTGTCAAATTATTGGCATGGGGATGTTTATAATATCTTATTATCATTTTAATATCTGTACAATAAGAAATGATGTCCCCTTTTTAATTCTTGATATTGATAATTTGTGTTTTCTTTTTTCTTGAGCTATTTAGATATTTGTCAATTTAAAAATTGTTTCAAAGATCCAACTTTTGGTTTATTAATAATTTTCTCTAGGGCACTTTGGTTTTTTGTTTAATTGAATTCTGCTCTTATCTTCATTATTTCTGTCTTCGTTCTTTTTGTTTAATTGTTCTCTTGCTAGCCTCTTGGGATGGTAGATTAGATAGTTTTCAATTTGTTTTCTTTTTTTCAACGTTTATTTATTTTATTTATTTATTTTTTTTGGGGGACAGAGAGAGACAGAGCATGAACGGGGGAGGGGCAGAGAGAGAGGGAGACAGTCAATTTGTTTTCTAATATATGAGTTTAAAGTTATAAATTTCTCTCTAATCCCTATTTTAGCTGCATTATAGTGCTTTGAAATGTCATATTTTTATTATCATTCAACTCAAGTCATTTTTGAGTTTTCACTTCATTTCTCCTTTGGTCTATGTTTAATTTTTAAAGTGTACCACTTAACTTGAACATTTGAGAAAATTCTGGTTACGTTTTGTTATTAATTTCTAGTTTGATTTAAGAGTTTTCAGAGAACTTAATCTATATCATTTCAATCCTTTGAAATTTATTGAGACTCTATGGTCTAGGATGCAAGCTATATTGGAAGACACTTTAAGTGAAGAAAATATGTGTCTCAAGTTGTGGAACATGGTGTCTATGTACATCATTTAAGTGCAGCTGATTAATCATGATGTTCAAACCTGCTACAGTCTACTGATTCTTTGTTTAATCTTTCATTTACTGAGAAGTAGGTCCAATATCAATATGACTGTGGATTTTCTATGTCTTTTTTTTTAGCCTTGCCTACTTATATTTTTATATACAGTGAAGTTTATGCCCATTTGGAACTTTGATTTCTTCCTGACAAATTGATCCTCTTGATATTAGAGACCATCTCTCTTTTGTTTTTAATAATGATTTTATTAAGTTTTCTTATTATTGATAAGTAAACATTAGTATGTATCTAAATATTTACTAAGTGTCTCTAGAAATGACATTTTTTACATAACTAAACTCTTTTTTCCCATTTGATAAGATGGACAATAATTCCTTAATAAAATCCAATGCCCAGAATATATTTGTATTTCCCCAGCAAGTCCCAGAGCTGGTTTGTTCAAATCAGGATCTGGTCAAGGGCCACCCACTGCATTAGGCAGTCCTGTCTCTCAACTATCTTTTACCCTTCTCTTGCCTTGTGCTTTCAAGAGCTAGACTTACTGATGAGAATAGCCTCTTGTTGTGTAGACAGTCCTACCTTTGGGACTTGTCCGGCTGTTGCCGCATGGTGGTCTCCTCTCCTCCTCTGTCGCCGGCATGACCCTTGTGATCTGGAGATGAGCTCCGGAGGCTTGATGAGATTCGGGTTGAGTATTTTGTCAAGGCTCCTTTGGGGGTGGCGCTGTGCCCCGATTTGCCCACCGTGTCTGGCTGCCCCGTCAGCAGTGCCCCCACCAGTCACTGGAGCAGTGCCGTCCGCACCCCTCCCTCGTACAGCAGCCTTCCTCGAGGCCACAGGAGGGGTGGTGCTATGGCACCTGGTGACTGTCCACGTCCCCTGTGTGGGGTGGGGTTGGGGGGGGGGTTCCCTAGCGAATCCCTCTGAGGTGGCACTGGGCCGAGGTCTCCTGGATCAGTGCCTGCAGAGTCCTGAGGGAAGGAGGCCTGGGCAGGGGGTAGGAGGGGCACCATGACGATGCTGTAGGCTGTGGCGGCCCCGGCCCCAGCTCTGGCAGCCGCTCACCTTCCCCCTGGCTCCAGCTGCCCTTGGTGGCCCTCGCGTGAATGGCCGTTTCTCCGCACCGAGGAGGTGATGAGCTGCGGTCTGTGAGAAGTGCTTCCCTCCCGGGCAGGCCTCCTCGGCCTCCGCGAAGTCCATGTCCTTCCAGAAGGTCTGCTTCGGTGCCTGTTTGTGCCCGGCAGTTATGGGTTCCCAGGGAAGCCGCTGGAATGCCAGGCCTCGCCGACGGCCTCAGGTGAGGGTTCTGTTGTGGCTTTCTCACCTCTGAGAATCTTTCCGGACGTCTGCACCATGTCTGGCCAGTCACCGTCACGTTTTGTGACGCTCCGGTGGTCCACACTCAGCCCCCTGCCTCTGTGTTCCCATCTCTTTGCTGTCCCTCCATCCAGGCTGTAAGTGCGTCAAGATGCCCTGTATCGCCTGGGGCGTCCGGTGTCCCCGACCTGGAATCCCAGCTCTCCTGGGGCTCGGGCCCTCGGGTTCAGGGCCGGGCGCGCTTAGAAACCAAAGGCCGGTGCCACGAGGGTCACTGACAGGCCGGTTGTGGGTGTCTTAGTCCACCAAGAGCTTGCAGCCTGAAGGGAAATCAGGGCCTGTGAAGACCTTTCCGTGTCTGTTGGGATGGGATTTACGATTTTTCTTCCCCTCTTCACTTGGTGAATCAGGGTTTGCTTTTCTCATGCAGCCTTGAGACTGCATGGCCGTGGCCGTGACGTAGTGACTGTTCTCTGCATCGCTGGGTGCAGTTTGCTCCTCGTTTGTGTATGATTCTGTCATCCGTGGTTTGAGTCACACTGGCCTGTAACACGCTGGCCTCGCAAAACAAGTAAGGCATGGCCACACTTTTTCTCCTCTCGAAACGAGTTGTACAAGATTAAGTGTTGGGTAGCATTCACCCATGAAGCCATTAGCCCTGGAGTTTTACTTATGGGAAGGTTTTTAATTACATTTTTATGCCTTTTCTCTTTTTTATTAGTTGATCTCACCAATTGTTTATTAATTTTGTTAGTTTTAAACCTTTGGCTTGATTAAGCCTCTTTATTGGATTAAAAAATTTTTTTAATCCTTATTTTATTTTTGAGAGAGAGAGAGAGAGAGAGAGAGACAGAGTGTGAACAGGGGAGGGGCAGAGAGAGAGGGAGACACAGAATCCGAAGCAGGCTCCAGGCTCCGAGCTGTCAGCACAGAGCCTGATGTGGGGCTCGAACTTACGAACCACGAGATCACGACCTGAGCCCAAGTCGGATGCTTAACCAGCTGAGCCACCCAGTCGCCCCCATCCTCTTTATTGGATTAAAAAAAATAATTTATTAACGTCTCCTTTCTATTCATTTTCTTGTAATATCTTTGGGCTTAAATTTAGCATTCTTTCTAAGGTCTTCAGATGGATGCTTTTAACTCATTCCTTTTAGCTTTATTATTTTGAATATATGCATCTGCAGCTAAAAATGTCTGTAAATACGACTTAACTTCAGCCCACGAGGTTTGATACTTGGTGTTTTGATTATCATTTGGGCAACAACTATGCAGCCCTTTCCCCTCTGCCTCCCTGACACGTGTGTATTAGGATCTGTGTATTAAACGCGCAGGAGTTTTCTGGGACATTCTGTTCTGTCGCTGACTCCTCAGTTCATTGCTCTGTGGCCAGAGGACAAACCAGAGCCTCTCTATGGTCTATTTTAACCCACGCTCCCTGCGTCCTGGAGGTCGCGTGCGTGGCTGCTGTTGAGCGAGGGCCCCGCGTGTGTTCACGAGGCGCTGTCCTGAAGATCTTAGTCCTCACTGCCCCTGGCTTGAATTTCTGTCAGTTCCTGGCGGCTGTGCCTGCACGACGTGTGCCCGTGGCTTCCGTGGCTTCCGTGGCTTCCGTTTCTTGTCTGTCATTCTGCTGAGCCTGGTGTCGCGCGTTCCAAGGCGATGCTGTTGGACTGTTGGTGCCACAGACAGTTTCCTCGTGCCCTCCCTCTCCCCCCCACTCCCTCCCCTGTTCTGGCTTTTGTCTCCGTGGGTTAATCTTGCTCCGGAACCTCACGTAGACGGAACCACTCATTGTCACCTTTTGTGTCGGGCTTCGTCTGATAGACACATTGTGAATATTTTTCCCCCGATCCGTGCTTTCTATCTTTCCATTTCCTTAACACAGCCGAACATTTTCACTTCACCAATTTCAACTTTTACAGTTAGTGCTTTCTGTGTACCTCTCAGGGATTTTTGCCTGACCCAGGGCGGTGCTTTCTGCCAGACGCTTTGTGCCCAGCATTCACACTGAGGCCTGTGATCGACTTCAAATTAATTGTGTGTGTTGTCAGGTGGGGTTGGGATTTGCTTTCTCCACGTGGACGTGTAGCTGCTAGAACTGCATCCCCACCGAATGGCTCTGCTGCTTTTGTCTGTATTGATGGGCCGCGTGGCTCCACAGGGCGAAGGATGGGGGGTGGGGGGTGGGTGGATGTCTGCTGCTGGCTAGCCCCACCTCCGATGCTCCTGGGATATCCAGGCATCAGGCGTCCAGGAGGGGTCAGGAGGCCGGGTGGTCTGCATGGAAGGCACACATTCCAGGGGCCTGGGGACACTGGAATTTAAAGCCACCAGACAGGATGAGATGGCCCAGGGAGTGGGTAGGGACAGCACAGCATGGAGTCTGAGGCCCAGGCCTGGGCACCTCCAAGGTTAGGGTGTGGAGAGAGAGGAGGGGCCACAGTGAGGAGGGGAAGGGGGGCCCAGGGGAGTGACCATGGGACCAGCTTGTGTGTGTGTCCATGGTGGAGCCCAGCAGGTGAGGGTGTGGAGGGAGGCTGAAGGCAGGAGTGTGCAGGACGGTGGCCTGCAGAGAGGAAGGTTTTCATTTGAATTTTTAAGGCGTTTGCACTAAAACTGGGTGTGTGCTGATGGGAGTCTGGTGGCCAGAGTCAGGGACAGGAGCAGGGAGGGACTGGTGGAAGGAAGGGCTGACCTGGACAGGTGGGGGGGGGGGGTGGGGTTAGGGTGAGTTGGGGCCATGGTCTCCAGAAGGAGAGAGGGTGCCCCAGCCAGAGCTGCCCAGAATGCAGCCCGGGGAGGGGCTGAGGAGTTGCAGGAGGAGGGGGTGGGGGCCGGGGGGTGGGGGGAGGGGGTGGGGGGAGGCGGGCCGGGAGGAGGGCCACGGGGGTGGGGGTGGGGCTTCTATGATTAGGGCTCCTTCCCAAGTGTCACCTGTGTGCTTTTACCTTTGCCTCGATGCCTGTTTCTCTTCTGCAGAATTAAAACGAGGAATTTCCCAAGACTTGACATCTTCCCCCGAATCAGACAGATACAAAATAGCAAGACAATTAACAGAAAAGGCCATCAAGGTAAAATGCGCTTTGGGGCTGGGGGGGCTGGGGGTGGGGAGCACCTTTTTTTAAAGTTTCACTGATGGAAGTGAGCTCTACACCCGGAGAGGGGCTCGAACTCACCACCCTGAGATCAAGAGTCCCATGCTCTTCGGACTGAGCCAGCCGGGCGCCCCAAGGTGGGGGTACTTCTTAAACACGGAGATTTACTTAGGAATTTGGAGAGGGACTGGGTCGCCTTTGAGGCCCTTGGCTCCCCTGCTGCCCTCGCCTCCACCAGCCTTGGTTCTGCCCTGGCTCCCCAGTGCCCGCCCCCAGGTGACTGGGATTGAGGACACTGCTGGTGACCTCTCGTGGGGGCAGAGGGCTGCCCTCGCTGGGGAAAAGCCTGCGTTCTCTGGCTTTACCCTGCCCAGCTCAGAAGGCTGGCGCGTAGGAGCTCCGAGGAGCTCAGCACATCACACACAAAATGTGGTTCCAAAGCGTGAACGCACAGCCCACGTGTGACCGGCTGGGTGCACCGAGTGTGCACAGCCAGACCACAGCCACTGCACTGTGACGGGGCGCCTGCCGCCACCGGCCTGGTCCTGGTGGCCGCCTGGCGTGCTCTCTGGGGTTTCATGCCAACGGAACCATGCCAGCTCATTAATTTCCAGGTTTTCTACCGAAACCTAAAAACATGTGAACATTTGGGCTACAAATATCCCTTTAAGTATTGTGTTAGCTGATTTCACAAGGTTTTGGTTTTTTGTTTTTTTTTTAATATTTATTTTTGAGACAGCGTGAGAGAGAGAGGGGGAGACAGGATCTTAGAAGCAGGCTCCAGGCTCCATGCTGACAGCAGGGAGCCCGATGTGGCGCTGGAGCTCACGAACCTCAAGATCATGACCTGAGCCAAGTCAGACGCTCAGTCAATCAGGCGCCCCTGATTTCTCAAGTTTTCATAGTACTCTTGTTGAGGTGTAGTTCAAAGTATTCTATAATTCATAGATTCCTTTCCCTTGATTGTGGGTTACTTAAAAGCGTAGTTAATGTCCATCCTTGTGAGGTTTTTCTATGTATTTTGTTGCTGATTTCTAGCACGGGTGCACTGTGGGTGAGAATGTCATCTGCGTAGTGCTATTACGTTGACGTGGGTTCCGACTCGCTGTATGCCCGGCATCGTGTGCGTTCACGTGAAGGCCGGTGCGGGTTCTCCATTCAGAGTCGTCAGGGCTGAGATGGTTATGTGCTCAGGTCTTGGAGTCTTATTGCAATCTTTGGTCCGGGAGAGAAGCTGGTCAACGCCCGGTGATAACCGTGGATTCCTTCACTTTGTGGGAATGTCAGTTTTGGCTTTATGCCGTTACAGCCTCTGAGTGGCTGCATACAGAAGTACCTTCCTGGTGAGGTGAATCTTTTTGTAAATTATGGGATGATTTTCTTTAGTGGTTTACTTGTCCCCAAGGATATTTTGTCTCATATTCAGATCCTTTTATGTTCTACCTGTCTGTAGGCTCAGGCTTTTGATTTTCTCTTGTAAACAGCATTGATTGAGATTTTTAAAACTCCAGCCTGGAGCCTTTGCTGCGTGTATCTATAAGTGCAGTCCTGCTGTCCTCAGGTATCCCCATGTGTCCCGTCTCCTTGACCCACTCAGTTTTTCCTGGCTGCCCGGCTTCCCCCCATTGTGTGCCTCCTTGTGGACCGATGACTGTTAAAATTCCATTTCCCCTCTCTTACATGTTACAGGTCTTGTACTCTGTAGTTCCCCGAGGAACTGTATTCTGTCGAATAAAATTAATTAGCTTTCCTAAAGTTGTTCAATTTAACTATAAGCAAGCCAGGTGTTGGGGTGGCCAGGAGGTCTTGCTGGGGCACAGGGTGCCGACATTCTCACAGGTGGTCAGTGGTCATGTTCCCTGCCCACCTCTCCATCAGGGCAGCCCCTCTGTGGCCAAGTTTGTCCACATCCCTCTGTCCTGGTGCACAGTCCTGTGGGCGGCGAGGACAGACTTTGGACAGATTTTCTGAGTGGAAGGAGGCTCGGAGAGGCCCTCTGACCTGCTGGGTCTGTCACGTGGGTGCTGGAACTTGAACTCACGGCTTCTAGTCCCAGGCACACGCTTTATCGTGTGTTCCTGGGTGTGGACACATCCTAGGATGTGTTAGCTATCAGGGCTGTGTAACAAATCACTGTGAACTTAGCCGCTTAAACATTTGTTATCTCACAGCTTCTGTGGGGTCCTCCGCTTAGGGTCTCTCAAGGCTGAAATGAGGCATCAGCTGGGCCGGGGTCTCATCCGGAGTCTCAACTGGAGAAGGACCTACCTCCAGGCTCCCTGGGCTTGTTGGCAGGATTCATTCCCTTGTGGCCGTAGAACTGGCTTCTTCAAAGCTAGCAATGGGGCGAGGTCTCTCCTGCTTTGAATGTCCAACTTCAGGGAAGCCCTGGACCCCCTTTTAAGAGGTGCATCTGATTAGGTCAGGCCCACCCAAGATAGTCTGTCTTCTGGTCAATTCAGTCAGCTAATCAGGGACACCGGTGAGCTTGAGCCACTTGCCCTCTCTGCCTGCTCCCACAAACTCGCAAGGCCCTAAGCTCACTGCTGACTATGCACCTGTTTCCTGACTGCCCTGCAGCTGTCACCCTCTGTGACCCTAACGCAGGTGAATGTGTCCAGGCTGTGCCCTCAGCAGCATGAGACCCAGGGGCTCCAGCATGACCATTACTCTCCCATCCCCCAGCTGCGAAAGCCTAGGTACACTCCACCAGCTGCCAGCTGCCTGCCTGGTGCCCAGGCATCTGCGTTCATTCCCACAGTGACTGGAGGAGTCCCCAGCCTTCCTGGTGCTGGCACTCCTGTCCCTCAGGCCCTTCCTGGGTGGATGAACGACTCCTCCCCCTCATCCCTCCTTAAACCTCGGGCACCCATCCTCTCACCCCCAAGCATGAGGGACTGTTGCCTTCGCCGAGAAGAGAGAGTGTAGGTCGCACCCCCTCCAGGTTCTGCCGCCCCAGGCCCACCTTCCAGACCCAGACCTGCCCTGAGCTGAGGCTACGCCCCTGGTCCTGCTTGTGCTGGACCTCTGAGCCTTTGTGCGTGTGAGGCCCATGTGTGCGAGGCCCACAAAGTGGACACACACCACAGAGGAGGACCCAGCCCCATGCCCATGTGTGTGCGTTCTGGGTGTTTCCGGGTGTTTCCTTGGAGCAGGTGTTTCCTGCTGGTGCAGTCTGTCTGTCCCTCCTGCTCTGAAGCCTCCTCTCAGAGAATTAGCTGCCTTGTCTTTCAATTCTTTCATTTAAAATACACTCTTGCAATTTGAGGAAAAGAAGATTTTCTCCATCTACGGGCACTACCCAGTGATACGGGCCGCCCTCCGAAGAAAGGGCTGGGTGGAGAAGAAGTTCCACTTTCTGCCCAAGGTCCTCCTGAATGTGGACGATGACGGTGTGGGGGTGACAGGTAGAATATCGAAGGCGTCATGTCTCTCGGGGTAAGGCACGCGTGTGTCTGTCGGAGGACCAGATGAGTCACACTGCCCCGGAGATGCTGTTCCGGCCGCAGGGCCTGTGACCTGGGCCTCCGCCCCAAGTGACCCGGTCACCCTCCTGGCCTGCCTTCCGCAGGTGACCACGCACTGCGCGTGTGCTCTCACGCCCTGGTCTGCTTGCTTCTCAGTGTCCCACTGCCCGTGCCAGGCGTCGTCCTCCCGGGTCTGCCCAGTTGCCAGGCTCCTTCAGCGGCCCCCCCCCCCCCTCCCGCTCCCCGCGCCCCTCCTCCGCCACGCACGACGCACGCCACGAAGGCCGCCCCGCCCCACGCCGGTCGCGACCCTGGCGCTGAGCCCCCGGTGGAGGGTTCGTGCGGCTGACGCTCAGCTCAGACGGGCGGAAGTGGCCGGAGCCCCGGAAGGTTGCTGAGGAGTCGCGAGTGCGCTGTGGCCGCGGGGCCCTGCCGTGCTGACGCTCTCCGGGTGTCGTGTTTGCAGAACAGAAACGTGCGGAAGGCAGAGGAAAACCAAGAAGCGGCTCCGGAGAAGACAGATGACATCCACGATGGTATGGTAGGTCCCCCCCCTCCTCACACTGTCACCTTCCCGTGTCCTGGGGAACAGGCGAACAAGGCCAGGCAGGTCCAGGCTGCAGGACATATATGCGTGCGCTTGCTGGTTGTGCATCCGTGCACGGGCTCATTGCGGCGGGGGGGGGTGGGGTGCTGCCATGTGCGCGCGTTCTCCTGTGTTGTCCGTATGCTCCTGCTCTCCCGTGTGTATGTGTGTGCCTGTGTGCGTGCTCGTGTTCGTCTGTACATGCCCTTGTTCATGTGCTTGTGTGTGCCCTGTGCACGTGCTTGCGTGTGTCCATGTGTGCGCATGCGTGCAAGGAGACAAGCTGTGGCTACAACTCTGTAGAAGCCGTGGGAAAGGACCAGAGCAGGCAGGAGGGCACACAGGCCACTTGTGAGGCCGCGATGGTGGGGACAGGGGTTGCGCAGGGCGGGAGGCAGAGTCAGGTCCAGAGCAGGGCCAGGCTTGTGGGGCCTCACCCAGGTCAACCAGCAAGGTCAGCGTTGAAGAAGCAGCGGCTCCTGGAGACAGCACTGGGAGACCGTGCACCTGCCGGGGTGGGGGTGGGGCGAGGGGGGAATGTTGCAAGTTGCCTGATGTGGGGGAGGGGAGAAATGTAAAACCCTGCCCAACAGCTCCACAAGGAAGACAGCTGATACCTCCCACGGTTGGAAGGAGGACAGGTCTTCTGGGTCCCTGGGAGGCCAGCCAGAGCGGGGCACTCCACGGACCTGGGGCGATCTAAGGTCCAGAACGTGTGCAGGGCTCACAGAGGAGCAGTGAACAGACACACGGGGAAGTGGGCCCAGCCCCAGATGCAGACACTAAGCTCCAGAGTTGACTCGGGGAACCCTGAGGAGGCGCCGTGCGGAGTCAGGGGGCTGAAGGTCCACGCCCTGCTAAGACAGTCCGTCCCACATTTGAACAAATGGGACTTGCTCCAGAAAGTGGCAACAAAGCTAGCTGTCACTCTGGAGTAGGAAGGAAGGCCATGCGTCCAGCACTGGGATGGGTTTTAGGAACTGATGCTGCTGGCCAGCTCCCCGCTCCCTCCGGGCGCTCATGTTGGCATTGGGGTGGGGGGAGCCCGGTCCTGCCCTCACATGGGGTCCAGATAGGCCAGGCTGCGTTGCAGAACATGAGGTGTATCTTCAAATGCTGGTCTGCTCGGAATGACCCTGAAGGGTCTTGAGGGTGTCAGAATTTTGGACAATGTTTTCTTTTCCTTGTATCTCGTTCGTAAGATATTTTGACCAAACAGGTGCTGCTACTTGTGAACAAAAGCATCGCCGCCAAGGCCACCCTGGGTCTAGCTCAGTGGCCCTGCCTCTTGCTCGGCAGGAGTGGGGGGGGGGGAGGCCATCTCCCATGGTCACCCAGGCCACGAAGCAGAGAGTTCACCCCATGCCCACGTGTGGCATGTCCCCAAACCTCACGTGGGCATCCACGGGCAGGCAGCTCAGACCTCACTCAGCCACACCATTTTGGTGCCCTGCAGCTGCCAGCCGGAGCCCCGCACTTGTTTCTTGAGAGCAGGGCCCCTGTGTGCTGGTTGCTCCCAGCACAGCACATAGTAGGCCCTCAGGGAACAGGTGTCCCTAGCTTTCCAGACGAGAATCACAGAATACACACTTTAAGTATCATTTAAAATCTGATTTCCTTCACTCTTACTGACACCCCAACACCCAAAGATATGAACCTTGGATGTTGGGTTTTGATGAGGGTTTTTTTTTCTTGCCAGTCCAGGTTGGTCAAAAACGAAATGCCGTACTTCCTCTGGACCATCAAAAGGGATGTCGTTGACTGTCACAGCTTGAACTGTGACCAGATGCTGAATCACTATGGGAAGACGGCTTCCTTCACCACCAAGGTGAGTGGGAGGGCTGGCGGGGAGGCTGGCGGGACAGGAGCCCCAAGCACCAGGGCCCTGAGGCTGGGAGGACGACATGTGGACCTGGTCACCTCCGGGCTCCTCCCTGGGACCGCTGCCTGGTCAGAGGACACACCAGCAGTACGGTGTCCAGAGTCCCTCAGCCACCTGCCCCACTGCTGTTCCCAGGGCCCCAAGTGCCTTTGCCTGTGACCGTCCTCTGGGCACGCAGGCCAAACCCCAGGCAGGGCGGTGGGGGTTACCGGCACAGCCCGACCTGGGCTTTGCACCCCGGAGGGGCTCTGGGTCTGAGGGAGAGCCAGGCCACCACCCCTGCCCTGGGGCTTCCGGCCCCTCCTGTCACCCCCTTTCAGTCCCACGGCCCCCTCCCTGCTACTTCAGGGGCCTGAGGTCCGCCCAGGGTGGACAGGCCTGCATGTATCCTCTCGGGAGAGGCTGGGTAGAGGGGCTTCCTGGCAACAGGGATGACCCGGAGGCTCAGGGGTGAGGCTTACACTGCCACCAGTGCTCCCCGTGGGGGTCTGGCCCCTACACACCCTCGCCAGGCCTCCTGGTGACCTCCTCTGGGGCGTGGGCCGTGCCCGCAGGTGGCACAGTCAGGCCAGAAACCCCACAAAGACCCCCTGGCAGAGTAGCCACCAGTGTGCCCAGCAGCCAGTGGGCGCTGCATTTCCCGGCCACTTGGCACTTTTTTCCAAGTGGGGCAATGAGCTGGACCGTGGGGTGCAAAACTGCCAAGCCTGTGTAACAGCCAGTGTTAATTTTATGGGGCAGACGTGAGTGTGCCCATGAGCGAGCCCACTCCCTCCTTCCCGGGGCCTGGGCCCAGCACCATCTAGGCACCTGGGAGGTGAGCACAGGACCTACCACCCCTGTTTCCTCCTGGCCTGCACGTCGGCCAGCACAACCAGCTGACCGGGGGTCAGGAGGGACCGGGAGGCCGGGAGGGGCACCCCCGCCTCCCGAGAGCCCCTTGGAGCCGGTGCTGCCGGCCGGTGGGCGTTCAGGCTGGTCTGAGTGGACCAGCACACGGCCTGCGGGGGCCTGACGTGCCGCTGTCTCTGGAGATCGGGCTGTGTGCGAACATGCGGAACCTACCGTGGTACGTCCAGGCCGACCCTGACTCCTTCTTCCCACGTTGCTACGGCCTCTGCACCGAGAACGAGAAGCAAGAATTCCTGGGTAAGTCCGTGGCTGGAGGCGAGACCACCGGGCGTCAGGCGGCCAGGGCCCCTCTGTGGCCCACTTTCTCGCTGAGGTGGCTGCGGAAGCCTTTGGAAGGGAGGGGGGGCTGGGCCGCAGCTGCGGGGGCTGTGGAGCCGAGCGCCAGCAGCTTGGTTCTGACTGGGCTTCTGGGAGAGGCTGGCGTGGGGCTGGTCCTGTGGGTGACAGGCTCTGGCCTGGGGACAGAGGGAGGACTCCTGGATTGACCCGCCAAGGGAGGAGAGAGAAGGGGAAGGTCAGGACAGGTGAGCACTGCCCTTTTGGGGGTGACTTGTGTTTCCTGAGCACGGGCCTGGGGCCATGGAGATACGACATTGCCCTGCCGTGTGACCTGACCCCACCCGGGAGCTCCCAGGAGCAGATGGCTACAGGCAGGACAAGGTGGGGTCTGTGCGGGCTGGAGGTGAGAGGTGCAGGGGAGGAGAGGGTGGTGAGCAGGGGCCTCTCAGAGAGACCCAGAGGACAGGAGCTCGGAGGGGACCGGGCCGCAGCGGGCAGTGTGCCTGAGTGTGCCGGGCAGAGGGGCTACGGGTCAGCAGGCGAGCTCAGGGTCTTTGTTCCGGTGGACAGAGGAGGCTCAGGAGAGAAGCTCTGAGGTCCTGGGGAAGCTGGGGAAGGGAGCTCAGGTTCCGGATGATTCCCACGTGGCAGCAGCTGCCGGGCGGGCGGGCGGGGGCGGGGGGGGGGGGGGGGGGGGGCAGCTTCCTCTGCAATGAGGAAGGGCAAGTTTTGGTGAGAAGGTGTGGGAGTCTCCTGCGGACCTCCCCAAGGGCGCGGGTGGGAGGTGAGTATGGGCTGGCTCACGGGGGTGCCGGCCGCCTCTCCGGGCGCGAGCCAGCGCTCCGAGCCAGGCCAGCCCCCAGCCTGCGTCTGTGGGACCCAGAGCTGTCCTCTGTGCCCAGCCCCTCGGTCCGTGCACGCCAGGAGCTATGGGAGCCGGTATGTCCAGGGAGGTGCAGAGAGGCTCCTGGGGTGGGCAGGGTCCTGGTGTGTCTGTGGGGGTCTTCTGTCCTCTGTGCGGGGCTGAGGGCACAGGAGCAGGGGGAGGTGGTGAGGGTGTCCATGCGCTGTGGACCGGGTGGGGGGTTGGGGCCAGCAGGAGAGAGGCAGGGAGGGGGTGCGCGGGTTCTGCTTCTGGGCCTGTTGACAGGGCCCGCGAGGGGCCGGGGCAGAGGGAACGGCCCCCTCGAAGGCAGCGAGGGGGAGGTGAGGCCTGTGGGGCGCCTGGGCTGAGGACAGCTGGTGCTGGCCGAGGTCCCTGGTCCCTGGCCGGAGAGGGGGCGAGGCCTGGGTGTCCTTTCAGACGACTTCCGGCGGACGATGGCCTCCAGCATCCTCAAGTGGGTGGTCAGGCACCACAAGTGCGGCAGCAGGGGAGGCGGCGGACCGTGGCCCCGGCAGCAAGAAAGGTGTGTGGGGCCCGAGGCTGCACCGTGGGGGGAGAACAGTGCAGGAGGGGCAGCGGGCCGTGCGTCCAGGACGGGGTCCTCCCTCCCTGCAGAAGAGGGAGGCGGGGAGTGGCTTTCCCGCGTGGTGCAGAGCCACCGTGGCGTTAGGCCTACGAAACCCAAACAAGTTGTTGTTGTTGATTTTGATAAAGCAGCTTTCGGTTCGCAGTGCACTTGCGCAGAAGGTGCAGGGATTTCCCATAGGCCCCCAGAGCCCCCTCCGCCGTCAGCGTCCCCACCGGCTGGTGCCTTTGCTGTGACGGGTGCCCCCCGTGTGGACACGTCGTTCTCACAGCGTTTGTAGCGAGCTGTGGTCTTGTACGCGGGGTGGGTTTGGACAGCTGCTTCAGGGCGCGGGCCCGCCGTCACGGTACAGACACAGTGCTTCCGGTGCCCTGACGTCCCCGCCTGGGGACGGGCCCCTGGCCCCCGCCCTGGCCACCATGGTCCTTTCGCTGTCGCCGTCATTCCGCCTTTTCCAGATGTCATATGGCTGAAAGCATACATACGTAGCCTTCCTTTCTTTTCCTTTTATTATTTTTTTTAATTTTTTTCTTCTAGTTTTTTTCTTCTAGTTTTTTCTTCTAGTTTTTTTTCCCTTTTTTTTTTTTTCCTTTTTAAGTTTATTTAGTTATTTGAGAGAGACAGAGAGAGAGGGGGCTCCACATGAGCAGGGGAGGAGGAGGAGGAGAGGGAGAGTGGGGGAGGGCAGACGGAGAGGGAGAGAGAATCCAAGCGGGCTCCACGCTGTCAGCACAGAGCCCGCCGTGGGGCTCGAACGCTCAAACCGTGAGATCATGACCTGAGCTGAAATCCAGAGCTGGACGCTTAACGACTGAGCCCCCCGGGCGCCCCCAGACGTGGCCTTTTCTGGCCTCTTTCACTCAGTGATGCGCAGCTGAGGTCCCTCCAACTCCGTCATGGCTTGGTAGCTCATTTCCTTTTAGTGCCACGTCACACTCCATTGTGTGGATGGCCCACTGTGTGGCTGACTTTCTCCATCACCTACCGAAGGGCATGTTGGCTGCTTCCAAGTGTTGGCTAAATACCACAGAGCCTGATCGCTGGACACGATGGTAAGAGTGTGCTTTGGGGCGCCTGGGTGGCTCAGTCGGTGAAGCGTCCGACTTCGGCTCAGGTCACGATCTCGCGGTCCGTGGGTTCGAGCCCCGCGTCGGGCTCTGTGCTGACGGCTCGAAACCTGGAGCTACTTCGGATTCTGTGTCTCCCTCTCTCTCTGACCCTCCCCCGCTCATGCTCCCTCTCTCTCTGTCTCAAAAATAAATAAACGTTAAAAAAAATTAAAAAAAAAAAAGAGTGTGCTTAGTTTGGTAAGACACCACCAAGCTGTCCTCCACAGTGGCCGCACCATTTCGCACCCCACCAGCAATGAGTGCTTCGCGTCCTCCCAGCGCTCGTGGCGTCCGTGGTCCGGATTTGGGCCGTCATGACAGGTGTGCAGTGTCTCTTGTTGTTTTCACCTAAAGTTCCCCAGTGACACGTGGCCTTGAGCATCTTTTTTGCTTTTTAAAATACACTATTTTTATTTATTTCCTTATTCATTTGTTTACTTATTTATTTGTATGTTTTTAGAGAGTGTGTGAATTGGGGAGAGGGAGGGAGAGAGAGAGAGAGAGAGAGAGAGAGAGAGAGAGAGAGAGAGAATCTTAAGCAGGCTCCATGCTCCGTGTGGAGCCTGATGTGGGGCTCTAGCCCATGACCCTGGGATCATGACCTGAGCTGAAATCAAGAGTCAGACTCTCAACCGACTGAGCCACCCAGGCGCCCTGTGTATCTTTTTTTTTTTTTTTTAAATGTTTATTTATTTTGAGTTGGAAGAGGAGGAGAAAGCAAGCCGAGGGACAGAGAGAGAGAGAGAGAGAGAGATGGAGGGAGAGAATCCCAAGCAGGACCCATGCTGTCAGCACAGAGCCTGACATGGGGCTCGAACTCACAAACTGTAAGATCATGACCTGAGCCGAAATCAAGAGTCAGACGCTCAACCGACTGAGCCACCCAGGCGCCCCCCTGTGTATCTTTTAATATACTTCTTTGCCATCTGTAAATATAGTCTTTGGTGAGAAATCTGTTCAGGTTCCCTACCATTTGAAAATGTTTATGGTTGGGGCGCCTGGGTGGCGCAGTCGGTTAAGCATCCGACTTCAGCCAGGTCACGATCTCGCGGTCCGTGAGTTCGAGCCCCGCGTCGGGCTCTGGGCTGATGGCTCAGAGCCTGGAGCCTGTTTCCGATTCTGTGTCTCCCTCTCTCTCTGCCCCTCCCCCGTTCATGCTCTGTCTCTCTCTGTTCCAAAAATAAATAAAACGTTGAAAAAAAAAATTAAAAAAAAAAAAGAAAATGTTTATGGTTGAGGTTTAAGAGGGGTTTTGTGTGTGTGGTGTGTGTGTGTGTATTTCGGATAACAGCCCTTTACCAGATGTGTCTTTTGCAAATATTTTCTCCAAGTCCATGACTTATCTTCTCATCCTCCTGACAGTATTGAGTCCTGCTTATCAAGTATTTCTTTCATAGACTGTGCCTTTGGGAATGTGTCTAAAAACTTATCACTGCACCCAGGTTCATCTTGGTGGTTTCCCATGCTGTCTTCTAGGAGTTCTGTACTTTTGTGTTTCACACTTGGGTGTATGATCCATTTTGAGTTAATTTCTATGAAGGGTGTAAAAGCTGTATCTAAATTCTTTTTTGTGTGCATTTTTTTTTTCAATGTTTATTTATTTTTGGGACAGAGAGAGACAGAGCATGAACGGGGGAGGGGCAGAGAGAGAGGGAGACACAGAATCGGAAACAGGCTCCAGGCTCCGAGCCATCAGCCCGGAGCCTGACGCGGGGCTCGAACTCACGGACCGCGATCGTGACCTGGCTGAAGTCGGACGCTTAACCGACTGCGCCACCCAGGCGCCCCTGTGTGCATTTTTTTTTTTGCACCTGTTTCAGCACGATTTGTTGAAAAGACCACTTTTTTTCTGTTGTGTAGCCTTTGCGCCTTTGTTATGGATCAGTTGACCATATTTTTGTGGGTCTATTTCCGGGCTCTTTATTCGGGTCCAGGGATCTATTTGTCAGTTATTTCACCAGTACCACACTGTCTCGATTACATAGACTTGTGGTAAGATTTGAAGTTGAATAGTATCAATTCTCCAATTTATCCTTCTCCTTCAATATTGGGTTGGCTATTCTGTATCCTTTGCCTCTCTATGTAAATTTTAGAATCAACTTGTCAATATCCATAAGATGCCTTGTGGGATTTTGATGGGGATTGCATTGAATTTATAGATTGAGTAGGGAAGAACTGACATCTTTTTTTTTAAGTTTATTTATTTTGAGAGAGACAAAGACAGTACAAGGGGAGGAGGGGCAGAGAGAGGGGAGAGAGAGAGAATGCCAAGCAGGCTTTATGCTGTCAGCATGGAGCCCGACGCGGGGTCTGATCCCACAAACTGTGAGATCATGACCTGAACCGAAATCAAAAGTCTGATGCTCAACCAACCACGCCAACCAGGCACCCCAAGAACTGACATCTTGACAATAAATCTTTCCTATTCGTGAACATGGAATATCTCACTATTAATTCATTCTTCTTAATTTCATTTATCAGAGTTTTGTAGTTTTCCTCATATAGATCTTGAACGTATTTTGTTAGATTTATTTATTTATATATTTATTTAAGTTTTTGGGTGCTAATGTAAATGGTGTTGTGTTTTTCATTTCAAATTCCAATAATTCATTTCTGGTATGTGGGAAAGTGATTGACTAATCACTATTAGTTCTAGGAGTTTTTGTCAATTCTTTCAGATTTTCTACATAGATAATCATGTTATTCTATGAATAAAGACAGTTTTATTCCTACTCAATTTGTGTACTCTATTTTCTGTCTCATTGCATTAGCTAGGATTTCCAGTATGATGTTGGAAAAAACAGTGGTGAGAGGGAGGAGGTCCTTGCCTTGCATTTGATTTTAAAAAATTTTTTTTAATGTTTATTTATTTTTGAGACAGAGAGAGACAGAGAAATGAATAGGGGAGGGTCAGAGAGAGAGGGAGACACAGAATCCGAAACGGGCTCCAGGCTCTGAGCTGTCAGCACAGAGCCCGACGCGGGGCTCGAACTCACGGACCGCGAGATCATGACCTGAGCCGAAGTCGGACACTTAACCGACCGAGCCACCCAGGCGCCCCATCTTGCACTTGATTTTAGAGTGTAAATTTCTCATTTCTCACCATTAAGTATAATGTTAGCTATAGGGGGTTTTTGTATATATTCTTTATCAAGTTGAGGAAGTTCCTCTCTATTCCTAGCTTGCTGAGAGCTTCTATCATGAATGTGAGTTGAATTTTGTCAAATGTTTTTCTGTATCGATACGATCATGTAATTTTTCTTCTTTAGCCTTTTGATGTGTAATAGATTACATTAATCGATTTTCAAATGTTGAGCCAGTTTTGCATACCTAAGATAAATCTTATTTGATTATGGTGTATAATTCTTTTTATACATTGTGGATTTGACTTGCTAGTATTTTAGTGAGGATTTGTGTATTATTATTCATGAGAGATTTTAGTCTTTAGTTTCTTTGTCTCATGTCTTCTCTGGTTTTGGTGATAGGGTAATGCTGGCTTCATAGAACGAGGAAGGAAGTATTCCCTGTTTTCTATCTACTGAGATTGTGGAAATTGCTATAATTTCTTCTTTAATGGTAGAATTCACCAGTGAACCCATTTGACCTGGTTGCTTTCTGTTTTAGAAGGTTATTAATTGCTGATTCAATTTATTTAATAGATATAGGTCTCTTCAGATCATCTATTTCTTTTTGTGTGAATTTTGACAGGCCGTGTCTTTCAATAAATTGGTCCATTTCATCTAGATATCAAATTTGTGTGCAGAGAGTTCATAGTAGTTTCTTTACTATCTTTTCAATGTTCATGAGATCTATTAATGATGTCTTCTCTTTTAAAAAAAATGTACTTATTTGAGGGAGAGAGACAGAGAGCGAGCAGGGGAGGAGCAGAGAGATGGGGAGACACGAATCTGAAGCAGGCTCCTCACCTTCAGTGCAGAGCCTGATGCGGGGATCTATCCCATGACCATGGGATCATGACCTGAGCCGAAATCGAGTCTGATGCTTAAGCGACTGAGCCACCCCAGGCACCCCAAGAATAATAAAAATATTCTTATTAAAAATAAGAATAAGAAAAATAAAATATCAAGAATAAGAAAAGTAAAGTTTGTACTTACCTTCATTCATTCCTTTTCTAACACTCTTCTTTTCTTGTGGAACTGACCTATGTTATTTTCCTTCTCTTTGAAAAACTTGAGATTTCTTGGCAGGTCTACTGGCAAAAAAAAATTTCCTCAATTTTTTAAAAAATTTTGTCTGAAAGAGTGTTCTATAATCTCATGATTAGGTCTCAGTCTTTAGTGAACCTGTGCCCCCGGACTATGACGTCACTGTGCTTCTCAGTTTTACCCCCTTTGGCGGGACAGAGGGCTGGCGGGGGCTGGAGTTGGGGTCTTTTGCCTTCTCCCAGCAGGTCAGGCTCTGGGCAACTATTTCTCCTGAGGGCGGGCCTCCTGAAGACCAGAATGCTCTGGCAACTTGCAAGATGGTCCCTTTTTCCCCTTTCCTTGCCAGAAGCAGGAGGGGATTTTTCTCCCATACTCACTGTGAAAACCAGGTCAAGTTGCCAGAGGTAAGACTGACGAAAGCATGCGGGCCCCCTGAGCCAGACGGTCCTGGAATTTTTAACCCTCAGATCTGTCCACACGGAGCCTTCAGTGGTTCATCAATTACAGTTCAGGTTTCCTGTCCGGGTGTTGGCGTCCGGGGGGTTCTGACCTGGTGAGGTGTGGTTCGCTGTATCCACCTGACTGTCTCTGCAAATTTCGGGGGACGATGGTTTGTCCGGCGACCTCAGCTCTGAAGCAGCAAAGAAGAGTTGTTGATTCTTTTACTTGTCGTCAGGCCAGGTTGACAACTTCCAGGCTCCTTATGTGCCTGATCAGAAAACAGAAGTGCGGTTTTCCCCTTGAAAATGGTTATTTTATGTTCTGTGGAATTTCACCACAATACAGGTTAAAAACGCACATTGTAATGTCTACAACAGCCGTGTGAATGCAGCGCTTTCTCCCGGGCCCAGCACTGCCGGGGTCTGTGAGGCCTCCGCCCATGCAGGGCCTGACCCCCATGCCCACCCTGCCCCAGTTTGTGGAGTTGTTTTCATCCCAACAAGCCTCCTGGTCCCTGGGTTTACCTTTCTTCAGGCTCCTTCCCCATAAGTGCGCGCAGACAGACGCTGGCTGTGAGCTCCCTCTCCCTCAGTGGCTTGGGGGTGGGGGGGCCCAGGCCCGGGCTGCCTCGCGTGGGAGCTCGGCCTCTCGAGGGTCGCTTTCGCCTTGCCGGGGGAGCTCCCCGTGCTTCCTGAGACCCAGGGGTCCAGCTCGACTCTGGGGTTCCAGGAGAGTGAGATGCTGGGTAAGAGTGGGTAAGCTCACAGTGGCTCGCGGGCATCAGGCAGGACTGCTCACCAAGTACTTACCGGACACCAGCGTGGGCTCAGGAAAGCCGGGCTTCTGTAGCAAGTCAGGAAGTAGTGTCGCGTTCGTGGGTGCTGAGTGTGGCGGAGGGCGGAAGCAGCGGGAAGGCCAGCGCAGGAGTGGTGCCAGGTTGGCCGGGCTGGGGCGGCCTGGTCCGGCTGCCCCAGGTGGTCCCCCCTCCACGAGCCTGCGTTTGGGTTTCAGTTCCCGAGAATGCGGGAATCAAGCCCGTGGGCCTATCGGGAGCTCGTGGACACCGCATGCAAGGTGTGCCAGGCCTACCTGGGTCAGCTGGAGCACGAGGACATCGACATCTCCAAGGACGCCGCCCAGGACCTCACGGAGGACGAGTGGAAGGACCTGACGCAGCAATACTTACTCCCTCGTGAGTAAGACGCGCCCCGTGTCCCCCGGCCACTCGTAAGACGCGCCCTGTGTCCCCCGCTCAGTAAGACGCGCCCCGTGTCCCCCGTTCAGTAAGATGCGCTGGGCAGCAAGGCTCACCTACACGGGGGGGGGGGCGTCCTGGGGGGGGCGGGGGCTTCAGGAGCTGTCCAGGGAAGTCCCGCCCTGGGACACCTGGAGCGCCTCTCCGGGGTTGGGGCTCCTGTCAGGGTGCTGGGTACGCAGATCCCACCAAGTCCCTGTTGGCTCATAAAGGATGACGCTCCCTTGGGGCTCCTTTGGGTAACGTCGCCTAAAGCATCTCCCGCACGGTTCTTGTCTTTTACCTCATTTGAACCCCACGAGTGGGGGGCTTGCTTGGCCCAGCCCAGCTGACTCTCCACGGCCTTCAGGGCTCCCTGCCACATGGGAATCCAGAGGCTGAGCTTGGCTCTCCTCCCCGTCTCCCGAAGGGAAGGCCGAGTCCTCCCCGGGGGGTGGGGGGAGACCCAGCACCCCCTGAACAGCGGCCAACAGAGGAGCTGGGGCAGAGGTGACCCAGGCGCCCCTGCAGCAGGAGCAGGACTGTGAGGAGGGTCTGCCCACAGCCCCCCGCCCCCACCACCCCAGGGACACCTTGTTCTTTCCTTCCTTCTTTACTTCTTTGGGATCAATCGAGTATTTTTCTTCCTTTGGATCGAGTACAGCTGCGTGTGCTGCTATCTGTGCAGCCGGATGTACTTCTGCACATGTACCCACCCGGCGAGACCACCACCCAGCTCGGGAGGAAACCATTTGCAGCCCCCATGAGGCCCCCTATGCACCCTCCCAGGCAGGAGACCCCACAGATGGTCGCACCCTGACTGCTACCCGCCGTAACCAGTTTCGTTGCGGGATTTCACGGTCACAGACTCACGTGACTTTCGCTTGACGCGGAATCTGTGGGGTTCATCCACAGTGTGCGCGTGGCCGGGTTTTTCTGCTATCCACAGGGCACAGAATTTCCCTCCTGACGTGGGTGAGCAGCTGGGTTACCCCCGGTGTTTGAGCATTTTCCAGAGCGGTTCCACGTATCCAGATGCCGCCAGCATTGAGCGTGGGCTACGCTTCCTGCACGTGGCAGGCAGCCTTGTCGCCACGGGTCTTTTCAGTTCTCTCTTCTTGTTCTTCGTTTGCACTCCTCTGACGACCGGGCGGTTGGATATCGCTTCAGATGCTTGTCAGGCATTTGAGTATCTTCTTTTGGGAGGTGCTTGTCCGCGTCTCTTGTGTATTTAAAAATCAGGTTGGTTGTGTCTTTTTAAATCGTATTAATTAAAAAATTTTTCTTGATTATTTTCTTGTCGTTGTTAATGTTTGTATGATCACCGTCACTGTTCCTGTTAGCTTGGCAGTCTTTCTAAAATGTTCTCTGTCCTTTTTAAAGTCCAGTATAGTTGGGATACAGTGTGATGTTAGTTCAGGTGGACAATCTGGTGACTCAACGCTTCTATCCGTCACCCAGCGCTCAGCCCAACAGGTGCACCCCTTAATCCTGATCACCGGTTTCTCCCATCCCCCGCCTCCTCTCCGGTGGCCATCGGTGTGTTCTCTGTAGTTGAGTCTGTTTCTTGGTTTGTTTCCCTCATTTTTTCCCCTTTGCTCATTTGTTTTGTTTGTTGAGTGAAATCACGTGGTATTTGTCTTTTTCTGACTTCTTTTGCTCAGCATTATACTCTCTAGCTCCATCCATGTTATCGCAAATGGCGAGATTTCATTCTTTTTCATCACTGAGTAGTATTCCACCGTGTGTGTGTATGCATACCGCATCTTCTTTATCCACTCATCAGTCAATGAACACTTGGGCTGTTTCCATAATTTGGCTATTGTAGAAAATGCTGCAGTAAACATAGGGATGCACGTATCCTTTCGAATTCGTGTTTTTGTATTCCTTGGGTAAATACTCAGTAGCGCAATTACCATTTTTAACTTTCGGAGGAACCTCCGCACTGTTTTCCAGAGTGGCTTCGCCAGGTTACGTTCCCTCCAGCAGTGCAAGATGGTTCCCCTTTCTCCACATCCTCACCGACACCTGTTACTTCTTGTAGCTATTCTGACAGGTGTGAGGTGGTATCCCATCATGGTTTTGATTTGTATTTCCTCCATGATGAGTGATGTGGAGCATCTTTTCATGTGTCTGTTGGCCATCTGGGTGTCTTCTATGGGGAAATGTCTGTTCATGTCTTCTGCCCATTTTTAAATTGGATTATTTGTTTTTTTGGGTGCTGAGTTGTATAATTTCTTTATATATTTTGGATACGGATCCTTTATTGGATATGTCCTTTGCAAATACCTTCTCCCATTCCAAAGGTTGCCTTTTAGTTTTTTTGGTGGTTTCCCTCACTGTGCAGGAGCTTTTTATTTGATGTGGTCCCAGTAGTTTATTTTTGCTTCCGTTTTCCTGGCCTCAAGAGTGGTCGTCACATCTTTAAATGGATTTCTAAGAGTACTCTAAGCATTCCTCATTGAGTCGTTTGTTGGATATGTGCATTAAGAACACCCTTTCAGGGATTGTTGGGGGGTGGGAGGGAGGGGAGGGTGGGTGATGGGTATTGAGGAGGGCATCTTTTGGGATGAGCACTGGGTGTTGTATGGGAAACCAATTTGACAATAAATTTCATATTAAAAAAAAATAAACAAAATAAAATAAAGAATACTCTCTCAGGGTGCCTGGGTGTCTCAGTCAGTTGAGCATCTGACTTCGGCTCAGGTCATGATCTCACGGTTCATGGGTTCAAGCCCTGCGTCGGGCTCTGTGCTGACAGCTCAGTCTGGAGCCTGCTTTGGAGTCTGTGTCTCCCTCTGTCTCTGCCCCACCCCGACTCATATCATGTTCTGTCTGTCTCTCTCTCAAAACTAAACATTAAGATAAATAAATAAAATAAAGATTAACTATACTATATAAAAAAAGAATACCCCCTCTTAGTGTATGCCTTGTCTTTTTACCTCTCAATGATTTCTCTTTTTTTTTTTTTTTTTTTTTATGAAGCCCAGTGTTTTGAGTTTTTCTATTATGGTAGGGCTTTTAAGAGTCCTGTTTAAGAAACCTTTACTTATCCAATGTCATGAAAATGTTCTCCTCTGAGGTCTTCTAGATGCTTTAATGTTTTTTTCTTTCACTTTTAGCCTTTTACGATTAATTAATCTTAAATTAAGTTTTGTGTATGGTAAGGGATAAAGATCAATGTTCTGTTTTCTATATATAGACATCCACCACTGATAAACAATAAACATGAGAGGCCAAAAAAAAAAAAAAAAACAAAAAACATGAGAGGCCATTAGCATAATTAAATGGACATGGGTTTCCGGGGCAGTAGGCCTGAATTCAAACCCTAGTTCTATTGAAGTGTGGCCTCGGGCCCATCACTTAGAAGAAGGAGAAACATGAGTTTTGTTGAAATTTGCTTTTAGCCCAGCATGTGATGTGTTTTAGCAAACCTCTCATGCAGACTTGAGGACTAGTAGTGTGTTCTGAAAAGTCAGTTGAGTCAAGTTTCTAAAATCTGTATCTTCGCTGATAACGTTGCCTGCTTGTTCTCTGAGTTACTGAGAGAACAGAATTAAAATCTCCAAATACGTTTGATGTTCTTGCATTTCTGCTTTTAGCTGTGTGATTATTCACTACATCCAATTCAGGACTGTTTTGTCTTCCTGTGGTCGGACCTTTTCCTCGTTACAGAATGTCCTCTTTAATGCTATCGATATTTCTTGCGTTAATTCTACTCTTTGTGACGTTAGTGTAGCTTTCCTTTGGTTGGCGTGTGCAAGGTGTGTAGCTTTTTTCAACCTTCTTACTCTCAATCTGTTGGTGCCTTTATCTTTTGAAGTGGGTCTCATATAAAAAGCATATATTAACGGCCAGGTTTTGCTTTCTGCCCAGTCTTACAGTCTTTTTCTGTCGGGGTGTTTTTTCCATTTACACTGAGTCATTATGAATATAGCTGGCTTTAAATTTATCATCTTTCTCTTTGTTTTCTATTACTGACCTCCTCTTTGTTTCATTATACTTCCTGTCCTACCTTCTTCTCATGAGTGAACTAGTTCCGATTATTCCGTTTCATCTCCTATACTCTATTTCAAGCTATATATTTTTGTACTTTTTTTTAAAAATTTTTTTTTCAACGTTTATTTATTTTTGGGACAGAGAGAGACAGAGCATGGACGGGGGAGGGGCAGAGAGAGAGGGAGACACAGAATCGGAAACAGGCTCCAGGCTCTGAGCCATCAGCCCAGAGCCTGACGCGGGGCTCGAACTCACGGACCGCGAGATCGTGACCTGGCTGAAGTCGGACGCTTAACCGACTGCGCCACCCAGGCGCCCCATATTTTTGTACTTTTAGTGGTTACACTAGATATTACAATATGCAATTTTGACTCATCACAGTCTATCTGAAATTTTTTTTTTAGCACTTCTTGGACGATTTGAAACCTTACAATAGTTCAGCTCCATTTACTGCCTTCTTCCCTCTATGCTGCTGTGTCATACATTTTGCTTCTGTGTAGATGCAAACCCGACAAGACATGACTGTTACTGTTGCTTTAAACAATCATGGGGCTTGCATCAGGCTCTGTGCTGATGAGAGAGAACCCTCCCTCTCTCTCTGCCCCTCCCCCATTTGTGCTCTGTCTCTGTCAAAAATAAAGTATCAAAAAAAATTTTTTAATAAAAATTAAAAACACAAATGGCCAGTAAGATGCTCAATACCACTGATCATTAAGGAAATGAAAATCAAAACTACAGTGAGATACTACCTCACACCCATTAGAATGGACATCATGCTTTAAAAAGCACAGAAAATAACAAACGTTGGCAATGATGTAGAGAAATTGGAAGACCTGTGCACTATTGGTGCGGATGTAGAATGGTGCTGCTGCTGTGGAAAACGCATGGCGGTTCCTCAAAAAGTTAAAAATATCATTACCGTATCACCTAGAAATCTCACCTCTGGGTATGTGCCTGGAGTAAGTGAACGCAGACTCTCAAAGAGATATTAGCACACCCCTGCTTATAGCAGCATATTCACAATGGATAAATGTGGAAGCAACCAAGTGTCCATTGACGAATGGGTAAGCAGAACGTACTACGTACACACAACTCAATTATTATTTACCCTTTAAAAGGAAGGAAACTCTGACAGCTGCTACAACACAGATGAACCTTGAGGACAAATGCAGTATGGTTCTACTTGTATGAGGCGCCTGGCGTAGTCAGATTAATGGGGATAGCAATTAGATGGTAAGGGCCAGGGGCTGGAGGGAACATGGGGAGTTGCTGTTTAATGGGGACACGGTTTCAGTTTTCCAGGATGAACAGAGCCGTAGAGACAGAGGTGGCGATGGTCACACCACATTATCGAGATATTTAATACACTTAAGTGAATATTTTTAAATGGCTCAGATGGCAAATTTTGTTATGTTTCTTTTATGACAATGAAAAATGGAAAAAATATAAGTAGAGGTGAAATAAATGACAAGAGCATAGCAAATGAGAAGGGAGTGAATGGAGTCCCCCTGCTGGGATGCTGTTTGGGAACTGGTAAAGGTCTGACTGAAAATAAGCAATAATAAATCAAGAATGTATATTGTAATCTCTAAGGTAAACCCTGAAAGACAGAAGCAAACGTGCATAATTAGAAATCAAACATAGGAGATAAAGTGATTAACAACATTTAATTAGGATGCTTCCCTATTTAGGTCATAAGTAGTAAGCGGTGGCTACCTGTCATAACAAGTAGGAAAAAAAACCCAGATAAATTGCAAAATTCATGTTTTTCAAAATGTCGGAGGGTTGTGGAAATGAGGAGGGACAGGTGAGCTACAAGTGGCACAGAAAAGCCGCTCCTGGGTGAGCCGAGTTTGTTGGCCAGGTTATTCCCTAGGAATATCTGACAAATCCGGGTGAAGGTTCAGGTCCAGGCTTGGCCTGAATTTCTTAAGGAATGAAAAGCCACTTGGCCATGTCAACTGCCGTGAAAGACCTAAATCTAGAGGTCAAAACACACGGCCAGTTTTTCCCAGGGCACAGAAAGATGGTCTGCCTGGGCTGAAAAGACAGTGAAGCCTTCTAGTTCCGAGGGATTGGGGAAGAAGTTTCTCCTGAAGGACAGGACCTGCAGCAGCATCTTTCAGTCCTACTCTGGAGACACCTGACGCCAGAGTGCACTGAACCTGTCCAGCTACAAGCTGGCTTTGCTCCCGGCTGCCCAGTTGAGGACGTGAGCGCCACACCATATCTACGACAGACGAGAGTGTGAGCCCACCCTGGGGAAAGAGCGTAAACTTCAGCCTTGTACGCCCTTTAGGGACAAGGGCCAGCATACAAACATTACGAGACTGAGAAGAGGCAGGAAAATCTGACGGAGAGTAAGGGCAAAGACAAGTGATATAAGAAGGATGGTCCTCATGCTGGAATTAGAGCTGGGTAGATGTAAAATCAGCCCGGAGACAGTAGAAGACAAGGCTGGTAAACCTCAGGATGGGCCCATAGAAACTATCCAAACTTAACCTCAGAGCGGAAAAAAGAACGATGAAAACAGCACAGAGCAAAGAGACAGATGAGCCACAGTCACATGGGCCGCTATGCATATAACTGGAGTCCAAGAAGGGGAGGAGCAGAATGAAGCAGAAGGAACAGTTGAAGATAATGGCTGAGAACTTTTCCAAATTGATAAAAGACTCCAACACACAGATTGAAAAACTCTGAAAACTCTAGGCAGAGGACATACAAAGAAAACCACATTGAGGCACCATAAAGTCAGACTTCTGAAAAAGGAAAAAAGAAACAAAGGACATCTTAAAAGGCAGCTTGAGGGAATAAAATCAGTGTTTCAGAGCAGCGGTGGTAAGACTGAGGGCGACAGCTAATTTTCAACAGAAACCATGAACGCTCAAAGACGATGGAATATCATCTCCAGAGTGCTGGGGGGAGGGGTGGGGGTGGGGGAGTGGGAAGCTGCCACTACAACTCTTCACCAGCGGAAGGACCTTTGAAAATGAAGACAAACTAAAACCGGAGGGTTCTTTAGCAGCAGAACATGACTGTAACAAATATTAAAGGAATTTTGTCACCCTGAAAGAAATCATCTCAGAGAGAATCACATAATCGCAGAAAGGGTTGGAAAGCCCCGTGATTGTTGTTTTTTAAACGTTTATTTGTTTTGGAGAGACAGAGAGAGACAGAGCACATGAGCAGGGGTGGGGCAGAGAGAGAGGGAGACACAGAATCCGAAGCAGGCTCCAGACTCCGAGCTGTCAGCACAGAGCCCGACGTGGGGCTCGAACTCACAAACCACGAGATCATGACCTGAGCCTAAGTCGGACGCTCAACGGACTGAGCCACCCGTGTGCCCCTCTTATTGGCCATTTGTAGGTCTTCTTTGGAGAAGTGTCTGTTCAAGCCCTTTGCCCATTTGTGAATCAGTTTGTTTAGTTGTTGAGTTCTCTGTTATGGATATACAGAGATGCATCTAATAGCCCCTATCAGATACGTGACTTGCAAACACTTTCATTTCATGGGTTGCCTTTTTATTCTGTTAATCATATCTTTAATGCACACATTTAAAACTTTTCATGAGGTCCAATTTGTCTGTTTTTTCTCTCGTCGTCGCCTGTGCTTTGCTGTCATAGAAATTGCTGTCAAATGATGTCAGAGAAATCACTGTGAAATTCAATGTTTTGAAGATTTTGCCCTGCGTTTTTTTCTTTTTTTTTTTTAATTTTTTTTTCAACTTTTATTTATTTTTGGGACAGAGAGAGACAGAGCATGAACGGGGGAGGGGCAGAGAGAGAGGGAGACACAGAATCAGAAACAGGCTCCAGGCTCTGAGCCATCAGCCCAGAGCCCGACGCGGGGCTCGAACTCCCAGACCGCGAGATCGTGACCTGGCTGAAGTCAGACGCTTAACCGACTGCACCACCCAGGCGCCCCCCCCCCTGCGTTTTTTTCTAAGACTTTCATAGTTTTTTTGATCTTACATTTAGGTCTTTGATCCACTTTGAATTAATTTTTTCATATGGTTTTAGGTAAGGGCCCAAATTCATTCTTTTGCACATGGATATCCAGTTTTCCCAGCACCATCGTTAAAGAGTCTGTCCCTTCCCCGTTGAATAGTCTTGGCTCCCCTGTCACTGGGCTCTCTGTTCTATTTCATTGGTCTTATGTCTGTCTTTATGCCAGTAACGCACTATCTTGATTCCTGTAGCTTTGTAGTAAGTTTCGATATCAAAAAGTGTGTGTCACCCACCTTTGCTCTTCTGTTTCAAGATTATTTTTGGCTATTTGGGTCCCTTGAGATTCTGTTTGAATTTTAGGATGGGTTTTTTTTTTTAATTTCTGTGAAAAATACCATTGGTATTTTGATATTGTATGGAATTTGTAGATCATTTTGGAAACTGTTAACACCTTATACAAAATTAAATCTTTTAATCCATAAACATGGATGTGTTTCCATTTATTTCTGTCTTCTTTCAAGTCTTCCAGCAATTTTTTGTTTTCGTTGTGCCTTTCACTTCCTTGGTTGGTTCCTACACACTGTGTGTTATTCTTCTTGATGTGGTTATAAGTGGAATTGTTTACGTAGTTTCCTTGTTTCCTTTCCAGATTGTTCCTTGCTAGTGTATAGATACACAACTGATTGTGTTGTTGCTGTTGACGTATCTTGTTACTTTGCATTTCATTTATTAGCTGTAACAGGGTTTTTTTGTGGTGGACTTTTTAGGATTTTCTACATGTACAATCATATCATCTACAAACAGGTCATTTTACTTCTCCTTGTCCCGTTTGAATGCCATTTATTTCTTTTCCTTGCCTGACTGCTCTTGCTAACACTTCCATCAGTCTGTTGAATGTTGAAAGTGGCATTCTTGTCCTATTCTCAGTCTTAAAGGAAAGCTTCCAGTCCGTCACCACTGAGGATAATGATTGCTGATGTTTTCATACACAGCCTTTATTACATTGAGGTAGTTTCCTTCTGTTCCTAGTTTGTTGAGTGTTTTTATTAGGAAAGGTTGTTAAATTTTGTCAAATACTTTTTCTGCATCAACATGATCATGTAGGTTTTCTCCCTTCGCCTGTTTTTTAATTATTTTATTTTATTTTATTTTATTTTATTTTATTTTATTTTACTTTATTTTATTTTATTTTTGAGAGAGAGTGTACAAGCAGGGTGGGGTAGAGGAGGAGAGAGAGCAAGAGAATCTTAAGCAGGCTCTACACTCAGCACAGAGCCCAGTGTGGGGCTCAGTCCCACAACCCTGGGATCATGACCTGAGCCGAACTCAAGAGTCAGGCGCTCAACCAATTAAGCCACTCAGGTGCCCCTCCCCTTCTTCTGTTAATTTGATATATTAACTCAATCAGTTTTCACATGTCGAACCATCCTTGCGTTCCAGGAATAAATCCCACTTGGTCGTGGTGTATAATCTTTTAATATGCTGCCGAGTTTGGTTTGCTAGCATTTTGTTAAAGTGTTTTTGCATCAGTGCTCATAAGGGGTATTGGTGTGTACTTTTCTTATAGTGTCTTTGTCTGGCTTTGGTAGGAAGGCAGTGCTGGTGGCCTCCCTCATGGAATGATTTAGAAAGTGTTCCCTCCTCTTCAGGTTTTAGGGAAAATTTGAGAAGGGATGGTATGGGGCTTCTCTAAATGATAGAATTCACCAGCAAAGCCATCAGGTCCTGGGCTTTTCTTTGTTGGGAGATTTTTGATTACTGATTCAGTCCCCTTAGTAGTTATAAATCTATTCATGTTTTCTGTTTCTTCATGATTGAATCTTGGTAGGTTTTGTATTTCTTGGGGATTTGCCCATTTCATCTAGGTTATTCCATTCGTTGGTGTACAACTCTTCATAGTACTCCCTTATAATCTTTTTTATTCCTGTAAAATCAGTAGCAATGTCCCCAATATCATTTTTTTATTTTAGCAATTTGTGTGTTCTTTCTTTTCTAAGTCCATCGAGCTAAAAGTTTGTCCATTTTGTTGATCTTTTCAAAGAGTCAACTTTTAGTCTAATTTTCTCTTTTTTCGTTAATTCTGCTCTAATCTTTATCGATTACTTCATTATGCTAGCTTTGGGTCTAGTTCCTTTGTCTAGTTTCTCTCTTTTAAAAAATGTTTATTAATTTTGAGAGAGAGGGAGAGAGAGAACACTAGCTGTGGAGGGGCAGAGAGAGAGAGAGAGGGAGAGAGAGAGTCCCAAGCAGGCTCCACACTATCAGTGTAGAGCCCGATGCAGGGCTTCATCCCGTGAATCTTGAGATCATGACCTGAGCTGAAATCAAAGAGTCAGATGCTTAACCAACTAAGCCACCCACGTGCCCCTCTAAGTATTTTCTAATTTCCTTGTGATTTCTACCCATTGGTTATTTAAGAATGTGTTAAGGAGCTCCTGGGTGCTCAGTTGCTTAAGTGTCCGACTTTGGCTCAAGTCATGGTCTCATGATTTGTGAGATCAAGCCCCATGTCGGGCTGTCTGCTGTCAGAGCTCCTCTGTGCACCTCTCTCTCTGCCCCTTCCCTGCTCATGCATGCCTGTGCACTCTCTCTCACTCTCACAAAAGTAAACATTAAAAAAAAGGAATCTGTTAATTTCCACAAATTTGTTTCTCCTCTTGTTTAGGTTTTTTAACATGGATGTCAACACTGTTTTGTGGTTTTCAAATTGTGCATTTCTTTCGTTAAATTCATGCCTATCTATTTTATTCTTTTTGATACTCTTATGAATGGAACTGTTCTCTTAATTTTGTTCTAGAATTTTTTTATTGGCAGAATATAAAAATACAATCGATTTTTTTATATTGGTCTTGTAACTATGACTTTGCTGAACCCATTTATTATTTCTAGTAGTTGGTACTGTGTGTGTGTGTGTGTGTGTGTGTGTGTGTGTGTGTGTATTCCTTAGGATTTCCTACATATGGGAAGGATATGTCATCTGTGAATAAAAGCAGTTTTATTTCTTTATATCCAACTTAAGTTCCAGGAACTCAAAATTGGTTTAACGAAGTTCTGGTTTCTGCTACAATATGAATGAATCTTGAGGACATTATAAGTGAAATAAGCCAGTCAAAAAATACAAATATTGTGTGATTTCACTTGTTTGAAGTACTTAGAGAAGCCAGAATCATAGAGACAGAAGGTAGATGGTGGTTACTGTGGTCTCGGGGAGGGAGACCGGGAGTGAGTATTTAATGGGGACACAGTTTCAGTTTGGGAAGACAGAAGACTCCTGGAGACGCATGGGGGGTGATGATTGCACAACAACATACATATTCATAATACTATTGAACTGTACCCTTAAAATGGTTAAGATGGTAAATTTTACATGTATTTTTCCATAATGAAAAAATTTTGAAAAAAGTCAATTGGTAGATTTTATTACATTTACAGAAGAAGAAAACCATGTAATAATTCCAATAGATGCAAAACATTGATGAAATTCAATACCTGTGAAATACCTTGTTTTTTTAACAAACTGGAAAAAGAAAGAAACTTCCTTAATTTGACAAGTTTATCTACAAAAATCCTGAAGTTAATATCTTTCTTAATGAAATTGTTAGCACACTTAATTGAAAGTGTCCCTGGAAATCAGAATGAGATGTCCACTATCACAACTCCTCAGTATTGGCTGGTCTGTTTAGTTTAAATAATGTTTCTGTTTAGTACAGAAAAAAGAAATAAGAGGCTTAAGATGAGAAAGAAGCAAATACTGACGACCTGATGATGTGCATAGAAAAATTTAAAACTCACGCAGAAAGTTCACGATTATGTGAGTTTTGCCAAGTCAATATACAGAATTCCATTGCGTTTCTATGCATAAACAACAACCATGAAATGGGATTTTAAAATACAACCTACAATAACAGCAAATATCCAGAAAAAATATAATAAAATGTATTGAAGACGCTAAACACATTATAAAATTAAACAGAGAAATTAATGTCCTGAAAAGTGTGTGTGTGTGTGTGTGCATGTGTGTGTGTGTATAAAACCATGTTTGCGAATTAGAAAACTCAGTGGTATAGAGATTGTTTTCTTCCCAAACTATAGATTTTCCAATCTGTAGATTCAGTGTAATCCCAGTCAAAATCTATGCAGGGATTTTCCTTGAGGGCTGAGGTAGAAGGAATTGACAAACTGATTCCGAAATTTATTTGGAAATATAAATGATTTAAGAAAAGCCAGAAAACCTTGATCAAGAAAAACAAAATTAGAGGACTTCTACCCATATTTCAAGACTTACTATAAATCTACAGTAATCACGACAGGGTGGCAATGGGCTGCCTGCACTAACAGACCAGTGTAACTGAACAGAGTCTGGAAGCAGGTCCTCGTGCACGTGGTCACTTAAGATCAAGGTGCCACCTGCAGATCCACAAGGAAGAGTCAGTCCTTCCACTAAATGGCACTGGAGCAAAGAGCATCCTTACAAACAAAAAAAGTGTATCTTCAGTCCTGTCTCATAAATACACAAAGATTAATTTGAGATGTATCATGTGATATGTGAAAGTTAAAAAAAAATTGGAGTATATTTTCATGACCACAAGGAAGCAAAGGTTTCTTAAATAGTTCACCAAGAGCACTAATCATAATAGAGAAAGTTGATAAATTGCATTTTGTTGACATGAAAAATGCTGTTTATCAAGAAACACTACAAAGAGAATGTCTCACGAATCTCACGGACTCTCTGGATCTTGCCTTGTAGCGGTGATGCTTTCATCTCCAATTCGAGAAATCACTTTTCGCAGTGCCAGGCCCTGCTGAACAAAATCACGTCTGTGAACCCTCAGACGGAGATCGACGGGCTTCGGAACATCTGGATCATCAAGCCCGCAGCCAAGTCCCGCGGCCGAGGTGAGTGGAGGCTGGGGGCCGCGAGCGGCCAACCGCCGCCCCCAGAACACAGTGCGCCAGGTGCAGGTGTGCGGGTGAAGGTGCTCGGGGGTGCAGGTGCATGGTGCAGGTGTGCAGGTGCACAGGTGCTCAGGTACAAGTGCGCAGGTGCACAGATGCATGGTGCAGGTGTGCAGGTGCTCAGATGCAGGTTCACGGGTGCAGGTGCTCAGGGCGCAGGTGCAGGTGCACAGGGCAAGTGTTCAGGTGCATGGTGCAGGTGTGCAGGTGCACAGGTGCTCAGGTACAAGCACGCAGGTGCGGGTGCTCAGGTGCATGGTGCAGGTGCACAGGGCAAGTGCTCAGGTGCAGGTGCGCAGGTGCGCAGGTGTGCCGCTGCAGGCTCGAAGCAGGGCAGACGGCTCCATGACACTGGTCTTCACGCCTGGGTTCCAAGTTTTGCGCATTAACTAGGATGTTCCCAAGTTAAACTGGGCTGGAGTTTCTTTTTTTATATCACCTCTCCCAATGTGCCAGCTGCTAGGACAGATTGAGGACTTCCATGTCAAACAACAGTGGAACTCCTGTCACTTGGTTATTTTTTAAAACTCACCTGTGAGCACCCGTCTCTGTTGGAGACACGTCCTTAACGCCTGTAACTTTTGTCTGTGGTTTTTGTCCGATGGGCTCAGGTTTTGCACCTCATTTTGTGTTGTAGCTATGACTGTGTTCTCTTTATTCCTAATGGTGAATACTGTGTGTTCTTTTTTAAAAACAGATTTTCAAGGTTTTTAAATCTTAATTGTGCTTGTAGAGAACCAACCTTAGGTTGCAGTTTTCCAATTTCCTGTGAGGGATTTTTTTACCCCCTTGGCTCTGACTTTAATGCTACGCCTATTTATTTCCAGTCTTTCTTGTACAATAAAAGCCTTAAGTCTATGAAATTTCCTCCAAAGATGGTGCTCGCTGCAACCCCCATCTTGTTAGTGTTGTAGGGTGTTCTCACTCTCCTGAGTGTCTAAGTAGACTTCCCTTTTTTGTTTGGATATTTCATTTTCCCCTTGAGTTATTCGAAGCGTTTTGTTGTTTCAAATTCATAAGTGGTTAATTTTTATGAGACTTAAAAAGCTTCATTAAGTTGTGATGCTACTGCATTTGGTCCTGCACCTCTGGGCCTGCGCCCACTCTCCCGGAGGGCCTCCTCCCCTCCGGGCTGGGCCCTCCCCTCCGGGATGGCCCCTCCCCTCCAGGCTGGCCCAAGGGCTCCTCCCCTCCGCGCTGGCCCCTCCCCTCCGGGCTGGCCCCTCCCCTCCAGGCTGGCCCAGGGACTCCTCCCCTCCCGGCTGGCCCAAAGGCTCCTCCCCTCAGTGCTGGCCCCTCCCTTCCGGGCTGGCCCCTCTCCTCCAGGCTGGCCCACGGGCTCCTCCCCTCCGGGTTGGCCCCTCCCCTCCGGGCTGGCCCCTCCCCTCCAGGCTGGTCCCTCCCCTCCAAGCTGGCCCAGGGGCTCCTTCCCCTCCAGGCTGGCCCCTCCCCTCCAGGCTGGCCCAGGGGCTCCTTCTCGGGCTCTATCCTGAGCCTGATCTTGCCACTAGCACCTGTCTGCCCCCTCCAGTCCATCAGGCCCGACCTTCCTCCCACTGTAGAGCGTGGAGCCTGCTTGGGATTCTCTCTCTCTCTCTGTCTCTCTCTCTCTCTCTGTCTCTGTCTCTTTCTCCATTTCCCCCACTCACTTGCTTTCTCTCTCTTTCAAATAAAAAGACAACAAATGGTGACAGATTATCTTTGTCACTGTGATAAAAAAATAAATAAAAGTGCCTCTGTCCCCATCTCTGCCCCTCCCCACTCTTGGGTCCTCCGTTGAGTCTTGTGTCCTCTGTTGGGCTGGCCCCCTGCTGGGAGAGCGCGGGGGATGCTCTGGTTGTGGCCCTCGCGTGAGGACAGAGCCTGCCTGGCTGCCCAGCTGTGCTGTCTCCTGGTCCTGGATCAAAGCCGTCTTGGGTCTCGGGGCTGAACCGCGCCCACGTGTGCCGTGCCCCCGGGCTGAGCGCGGACCTCTTGCAGACATAGTGTGCATGAACCGAGTGGAAGACATCTTGCAGCTGGTGACCGCAGACCACCCGTCCGCCAAGGACAACAAGTGGGTGGTGCAGAAGTACATCGAGACGCCGCTGCTCATCTACGACACCAAGTTTGACATCAGGCAGTGGTTCCTGGTCACCGACTGGAACCCCCTGACCATCTGGTTCTACAAGGAAAGCTACCTGCGGTTTTCAACACAGCGCTTCTCCCTGGACAACCTGGACAGGTCAGTCGGAGCGTCAGCCCAACGGGGCGCGTTGGGCGCAAGGGGTGCGCGGTGGGCGGGGCGCCAGGCCACGTTTGCCGGCGCCCGTCACCGCCTGAGGCACCACTGAGGAAACCGAGGCTCGGGTAGGTTAAGTGATCTCCATCCCCAAGGGGCAGGCCCAGGCCGACTGTCCTTCAGAGCCAGTGCTCTGCACCCCCGTGATGTGGGTGTCTTCTCCAGGAAATCCTAAAAGCACCATTGCCATGTGCCCACGAGGTGCCAGCCGGCCTGGGCATGGCGTCTCCACAGCGGGTCCAGAGCCACCCTCGTGGCGGCGGCTGCACCCTCTGCTAGGAGGGCTGGGTGGCCGGCCGTGTTCCCACGCACACCCCCAGCTGGCCATCTGGGTGTGCATACCCGCCCGCCTCGCTGGCCGTCTCTCTCTGGATCCGCCCGACACGCAGGCCAGGGCACTTTTGGAGGTTCCCAGGGCACATGTGCTTGTGCCAGCCCCTCAAGCCCCTTCAGTAGTCCCTGCCGTGCCTCCTCTTTGTGAGTCCCAGAAGCCCTGGGGTGGGGGGTGGGGGGTCCTGCAGATGGGTAGGGGGGCTTGCTGGAGCTGCGGGGGAGGTAGGGGTGCAGCCCCTGACGGGGCAGCCCGTGGGATGTGACAATGCCTGAGGGGTCCTCTGAGGCCCCCGGCCGTGCCAGGCGAGTGGGAGCACCTGAGCCAGAAAAGGCCAGAACAGTGTGAGCAGCACCCCAGATGTCAAGGCCCCCGGGGGGCAGGGTGCTGGGGAGGGTGTCTCATGGAGGTGCTGGGCAGAGGCTCCGACATCCAGGAATGGGGTGCCAGGGGTCGGTGACCCCACACTCGCCGGGATCTCCAAGTGGGCAGGATGTGTGTGTGTCGGGGATGGTGAGGGCCTCTTGGCAAAGCCTCAGGAACACGCTATCCTCAAGGCGGAGAATTTCCATGGACTCTGTCCAAACCAAGGGTTCCCTGTTCTGCTTTGTGACCCCGTCGGGCGTGTGGGGCTGGGTGCCTAGGCGTCCTGACCGGGGGCTTTACAGGGGAGCCGTTGAGAATTGGGAGGACTGACCGCTGTTCAGCTACTAAACGGGGCCCCCAGGCTAGGGGCTGTGGGGAGTGGAGGTTCCGGCTGGCCGCTCACGGAGCGAATTCGTCTCTGCCGGGCCAGGGGCTCCTGCACAGGCGAGTTGAGCTCACTGTGCACAAGAGCCTCCTGGGCAGCGAGAGGCCCACGGAGGCCCTTCCAGCCCTCCCGCCCGAGGCCACCTGGCCCCACCAAGCCCTGAGGGAGTGCCTGGCACAACTCTTGCCCTCTCTGAGCCCCATTTCTCCATCTGGGACCATAGCCCTCGCCCCAGGCAGAAGGAGATTCCCCGAAGTCGTTCTGACAGGGCATCACCCAGCCTGGGACATGGCGGCAAAAATCAACGTTGGCACTGTGGGTCGGTCCACCACCCGAACTCCACTGTTTTCGGGTTGCTAGACCCTTCCGTGTGCCTATATCTTGTTTCTTCTGTCTGTCCCGTGGAAGTACGACCTATCCGGGGTCACAGGACAGGCTTCTCCATCCAGATCCAGATGGTTCATCTAGGCCAGGGTATCTGTTTCAAAACCTGTTTGCAACAAGGCAAGAGTGTCAATTAATTAATGAAACTTTTACAGAGACGCTTTCTTCTCACTTTGTCTCACCCGACCAGCTTTTCAAGGGCCCCATGTCCATTGCCAGGTGCAGATGGGGAAACTGAGGCTCTGGGAGCTCTCTGAGCCCCTCCTGCAGCCGCCCTGAGCCAGGGGGCGGGGCCACGAGAGCTGAGTCCCGGAGGGGGGGTGGGCGGTGGCGTGGGGGTCCGTGGGGGGAGGCGTCTGCGCGGGCGTCAGGGTCGGTGGGGCATAAGGGTTTTGGGGGCCTGGGTGGCAGGGTCCGGGTCGCAGGTCCAGAGTCCCCGGGGCCACGGCCTGACCGTGGCCTTGGCTCGCAGTGCCATCCACCTGTGCAACAACTCCATCCAGAAGCACCTGAAGAACGACGAGGAACGCAGCCCCCTGCTGCCCTACCACAACATGTGGACCAGCACCAGGTTCCGGGAGTACCTGCAGAAGAGGGGCCGCGGGGCCGTGTGGGCCAGCGTCATCTACCCGGCCATGAAGCGGGCCGTCGCCGACACCATGAGGGGGGTGCAGGACCACGTGGAGCCGCGCAAGAACAGCTTCGAGCTGTACGGGGCCGACTTCATCCTGGGCCGCGACTTCCAGCCCTGGCTGATCGAGATCAACTCCAGCCCCACCATGCACGCGTCCACGCCCGTCACGGCACAGCTGTGCGCCCAGGTGCAGGAGGACACCATCAAGGTGGTGGTGGGTCGCAAGGTTGACCGCAACTGCGACGTCGGCAACTTTGAGTTGCTGTGGAGACAGGTGAGTGGGGGCGGGACGGGGGGGGGGGATGGTCGCACCTGCTCCTGCCTGTCCCTCCGTGGCTGCAGCCACTTCAGGCAAACTGGGCAGTGACTCCGGACGCCCCCCACCCCCAGGGGAGACTCCCCCGGCTCCAGCCACCTTTGCTCCGCTCCTCCGCAGCCATCCCCCCGCTCTGTGGCCACCACAGGGAGGGCCCCTGCCTGGACTCGTGGGAGGTCCATGGTGTCCAGACTCCGAATACTAGGCTGTTCCTTTCCAGCCTGCAGTGTCCCCCCTCCTCCCCCCGATGAAAACCGAGTCGTCGTCCTTCAGGGGTCTTTCCGACGCCCACTCCCTGCTGGGAGTCTTCCTGCCGGCCAGGCCGCGGGGCGGGGTGTTCACTTTGCGGGGCCCTCTGGCTGCCTGGGGAGGACCCCGTGTTCGAGCCTCCTTGGAGCAGGGGGCGGGCGGGGGGAGGGGGGCTGGTGGGCAGCCCAGCCCCAGAGAAGCGCGGCCCGTGCTTCTCCGGCCAGCGGGCCGGCCAGCAGGTGCGGGAGAGGGGAGCACGGGTCTCTGGGCAGGGCCGGCCGCACCCCCAACGCGGCGCTCCTCCTCCCAGCCTGCGGTGGAGCCTCCGCCCTTCCACGGGTCCGACCTGTGCGTGGAAGGCGTTGGTGTGCGCAGAGCCAGGAAGCAGATGCCGCCCGTTTCCGGCGCTGACTGTCCATCCGCGCTCCTGGACCCTCCGCCGCTGAAGGTGCGGTCCCCCTCGGCCGTGCCAGGCCTGGCTCCGGGCCGCCCCCCGACGGCTGTGCGCGGGGACTTGAGGCCGGACGACGCACAGGCGCCCGCTTGCACCCTGCCCGCGCCCCTCAAGAGGCCGGCCGAGAGACGCTGCGAGGCGCAGTCCGCCAGGAAGTCAGCGGTCCCCACTCGTGACTTTCAGCTCGCAGACGGTCAGGCCCCGAAAATCCGCCTTCCCAAAGCCGAGTCCGACAGACGCTCGGGGGCCGACACGGTAAGCGCGCGGGCACGGCCGGCCGTGCTCCCGAGCGTGAAGTCACCGGAGGGCGCCCTGTTTCAGCCGCTCACGCCACCAGGTAGCGCTGCGGGGGCGCCGACACCGCGGGCTGCTCGGGGTGGCCTGCTCCGTGGCCTCCAGGGCGAGGCGGGGGCGGGGAGCGTGTGCCGTGGCGGCACCGGCCCGGGCCTGGGACTGGCCGGGCTGTTGGGGTCGCGGGGTCCCCGCAGCAGCAGTTCCCGGGGCCCCTCACAGGAGCGGGTGGGTGGCCTCTGTGTCGCTCTGTGTGCGGTGTGGTGCGCATCGGGTCCGGACGGGCGCCAGCGGGCCACTGGGCTCCTGCATTCGGTTTTCCGAGGTTCCCGACGGAGCCGACCCTGCGTGGCCTGCCAGCCTGTCCTGGGCCCGGGCTCAGGGCGCAAGACAGGTGTGGGGCAGCCCCGAGTCTCTGGGGGTGGCCCTGCCGGGTCTGTCCCTCAGTGCCCTTCCCCAGAGGGGCCGGAAGGTATGCGTGAGGAAAAGGCAGGAGCCCGGCGGCTGCCACACCCCTGCCTGGTTCAGCTCCTCCTGAAACACACCTGCTGTTCCCTCCACCTGCCTGGGTCTCTGTCTGTCTCTCTCCCCACCCCTCCCTCCCTTTCTCCCCGCCTTTCACCCCACCCCTCCCTCCCTGGCACCAAAGCGTCCTTGCCGTCCGTCCGTCTGCTGGCTGGCTCTCTCCCCCGGAGTGCAGGTCCCTAATGGCAGCGATCTTCTGCTGTCTTCACCGCTCACCCCGGCAGCTGGGGCTGTGTGGGGGCCCACGGGCGGTGCCCGGTAAGTGTCTGTGGGGCGAAGGCACGGGTTGTCCTCAGCGCTGGCCGGCCTCGGGCGGGAGGACACCCCCAGTCCCGCCCACTCTCCTCACCTCATGTCCAGTCTGCCACTGAGGCCGCTCGGCCCTCCCGCTCAGCATGTCGCCTCTTTCCGGGTTGTTTGCTGTTACGAAAAAACACAGCGTGCACCTTTCCGCAGGCATCTTTCTAGAAGTGTAGCGTTGAGGGGTGCACACAGCCTCAACTCAGCTGCAGTAACACAGCACTGCCGACGGCTGGCTTAATGACAGAAAGGTGTTCTGTGAACGTCCTGGAGCCCGAAGTCTGGAGTCGAGGTGTTCGCAGGGCCGTGCTCTCAAGGCTGTAGGGAAGAATCCCTCCTGGTCTCGTCCAGCTCCTGCTGGCTGCTTGTAATGCTTGGTGCTCCTTGGCTTGTCCTTGGGCCACTCCAGGCTGCGCCCCGTCCTGACGTGGTGTTCCTTCTCTGTGTCTCTGTGTCCAAAGTTCGCTCTTGGAAGGACACTGCTGTTGGATTGGGGCCCACCCCCTCCCTCCAGGGTGCCATCTTAACCTGACGACATCTGCAAAGGCGGTTTCTAAATAATGTCAGATTCACAGGTTCCAAGTGGACGTGACTTCATGGGGAGGGGGTCTTGAACCCGGTACACTGGGCCTTATGAGCACGGCCAAAGGGGCTGCACTCTGACTGCATTCACACCGGGGCCGTGCCTCCTGCTGCTGCCGACACTTGGTGTCAGCATGCGTCTTCCGTGTTCGCCTCTGGAGACAGCGCGATGGCGCTCATTTGCATTTTGCTGCTTACCAGTCAGATGGCCCGTTTTCAGGCGTGTGTTTGCCCTCCTGAGAAGCACCCACCTGAGCCTTCCGTCCAGTCGTCCGTAGACTCTTCTTCCGGAAGGGTCTCTTTCTTCTCGACTTGTAGGAGTGACGTCTATTCTGGATTCTCCTTTTCCGTTGACCGTTGCAAATACTGTCCCCGCTTTGTGATTTGTCTTTTTGCTTCCTTATGACATGCAGAACCACCTTGATTTTGATAAACCCAAGCTGGTCAACCTTTTCCTCTACGGTTGGTGATTTTTGTGGCTGGTACCCTTACCCTGAGCTCATGAAGACAAGCCCCGGTGGCGGCTTCTTCTGGAAGTGCCGCTTGCTCGTGCATTTCGGTCTTTAACGCTCCCGGAGTTGATTTGGAGTCGGTGTGAGATGGGTTTGATCGCAGTTTTACGGGGCTCCCCACTGTGGAAAGGCCCTCCCCACCTACCTGCCGCTTGCTGCTGTCACGGACGGTGTCCCTGGACTTTCTGGTGAGCTCCGTCGGTCTGTCCGTCTGCCCTGGGCCAGTGCCGCAATGCCCTCGTTACCGCAGCCCACTAGGGCGTTGCTGGGCTGGTCAGGCAAGTCCCACGATCTTGTTTTTCTTCCTCAGAAATGACTCTGCTCTTCTGGACTCTTGACCCCTTTACTTCCATACCAGTTACAGAGCCAGCTTGTCAAGACGCACCAAAAAAAGTTTTACAAACATGTTTAAAGGATTTTTACGTTTTATTTATTTCTGAGAGACAGATGTGAGTGGGAGAGGGGCAGAGAGAGAGGGAGACACAGAATCCGAAGCAGGCTCCAGATCCGAGCTGTCAGCACAGAGCCCGACGCGGGGCTCGAACTCACAGACCGCGAGATCGTGACCTGAGCCGAAGTCGGACGCTCAACCGACTGAGCCACCCAGGCGCCCCTGTTTGCACTTTTTTAAAGTTACATTTAGTCTTATATGTGTTTTTATTTTTGATTCTAGGGTAAGTAGTATTAAAATTTGTGGCTGGTTGATAGAAATGGAATTGATTTTTATGAACTGATTTCTTTTTAATCCAGCCATCTGGCTAACATTTCTTTCAATTCTGTTAATATATCTGAAGATTATGTTTATTTCTCTGAATAATTTTATTTCTTCTGAATAATCTGAAGACTATTATTATTTCTCACATACACAGTTATGTCATCTGAAGAGTTTTCTTTTTCCTTGCCATCATTATACCTTTTGTATCTTTTTTTTTTTTAATTTTTTTTTCAACGTTTATTTATTTTTGGGACAGAGAGAGACAGAGCATGAACGGGGGAGGGGCAGAGAGAGAGGGAGACACAGAATCGGAAACAGGCTCCAGGCTCCGAGCCGTCAGCCCAGAGCCCGACGCGGGGCTCGAACTCACCGACCGCGAGATCGTGACCTGGCTGAAGTCGGACGCTTAACCGACTGCGCCACCCAGACGCCCCTGTATCTTTTTCTTTATTGCACTGTGTACAACTTCCTTCATTCATTGCATCTCAGGCGCATATGCTCTGGTTGGTCATAATCCTTGGTTCATGGCATAGTTTCATGGTTTGTCCTTACATGGCCCATTCTTATTCAGATTGTCTTAAAAACATATTTAGAACCAAACAGTATCTGCACCCACCCGTCTCTGGCACCCCTGTCTTCCTGAATCACCCCTGAGGGGACCATTCTCCTTTTGTTGCATCTATCGGTATTCTTCAAAGATTTTTCATTTTAAGCTGTTTTTACTTCTTTAAGAAGGGCATCGCGCTTACACGTTCGCCAAATATCAAATTGCTAAAATTCATCTGTGCTGCTGAATCTTTACTGTAGCTCATTTCTTTGTGCGACTATCTCACAATTATTCTTCCGTGTTCCTGTGTTGTGTATTTAGATCGTTTCCAGGCTTCGCTGTTGCAATCGATGACTCTTGGAACATTCTTGCATGTGTCTCTTGTGCACAAGTGAGTGTTTCTTGTGAGTAGATGCTTCCGAACGGGATTGCTAGCTCATTTTCACCAACCAAATGGACCTAAGAAAGCAGTCTTGTTGTGATCTTGATTTACATCTCACTGGTTGTGTTAAATATCTCAGTGTGCGTTTGTTAATTATGTAAATTCCTCTTCTGGGAAATATCTGTTCATCTCTTTTGCCTGTTTTTCTGTAGGGTTGTTACGCTCGTAGTATCTGTTGTGAACAGTTTCTCCCAGTTTGTAACTGCATTTTCAGTGTTTTAAAGGTATCTTTTGATGAAAACTGTGAATTTTAATGTGGCCAAAGCTATCAATATATATTTTTAAAAGTCAGTGCTACTTTTGTCTCGAGAAACTCAGGGGCGCCTGGGTGGCTCAGTTGGTTAAGCGTCCGACTTCGGCTCAGGTCATGATCTCGCGGTCCGTGAGTTCGAGCCCTGTGTCAGTCTCTGTGCTGACGGCTCAGAGCCTGGAGCCTGTTTCAGATTCTGTGTCTCCCTCTTTCTCTGACCCTCCCCTGTTCATGCTCTCTCTGTCTTAAAAATAAATAAACATCAAAAAAAGAAAGAAAGAAAGAAACTTTTCCTTAGGGAACCTGGATGGCTGGTTGGGATTCTCTCTCTCCCTCTCTCTCTGCTCCTCCCCTACTCTCATTCTCTCTCTCTCTCTCTCAAAAGAAATAAACTTTTTTAAAGAAAAAAGATAATTTTCCTTACCGTGAGGTTTAAAAGATTATTTATCTACATTTATTATTAAGAGTTTCAAATTTTGTCTTTGACATATAAGTCCTAACCTATCTGGAGTTGATGTTTGACTATGGTGTGGTAACAATCAAATTTTATCTTTGGGGCGCCTGGGTGGCTCAGTCGGTTGAGCGTCTGATTTCGGCTCAGGTCATGATCTCACAGCTCATGAGTTTGAGCCCTGCATAGGGCCTGGAGCCTGCTTCAGATTCTGTGTCTCCCTCTGTTTCTACCCCTCCCCCCCCCCCACACACTCTCTCTCTCTCTCTCAAAAATAAATAAACATTTAAAAAATTTTAATTTAAAAAATTTATTTGAAAAATTTTATCTTTCTCCATAGGAATAACAACTTTGTTTCATTTATTTGTTGAAAAATGCCTTTCTTGGGGCGCCTGGGTGGCGCAGTCGGTTGGGCGTCCGACTTCAGCCAGGTCACGATCTCGCGGTGCGTGAGTTCGAGCCCCGCGTCAGGCTCTGGGCTGATGGCTCAGAGCCTGGAGCCTGTTTCCGATTCTGTGTCTCCCTCTCTCTCTGCCCCTCCCCCATTCATGCTCTGTCTCTCTCTGTCCCAAAAATAAATAAACGTTGAAAAGAAAATTAAAAAAAAAAAAAAGAAAAATGCCTTTCTTTCCCACTGTGAACTGACATCTCACTCTGTACATGCATGGGTCTGTCTCTGGAGTGTCTGTTCTATTCCACAGATGAATCTGCACCACCCCCCCCCCAAGGTTGTACTGTCTTCACATCTGAGGGACAATTTGCCTCTCTGCCCATCTTCCTAAGGGTTCTGGTCCTTCTTGGATTCATTCCCTTCTATATAAATATCATAATTGTTTTTATCAAGTTCCACCACAAATCCTATTGAGATTTTGATTGGATTTGCGTTGAATCCCTAGATCAATTGGGGGGAAATTGACAAATTAATGAAATCTTATCTTCCTACCAATGAGCGTGATATATTTCTCCATTTACTTATGTCTTCTTTAAGTTTCACAACGTACCCAATAGAGATTGTGTCCATCTTTCATTAGGGTTATTCTTACTACCCTGATAGTCTTGTAGCTGCATGCGGTGTAATTTTCTCATTGCTGGCTGCTGGTGTGTAGGATGTAACTGCCTTTCATATTTTAATTTTCTATACTGCCACATTTCTAAACTCTCTCACGGTTTCTAAAAATGCGTACGTATATTCTGAGTTTTCTACATGAGTAATTCTATATCACGTGCAAATAGCTTCATACCTTCCATTCCACCCTTGTCTATAATTTCTTTGTCTTGTCATATTGTCCTGGCTAGAACTTCCTATACAGTATTGGGTATTATTTTTGAATTCCTGATTTTTAAGTGAACGTTTCTAACATTTCCTCATTGATAATGACGTTTTTCCTAGGTCTTTGTAAGTCATGGCTATAAATGTAAATGTATCGACACTCTAGCATGTTAAAGAAGTTTCGAATTCTTACCAATTATTACTCTAATTCTTTATAATTATTCTAATTTCTTTCAAATTTGTATTGTATGTGATGAATTTTCTCAAAACCTTTTTTTGCATCTGTGAAGTTATCATCAGCTTTTTCTCCTTTGTACCGTTAAAGTAGTGATAACATCAATTGGTTTTTTAACTTTGTTTGATGTTGGACTTGACGTACGGCTGGATTTTTTTTTTTCTCACGTGTGGTTAAAATTCATTCTCAACCAAAATTTATTCACACTACTATTTCTTGGCATTTACGTCATTTCTGATTCAGACGATTACAAATAGCGCTGCTCTGACTGCTCTCCAGCCTGGGGAACACACATCTACTCCGTTCCGTCGCAACGGAACGCGGAGTCTTGGATTCAGCTTTGGCAGGCGCTCCTAAGGAATTTCCCAGAGCGAATGTGCCAGTTTACATCCACAACGACGTGAGGGCATTCCAGTGGCTCCGTGCTCCTACCAACACTAGCTGTTGTCTTTCGATCTGGGCCATTCTGTAGACGAGCCGTGGCTTCACATCGTAGCTTCGGTTTGCCTTCCCTGATGACTAATGAAGTCCGGCACCTTTTCCTATTTATGTTCCATTTGAACATACTCTGGTGAAGTGCCATTTTTGCATTTGGACAATGTTTTTGGTTATTCTACTCCTATTGGCTTGCAGGAGTTCTCTAGATAGTCCAGATTCAAGTCCCTTGGTGGGTTTATCTATTAAAAAGATGTTCAAGGCACCTGGGTGGCTCAGTCTGTAGCCCATGTGACTCTCCATCTCAGGGTTTTGAGTCCCACGTTGGGTGTAGAAATTACTTTTGTACTTTTATTTTATTTTTATTTTTTGAGAGAAAGAGAGCACGAGCAGGGAAGAGGGGCAGAGGGAGAAAGAATCTTTTTTTTTTTAATGTTTATGTACTTTTGAGAGACAGAGACAGAGTGCAAGCAGGGGAGGGGCAGAGAGAGAGGGAGACACAGAATCCGAAGCAACTCCAGGCTCCGAGCTGTCAGCACAGAGCCCGATGTGGGGCTCGAACCCACAAACCGTGAGATCATGACCTGCGCCGAAGTCGGACGCTTAACCGACGGAGCCCCCCAGGCGCCCCTGGTTTTTCAATGAGGTTCCTGCAGGAATCACGCTACACAGCAAAGGCACCTTTCTCCCCTACCCCATTGGCATTTATCCAGCAAGCATTTATTTTTCACGTGTCTTCGGGTCAGCTGCAGCAATGCTGGGTTCAGCTGGGGAACGCTGATCTGGGCTCCAGCCTGCAGGTTGGTTCAGATTTGCTCCACGTGTCTCCTCCTCCTGGGATCCGTGGCTCCCCAGGGCGTCTTCTTCACGCGGCAGGTGGTATCAGCGTGAGACAGCAAGCCAAACCATGCAGGCACCTGGAAGCTTCTATCACAGCTGCACACATGGCACCGGCCGGACTCAAGTCAGTAGGCGAGGAAGGACACTACGACAAGAAGGAGGAGGAGGAGAGGAGTGAATATGTTCTGAACAATAGCCAAATGTACAACAGTGCAATGTCTTGGTCACCAGTATTCACTTACCTTCTACAGAAAAGATACGCTCACCGCCTCCCGCTCCACAAGTGTCCCAATCACGGTGTCGGGCTCCAAGTCCCAGACGTGACGATCCTACATCTTCTGGATTCTACATCCTCTCTCCTTCCTCTGGATAGCCATGAGCCACAAAGACAGATCTGGTCTGGGATTCACTTGGCCCGTGGCTGTTTCATGGATGCTGGCAGAAGACATGAGATTCCTAGATCAGAGACAAAGGACATTATTATTCTCTGCACAGCACGGGTAGCAGCACGTCTATGACAGTCCCACGAAGATGATGTGATATGGCCCAGGTGTGTGCTGCACACAGTGTGTGTGTTGTGTCACTGATTCGGGGAATCCGCCACTTTGGTTTTTTTAATGTTTGTTTATTTTGAGACAGAATGCACGTGTGCAAGTGAGTCGGGGAGGGGCAAAGAGAGGGAGAGAGAGAATCCCAAGCAGGCTCTGTGCTGTCAGCGCAGAGCCCCACGTGGGGTTAGATCCCACCGAGCGTGAGATCATGACCTGAGCCCGCTGAGCCACCCAGGCGCCCCTGCTGCTTTAGTAGCAAGCAGTAAGCAAGCCTGCTCTCGGTCTGGAGGGAGGGAGCATCTCATCCCTCAGGACTGCTCACTGCAAACATGACCCTGAGAAATGGCCCAGGTAAAGGGCAGTCAGGGCCTTGCATTCTTGGCACACCCAACAAAGCGTGTAGGGTGCTCAAAAGACCCGTGGAGGACCGTCCCTCCCAACAATCCCCCCATCGGTCCTCGGCCTCTGGCGAGTTTTGACACGAGTGTCCACTCTACTGGCCGCTCAGATTAGTCTGGCCGACAGACTGACACCAAATCCGTTCAACTTGTCTGGTACGTGTTTGTTCAAGGCTGCCTTCGTCAGGCTCCAGGTGGCGGGAAGAGGCCCGCCTGCGGCGCTGACCTCAGCCGTGTCCTCCACACCCAGGACTCGCGTGCGGTGGGTCCCAGGGGGCACTGGCGGGTCTTATTTCGGACAGTCAGGGCACAGTCCGTGGCAGACCTGTTACTCACCAAGACCCACACGACGGAGTCGAGACCGACCTCTGATCTTTGATGTCATTGCCAACATGGGGTGCAATAGACGGGCTGAAAAGCAGCCCCCCACGCCCCCGGAGAAGCTTCTGTCCCCTCGGCTCCCACCCTTCACGCACGGCCTGGAGAGCACAGGTCTCTCCAGTTGGGCTTTGCCGTTAAACTTGCTTCGGCTGTGCCACATGGGCCGTGTGGCTGAGACGCTGCACCTTGGTGGCCGTGCCTGCCACCACCCAGCTGGTTTCACAGCCCACGGATGGAGGTGGGAGACCCAGTGGCGGGTCACACCCAGTCACAGCCGCTGCTAGACGGTGCCTCTGGGCCGCACGCCGGGTCTGCAGGACGGACAGCACCCGACGGCCCCATCCTGCACCTCCAGGCTCTAAGAGCTCCCTGCAGGTGCATGCTCCTGTCCCCCATCCACGGCCACAAAATCAGTTCTCCTTTTCTTCCACCATCCCTTACTCCCTTCTGGAACATTCATCTGAAGGGCCAGGGCTACTGGGGATGGACCCTGTTTTGGTGCTCAAGGACCCTGCCGCCCCCACAGGAGAATCCGGGCGGCAGAGCCAGAACTAAGCCCTCCTGGGGCCCAGCCGCCAGCGGAGGGTGCAGAGACCCGGCGGCCTGGGGCAAGCTCCGTGCCCAGCAGCGAGGAGATGGCCGCGTCCCCCGGAGGGGGCGAGGAAGCAGGGCGCGGGCCCAGCACCGACTGCACAGTACCACATGGGTGGCAGGCGGCCTGGGGTGCCACCGAACACCCCAACAGTCGCCTGTTGCTGGTTGCCAAGGTGACAAAAGGCACACCACCGCATGCTGGCTCAGGGGTCGGCAAACCGCAGCCTGTTTCCATGTGGCCTGTGGGCCGGGAGTGGTCTTTACCTTTGTAAAGGGTTGTAAAAAAATAAATACATACAAGAGCGAAGAGGCGACAGACTTCCCTCTGTCCCTGTCATGGCGTCTGCTGCCCCCTCCACAGATGGCGACCGAAACCCAGCTTGCTGCCCCCAAGCACTCCTGCCAGTGCCGCAAGCGGACCAAGGGGATCTTCTGCCTCCTGAGTCACCGCAGCCGAGCCTCACGCTTTGCCGCCACCTTGCACAGGTGTCCCTTCCGGGGCAGGACACGTCCCCACCGCCCGCCGGCTGTCCCCAGGCCAGCGCCACCTGTCCGGGGCTTCTCTCCGTTCCGGGCACCGCAGAGTGAGCCAGGAGTCCGCGGTGAGCATCCCACGCGGCCAAGGGCTCCGGCTCGCGGGACAGAAGCCAGCGTGTCCCTGCCACGGGGCGGCAGATCGGCTGCGCCGGGAGGGCTCTGTGCAGGCTAGCCCCGGGCTTCCGGGCCACCAGCCGGGCCACCGGCCAGCTCCACGAGACCCCTCGTCCTCCCGGCAGGTCTGTGTTCCCAGCCAGCCGGCCAACCGAGCGGTGTGCCTACAGCCTTCGCTGCACCGCGACCCTGGGCCACGGCGGGTCCCCAGCAGGCGGGAAGCACATTGTGTTCAGGAGCTATTCTCGGTCCCCTGCATTTCCGCAGAGATCTCAGAATCAGCCTGTCGACTCCGAAGGAAGGAAGGAAGGAAGGAAGGAAGGAAGGAAGGAAGGAAGGAAGGGGAGAGAAATTGCTGGGGTTCTGTCTGGGATCACCTTGAATCTGCAGGTCACTCTGGGGAGAACTGATGCCTTTCTCATATTGCGTCTTTCAGACCGCGATCACGATCTGCTCCTTTTAACTGAGGCTTCTCCTCTCGGCTGTGTTCTGTGTGTTGGCGGTAGGGGTCTGGCACGTACTTCGCCGGGGTTCTTTCCCCAGGCATCGGTGGCTTTAGTGCCGTAGCAAACGGGACCTCTGTTTACACCACGTTCTCGAGGCACGGCATGCACACGGTGAGAGCAGGTCTTGCACAGACACCTGCACCACCCCCGCCTGGGTGAGGGGTCCCCGCTGCGGGAAGCCCCTGCGCCCCGTTCTGCACTCCGGCCGTCGGCGACAACCGCTACCCGCTGGTCAGCACGGATGGCTTCCCACCGCGCGCTCACGCCGCCTGTCGCACCCGGCCTGTCGTGCGTCTGCCACGCGGTGGCGCACTCGCTGTCCCCGCAGAGGTCCGGGGGTCCGCCCGCCGCGCCTGCGACGGCCGGGGGCCTGCGTCCCGTTCGGCGCGGCCGTGAGGGCGCCGGTCTGTGTGGACGCCAGAGGCCGGTCCTCCTGCTTTGCCGGCCACCGCGAGGCTCACCCTTGGCTTTGGAAGAAACCGCCCGTTTTCCGCCGTGGGCCCGACGTTCCGGGCTCCCTCCCGCGTCTGTGACTTCTGGCTGCCGCGCATCCTCGCCCACCTCGGTATCGTGACCCTTAGGTGTGTGGCCGCTCTGGTAGGCGTGCTTTGTGTTCCCCTGGCGACAAATCGCGCTGGACACGTCGCCCTGTGTTTGCTGGCTCTGCAGGCGTCCTTGTGAAGTGCCCGTGGCTGCCGTCTGCCCACTTTTAAATTAGGTCGTTTGTCTCATTATTTGTTTGGCGCTTTTCATATAGGCTGTCAGGTCTGTGTATTGAGAGTCGTTTCTCCGAGTCAGTGGCCTGCCCTTTCGCTTTCTGGGTGACGCCGTTTGAAGGCTAGAAGTATTTCACGGAGCCTAATTTGTCAGCTTTTCCTTTTGTGACAGGGCCCTTGGCATCTCGTCTGAAATGGCTTCGCCCACGCCCAAGTCGTAGAGATGCTCTCCAGTGGCTCCTTCTGGAAGCCCCGTGGCTTTGACCTTCACAGTTTGATCTGTCATCCATCCTGAGTTAATTTTCGCGCAGGGCGGGAAGGCGCCAAGGTCCATGTGGTTTTCGTAGCGACGGCCAGCGGACCCGGCGCCGTTCCCGAAAGGGCTGGCTTCTCCGCCCTGAACTGCTTGGCGCCTCGTCAGAAACAGACTCTCCGGAACGAGTTCTGGCTCCTCTGTGCTGTGCTGTTTCGGCTTACCTTTCCTTGTGCCAACGCCACGCTTCGTCACTGTCTCCACTAGTTTGGAAAACTGTTCTGGAATGCGAGAGGGCAAGTTCTCCCGCACGATTTCCTCCTCAATGCTGCCCTGGCTGTTCTGCGTCTTTGGGTTTTTCTGGTTTGTTTTGTTGTTTTCTCTACAAAAATCTTTATTTTAACATTTAAAAGAAAGCTATTCTCTGTCTTTTGAATTTTCCTATAAATTTGGCCACCCGCTTGCACATCGCTCCAAGAAAGACCTGGTGGGCTTTTGACTGCGATTCCATCAAATCTGCAGGTCATTTCGGTACGGAGACGTCCAGCGTGAGGCGTGACGCGTCCCAGGCCACCTACATGCTCCTTGGGTTTCTCTGTGATGTCTTAGCGCAGAGTTTTGTTTTGTTTTGTTTTTAACGTTTATTTATTTATTTATTTATTTATTTTTTTCAACGTTTTTATTTATTTTTGGGACAGAGAGAGAGCATGAACGGGGGAGGGGCAGAGAGAGAGGGAGACACAGAATCGGAAACAGGCTCCAGGCTCCGAGCCGTCAGCCCAGAGCCCGACACGGGGCTCAAACTCCCGGACCGTGAGATCATGACCTGAGCCGAAGTCGGACGCTTAACCGACCGAGCCACCCAGGCGCCCCTAGTGCAGAGTTTTTAAGTCAAACTTACTCAGATGTATTTGATATATTCTTGATACTTTTGTAAATGTATTCTATAAATTTTGATACTTTTATAAATGGTGCTTTTTTATCTTTTTTTTTTTTTTTTTGGTGAGAATATATAAAATCTATTCTCTGACAAATTTCAGTTATTCCATACAGCGTTCTCAGCTGTAGTCACCGTGTCTTACACGACGTCCTCAGACCGTAGTCATCTGTGTGTGGACCCTTTGACCAGCCTCTCCCTGTGTCCCCTGCACCCAGCCCCTGGCAGCCACTTTTCTGCTCTGTTTCTGGGAGTTTGACATTTTTCTTTTGAGATTCCACTCGCAAGTGTTACAAATGGCGTTTTAAATTTTATTTTCCAATTGCTTGCGCCAAGGTATAGAATATTCCATTGTTTTTTGTACATCGACACTATAGCCCAAAGTGCTGGTAAATTCACTTCTTGGTTCTCGTAGTTTGTAGATGCCTTTGGATTTTCCACAGAACCACATCACCCCGTGTCTTCCTCTCTCGCCTTTAGGCCTTTGTTTCTCGTTCTTGCCTCGTTGCACTGAGAACCTCCGGTAGTGAGAGTGGGCAGGAACCCACCCGGGTGCCGGGTGCCGGCCGCGGAGTCTCCATGCACACCTCGTCACGTCAGTCAGACGCGGCTCCCGCCGCCCCCTTGTTTGCTGAGTGGTCTTCCCCTCCTTCCTCCATCCTGCCCCCGCCCTCCCTCTTGGTCCCTCCCTCCCTCCTTCCTCCCTTCTCCCCTTCCTCCCTTCCTTCCTCCCTTTCTTCCTTCCTCCCTCCCTCCCTCCTTCCTTCCTTTCCTTCCTCCCTCCCTCCCTCCTTCCTTCCTTCCTCCCTCCTTCCCTCCCTCCTCCTCCCTCCCTCCTTCCTCCCTCCCTCCCTCCTTCCTTCCTCCCTCCTCCCTTTCTCCCTCCCTTCCTTCCTCCCTTTCTCCCTCCCTTCCTTCCTCCTTCCCTCCTCCCTTCCTCCTTCCCTCCTCCCTTCCTCCTTCCCTCCTTCCTTCCTTCCTCCCTCCCTTCCCCCTTCCTTCCCTTCCTTCTTCTTTCCCCCCTTCCTTCCTTCCTCCCTTCCTTCCTCCCTTTCTCCCTCCCTTTCTCCTTCCTTTCCTTCCTCCTTCCCTCTTCCCTCCCTCCTTCCTTCCTCCTCCCTCCCTTCCCCCTTCCTTCTCTTCCTTCTTCCTTCCCCCCTTCCTTCCTCCCTTCCTTCCTCCCTTTCTCCCTCCCTTCCTTCCTCCGTCCCTCCTTCCCTCCCTCCCTCCCTCCTTCTTCCCTCCCTCCCTCCTTCCTTTCTCCCTCCCTTCCTTCCTCCCTTTCTCCCTCCCTTCCTTCCTCCCTTTCTCCCTCCCTTCCTTCCTCCTTCCCTCCTCCCTCCCTCCTTCCCTCCTTCCTTCCTTCCTCCCTCCCTTCCCCCTTCCTTCCCTTCCTTCTTCCTTCCCCCCTTCCTTCCTTTCTTTCCTCCCTCCCTTTCTTCCTCCCTTCCTCCCTCCCTTCCTTCCTTCCTTCCTTCCTCCCTCCCTCCTTCCCTCCCTCCCTCCTCCCTCCCTCCCTCCTTCCTCCCTCCTCCCTTTCTCCCTCCCTTCCCTCATGAATGACACAGAATGTATCAGGTGATCTCCCTGCTTCTGTTGAGATGATCTTAGTATTCTGCTGATGTGGCAAATGGCACTGATGGATCCAGGAATGTGAAACAAACCTTCCCCCTTCCCAGCCTCTTCCTGTCTATAGCGGGATGATGCCACTGTCACCTTTGTTCCTGACACTGGTTACCCGCCCCTGCCCTCATCAGTCAGGGTTTTGTCAGCTTTCACTCGGCTTTTTCAGAGAACCGGTATTTTGTTCAACTTCGTATTTCCCATTTTGCTTACTTTTGTTTTTACCTTTACTATCCGATTTGTTCCTTTAGTAACTTCTTTAGCTGGACGGGTGGCTCATTAATTTGCAACGTTTGTTTTCAATACATGCATTTAAGAATCTGTTTCTCTTTATTTTCTACTGTAACTGCATCCGAAAATTGTTGAATATCGTATTTTTTGTACTGTTTGGTTCAGTATTTTCTGATCTCCATTACAGTTATTTCTTTAATCTTTCATTATTTATTTATTTTTTATTTTTTTTATTTTTTTTTATTTATTTATTTTTTATGAAATTTATTGACAAATTGGTTTCCATACAACACCCAGTGCTCATCCCAAAAGGTGCCCTCCTCAATACCCATCACCCACCCTCCCCTCCCTCCCACCCCCCATCAACCCTCAGTTTGTTCTCAGTTTTTAACAGTCTCTTATGTTTTGGCTCTCTCCCACTCTAACCTCTTTTTTTTTTTTTTTTCCTTCCCCTCCCCCATGGGTTCCTGTTAAGTTTCTCAGGATCCACATAAGAGTGAAACCATATGGTATCTGTCTTTCTCTGTATGGCTTATTTCACTTAGCATCACACTCTCCAGTTCCATCCACGTTGCTACAAAGGGCCATATTTCATTTTTTCTCATTGCCACGTAGTACTCCATTGTGTATATATACCACAATTTCTTTATCCATTCATCAGTTGATGGACATTTAGGCTCTTTCCATAATTTGGCTATTGTTGAGAGTGCTGCTATGAACATTGGGGTACAAGTGCCCCTATGCATCAGTACTCCTGTATCCCTTGGATAAATTCCTAGCAGTGCTATTGCTGGGTCATAGGGTAGGTCTATTTTTAATTTTCTGAGGAACCTCCACACTGCTTTCCAGAGCGGCTGCACCAATTTGCATTCCCACCAACAGTGCAAGAGGGTTCCCGTTTCTCCACATCCTCTCCAGCATCTATAGTCTCCTGATTTGTTCATTTTGGCCACTCTGACTGGCGTGAGGTGATACCTGAGTGTGGTTTTGATTTGTATTTCCCTGATAAGGAGCGACGCTGAACATCTTTTCATGTGCCTGTTGGCCATCTGGATGTCTTCTTTAGAGCAGTGTCTATTCATGTTTTCTGCCCATTTCTTCACTGGGTTATTTGTTTTTCGGGTGTGGAGTTTGGTGAGCTCTTTATAGATTTTAGATACTAGCCCTTTGTCCGATATGTCATTTGCAAATATCTTTTCCCATTCCGTTGGTTGCCTTTTAGTTTTGTTGGTTGTTTCCTTTGCTGTGCAGAAGCTTTTTATCTTCATAAGGTCCCAGTAATTCACTTTTGCTTTTAATTCCCTTGCCTTTGGGGATGTGTCGAGTAAGAGATTGCTACGGCTGAGGTCAGAGAGATCTTTTCCTGCTTTCTCCTCTAAGGTTTTGATGGTTTCCTGTCTCACATTTAGGTCCTTTATCCATTTTGAGTTTATTTTTGTAAATGGTGTGAGAAAGTGGTCTAGTTTCAACCTTCTGCATGTTGCTGTCCAGTTCTCCCAGCACCATTTGTTAAAGAGGCTGTCTTTTTTCCATTGGATGTTCTTTCCTGCTTTGTCAAAGATGAGTTGGCCATACGTTTGTGGGTCTAGTTCTGGGGTTTCTATTCTATTCCATTGGTCTGTGTGTCTGTTTTTGTGCCAATACCATGCTGTCTTGATGATTACAGCTTTGTAGTAGAGGCTAAAGTCTGGGATTGTGATGCCTCCTGCTTTGGTCTTCTTCTTCAAAATTCCTTTGGCTATTCGGGGCCTTTTGTGGTTCCATATGAATTTTAGGATTGCTTGTTCTAATTTCGAGAAGAATGCTGGTGCAATTTTGATTGGGATTGCATTGAATGTGTAGATAGCTTTGGGTAGTATTGACATTTTGACAATATTTATTTTTCCAATCCATGAGCAGGGAATGTCTTTCCATTTCTTTAAGTCTTCTTCAATTACCTTCATAAGCGTTCTATAGTTTTCAGCATACAGATCCTTTACATCTTTGGTTAGATTTATTCCTAGGTATTTTATGCTTCTTGGTGCAATTGTGAATGGGATCATTTTCTTTATTTGTCTTTCTGTTGCTTCATTGTTAGTGTATAAGAATGCAACTGATTTCTGGACATTGATTTTGTATCCTGCAACTTTGCTGAATTCATGTATCAGTTCTAGCAGACTTTTGGTGGAGTCTATCGGATTTTCCATGTATAATATCATGTCATCTGCAAAAAGCGAAAGCTTGACTTCATCTTTGCCAATTTTGATGCCTTTGATTTCCTTTTGTTGTCTGATTGCTGATGCTAGAACTTCCAGCACTATGTTAAACAACAGCGGTGAGAGTGGGAATCTTTCATTATTTAGAAATTGGTTTCCTATCAATGTGTTAGCATCTGGTTTTATAGTTAGCTTTTGTTTTCTTGTTAGCGTAACTGTATCTTGACCAGAGACTAGGGTCTGTCTCACTACAAAACTCGGGCATTTGTGGTAAGTTGCTTTGTGTGGTCATTTTTTGTCAGTGCTGCTCAGTGCTCAAAAATAATGTGAACCCTGCAATTGTCGGGTAAAGTGGGATCAGGTTTGTTCATTGTGTTGTTCAAATCTTTTGTATTATTAACCGAGTTGTTTTTTTTTGTTTTTGTTTTTGTTTTTGGGTTGTTTTTTTTTTTTTGGTCTGCTTTTTCTATCAACCGTTAAGCAAAGTACAGTAAGAATTTTGGGGAACGTATCTGTCTCTGATAATTCTGTCCACTTTTGCTTTATATTTTTTGGACTGTGATTGATTTTATTTTGGTTAGAATTTGCCTGGTGTATCTCTTCCTTTCAACCATTCTCTAACCTTATATTTTACCTATTTCTCTGCATAAAATTTGACTTTTTAATTTTTTTTAATGTTACTTTTGAGAGAGACCGACTGTGAGTGGCAAAGGGGCAGAGAGAGAGGGAGACACAGAATCTGAAACAGGCTCCAGGCTCTGAGCTGTCAGCACAGAGCCTGAGGCGGGGCTTGAACTCGGGAACGGCAAGATCAATACCTGAGCCGAAGTCGGATGCTTAATCTACTGAGCCACCCAGGCGCCTCTAAAATTTGATTTTTTTAATCCAGATATTGACAACACTCTTTTAAGTGATGCATTTAATACTGACGTTTTCTGTGATCATTTACACACGTGTATCTGTATATTCTGTAGTAATCTACTATTGCATAACAGACTAATCCAGAAGTTAAGCAACAGGGCCCCTGGGGGGCTCAGTCGGTTAAGTGGTTGAGTGTCTGACTCTTGGTTTCGGCTCGGGTCGTGATCTCACAGTTCACGGGATCGAGCCTCGTCGGGCTCTTCTCTGACGGTGGGGAGCCTGCTTGGGAGCCTCTCTCTCTCTCTCTCCCCCTCCCCCACCTGCTCTCTCTCTCTCAAAATAAACAAACGTTTTTTAAAAAGTTAAAGCAACAAACACTATCCCGTGAGTTTCTGGGGGTCAGGAATCCAAGGGGGGCCTAACTGTGCAGGGCTGGCCCCCCAGTCTCTCTCACGGGGTCAGATGCTGGCGGGGCTGTATCCGCAGGCTTGACGGAGGCCGGGCCCACCTCCACAAAGGCCCACTCACGCGGCTGGGGGCCTCAGCGCCTTGCCACGGGGCCTCCGAACTCGGCGGCCAGCTTCCTCCAGAATGGGTGAGCCGGGAGAGCAGGCCGTAGGGAGTGCAAAGTGACGGCGTCCTGCTGGTCCGAGGGCACAGCGGGCAGGAACCTGGAGGCCGACAACTTCACTTACCTGCTTGGATTGTTTTTTTTCTTTAGCCGTTCCTTCTTCCGGTTTGGAGGTGATCCGCTCTATTTCTGCTCCTTCAGGGGCTGCCTCGAATTACTAGTTACCAGAGTCTGAAGTTAAGAAAATCGTCCTCTACCCCCGCCCAGCCCAAACGGTGACCCTCCGGCCCGGCAGGTGCCACACCCCTGGTTTCTTGCAGCTGCCGTCTTGCAGCTTAATCCTGTCTTTATTTTAATCCCACTAGGTGTTGTTCTTATCACTGCTTACACCGTCTGGGTCTTTCTGTACCTACCCACGTACATTCCTCTCGCCCTTCATGCCTCCACGCGTCTCAGACTTTCAACATGGACTCTGCTCAAGTCAGCTCTAGAATGTCCCTCGGGCGGGGCCTGGGGGCGGCACGCGCACCCTCCTTTTGGGGCCGCAGAGGTCTTTCTGGCTGGCGCTCCAGAGACGGCTCCTCCTCTGCCGTGGGGTCCCCCCACCCTCGCTCGCTGCTGCCCGGGCCTGGCGGCTGCCTTCCTCCCCAGGAGAGCCCTCTGTTCCGCCCGCCGCGTCCAGCTGTGCTGTCCTTTTTTATCCTCCTAACTGGGACTTCCTTAATCTGCATACTGGTGCCCTAATCAGTTACGGGAAACTCGAAGCCATTGCCTCCTTCCCTGGTGGCTCGATGGTGTTTGTGAAGCCCTGTGGCTCGCCGACCTCCAGACCTCCCGTCCCTCGCTTGTTTGGTCTCTGGAGCGGCCTCCCGACATGTCTCATCAGTGCCTGGTACTCTGTGATCCCGCCCCAGAAATTCTAATTTTAGTTATCTTATAGCTTCACTTTTGAGAAGTTCTGCTTTCTGATAAAGCTATTGGGTCGTATTTGTGGCTCCTTTCCCTGCCGGTGAGCCCCGAACCCACCCAAAGGCACGTAGCTCGCAGTCTGTCGGCTGATGGCCCGTAATTCTCACACTTGAAGTTTGGGGTCAGGCTCTCATACACTTCCTGAGGCTCGCTCACATTTTATTACAAATGCCTCATTTTCTTAAAATAAATTCCTTGTGGGGATTGGGGACTGGTGCCCCCGCTGCCCCCCAGGAAGGCCGCTCGTTTTAAGTCCAAAGCCTGATGCTCTGGGACCCTCACCCCACCCTCACCCCAGCCCGGGGACAAGAAGTTGTCGTGAAAATCTGTTCAGAGGCTAGCTCAGGGTCCGTTTCCTCTGGGATTTCCACGGCACTGCTCAGCACCACGTGGCACTCTCAAAGTCCCCGGGGCGCAGGGCAGGGCAGGGCGGGATATTTTCGTTCACCTTTGCACCTAGGGTGGGTGTCTCTCACCCCTCTTCTGTCCTCCACACCCCATGAGGCCTTGGAACCTTGGGCTCCTGGTGACCCTGGCTGGCAAAGCCCCAGAAGAAAGGCCCACCTGCCCGCGCCTTGTTCAGATAATTCCTTGCTTTTTGCCAGTGTTTTGTTGCTTTTAAGAAAATGCTTTTCATATTTTATGCCCCGGGTCCAGTGGTTTCCACCGCAAGGGTGGTCGGGACCCCAGACCACCCGTTCCTGAGTGCACCCCCATCCAGCGCCCCCCACCTTCCCTCTCACACCCGCAAGATGCCTGAGGCGCGGCTGTCCCGCTGCTTAGCCCTCCCCCCAGCCGGGCCCAGGGCTCAGGGTCAAGGCCTCTCCTTCCAAATCCCAATCCCACTCCCTCCACCCACCTCTGGCTACCAGTCCCTGGCCCCGTCCTCCTTGGCTTGAAGCTGGCCTGGCCTCTGTCCCTTCTGGCCCCAGGGCGGGCTCTGTTTGGCCCTGGGGTGCGTTGGTGGGCAGAGCTGCTGTCCTTGGCCAATGTGCCTGCCTGCACCCCCGCCTCTCACACCCTCGTGTCCCACGCAGGCCCTGGCGTGTCCTGTGGGACAGGCTTGTCCCAGCCCCTCAGGGTGGCATCGTGCCCGGGCTCTGGCTCAGTATCTGCTCGAGGCTCCAGGAAGCCCTCGGCTGCTTTGCATAGGGGTTGGGTGGCCCTGCTCCCACCCACCCCGCCCAGACCCCCGGAGGAGTGACTCAGCACCGGCCATTGGCGGTGGGTGGCTCTGATAGGCGTGGCGTCCCGGCCCGTGGCGCTCCTGGGCTGGGCGGCTGCTGGCTGGGGAGTGCCCTGGCCCCCAGGCCAGGAAAGCCTGGGGAGCCCTGCCCTGCCCCTGCACGCTTGCCAGCTGGGCTTCTGGGCCACGGGCAGCCCGAGGGCTGACTCAGGCCTCAGCACAGCGGGGGAGCAGAGGGAGCTTGGCCCAGGCCCACCCCACGCCCTAAAGAGGGCTGGCCAGACCCCTGGGGGCAACCTCGGATCAAAGGCTGGAGGCCAGGAGGACAAAGGCAGAGGGAGCCTGGCCAAGGTTTCAGCTTCTTGGAGACCTTGACTGCCCCCCCACGAAGGGCACACGATGTCGCTTGCCTGCTGGCCTCCCCCATCCTGGGGTGTCAGAGTAGCTGTGTGGTTATCCTGAAGCAGCAGCTTCAGCACAAGGGGATGACCTCTCCGGACGGCCAGCCTGCCCACCCTCACCTGTCACGGACACTGCCGGGCCTCCCGTCCGCAGCCCTGCTGGCCACAGCACCCTCACCCGACAAGGTCACCACCTCCCGGGCCAGCGCGCTGGTGTCCGGGGGGCGGGGGCCAGCACAGAGACCAGCCTGCCTGTGAGGTGGACGGCTCCCCCGGGGGGCCGGTGCCCCCACCCCCAGGCCGCCAGTGGGCAGAACAGCAGCACTGAGACCAGGCCTCGTCTGTCAGCTCCGGCAACCCCCGGCCCCAACGTCCCAGCCTCCCATCGGAGCCCCTCCAGCCACTGGGCTGCCCGGGGCTCCGGGTCCTGACCCAGCACACTGGCAGTGGGCATGGGTGGCTGCCACCCGGCCCTCACCTCTTGACACCCAATTGCGTGCCCACAGCCCATCTTGGTCCAGGCCCAGAGGGGACGGGGTCTGAGCTCAGACCTGCCAGGGCGAGTGGAGCTGGGTCCTTCTGGGCACAGCCTGTGGTGAGGAGGGCTGGGGGGACTAAGGAGGCTAGAGGACAAGCTGGAGACAGTGGCCCCTCTTCAGGCACCAGTGGGAGAGTTCGGGGGAAGAGGGCCAGAGGTCTGGGGTTCCCGCGGCCCCCTCCATGCCCACATGGCCCGGGAACCTCCACCCTTCGCAAGCGGGCTCCTCCCTGGCCTCCTAAGCAAGGGCTGCGGGACATTCCGGGGGCACTAGGCAGGTGCTCCTGGGCCCTGCTCCAAGGGGGGGACACCAAGGCCGGCTATGGGGAGCAGGGTCATGGGTGATAATGGGGCTGTGGGCTCCACGGACTTGAAATGTGCTCATGACCTCTACAGCAAGCCCTCTGCTTGCCTCCCTACAGGTGGAGGGCCAGGGCCGCTGAGCGGGCGCCTAGTCTACCTGGCTAGGACCACCCACCCCTCGGGAGGGGAGAACAGGCAGAGGGTTGTGAGGGCAGATGAGCAGGGCAAAGGGGACAATCCCCAGTCCCCACAGCCTTCACTCCAGGGATGCCCCTAGACACGGCCCCCTTGGCCTTGAGTGTAAGTCTGGGGTTTTCTGAATGCCGGGGAGAGAAGGTTGGGGTCCGTGTGGAAGTGGGTGGACTTGGGAGCCGCTGGGACTGGACTAGACCCTGGCCTTGCCCGGGGTGGCCATGAGGTAGGCGCGCCCTAGGGAGCAGCGTCAGCAACCAGCGAGTGAGGCCAGGGCGCGGTCTTAGGGCAACACGTCTCTGGGGCCAGCGGGCCTGCTCCGGGGCGGTGGGCGTGACTTCCCGGCCGTAGGGCCGGGGGCTCGGCGGGCGGGCGTGGCCGGCGGCGGGCGGGCGTGGCCGGGGCAGGTGGGCGCGGTCTCAGGGCCCCTCTCTCCCCCCAAGGGCTGCCCAGGGACCTCCCAGCGCCCTGCCTAGTGTGCCGCGGCTCGCTGCCGCCCGCCCGGCCCTGCAAGCGCTGCCGCTCCTTCTGCGCCGCGGTCCTGCAGGGCGCCTCCTTCGTGCCCTTGGGCGGCGGGCGGGGCGGCGGCGCGTCGACCCCGTGACGCCGAGGACCAGGACGCCGAGGACTGGGATGGCACAGACGCGCCCTGGCCCCGCGGCCCCTAGAGCGTGGCTGGTTTCTCTGGAAACCGACACATAGATGTGAGACCTTGTATACGGAGCTATTTTAGCGAAATTGTGCGACTTCAGCATGGTATTTCTTACGGACCCCCACCCCATCGCGGCGCCTGCGCCCCACATCCATACACCCACGTACCCCTCCTCCGCCAGAGGAGGACGCCCCGCGCCGCCCTGGGCAGAGGAACACAAACAGCCCCCTGGCGTCCCGGGCTCCTCCAAGGAGCCCCCTCCTCTGGAGCCCCTCCTTGCTGGAAGGCACCCCCCATCCCCCGCCTCCCCTCCCCCCACCCCGTGTCCCAGCCGGAGGTCTCGGGGAAGGCGTTATTTATTCACTCATTTATTCAACAAAAATCTCGCTGTGCTGGTCCAGGTTCTTTGCACCAACCTGGTGCCGAGTGAGGGGCGTGAAGGGGGTGTCCTCCCTGGGTCAGACCCCTCAGAGACAACCACAGTTGGACTTCTGGGCCATCTGGTCATCAGGGGGCCCCTCCGGCTACAGAGGCTCCTAGGAGGGTGGGCCCCTGCATCCTCTCTGGGCCCAGGCTGGGTGTCTCAGCTCCCCCAAGCCTACATGGAACAGTGGGGCTTGTGAGGAAGAACCAGGACCAGTACTTTGTGGACACGGAGAGAGTCCATAGCCTGCCCTTGCCCCCAAGACAGGAGCCCCGGCGGGGGAGGGGGGGGCGGAGGGAGGGAGTGGGGGCGGTGGGGGGTGGGCATCCCCACCATGCTTCTCCACACCCCCACCCCCGACCACGATGGCATGTGGTCGGTTGGATCCCCCACCCACTTCTGGTCACCTGCATCCCTTTGGCACTGGGGTGGCGCATTCGGGGTGCCACGTGGTCACCTAGCAAGTGGGCCCATCCTGGGGCAGCCACAGAGCAGGGACTTGGGGCCTGAGTGGCCATATGGCCTCGCTCAAGGAAAGCCTGTGCCCTTGAAGTCATGTGGTACCCCAGTTCCCACTTGAGTCCACGCAGCGTGAGCCCCTTGGGGAAGCACATTTTCTTCTGACTCACCCCATCTGGCTGACCCAGAGGCCGAAGGTGCTGGAGGCGGGCTAGACCAGGGACAGTGGGAAGACCAATGCCTGGCCTTCCTCGGTGACCCCCAGACATGCCAGCCTGCTGCCACTCTGCTACTCAGCACAGTGGCTGGCGTCGGGCTCTGCCTCTCCTGGGCATCGTGGCCACAGGGGAGCACACGATAGGATAGGAGCCCCATCTCTGTTCGCTCTGCCTCACCAGCAGCGTGCGGTGGGGTGCCCAGAGCCCAGCAGGGACCACAGAAGTCCCAACCCGTGCATGCTATAAACCAGGTGGGGCAGAGTTGAGGCCCTGGCCCAGCATGGAGGGAGGCTGGCTTGTGGGCTCTGGAGACTGGGCCAGGGTCGCGGGAGGGCAGGGACCACGGCCTTGGGCGATGTTCATTGGCAGGTGCTATCCTTGGGGCAGAGGCTCCTTCGTCCTGGGTCACTTCATGGAGCACGTGGGCCGGTGCAGCTGCACCGTCCCAGGGGCCCACCCGTGCAGGGCGCCCAGCCTGGGGATGGTGCCACTCAGAGTCAGCTCCCCTCCAAAGCTGGGGTGCCCTGTTGGGGTTCCAGGCAGATCCCCAGCCGTCTATCACTTCACGTGCCCCCACTCGGAGCATGGTGCCCCCCCAGGGCCGGAGATGACACACCTGCCCACCAGATGCAGGAAGGAGCCCGGACACGGAGTCTGGGCTTGCCCAGGCGGGGAGGAGACACAGGGGTCCCAGAGCCATGCCTCAGTTCTTTCCTTCCTGCTGCCCTGAACGGAGGCTGGAGCAGACTAGGTGCCGTGAGCTTCTGCCTGGAAACGTCCATACGCAGAAGGATTCCGATGAGAAAAAAAGGCACAGGGTGATTCCTGAGCAGAAGCCAGGCCCCGGGTGTCGCCCTCTGGGGTGAGGGCTCGGCGGAGGGGGCAGCCTCTCGCGTCTGAGGGGTGACGGGGACACCCTGGAAGTGGTGTGGGGTCCCAGGTCCCGCTCCAGGAGAGAGTTCTCCTGCACGGTTGGCTCTTGGCACCTGGGAAGACCCAGCCAAGCCTAACAACCGGGGCCATCGGCCCCCCATCCATCTCCCACCATCAAGATGAGTGCCTGAGAAATGGGGGTACACCCAGGAGCCACGGGGCACGGGGGACAGCTCCCCAACCCCATGGGCCCTCAGCCAGCCCTGATCCAGAGACTAGCCCCGAGGGGCACCCAGTAACCTGAAACCCCAAAGACTCGAGGTTCCAGATGCCTCCTTTGGCACCCTAAAACTGCGTGGGCCTCTGGCCAGAGTCCGAAGGCCCCACAGCCCGAGCCAGGACCTGGCAGGAAGTTATGGGGCTGTGGTTTCAGCCAGCCCACTTGGGCTCCTTTCCACCAGGATGGGGAGTGTCTGCCCCAGGGAGCAAACTCACTCAAGACTCTCCCATTTGTCTCTGGGGCTGGAGTGCAGGCTGGGCAGGCTAGCGGCAGCTTCACAGGACCTCCCGCAGGCTCGCCCCCATGCGCGCGCACACCGTGCTCCCTGGCAGCTGTCACTCGGGCCGGATGCCCGCTGGGCACGCTGTGGCGCTCCTGGCCCTGACCTGGAGCGCTTACCGGAGCCTGGCCATCCCCCAGATTGCAGAATGTGGCCTCTCCTGTTCTCAGGTGAGCCCCGGCCCCCCCACCACCCCCACGCTGTGCATGGTCAGGTGGCCTCCGCGGCTCTCCGGTGCGAGGGCGTCGGTTCCTCCACAGGGGGCACTGGCCGGGCACCCCCACACGAACACGGGCGGCAGGCAAGGGGCGCGGGAGGCCCTGGGCGATGAGGAGGCCGAGGGGGGCCTGGGAGCCCCTGCGGGGTGCCGGGCCCAGCCTGCAGCGCTGCCCTAGGAGATGTTTGCCGAGAGCCCCGGGGTGGGGGCGGGCTGGCGTACCTGCGAGCCGTCCCTCTGCCGGGAGCCTCCCGTGGCTTCGGCAAAGCATGTTTCGGCATCCACGGTGCGGGGCTTGCGTGCACAGCCCGCTCCGGGAAGGCTGCGGGAGTGTGCCCCCCCTGGACCGGAGGGAGCCGCGGGGCAAGGATGCAGCTCAGGAAGGGTGGCGGCGGTGGCGGCCCGGGGACTTTCGCACGGGCCAGCTGACTCAGCCTTACCTGAGGGAGGCGTTCAGCAGCACCGTGACCCAGGCGGTGCCCCCGGCGCCCACAACTGGTCTCGGCGCGGTGGGGACGCGGCCTGGAAGGTGTCCAGGGAACGGTGGGCGATGCAGCAGGGACATGCGCACAGAAAGGACATGAACATGGGGCGGAGGGAAGTCTGAGGGCCCACTGCGTGCCCTGTGACCTCGGGGATTTGTGTTCTAACTGGTACAGCGCACAACAAAAGATGTCGCTGGTGGTGACTGTGAAGGGGACTGGGGTGGCCTCCAGGGGCGGTGCCCAGGCCACCCTGGAGGCACTTGAGGACGAGTTCCCTCTTCTGGGAGGGACAGCAGCCTCACAAGCCCTGGGCGTGTATCCAGCAGAGGAGCAGAGGGTCCGGGGAGCTCAGCGAGGGGCTTGTGGGGGGGCGGAGCAGGGGGCCAGGCAGGGGCACCGGGCTCAGATCCGAGGCGCAGGGACCCGTGAGTGCCCAGGACAGTCTCCCTCTGGCTGCTGGTGGGACCGGTGGGCGCAGAGGAGGCAGCTGGGTCCAGGTGGGGGGGACGGTGGTCTGGGCCCCGCCCACAGGGAGCTGGCTTGGCGGGGGGAGGATCCCGGGCACAAGGCGACATCAAAGTGGACCCTAGAACCCGACTTCAGCTTCTTGGCTGCTGGAGATGCTTCCTGAAGTGGGGGGCCCGGGGGAGGGGGGCAGGTTTCAGGGAAGGAACCTTGGTTTTGCAAGGTGGGGTTTGAGAAGCCCATCAGACATGGAGAGCTGAGGGTGAGGGCAGCTGGGTGTGAGTGGAGGCCGCGCTGGGCCCCAGCCGAGGTCCCACATGGGGACAGGACGGGGTAGGACTTAGCCCCTTCCACCCAGCGGCTGTGAGGAGGAGGAAAAATCCTGGAGAAAAAGGGAGGAGGGGTAAGGGGAGAGCAGGGGCCCAGAGGGGGCAGGGTACGCAGTGCGGGGAAAGGGGGTCACTGGGCACTCAGCCAGGCCCCACGGCCACCTCGGTGCCCGGCTGGGGGCGGGGTTGGGGGAAGAGGGGGTGAGGGGGCAGCTGAGCGGTGGGGGAGGGGCCCGCAGCGGGCTCAGAGGAGGGGTTTGCTCGGGAAGGGAGGCGAGCAGGGAGAGGGGGGCAGCCTCTGGCGACCCCCGCGCCTGCGCCCAGACCCTTCCAGCCCACAAGTTCCCACGGGAAGACTGTTCCGGGGCCTCGGGAAGCGTTCCGTGAAAACCGTCCTTGCTGAGCTGACTTCGAGAGCTGGGGGGACAGAAGCAGAGGACCCCAGAGCCAGCGATGCCCGCGGCGCGGGGCAGGGGCCTCGGTGCTGAATGCGCCCTGGTGCTCGGGGTCACGCACCGTGGGCTGCACAGAGCAGACCCGCCGGGGCCGGTGGAACCCAGGACAAGGTCCTGTCCTCTGGCTGGAGCTCGGGGCCGGTGGGGGCAGCTTGGGGGGAGGGGAGAGACGCAGATCCCGCCCCAAAGACATGCTCCTGGAGGGAGGGTCCCTGCGTACAGACAGCCCCCAGCCTGGCCCGGGAAGCCCCGAGAAGTCCAAGTCCGACGGAAAACCCCAGGGAGGTGGGGGCGCGGCTACTTCTCCGTCCCCACCCCACCCACGGCAGGGCCCTGGGGCTCTCAGCCAGCCCCCCCCCCCACGCCCCACTCCCTGCCCCACTGGAGTTCCTGGTACACCAGCGACCCTGGGCCGCATTGCCCGCAGGTGCTTTTCTGGCCTGACCTTTGTCCCTGCTCGTCCCTGTTTCTGTGTCCCAGAGGGGAGAGGGTCTGGGCGCTGAAGGGCCCACCAGCAGACGGCAGCCACCAGCGGGGGTGGGGGGGGATGTTGCTTAAGACACAGGGGCAAACAGGCAGTCCCCAGAGGGCGGGAGGTGCCCAATGGCCAGGACACAGGCATTCCACCTCTGGGGAAACAGCCGGGCCCCTCTCCCTCTTGGAGCTCCGGGGTGGGGGTGGGGGGCGGTTTTAGGCTCAGGTCACAGGTAAGAAGACAGTGCATGCCAGGGAGAGATTCCCGGCATCTGAGGCTGAGGCAGGCAGCGAGGGTGGCCAAGGGCACAAGCCACTGCCCCTCCCTCATCCCCCCGGGGCTGCAGATGGGGCCCTGCTCCTGCTGCCCCTTGTCCCACCTCCAGGGCCTGCTGGACTGGGCTGCCGTGCCCCCGGGGACCACTCCTACCCTCCCACCCCTGGGCTGCCGTGCCCCCGGGGACCACTCCTACCCTCCCACCCCTGGGCTGCCGTGCCCCCGGGGACCACTCCTACCCTCCCACCCCTGGGCTGCCGTGCCCCCGGGGACCACTCCGTCCCATTCTAGAGAGGGCACCCCGGTTGGCTCAGCCCTTCCATCTGAGCAGAGCCCTCTTGCCACCCCCTGGGTCAGTGCCCTTGGGGTCCGGCCGTCGGGGCTCTGCTCCTCACCAGGGGGCCACGGGCAGGGCCGCCGGGGTCAAGGCATCCAGTCTGGTCTGCTCCTCTGAACTTGGCAGGTTTTGGGGGAACTGGAGATTGGGGGGGGGGACACATCAGCAGCCTCCAGGGAGATAACGGTGGCCAGAAAATGGGGGTGGTGACAGCGGGGTGAAGAAGGGCGGGGAAGGCCGAGTACAGCATCACACGGAAAACAGGTGTTGGTGGAAAACGAGTTGAGCTGACTCCCTGGCTTTTACAAATGCACCATCGTGACGTAGGATATTGATATCAGGGGCAAACTGTCGGGGCCACCTTCACAGCTTTTCTGTACATCTAGCACTGTCCCAAACTAGAAAGTGTATTTGGACCGGGGGTGGAGCAGGCGATGCGGCCACCAGGAGCCACGTCTCCACGGATCCAAGGGGCAGGAGTGGGCCCGGCTTGTAGTCTCCATTTCCCCACCTGTGCTACCAGAGGCAAGTGCCGGGGCTCCGTTCTGAGCCCCCCAGCTGTCCGTGCTTCCTGGGTCCGCGGAAGGCCAGCTCTCCCGGAAGGGAGCCGAGGGCCGCCGCTCCTCGCTGCCACGTGTGGGGCCGTGGCGCACAGGCCCCGCGCAGCGCGGTGCCCCGGGGCCCCAGCCACCCCGCCGCACCCCTGCCGGCACTCTCCCCAACTCCGCCCTGGGGCGTCACGGCCCACCCGTCACAGTGAGGTCCGCAGCCCGGACGTCCAGCCGCCTCCCCCCGGTGCCCAGTTCAGACGCCCCCTGTCCATGGGCCCCTCCGTCAGGCAGCGGTCTGGTGGGGGTAGGAGCCGCGGAGGGGGGAGGCCAGCCCGGACAGGGAGTGTTCACGTGCTCTCAGCGGCCCTTGCTCCGCGTATTCCCGTGGCCCACAAGGCCCTGAGCACGCCTGCAGATTTCCTGATTCCTCTGGGGTCCCCCACACCCTTCCTCAACGTCTAACCTAAAGTGTAGTTTGCCGATGTCTCACAGTCTGGGTTGTGGCCCCGGCCTCAGAATGCAGGCTCCCCGAAGGCAGGGTGCTTCCCCATTTTCTTTCATTCGCGAACCCCAGCACCTAATCAGTGCCTAGGAGGTGCTCAACCAAGGTTCGCCTAAAGAATGAACTGGGGGGTAGGGGTGCCTGGGTGGCTCCGTCGGTTGAGCGTCTGACTTCAGCCCGGGTCATGATCTCACAGCTTGTGAGTTCGAGCCCCATGTCGAGCCCCATGTCGAGCCCCATGTCGAGCCCCATGTCGAGCCCCATGTCGAGCCCCATGTCAGGCTCTGCATCGGGCTCTGCGCTGACAGCTCGGAGCCTGGAGCCTGCTTCGGATTCTGTGTTTCCCTCCCTCTCTGCCCCTCCCCCACTCGCATTCGGTCTCTGTCTCTCTCAAAAATAAACAAACATTAAAATTTTTAATAATAAAAAAAAGAACGAACTGGGGAGGGGGGAGGGGGCGCTGGGGAGCTTCCGGCACCAGCAGCGGAAGTTGGGAAGTAGTTGGCTCGGGGCCGGTCTGTCGGGTCCGGGTCCCACAGTTTACTGACTGACCACTGAATGCAAGGCCTTGGGCTGGGCTTTTGCGGAGCCAGCACACGCGGACACGGAGGAGGAATGGGGGACTGTGGCACCCCCAGGCCCCTGCAGAGAGTGAGGGGCCGGGTGACTCTCCTGGCCCTTCGGGGCTGGGTTCAGGGGGCGGGACAGCAAGTGGCCGGGCTGACCTGTCACCCTCTCTCGTTCTGTCCTCAGGGCTTCGCCTGCAAGAACCGAGTGAACCGTGAGTACATCTCAGGCAGAGGGGGACTGGCTGCCTTTCCAGCCCTCATCCACCCAGGTCACCAGGGTCCCCTGTCCCCTCCCAGGGGCCAGAGCAGGGAGGCCTTCCTGCTCTGCACGGGCCTTCCCTGCCTGCCTCACAGGACAGAGCGTCCCCCGGATGTCCCTGCCCACCACCTGGCGCACATGGGCAAGGCCCCCAGCTCACAACAGCGGTGTGCCTGCAGACACAAGTCGCCCCTTCCTACTTCGTTGGACGAGGCCACTTTCCAAAAGGGCCACGCAAGTTGCCGCCCCAGCAGGAGTATCTGGAAACCTCCATTTCCTCTTGTCAACTTTTCCAGTTTTGTCCAATGCAAAATGGCCCCCATTTAAATATAGCTTCGTTGTCAGTCACGGCCTTGGCCGCATGGGTGTGGTCCCGCGTGTCCCTGGGGTGCCCCTCCCACCGGAGCGCGTCCCCGTTTCCCGTTGACCCGTAAGGCCGCGTACGAGTTTTCCAGTTTGACGCGGTCTCATTTACCAGTCTCCTCTTAATGGGTTTTGTGGATCTGGGGGGATCTTTCAAGAAATTCTTCCCGGTCCTGAGGTGGTGACACCGTCTCCCTGTTTCCTGCTTTGCTGTGTTTCTAAAGGTTTTCAGTGTCGTTTTCCTTTAGCTCTTTAATTCCCTGGGGTCTGTTTGCCGTCGGGTCTCCATCAGCGGCCCGACCACTTACCGCTCAGGTTGTGCGCTTACTGCGCCCACGCGGGGTCCGCTTTTCCAGCGGGGGGAGGGGGTGGCTGCCTCTGATCCCAGCTGGTTCCCGACGACCGACGACCGAGCGAGTCTCCCTCGTTCCTTCCTTTCCTCACCTGTGCCGCGAGATGCGGTGGCGGTGCGCGCCCGCGTCCCTGAACCCGCAGGTGCAAACTGGACGGTGGGGGTGACACGGAGGCGTGGCCGCGGGTGAGCTGGCTTACCTGCGGCTGCGCCCCCGATGGCGGGGGGGGGTGGGGGGTGGGGTGGGGGGACGGGGGCACAAAGCCCAGGGCTTTGGGCTGGGCTTTTGCGGAGCCAGCACACGTGGACACGGAGGAGGAATGGGGGACTGTGGCACCCCCAGGCACAAGGCCTCCCAGCCATTGATGACCCCCCGCGGGAAGGCGCACCTGCCCCCTACCCCGGCCCCTAGACCCGCGGCGGGAGCGGGAAGGCGCACCTGTTTCCCCCACCCCCCGCCCCCAGACCCGCGGCGGGAGCCGGGTGTCGGCGCCCCCCCAGTGCCAGGACCCCTCGTGAGACGGCCCCACACCGGGGAGCTTGAGGTGCCCTCGAGGCCGAACAGAGAACAGAGCGAGGACCGCAGAGGACGTGGACGGGGCGGGGGGCGGGGGGAAACCGTCACCCCGCTTCCAAACGCTGCACCAACACGACAGGAGAGGGCGCTCTGTGGCCGGAGCTGCGCCTCCTGCGGGGAAACTCAGGAAAACTGGTGTCAGGGACAGAGGCCAGACCCCTCACGGTGACATAAAAGGGTACAAGGAATATAACAACGTCCCAACGGACAATGGAGGTGCACCAGAAAGGCACGCAAACTGTAAACTTTTATTTCAAAGTTAGAAATTCTCGGAAGCGAGGTGACAGCACACAGAATGAGAAATAAAGGAAAAATAATTTTAGAAATGAAGACTTACAGTAGAAGAACCTGCGTGAACAGACCCGATATTAAACACCCAGAAGGGATACAAGGTGAAAAGGGGAAATTTACAAAAATAAAGAACTGAAAGAGAGGTTACAATGATGTGTGAATAGATGGTATGTGTCGTGGGTTGGCAGAGAATGTCCAAAATACGGCTGATGTGCATTTCTTCTTTCTGAAGAAGCAAACCAAGGCCACAGAACAGATACTAAGCACTACACTTCCCGGAAGATTTCAAAAAGTTTTTTTCTTGAAACTAGCTATTGAAAAGGCAAACCATGAACCCAAGAATATGGATTCTGAATATCTAACACCAAAACGCATTCTAGTAAGATTACTGGATCATAAAAAGAAAGAGAGAAATCTTTTGGGCAGGTAGGCAAAAAGAGCAGACAACTTACAGTGGAAAGAAAAGTATATTAGATCAGACTTTTCAACATTTTCCACCAGAAGGAGAGTCAAACTGTAACGCACGGTGCAGTGAATATTACCACAATGTTGTATTCCGATCATCAGACTTGCTAAGGGACTGGATCTTAATGATCCCAAACTCAAAAAAGTGAAGATAATTATGTGACCCAGTAGAGGTGCGGTGGACACATCAGCCATACTGTAATGTATACATGTGTCAGATCAACGGGTTGTGTATCTTAAACTTACACAATGTTGTGCGTCAAGTATATTTCAGTAAAACAGCCAACGTTCACGTACAGCACAGCAAGCAGGGACACCCGGAATATTTCCCCCAGGGGCCCCTATGAGGCACCTGCTAGGAATCTGTTCCCATGAGGAACAGCCAAGCCGCCTGATGAGACGAACGTGGGAATTAGGTGTATAAATTACCTGCGCGGCTATTTGCGAGGCCGAGACTGTATGTTACAAGACAGACAGTGTGGAATGTCACGGCTTTATGTTCTGATGATGTAGGTTGGGAACAACCATGAAGAGTGGGGAAAGATGAGAAAAGTATATGCCAAGACATGTTTTTAACCATTTCTCATCATCCCGACTGTTGGTGCCGTGACTAAGACTTGCGCCTGTAATGTTGTTTGCGTACAGCCCACGACAGTTGGGACGGGTTTGCCTGAGCATTCACATTTCAGCATGGAAGAAAGGAGAGGCAGACGTCATATGGAAAAGGTGAAGTCAAACCTTTACCCTGAATTGGTGACATAAGTATGACCTCGTGAGTCATACTTACATTTGTATAGATATATTGCCACTCTTTCCACAGAAAAATTCTAGAAGCAGTGACCAACGCATAGCCATGAGCCTCCCTAGTGCCCAGACTGTGGTCTTAAAATACCATTTCCCACCAGAGGGAACCAGGCAGGGCTTCTGAGGGAAGGGGCTGATTCCCAGTCTGGGGCAGAATGAGTATGGAAGAACCTGGGACATCTTGTCATAGCAGAGAGCAAGGAAGCTGTCAAAGACTGTGGTGCTTGTCAAAGGTACTTGGGAGACATCCTGAAGACCCTGTTAGCCAAGTGGATATTATTTGAGCTTTAAAAAAAGAACAAGAATTGCAATAAATTGCAACCCATGTGTAAACCCATGTATTCATGATGACACTGTTAAAAAAAAAAGAAAGGAACTCTTCATCCTCTCTGGAGGACAGGGAATCAATTCATCATCTTGAAAACTGGGAAAATAAAAGGAAAGAATCAAGCCTTGATTCTGCCTTGTGTGAATGCCACCTTGGCGTAAGTAGGTGTTCCAGCTCATAAGTGGAAACAAAACCGTAGAATTCGATCACCGTTTTGCGTCTCCCAGTGACAGAAGTGCTGGTGACAGCTAGCGCTGTCACAACGTCACATGTGGCCGAGGTCCAGACACAGCATGCCTCCTTGTGATGGCATTCAACACCAGCTCTAGCCTGCTAAACATCTAGACCCTGAGAGCAACCGGACCTCTGGGTCCTGCTGCCGACTTGCCAGGAATACAAGGGCCTCAAGACGGGTGCTGGGCTGCACCCCTGAGGGCGCCTGGCCGGGAGGCTGACTCGGCAAAGGGGAGGAGACATGTAGACAGACTGGCTAAGCCAAGTTTGACAAACGGACAAGCCTCAGGTATAGTGTGTGAAGAGTGTGATCAAACCATAAAGAAATGCAAAATCGTTACTACGGAAGTCAGCGTGCTGGTTCTGGAGTGAATGACGGGGTTTGATTGGCTGGGGACTGGCTGTCTGGTGATGATCAGGCCATCTGCTCTGTAATAATTCACAAAGCTGTTTTTTGGGGTGAGCTTTTCGGTATCTAAATTTCATTTTTACATTAAAAAGCTTTAAAAAAAAGGGTCCTAACATTTTATACGCTCTCACTCCTCCAATATGAATTTTTGATTATTTGTCAAATTTACTGAAAATATCAGTAGGTATTTTCCAATGTGTGTATTTTTTAATATTACCAAACAGTTAACTCAGTTCCATGTTACCTGGACCATCAGTTTAGCCTCAGAGCCCCCAGGTTAGGGGGGCTTACCTCATTAACATAAACTCAGGTGTGGTTGAAAGTGGTTTGTTATAGGGGCGCCTGGGTGGCTCAGTCGGTTAAGCGTCCGACTTCAGCTCAGGTCACGATCTCGCGGTCTGTGAGTTCGAGCCCCGCGTCGGGCTCTGGGCTGATGGCTCGGAGCCTGGAGCCTGCTTCCGATTCTGTGTCTCCCTCTCTCTCTGACCCTCCCCCGTTCATGCTCTGTTTCTCTCTGTCCCAAAAATAAATAAATGTTAAAAAAAAATTAAAAAAAAAAAAAAAAGAAAGTGGTTTGTTATAAAGGACCAAAGACACCTTCCAGGCTCTTATCTCTTGGGAAATTCCAAGGGTTTTAGGATCTCTGCACCAGATAATGGGCACAGACCAATATATATTTATTATTAGTTACAACATTACACATTTTGATAGGAATTGCATTGAATTTATTACTTAATTTGACACAGAAATGACATCACAGTTGAGTCTTCCAACCATGAACATGGTATGCCGTTCCATTTATTTACGTCTTCCTCAAAACATTTATTTATGGTCTTTAGAGGCAGAAGGATACTGTAAACGGTTTCCTTATTTTATTGTATTTTCAGGTTGGTTTTGCTTGTGTAGAGCAATGCTGTTTTTGTATATTGATCTTGTGTCCAACACATTTGTTAAAAACTCTTTGTTATTTCAGGGATGCCTGGGTGGCTCAGTTGGGTAAGCGCCCGACTCTAGATTTCACTCAGGTCATGATCTCACAGTTCATGAATTCGACCCCCACGTTGGGCTCAGTGCTGGCAGCATGGAGCCTGCTTAGGATTCTCCTCTCTTCCCTCTCTCTGCCCCTCCCCAGCTCTCTCTCTCTCTCTCTCTCTCTCTCTCTGAAAAAACAAAACAAAACACCTCTGTTATTTCTAATAAATTTCCTGTTGAGTCTCTTAAGTTTTATGTATAAGTAATTGCATATTCTACAAATGATGACAGTTTATAAACGTATGATTTTTGTTTGTTTCTGGTCTTATGGCCCTGGCTCCAATCACCAAGACAATGTTAAATGGGGAACCCTTGTCTTAGTTCTGATATTTATGGCAACAACTCCCAAGGCTTACCATCAAATATTAGGTGTATGAGGCCTTTGAAGTAGACGGCCTTGATCTAGACAAGGAGGTGCCTTCCTTTTCCTAGTTTTTTAAACATTCTTTTTAAACTTTGTGCATCTGTGAAGATAATCATATAGTTTTCCTCCTTTAATCTTTTTTTTTTTTTTAATTTTTTTTTCAACGTTTTTTATTTATTTTTGGGACAGAGAGAGACAGAGCATGAATGGGGGAGGGGCAGAGAGAGAGGGAGACACAGAATCGGAAACAGGCTCCAGGCTCCGAGCCGTCAGCCCAGAGCCCGACGCGGGGCTCGAACTCACGGACCGCGAGATCGTGACCTGGCTGATGTCGGACGCTTAACCGACTGCGCCACCCAGGCGCCCCTCTCCTTTAATCTTTTAATGAGGTGAATTGTCCTGATAGATTTCCTCATGTTGACCACACTTACAGTCCTGAAACAAATCCTATCTGGTCATGTCTACTAAATTATTAAATCAAGTTGCTAAAATTTTATTTAGGATTTGCAACCATGTTCATAAGGGAGACTTTTACTTTATTGTGTGAGCCTTTTCAGAGCTAGCTGTGACCTCTGTCCTGCCCCTTCCCTCCCCTTCTGGGATGCCCTCAGACTCATCTTGGCCATTTTACTTCTTTCTCCACATTCCTTCATGTGTCTGCTGTGTCCCCCCACACACCACACCCGCACCTTTTTTCTCTCTGCCGCCCTCTGGATCATTTGCTGTGATCATTCACTTCTCTAAGTCTCTGTTTGCTGAGGTCCAGTCCGCTCTTAAAATCGTTTGTTGCATTTTTAATTTCTATTTCTGTGGGCTTCATTTCTAGAAATTCTGTTTGTTTCTTTGGAATGTGCTTGGTCCCTCTTTGTAGTTTTCCCCCACTGCACGTTTTTTCAAGCTTGTCTCAGCATGGTTGGTCTGTAGCTCACATCCGAAGTACCTGTCACCGGAAGGGTCTGGGGGGCTGTCCAAAGCCTGTTTCTGCTGGTTCTCCCTCTTGGCACTTTGTTTTCTGGCCTATTTATCTTTAAATATGTCTGCTCGCGCCTGGGTGGCTCAGTCAGTTAAGCATCCAACACTTGATTTTGGCTCAGGTCATGATCTCATGGTTCATGAGTTCAAGCCCCCGTGTGGGTCTCTGCGCTGACAGGGAGGAGCCTGCTTGGGGTTCTCTCTCTCTGCCCCTCCCCCACGTGTGCTCACTGCCTCTAGGGCTCTCGCTCTCTCTCTCTCTCTCTCTCTCTCAAGGTAAATAAACTTAGAAAATAATTTGTGTGCTCAGTGCCCTTGAGAAATGATTCTTGGCATTCTCCAAGGCCTACGATGAAGGGGCTTCTCCAGACCAGATTCACGTCTGTTTCTGAGCGGTACCCACGGGTAGTGCCTGACGGTCAGGGCCATCGGGACCATTTTGAATTGAAAAACGGGTTGAGGTCTCGCGGACCTTCCTAGAGATGCAAACCAGGGCTGGGAACCAGCACCCTAACCCACCAGAGGTTGCGGGAAGCTCTCTCTTCCTCCCTGCCTGCTCAGACCAGCCACCGCCGCACGGGGCCAAGGGTTGGGGTGTCCCTCCCGGCTCCCCCCACCCAGGGCGACACGGGGGCAGCTCTGTGATGCCCTCAGCAGACGTGGCTTCCTGTGCACTGCATCCCTCTGCCCTTTCTCAGGCTGCGGCCTGAGGATCCTGATTCTTTCATCACCTTTCACAAGCTTTGGGGAGGCTTTTTATATGTACGGCTTTTCGTCCAGCAGCCACTGTCTTCAGCAGCAGGCTGGCCCAAAGGGCCGGGTCCACCGCGTCGCGGGAAGCGAACCCCCGCTCGTTTTTAAACACACAGAAGCTTTCTTTCTCCTCCTCTTCCTTTGTCAATATGCGTTTGAATTCACCATCATGTTTGATCAACTCCTGTGCTCCCTGTTCCCTTTTGTAAACTACTTCTTCCTTTTGGGGTCCTATTTCTGCTTTTTAAAATACATCTGCTAGGCCTTCTTCTAGTAAGGCCCTGCGGCAGTTCTGAAAACCGTTTAGAGACCACGTGTGTTTACTTCTCCCTGGGTCTTCGTGATAGACTTGGGGTTCACGATGATATCCACAGAATGACTGTCTTGTTTTCCGGTTTTGCACCACAAATAGTCTAGCATGCCTGTATCTCTTCGCCTTTCCTCTAGATACTCTCTCCCCATTTTGTCAGCTAATTGGGGACAAGAGCCTACTCTTAGACATTTTATTTTAAATAAGCAGCTGTCCGGGGTGCCTGGGTGGCTCGGTCAGTTAAGCGTCCGACTTCTGTTCGGGTCATGATCTCAAAGTTCGTGGGTTCGAGACCCACATCGGGCTCTGTGCTGATGGCTCGGAGCCTGGAGCCTGCTTTGGATTCTGTGTCTCCTTCTCTCTCTGCCCTTCCCCCACTTGTGCTCTGTCTCTCAAAAATGAATAAATGTAAAAAATTTTTTTTTTAAATAAGCAGCTTTCCATCCATATAGTTCACTATTTTCCACGCTGACCACGAGCCTTTCTTTTCAATGGCTCTACCTTTTTTTTTTTTTAAGATTTTATTTTTCAGTAATCTCTACACCCAGCGTGGGATTCGAACTCCCAACCCCCAGATCAAGAGTCACGCGCTCCTCCAACTGAGCCAGCCAGGCGCCCCAAGCCTTTTTAAAAAAATTATTGCCTTATTTTTCCCACTTTTGGTCTTGTATAAATTAAAACTTTTTAAAATGTTTATTTATTTTTGAGAGAGAGAGTGAGTGGGGGAGGGGCAGAGAGAGAGAGACACACACACACAGAATGCGAAGCAGGCTCCAGGCTCTGAGCCCCGAGCTGTCAGCACAGAGCCCGACACGGGGCTCAAACCCACGAACTGCAAGATCATGACCTGAGCTGAAGTCGGACAGCTAACTGACTGAGCCACCCAGGCGCCCCATGGTCTTGTACAAATTTAAACTGGGTTGGGAGAAACCCGCTCTTCTGGGGCCCAGCTCAGCACGACATCTCGCCAAGGACACCACCTGCCTCTTGTGCATACTGTAGACGAACAGGAAGGAGGAAATTGCTTTACGGCGTTATTGACATACAGCCGACCTAAAACAAACTGTATATATTTTAAATATCCAGTTTGCTAAGGTTTTACGTGAAGCCTGTGAAACCATCACCTCCGTCAGGATAATGGACAACCACATATCTGCTTTCTTTCCATAGCGATTAGCTCACATTGTCTCAAATTTTAGATGCATGGAATCAGGCAGTGGGTACTCTTGTGTCTGGATTCTTTCGCTCTGCGTAATCATATGTGGATTCATCCGTGTGTGGCGTGTGTCAAAAGCCCGTTGCACTGGATGGCTACACCACGGTCCGGTTGCCCACTCACCTGCTGATGAACATTTGTGCTGTCTCCAGGTTTTGGCTTCTAAAAACGAAACCACAATCAACAGTCATGGGCAAGCCTTTCTCATCACTCTGGGGTGAATATCAAGGCATGGAACGTCTGCATCGTATAGCAGGTGTATAGTTACCTTCTAAAAAAATTGCCAAATCGTTTTGTAAAGTGGTTGTGACGTTTTCTGTTCCTGCCAGCAGTGTGTGAGGATTCTTATTCCTGGACATCCTTGTCTACACTTGGTGTGGTCGGTCCTTTCCATCTGAGCCATTCTACAAGGTAACACTAGCTCATTGTGGCTTAAGTTTGCATTTCCCTAACGTCTATCGATGTTGAGCATTTCCTCATGGGCTTCTTTCCCACTTTTATCTTCCGTGGTGAAGAATCTGTTCAATATTACTCTTTACTGGGTTGTTGGTTTCCTTGTTATTAAATCTGGAGAGCTCTTCACAGGTTCTGAATACGAGTTCCTTACCAGGTATATGATTTGCAAGTATTTTCCCTCAGTCGGTGACTCGTCTTTTCATTCTCTTACCAGCATCTTTGAAAGATGAATCTTTGGCAGGCATCCAAATGTTTTTATACGTTGTTTTTTCATTTTCATTCAGTTCAAAGTAATTTCTTATTTCCCTTTTCATGTCTTCTTTGTCCCAAGGGTTATGTAGAAGTGTATTGTTTAGTTTTCGAATATTGGGAAATTTTCCAGAAATATTTTATTGATTTCTAATTCCATTTTGATCAGAGAAGATGGTTTGATCTGAATCCTTTTGAATGTACTAAGACTTTTATGTGCCAAAATATAGTCTCTCTTGATAAATGTTCCATTTGAAAAGCATGCAGACTCTGCTGTCATCAGTGGGGTGTTGTGTAAATGCCAATCAAGTCAAGCTGGTAGGTTGTGCTATACAAGGTCACTCTGTTCTTTCCGGTTTTCCGCCTGCTAGTTCTGTCAAGTATAGAGGAAAGACTATTGCCGCCAACTATAGTTGTGGGCTTGTCTCTTCCCCCCTGTAGTTTTATCAGTTTTGTTTTATGCACTGTGAAACTATGGTATTCTGTGCATAATATCAATTCCGGATGTTGTGTCCTCCTGATGAATGGTTCCCTCTATTACTGTGAAATGAATATCCTTATCTCTGATAATATCCCTGATAATATCCCATTCTTTGCCATGAAATCCATGTTGTCTGGTAACAGCTACTCTAGCTTTCTTTTGATTAGCCTTAGCATGTTGTGTCTTTTTGCATTTGTGTCTTTCTATTTAAAGTGTATGTCTTATAAGCAGTTTACAGTTGGGTCTTGCTTTTCTGTACAGTCTGAAAATCTTTGCCTACCTGTGGTATTAAACATTTACGCTTAATAGGATTATTGAGATGGTTAGGTTTTTTAAATTTTTAAAATGTTTTTATTTATTTTTGAGACAGAGAGAGACAGAGCATGAGCAGGGGAGGGGCAGAGAGAGAGGGAGACACAGAATCCGAAGCGGGCTCCAGTCTCCGAGCTGTCAGCGCACAGCCCTATGCGGGGCTCGAACTCACCGCGAGATCATGACCTGAGCTGAAGTCGGATGCTCAACCGACTGAGCCACCCAGGTGCCCCGAGATGGTTAGGTTTAATTGATCTTCTTCCTATTTGTGTTTTGTTCCATCTCTTCTTCATTAACCTTTTCTTGTTCTGCCTTATTAGTTACTTCTCTGTGTATGTGTGTGTGTGTGTGTGTGTGTGTGTGTGTGATTTCATTTTATCTTCTTAGTTGACTTATTAGTTCAAACTGTTATTTTAGTGATTGCTTTGGTGTTTTTTTGTTTTGTTTTTTGGATTTTTTTTTTCGCATTTATAATATACATCTTTAACTCCTTCGAGTCTCCCTTCAAGTGATAATGCAGCACCTCACAAATAGCCTACGATCCTACCCTTGGCAGCTCCACTTCTGCCCTCTGGGCATTTGTGCTGTTGTAGTCACACCTTCTCCCCCTCGTGATTTTTTTCATCTTTCTTACACTTGGCACTCACCAAGCTTCCTGGATCTGCGAGTTTACAGTTTTCATCAAGTTGGGGAGGTATCTATCACTTCTTCAAGATTTTGTTCCATTCCCCCTTCCTCTGGGGATTCCAGTTACACGTGCATTAAGTCACTGAAGTTGTCCTGCCAATGCTTCTACTGTTATACCATCATCATCATTATCTCTTTCCATTTACTTTTGGATACTTTCTATTGCCATGTTAGGTTCCCCAGTCTTCTTTTTTTTTTAATACCTCATCTGCTATTAATCCCATTTGATGTATTTTTTCATCTCAGACATTATAGTCTTTCTCTAGAAGTTGGATTTGAGATCTATCTACCTATCTATCTAATCTTCCATGTCTATAATTAACTTTTCAAACATACAGAATACAGTTATAATAATTGTTTTAATGTTCTTGACTAACAATTCTAATACCTGTATCAGTTTCAGTTAATCGATTCTTCTCATTATAGATTGTATTTTCCCGGTTCCTTGCATGTCTTGTAATTTTTTATTGGATGGCAGACATCGTGAATTTTACCCCGTGATGTGCCGGATATGTATTTTTGTTCGTACAAATACTGTTGAGGCTTTCCTGGAATACAGTTAAGTTACTCGCAAACAGCTTAAACTTTTTGGGGTCTTGCTTTTAAGACATGTTGGGCGGGATGAGAGCAGCAGTCTGAGGCTAATTATCCCCTATTGAGGCAAGACTCGCGTGTGTGGCACCTACCCAGTGCCTGGCTGAGAACAGGAACTATTCTCGGCCCCGCACGAGTGCAGGACACTCTTCCCTCAGATCCTCTGGGCCGGTTCCTCCCCTGCCTCCGGTAGTTCCCTCACATGCGTGTGCTGACCTGTGCCTGGCAGGGTGGACGTTCTTCGCGGTTCTCTCCGAAGCCTTCTCTCCTGTCTCACACTCCGTCCTGCTAGTGCTGGTGCTTTGGTCGGCCCAGGCCCTCTGCCCGTTTCCTCGACTCAGGGAGAGCGCCAGGCTCCCCTGGATCCCCTCCCTCCACCACAGCCTGAAAACGCTCTCAAGACACTGGCGCATGTGCAGAACTCACGTATGTGTCCCCTGTGTCGAGGACATCGCCCTCCTTCTCTTCCTCGTGTCATGTCGTGAAACCACCGCTCCACACATTTTGTCTGGTTTTCCAGGCTGTGTCAGGCAGGAGGGTAAACCTCACCACCGTGACTCCGTCTTGGCCCCAGTGGGATCCACGGAGCTGGACTTCTTTCCCATGGACGTATTCAGATCTCGTGGAGTCTGTTTCTGAAGCCAGTCAGTATGGGCCCTGTTGGGTGACAGGCTCCACGGCGCCTTACCTACCGCAGCATGTTTGCCCGTGCCCCTGTGGTCGGGCCACTGCCCTCCTGCAGAGACCTGCCTTCTCCACGGACCATCTGCTTGCATTCCATCTGGAGGAGGTCCCTGAGCAGAAGCAGCCTGTGGCCCCAGGCTTGGGGACAGATGGCCGCTCTGTGCCTTCAGGTCAGCGCCTCAGGCCTCGAGCGCTAGGGCCTTTGAGGAGCGCCCGTTCCCGCCTCAGTCTCACCGCAGAGGCGTCTGGTCGCCATCTTCCTCCGCCTCCCCCTTGGTTTGCACGTCAGCGCCTCAGCCTGGTCTGACGGGCTGTGGCGCCTGCACTTCCCCTGAGTTCTGTCCCCGGTGACGTCCTCCTCGTATGCCCCGTGGGGACCCTGGGGGCTCTGAGCCCCCGAAGCACCCACCGAGCACACGCACCTTCCCCTCCCTGGCCACACGGTCCCACCTCGGGGCGACTCCCTCCACCTCACCTGGCACCAGGCCTGAACGGCGTCTCTCAGGCCTGCAGACGAGCCACAGCCCTGCACGCAGGAGGGCACCCGGGCCGCTGACTCGGGGGGGCACGGGCCTCCCCAGGGCTCCACGGCTCGTGTGGGGCCAACTCCCCTGTCCCCCAAGTCCCCAGCTGCAGGCCCGGCCAAATGAAGGCCACGACTGCTGCTCAGCCCCAGGGCCTGCCCCGGCCCCAGCCCCTCCAAGGCCTCCGGGCCAGTCCTGCCTGCACTAGGGCAGCCGCTGGCCTGTGAACAGAGCCCGAGGCTGCATGACATCGGGGTCACGACCCAGGGGCCCCTGGCAGGCCTTTTCTGTTGCTCATCTTTGAAGACGGGCGACGGGGCTTGCCAGCTTATGGGAAGGCAGGCTCCATTCACCCCTGCACCCCAGGCAGGGCAGCAGCTCCCCACACTCAGGTGTGGCCTGCTCCCGGGCCTGGCCCCACTCCTGATCCCCAACAGACAGTTGGCTCAGGGGCGGGTCCACCACTCACTGGGGGCCAGCTCCCTGATGGCTCTGGGGCGAGATGGTGAGGACCCCTCCCCAGACATGCAGCCCGAGGGCTCCCCCCAGGCCGGGCCGCCCACACAGCCTAACCGGGGTGCTGGGGGGAGAGCCCTGTGGCACTCACCCTCATCTCCCCTCCTCAGGGAACATTCTCAGCAGCTTCTGCCGGCAGTCCCCTTCGTCCATGTCCAGGTCCATCCTGGAGGCCCTGACGCTGTCCACTGCCATGAGGTGTGCCCCCCACGACGGTTGCTCCCTGCTCCTGCGTGTGCAGGCCTCCCTCACGCTGCACGGTGAGAGGCCTCGGGGTGTGCTGACTGTGAGGGGGGTGGGCTCCGGGCTCCTTTAGCCCCCACCATCCGGCGGGCCCGGTGGGGCAGGGCGGCCCCGCTAGCCGCACATCGCGGAGAGAGGAGAGGAGGACAGGATTCACCGCCCCGTCTGACAAGCCCTGCCCGGTCCCTCCCTTCACCCAGAGAGCCTGCGGGGCCTGGAGGCCTGCTCCATGAGCCTCGACACCCAGGAGACCCAGTGTCAGAGCGTGCGGGTCTCAAGGGCCTCCCGCCGACTACATGTGGGGCAGCAGGTGAGGCCAGGGCCTGACCCACTCCTGCCGGGCCACCCAGCCCAAGCCTTTGTCAGGCAGGAGCAGCTGTCCCGGGGCTGCCCCCCCTCCCTCGACACCTGACCGACCCGATGCCCAAGGAACGGGCACCCCTTCTGCGGGGCTCCGGCTGTGCCAGATGGGGCTGGCCTGGCTGGGGGTGGGTAGGTGGAGACCCCGGGTGCGCCTGGCTCACACCTGCACCTGCCCAGCTCCAGGTGCACTTTGAATGCTTCGAGGTGAGCGTGGCCCAGAGCCTCTACGTCACGCTGAGGACAGTGCCCCACTTCTGTGGGGTCCGGCTGGACCAACAATACCATGTGGAAGGTGAGAGCCCCTGGGGCAGGCCCCGCACGGCTGCCTGCCGCTGGCGTCTAGGGACCGACTCGGGGTGGGACACGCGAGGCCGGGGGCAGGGCCCCGTGCTGCACAGCTCCCAGCAAGCGCCTTGGCTTAGCTCCGGGGTCACGGCCTCCCTGGAGAGGCGGGACTTCTTTCTGTGGAGCACGTGGGCAGAGGCCCACCCGGGTGTGCGGCTCCTGGGGACAGAGTGGCTGGGCCCACCACTGCCTATGCGTTTGCAGACTGCAGAGACCAAGACGTGGGGAGGAACCTGCCCTTCTGCTTTGGTGAGGCCCCCTCCCCGGGTGGGACCACAGCCCCGCAGCCCCTGGGAAGCCCCGCAGGTTGCTGCGGGCACCCACCGCCCTCCCACCGGGATCTTCTGCCCGCCCCACTTGGGAAATCACGATGGGTCCCCGGGTGCCTAGGGCTGGCAGGGGTCACCACCTCGAGGCTCTCAGGACAGGTGGGGACCTGTGTCCAGTGACCTCTAGTCCCAGCGTGGCCTCCACCTGCCGCCCGCCCGCCTTTTTGTAGCCGGGAAGTTCTCCTACTGGGTAGACCGCGGCCGCAAGGTCATTCTGGTACAGGTGCCCGAGGCTCCCGCGGACTCCGACTACTACGTGCGGCTCTGCCTCAAGTGGTTCACCTGTGAGGACGTGGGTGCCCCAGTGCGGGTGAGCCCGGCCTCGGACACCGCCTCCGGGCCCAGACCAAGTTCCGCCCCACACCCGAGCCCGGGCTCCACCCGCCCCGGGGCCGCGCCCCACAAGCCCCAGGCCCCACCCACCCCGGGCCGTCACGCCCCGCCCCGTCCCAGCCCAGGCCACGCCCACCCACTGGGCCCCCAGCCCCTGAGCCCTCCACTCCGCTGCAGGTGACGGTGAACAGGGTCTCCCGCGCCGTCTCTCTGCCCTACAGCCGAGAGCTGCCGTGCCTGTGCCTTGAGGTCAGTGAGCGTGTGGCCTTCACTGCTGGGAGGAGACGAGGGAAGGGCGGGACCTGCGCTGACCCCGGCCCCTCCCGCAGGGCTGGTCTGCGACCCCTGACGCGGTGCGGATGCAGGCCTGTCCCTTCGAAAATGGCAAGTGCCCCGTGGTGTGGAGTAGGGGGCGGGAAAGGTGAGCGCGTCCAAGGTGCCTGGCAGGGTGGGGGCCGGGCCGGCCCAGGTCCTTGAGCGTGCCTCGGGCAACACGTAGCCGAAGGGGTGTCCCAAGCAAGCCCTTTCAGGGGCAGAATCTGCAGACATGGGTGTGCCCGCGTGCGCGCGCCCAGCGTACACGTGTGCACGAGCCCCGGCCCTGCTCACCCGGAAGAAGAAGCAAGTGTTGTCGAGAGCGGCTCTCTGGGGGGTGGAGGAGTGTTACCCTGCGCTGGGCTCTGCTCCCTGACACCGCACAGGCACACGGACACACACACACACACACACACACACACACGCACGCACACACACACTTGGCCAGGGCCCAGAGACCCGCAGGGAAACTGCACCTGAGTCTCGACGTGGCCCAGCAGTCCCTTAAGCAGGTGCTGGGCTCAGCTGACTGGAGCCCCCGGGGAGGGTCCCTGCAGACACAGAGGCACTGTGGGACGCCATCCGCTACCACCCCGGAAGCCAGGCACTGAGCTGGGAGCCCGCCTGTCCCGTGAGCGGCCACGTGAGCCTGTGCTGGCGCCCGGAGCCAGGGGCCCTCTGCCACGAGCTGGAGCACTCCGGCCGGTCGGCACGGGGCAGGGTGAGTGGCCACCGGGCGGGGTGGGGGTGGGCACGGACGGCCAGGGCCTGACCCGAGCCCCCCCACAGGTGCAGTACCCGCTGGTGGACACACAGCCCCAGCTCTGCCTGAAGGTGAGTGGGCCGGAGCCAGCCTGGCGCTTAGGGAGAGGCAGCAGGGAGGCCGGCAGAGGGATGGGGGGGGGGGGCGTGGGGGCGGGGACGTGCAGCCACACTCACTCCAGACCTTGCCCGGCCCTGGGGTCCAGCCTCCCAGTGACCCCTCTGCCCCCCACCCTGGTCTGACAGCGGGTGCAGCTGAATGGTTCTGCGGGGAGGAGGCCCAGCCTGCCCGAGGCCCCGGCCACCCCCCACCTGCCACAGCTCACCCCTCATGTCCTCTCTGCAGTTCTCCACCAGCCGGGGCTTCTGGGTGAGGTGCCCTTTCGAACGACTAGGCTTCCCAGGTGAGCTCTCCATGGGGCCGCAGGGCAGGGAGGGCGCCTGGGCCTTTTGCTGTGTGGTTGCAGCAAATAACGCCCTTTTCTGCGCTCCGAGAGATGCCTCGTGGCCAGGCAGGCAGGATGACAGGGTGCCGGGTCAGTGAGAAGGGGAGTGGATGTGGCGGCGGGGTGGGGGGGGGGGGTTGCTGCTGGGCCTCAACCCTCCACCCCACAGCCTGGAAGATGACTGTCCGGCCAGCCGCGTCTCAGGGCCACCTCCGGGTCACCTTCTTCTCGCCCAGCGCTGCCAGCTTCAAGGTGCACCTGTGTCACCAAAGGAAGATGTGGCCCCCTGCCTGCCACCCAGCGATCCAGGCCACGCCTCTCCCTCCAGCCTCAGTGAGCCAGGCGGGGTGGGCACCTTCCTGGGGAAGGTGGTTGACCCCTTGGCTTCCCTGGAGACCGCCTGGTGTGGAGGGGTGCAGGGCTGCTCTGCTGTGTGTGACACCTGTGTCCCTGGGCCACGGCGACACACTACGGCCGGTCTTGCCCCCACCCCCACTTCCCGCGACCTGCCCCTCTCCCAACCCAGGGTGGCTTCATGGCTGACTCCGCGGTTGCCTTCGTGGACATCCCCAGGGACGAGGCTTGTGTCCCCAGCACCTGCATCCAGGTGGGTGGTGCTGCCCCACCCCGCCCCCACCCACCTGCTCCAGTCCCAGACCTGTTTCCCTGCCATCAGCCCACAGGGGAACTCCTGCCCCCCAAAGCTCCTCTCCAGGCTGTCGCTCTGGGGGACACGGTTGGGGTGCAGGGAGGGGGCCGCGGGCTGACCGAGCTGCCCCCGCTCCGCCTGCAGGGCTGGAGGACCGATGTGCACTTCTCCACCCCCCAGCAGCTGTGTGATCTTCAATGCAGTGAGTGCCGGGCCTGGGCCTCGACCCCGGGGGTGCGGGGGCAGTGGACGCTCACGGGCCGCAGGAGGCCGGGGCTGGACCCCATCCTCAGCTGGGAGCCGGTCGCTGGCTCTCACTCTCAGGGCGGGGGTAGTGTGCGCTGCTCGGGAGACCGGGCGCCAGTGGGGGACAGAGGGGCCACCTGCCTTGGAGTCAGGCCAGGCTTCCGAGCCAGGGCGAAGCCAGGCCGGATGGGAGGTAGGGGCCCGGCCGCACCCCCACCCCCGAGGTCCATCCTTGGGCACCCGCGGTACAGCTTCCTCCTCCCTGCGTGTCCACCACCCCCGGCCGGGCTTCTGGTTCCAACTGTCGGGGACCTCGGGACGTCCATCAGCCCGCCTTCACCCACCCAAGCCGCTTAGGCCCAGACTCCTGGGATCTCGGGCTTAGCAAGAGGCAGAGCGAACCGTGTAGGTCCTGGGTGTGGCCCAGGAGGGTGGCCTCTGCCTGCGGGGCCTGAGAAGGGCACCGGGCTGTTAAGTGGGAGCGGGCATCGCCACCTGCACGTGTGGAAGCCCTCTGGCTGCTGACGGAGAGTGGACGGCAGGAGCCCTGGAGGGAGAGGGAGATGGGAAGGGGCGGGCTCGCACCCAGGCCTCCGGGCGGCTCGCACCCTTCCCAAAGCTGGTGGCCTGGCCAGGGCCTCTTACACCCGTGTCTTCCAACCCCTCCCAGCCCCCAGAGGAGCTTTTCAGTCAAGTCTGGGCCCCCGTTCCTCAGCCAAGATCCCCTCCAGCAGATCACAGGCCAAAGGGGCGACGGTCACCCCTGAGGGCCCGTATCTGGGGCGGGGCTCCACCGCCTGCCAGCCAGGTGACCTGGGAGCTGACCCCAGCCACTGCCAGAACCTCCGTGCCACACCGGGTGAGTCCCAGGGTCCCAGGGACCGGCCTGTGAGCAGAGAGACCGGGCTGCTTTGGGGGTCTAAGTGGACTGCCCCCGAAGAAAGGACGGGCAGCCTGGAAAGGCCTGGAAGGGCCTAGAAGGGCCTGCCCAGTGAGCCCGGAGCATTTGGAGCCCACGGCTCCCTCTCCTTCCCCCGGCCACACAGCTGGGGGTGAGCTGGAGGAGGCTGTGCCCCCAGACAAGGTTGGTATTGTGTAGACTGAACCAGCACTCCCGTCCCTCTCTTTCCAGCTGCCACCCAGGGGACAGCGGACTGAGGCCGGAGCCTCACGGAGCACAAGCAGGCGCCCTGGCTGAATGCTGGGGTGCAGAGGGCTCACATCTGGGGCTCCGAGCCTCTAGCAGCAAAAGCCAGGCCTCAGAACTTAGAGGTGGCTCGCCTGCACACGGGCTGTGGGGCCGGCCACCTTGCGTCTCCCCAGCCGCGCACAGCTCCCTGGGGGCCCTCAAGCTGGGCGGGGAGCTTTGGGTCAGATGAAGGGCCCTCAGCCCCTCCCTGGACCCCCCGCTGAAGGCCACGGAATGGCTGGGTGGGCTGCCCTCTCTCCTGGATGGCCTGGCCTCTGACCTGTCCCGTCTCAGCTTGGTGCAGGCTCCCTCCGGACCACCCGGGGTCACGGCCACCATCCCTGGCCCCTGCCTGAGCGCTGGAGAGCAGAGTGCGACCCCACACTTGCTACGGCCGACCAGGCTCCGTTGGCTCAGGACCACCCCCAGCCCCTGCCCAGAGCGCTCCCATACTGACTGTCCACATGTTAGCAGGGCGGCCCCCCCCCCACCCCACTGCCCAGGCGGGGCCTCCGCCCGGCCCCCTGCACCCACCCTCCCAGAGCTCAGGTCACCTTGCGCAGCCCAGCCAGTCGGGCCAAGGCCGGCCACTTCCTCTGGCCTCAGGGGCCACCCGCCGGGATGTGCCCTTCTCAGAAGTCTCATTAAGGGCCACTGTGTGCCATCTGTGCTCAAGGACCACAGAGGGACCCTTGGCCCTGCAGCGGGATTTCCACACCCAGGCCAAGGGTCGCCCAGCGGCCGGCCCGGCAGATGCGCCCCCACAGAACTGTCCTGCTTGCTCACAAGCTCCGCCAGGCTGTCCCTCCTGCATCTGGAGTCCCGCTCGCGTCCACCTGACCACAGTGGCCCCCCAGCAGGCACCCCGGGCCTGGCCCCCTTCCTGCCTTTCGGGGGGGGTGGTGGGGTGGGGGGGGTGGCTACAGCAGACCAGGGGTGGGCGAAACCAGTAAACACTTGTGCGCCGAGCTCGCCTCTTCCCTTGAGGACAGACACGGGGTCTGCAGGGCGACGGAAGCCCTGCGGCAGGTGGGGTGGGGGAGGGTTATGGCGCCCAGCTGTACCTGTTAAAATGGGGCGGGGGGGCGGGATTGCCGAGGAGGCGAGGGGGGAACCACAGGCCACAGACGGAGCCTGCTGCCCTCCCCCCGCGACCCCCACCACGTACGAGCCCCAGGCTGTCCCCCGAGGACACCCCATAGGCTGGAGATGCCAATACCTCGGCGACCTGCCCGGGGCCACGTATGGGAGGGACAGTGGGAGGAGAGGGGTGTCCCGCTGGTTCACCCCTGCTGGCGCTCAGCCGGGAGATCCGCCCCTCACATTGAAGGGGCGGAGCAAGGGGGCGCCCTTTCCCGCAACCCCCTCCAGCGTCTGGTCCCGGAAAGGGGCCGTGAGAGGCCGGGTCAAACAGGAGCTGAAAGGAGGGTGAGAGGGGGGTGGGCGGAGGGGCAGAGAGGCCTCACCCTCGGGTCCCAGGCCGCCCACCCCCATCCCAGGTCAGGGTTTCGGGGGTGGCGGGCTGCGGTCTGCGCTCACCACGTTTTCGCATCGCCCGGCACTTGGAGGCGAGGGGTCCTCTTACCCCCCAACACCGTCTGCCCGCGGTGCCCCCTCCCCGTCAAGGCGCAGGGCGGGGAGGGGGACTGGGCGCTGGCTACGGCTGTGCCGCCCCTGCCCTGCGTTCCTGCTCCCCTCACCTGGACCATCCGGGCTCGGGCCCCCGAAAATCCTCACCTGCCGGGAGGTGGAGCAGGGAGGGGGTGCGGGAGCAGACCAGAGGCGGGCGCCTTCAGGACCTGCGGGAGCCCTGGCCTTCCACGGGTGGGGGAAGCCGAGCCTGTCGAGGACATTCGGGGCTGTAGGGACCGGGGTGAGGAGGGGCCTCCTCGGGCACGGCTTCCCGGCTGTCCGCGTGTGTGCTGCCACCAAGTGGCAGTGGCGCTCAGAGATCAACCTCCAAGCCAAGGTCTTAGGCCACACCCAGCGCCCCCTGGCCTGGCAGATCCCGCTTTGACCAGTAACACCCTCCCCCATCCCAGGCCACTCCTGCCCAGGAGAAAGACGCTGAGGAACTCAGGCCCCAGGATGGGAAGGGCTAAAGGTAGGTGGCTAGGTCACCCCGGCCCGGGCTCTCACTTGACCCACAGGGGGTCTTTGGGACATCTGCGTGCCTCATTCATTCGCGCGTTCATTCACCCATTTCTCAAGCAGGTGCTGAGTACCACTGGGTGCCCCGCTGACCCAGCATCAGGAAGTAACATTGACAAAGATCCCCGCCCTTGCAGCTGGGGACCAAGCCTGGGTCTGCCCCGGACCGAGGGCCTGATTGGGTCAGGATTCTCAGTCCTGAAGCCCAGGCAAACGGGGACCGTTCGTCACCCTGCCAGGAGCTGAGTTTTGCGTGCGGGAGACAGACGACTAAATACATACATTATATGGGGTGCCCCGCGCCAGGCTGAGGCTGGGGAGAACGAGGCGGGAAAGCAGACAGGAAGTATGGGAGAGGGCGCCTTGGGAGCCGAGACTGCAGAGGCGAAGGGCCATGAGCTGCCTGGTTCTAACGGGATCTGACAGGTGAGAGATGGGATCTGACAGGCAGGCAGGTGGGGCCGTGGGACGTCCAGCATGGACACCATGGGTATGAGCAAAAATGACCGGCATTTCGGCCTCCGTGACTGGAAGACAGAGCTCCATGGGCTGAACAGGGGACACAGCAGCTATAGTTAGTGTTTGGACCTGGTGAGTTTGAGCTGCCTATTGGACATTCATTCATTTACCAGGACTTATGTAGTGTCTGCTGTGTGCCTACTCCCTCAGTGAACAACATAGACACAGGTCCCTGCCCGAGGCAGAGGAGCAAGGCAAAAAAACATAAAACAGTGAGTACATTATCTGGGATGTGAAAAGGGCATTCAGAAAAGGCAGAGGGGTGCCTGGTGGCTCAGTCGGTTAAGCAACCGACTTCAGCTTAGGTCATGATCTCCGCAGTTCGTGGGTTGGAGCCCCGCGTCGGGCTCTGTGCCGACAGCTCGGAGCCTGGAGCCTGCTTCCGATTCTGTGTCTCCCTCTCTCTCTGTTCCTTCCCTGCTCTTTCACTGTCTCTCTCTGTTTCTCAAAAATAAATAGACATTAAAAAAAGAAAGAAGGAAAGAAAGAAAAGGCAGAGCTGGATAAGGGAAGGAGCTGGTCCTGGGGGCATAGTGGCAGGTGGGTCTCATGCAAAGACAGAAAGGAGATAAGGGAATTAGAGGACACCATTGGGACCAACGGTTAAAAACAGTCTCCTGCCAACCCGGTGAGTCCTCTCTACAAAGGCTGGGAAGAATTGAACGGTTTTGCTATTGAATAAGTGTTAAGAGATTGCAAGGCAGAAAACTCACCCTCTCACATGAGCTGGGCAGGTACAACCCTTTCTATACACGATCATGAGAAATGATAACTTGTCCAAACGGCACCTGACATACAGCCTATTTCGTGTGATAATAATACAGGCACCCCAGCTCTCTGATTACAGTTTGCATGGGATATCTTTTTTTTTAATGTTTACTTATTTTTGACAGAGAGAGCATGGGTGGGGGAGGGGCAGAGAGGGAGACAAGGACCCAGAGTGGGCTCTGCACTGAGAATGGATGCGGGGCTCCAACTCACAACTGTGAGATCATGACCTGAGCCGAAGTCAGATGCCTAACCAGCTGAGCCCCTCAGGCGCCCCTGCATGGAGCACCTTATTCCATCCTTTGACTTTCCACCTCTTTGTGTCTTTTTATCTAAAGTGAGTCTCTTGTACAGCGTGTCACAGGTGGATCATGTTGTTTTATGCACTCTGCCAATCCCTGCCTTTTAATTGGAGAGTTTAATCCATTTACGTTTAAAGAGATTCCTGAAAAGAAAGGATTTACTTCCACCAGTTAGTCATTTCTTTGCTGTGTGTCTTACATGGTTTTTCTTCCTCCTTCCCCCCCCCCCACCCCGCTACTGCCTGTTTTTGGTATTTAGTTGATTTCTGTATGGTACCATTTTGAGTTCCTTCTCCTTTCCTTTTCTGTATATTCTTTTCGGTATTTTCCCAGTGGTTGCCTTGAAAGTTACAATTGAAATCTTAGAATTATAACACCATAGTTTGAAGAATACCAATTGAGTCTCAATAGTGTACAGACATTCAGCTCCTATACATCTTTTTCCCTCCCCCGTTGTTGTCACAGATATGAACTGTGTGCCCACTGACAGATTGCTTCCTGCATTTCTAAATCATATGGGGGAAAAAAGGACGACTTACAAACCAAAAATGCAGTAATGCCAGCTTGTATGTCTTTCTGTGTAGTCACCTGTTCTGTCTTTCTTCATGCAGCTTTGAGTTACTGTCTAGGGTCCTGTCATTTCGGCCAGAAGGACGCCCTTTAGCGTTTCTCGTACAGGACGTCTACTTGCGATCAACTCTCTCAGGTCTTACTTATCAGGAAATATCTCACTTTCCCCTTTGTTTTTGGAAGACAGTTTTTCTGGATACGAATTCTTGGTCGACAGCGTTTTGTTTTTGTCTTTCATGACTTTAAGTATGTCATCCTACCGCCTTCTGGTCTCCATGTCTTCTAATGAGAAATCTGACTAAAACCTTTTTGAGGATCTCTTGTATGTGACAAGTCGGTATCTCTCTCGCTGCTTTAAAGATTTTCTCTGACCTTGGCCCTTGATAGTTTGATTATAATGTGTCCTAGTGGGGACCTCTGAGTTTATCCTGCTTGGAATTTGCTGAGACTCCTGGATATACAGATTCATATCGTTCATCACATCTGGGGAGTTTGGGGCCATTATTCCTTCAAATATGTGTACGTCCCATTCTCTCTCTTCTCCTTCTGGGATGCCCACGATGTGCATGTGAGTAGTCCTGATGGTGTTCCCTAGGTCTCCCTCGCCCTTCCCTTTTTCTTCATTCTATTTTTGCTTCTCAAACTGGGTGATTTCAATGGCTTCATCTTCCAGCATGCTTAAACGTGTTGTAGAATCTCCCTGGTGAATTCTTCATTTCAGCCACTCTACTTTCCAGCTCCAGATTTTCTATTTGGTCCCTTTTCACAATTCCTGTCTCTTTACTGGAATTCCCTCTTTGTACCTTGTTCCCCTGATTTCCTTTAACTTGTTACACAAATTAAAGATGTTGATTTAACATCTGTGTCTATTAATTCCAGTGTGTGGACTTCTTCAGAGCTAGTTTCTGTATAAATCTCTTTTTCCCCCAAGAACAGGCCATATTTTCTATTTCTTGGAATACTTTGTACTTTTTTATTGAAGACTGAACGTTCTGAATGTAATGTAACTCTTCAGATCACATTCTCCTGGGGCGTCTGGTGGGCTCAGTCAGTGGAGCACACAACTCTTGATCTCAGGGTTGTGAGTTCAAGTCCCACGTTGGGTACAGAAACTACTTAAAAATAAAAAATCTTAAAAAAAAAAAAGACCACACTCTCCCGCTCCTCATGAATTGTTGAGTTTTGCATATTGAAGGCTAATCTTCCATTTGTTTAGTGACTTTTCCAAACTATTTATGCAAAGTCTTTATTTCTTGTTACATGTGGTCATTGAATTTCTGGTTCCATTATTTATGTGATCATTCAGTGACTTAATAGAAATTTCCTTAAATGTGAATATGTATATCCTCCAGTAGATGCTACAATTAGGAACAAAAGGCAAAACCCAGCAAACTACACTCAGAACTAGTAGGAGGAAGGAAGTAATAAAGATTAGCGTGGAAATAAGTGACATGGAGAGTACAGAAATAGAGAAAATCGATGAAATCAAAAGTTAGTTCATTAAAAGTATCAACAGAATCAACGCACCTCTTTTTAGTCAGATTGACTAAGAAAAAAGAGAGAAGACTCAAATTACGAAAATCACAAGTCAAGTGAGGATATTACTATTAATTTTACAGAAATAAAAAGGATTACAAAAGCATGCTAAAGGCAACTGTACAGCAACAAATACAGGGTAACCTAAATGCAATGGACAAACTCCCAGCACGCAAGCTACCAAAACCGAGTCAAGAAGAAATAGAAAATCTGAATAGACAAAAAACAAGAGATTGAATCAGTTATGGAAAACCTCCCAACAAAGAGAAGGCCAGGAGAGAGGGCTTCGCTGGTGAATTTAATTAAACATTTTAAGAAGAATTAACTTCCCAACTCTTCCAAAAAAATAGAAGGGGAAATATCCTAACTCATTGCCAATTCCAAAGCCAGAAAGACACTATAAGAAAACTACAGTTCAGGGGCGCCGGGGGGGCTCAGTCGGTTTAGCATCTGACTCTCATTTTGGCTCAGGTGATGATCTCAGGGTCATGAGATCAAGCCCTGTGTTGGGTTCCACATTGCAGGTGGAGCCTGGTTGGAATTCTCTCTCTCTCTCTCTCTCTCTCCCTCTCTCTCTCTCTCTCTCTCCCCTCACCCACTCACACTCTCTCTCTCAAGACAAATAAACTTAAAAAAGAAAACTACAGGGGCGCCTGGGTGGCTCAGTCGGTTAAGCGTCTGACTTCAGCTCAGGTCATGATCTCGTGGTCCGTGAGTTCGAGCCCCACGTCGAGCTCTGGGCTGATGGCTCAGAGCCTGGAGCCTACTTCCGATTCTGTGTCTCCCTCTCTCTCTGCCCCTCCCCCATTCATGCTCTGTCTCTCTCTGTCTCAAAAATAAATAAAAACATTAAAAAATTAAAAAAAAAGAAAACTACAGTTCAATACCCTTGTGAGTATAGGTGTCGAAATCCTCAACAAAATACCAGCAAACTGAATTCAGAAGCATCTTGAAAGGATTACACACCATGACCAATTGGGATTTACTCTTGGAACACAAGGGTGATTCAATATCCAGAAATCAATCAATGTAATACACCACATTTACAGAATGAAGGGAAAAAAACACACACGATCATCTCAATTGGTGCAGAAAAAGCATCCTTCTTTCGTGATAAAAACTCTCAATGAACTAGGAATAGACAGGAACTTCCTTGACATGATAAAGGTCACCTATGACAAGTTCACAGCTAACATCACACACAATGGTGAAGGGCTGGAAACTTTACTCCGGAACAAGACGAAGACACTCACTCTCAACATTCAACTCGGCACCAAGAGTGCTAGCCAGAGCAATTAAGCAAGAAATAGATATAAAAGTCATGGAAATTGGAGAATTAAATTATTTCTATTTGCAGATGACATGATCTGATATGTAGAAAACCCTAAAGATTCCCCCCAGAACACTTCTAGGACTGACAAATGAATTCAGCAAAATCGGACACAAAACCAACACACTAAAGTCAGTTGCAACTTGGGACCTGGGTGGCTCAGTCGTTTGAGCATCCGACTTCAGCTCAGGTCATGATCTCATGGTTCATGAGTTCAAACCCCACGAAGGGCTCTCTGCTGTCTGCACTGAGCCTGCTTCAGATCCTCTGTCCCCCTCTTTCTCTCTGCCCCTCCCCCCCTCAAAAATAACTAAACACTTTTTTAAAAACTCAGTTGGATCTATATGCATTCACAAAGAACACTGGCAAAAGGAAATTAAGGAAACAATTCCATCTACTATAGCATCAGAAAAGAATACTTAGAAATAACTTCAACCAAGGAGGATGACGACTCCTACGATGTAAACTACAAGTGTGTTTCAGCCTCTGTGGAAAGGCATCTGTGTTCATGGATTGGAAGGTTTAATACTGTTACGATGTCAGTACTACCCTAAGTGATCTACAGATTCGAAGCAATGTCTTCCATGGTGTTTTTGAAGAAACAGAAAAATCTATCTTAAAATTCATATGGAGGGGCACCTGGCTGGTTCAGTTGGTAAAGCACGTGACTCTCGATCTCAGGGTTGTGAGTTCAAGCCCCATGCTGGGTGTAGAGACTACTTAAATAAAACAAATCTTTTAAAAATAATAATAATAATAAGGGGCGCCTGGGTGGCTCAGTTGGTTAGGCGTCCGACTAAGGCTCGGGTCATGATCTCCCGGTTCATGAGTTCGAGCCCCATGTCGCTCTCTGTGCTGACGGCTCAGAGCCAGGAGCCTGCTTCGGGTTCTGTGTCTCGCTCTCTCTCTCTCTCTGCCCTCCCCTCACTTGCGCTTTGTCTCTCTCTGCCTCTCAAAAATAAATAAATATTTTAAGATAATAATAATAGATAAAATTCATATGGAATCACAAGGGAACTGAATAGACAAAATATATACTGAAAAAGAACAAAGTTGGTCTCACACGTCCTGATTTCAAAACTTACTACGAAGCTACAGCAATCAGGAGTGTGGTATTGGCTCAAGGACAGACACACAGACCAATGGGATAGAATCGAGTGTCCAGAAATAAACTCTCGTACATGTGGTCAATTGATTTTCAACAGGTGAAAAGACCCTTTCAATGGAGAAAGGGTGTCTTTTGAACAAACGGTGCTGGGAAAACTGGATCTCCACATGCAAAGTAGTGAAGTTGTAAAGTTGTACCCTCCCCGTGTGCCCATCGACGGATGAACCAAATGTTGCGTATACACAGTGGAATATTAGCATTGGAAGGAACGAGGTCCTGACACCTGCCTACAACTACGACAGGATGAGCCTCGAAAACACTACCCTCAGCGAAACAAACCAGACACAAACGGCCAGAGGCTGTGATTCCACTCGTAACAGCTGTACAGATAGGCACGTGAAGACCACAGGTCACCGTGGCCTGAGGGACGAGGGGTGGGGAGTTTCACGGGTACAGAGTTTTTGTTTGGGATGATTAAAAAGTTCTGGAAATAGGGGCGCCTGGGTGGCTCAGTCGGTTAAGTGTCCGACTCTTGATTTCAGCTCAGGTCATGATCCCGGGGTCGTGGGATAGAGCATCACGTTGGGCTCTGCACCGAGCAGGCGCTCTGCTTGTGATTCTCTCTCCCCCCCGCCCCTCCCCCACTCGTGCACGCTCTCAAAACACAAATGGTGGTAGTGGGTGCACAACAACGTGAGCGTACCTGGTGCTGCTGGATTGTACCACTTAACCGTTGTTCAAATGGAAAACCTTTCCTTAGGTATATTTTACCCCAATAAGACTTTTTCCCCCCAAAGGCTTGTTTTTTTAAGTGTTCTCTAAACCCAGCGTGGCCTCCACCTTCCAACCCAGAGATCAAGAGTTGCGCGCTCTCCTGACCGAGAGCCATAAAGCCTTTCTTCAAAGGACTTGTCAGCGCCCTGTGCGGCACGGTTCACTGTAAGTTTACCCGGTGATTGGGCGGTCATTGCGGCGGCTGTCCCCTTTCATTCCAAGCAAATTTTAAATGACCCTATTTCTGTGACAGCTAGTATCCACTTGGGGCCAGGCTTCTAAGTCCCAAGGGGGAGGGGTACCTTCCCTGTTGTTTCCATTTCAAAGAGCTCGCTCTGAGACTATCAAGAAAAACGTTCCTGGAAGGCAAAACTGGCCCGAGGCTTGTTTATAGCTTTTCAAAAAGTTGCATCCATCTCAAAGGGACGGAAAGAACTTACTAGTTTTCTATAGGAAATGCTCTAAGAGAAGGGAGTGGGAAGTCTTTTTCCATGTTAACAGCAAGGAAAATTCAAGTTTGATTTGTAATTCTGCTTACAACACGTAGAGGAAAAACGTTAGGGGAGAGGGAAGAGTCAGTGCAAAGGCCCGGGGGTGGACACGGACAGAGTCACAGGAACCGAAGGGAGGGAGGAGGGCAGGGAGGAGGAGGGGCAGAGCGGGCTTCCCACTGAGAAGCAGTGGGCTTTCTTCCCCCGTGAAGGGTGTGGGAGGGGCCTCGGACTCCGTGAGCGGGGGTGCGGGGCACGCAGAAGCGTGAAGAGCAGAGCCGATGCGAGCCGCTGCAACACCCGGAGCGAGAGAGGCCAGGGGGTCGCCCTGCAGGTGGGGAGGCACAAGGGGTTCGGGGCGGGGGCGAGGCAGGGGCGGGGCGTGTCCTCGGATCCGGGTCCGGGGGGCGGGGCGGACCCGGGGAAGGGGGTGGGGGTGGGAAGGGGGGGCAGGGGCGGGGCGTGTCCTCGGATCCGGGTCCGGGGGTGGGGCGGACCCGGGGGAAGGGGTGGGGGTAGGAGGGGGTGGGGGTGGGAAGGGGCGGGGCGGGGGCGGGGCGGGGGCGCGGCGTGTCCTCGGGTCCCGGTCCGGGGGGCGGGGCGGACCCGGGGGAAGGGGTGGGGGTGGGAAGGGGCGGGGCGGGGGCGGGGCGTGTCCTCGGGTCCCGGTCCGGGGGCGGGGCGGACCCGGGGGAGGGGGTTGGGGTGGGAGGGGGTGGGGGTGGGAAGGGGCGGGGCGGACCCGGGGGAGGGGGTGGGAGGGGGTGGGGCGGGAAGGGGCGGGGCAGACCCGGGGGGAGGGGGTGGGCAGGGGCGGGGCGGGGGCGGGGCGTGTCCTCGTATCCGGGGGCGGGGCGGACCCGGTGGACGGGGTGGGGGTGGGGAAGGGGCGGGGCAGGGGCGGGGGCGTGTCCGCGGGGGCGGGGCGGACCTGGGGGAGGGGGTGGGGGTGGGCAGGGGCGGGGCGGGGGCGGGGCGTGTCCTCTGATCCGGGTCCGGGGCGAACCCGGGGGAGGTGGTGGGGGTGGGAAGGGGCGGGGCGGGGGCGGGGCGTGTCCTCGGGTCCGGGTCCGGGGCGGACCCGGGGGAGGGGGTGGGGTGGGAAGGGGCGGGGCGGGGCGTGTCCTCGTATGGGGGGGAGGGGGCGGGGCGTGTGCTTGGAGCCCGGGGGCGGGGATGGGGTGGGGGGGTAGCCTCAGATCCGGGGAAGGGGGTGGGGCGCGGGCTCGGGTCCCGGGGTCGGGGAAGGTGACGGAGCCAGGCGACCTCGTGGTCATCCGCCCCCCCAACCCCCCATCCCCCAAGGCGATTCCGAGGTCCGGTTTGAGCACGGGTCTCGGGGGCAGGCTGGGGAGGGTCGCCGCACGGCGCGGGGGAGGCAGCCGAAGCGGGCGGGGCGGGGCGAGGGAGCAGCTGCGGGGGTTGGGCCCGGCGACCTCGGACGCCCCCCGAGCGGCTGGGGGGGGGGGGGGGGGGAGAATGGAGCTGTCCCGGGGGAGGGGGCTGGGGCTCGGCTTCCGGCCCCGGAGGGCGAGAGTCCTGCGCCACGTCTGTCGCGGGGAGGGGGCGGCCCTGTGAGCCCTCCCGAGTCCTGTGGGGGCGGGCCTCGGGGGCTAGGAAGGTGGCTCCAGGTCCCCCCTGCCCCCCAGCCCCGCTTTGGCCTTTCCCGGGGGAAACGTCTTTGAGGACGTCTCGCTTTTCTCGGCCCCTGCAAGTGGCCCTCTCGGCGCCGCCCCCTCGCAGCGCCGGCCCTGACCCGCGAGGGAACCCCCCCCCCCAGGGTGCGGGCGCGCCCCGGAGCAGCTGCGGGGCGCAGGCGCACGGCTGCGCCCTGGTGGGATCCCCAGGCGGAGGGGGTCCCCGAGGAGGTGACCGCCCGTCCCCCTCTGGGAGAACTCGCTCCAAAGAGAAAGCCCGGCGCACGCAAACGAGGCCTGAAATGTATCTTTTAAAAATGTTTTGTGCGGCTGATTTTTAATTATCATACTGAAAAATTGCCACTTTTATTTGCGTGGACGGTTTCGTGGACTGTTTGGAGAGTCGTCGCTCGACCGGGTTCGGAGCAGTTGCGTCACCCCAAGGATCGCCTCCTGCTGTGGCTGGTAGACCCCCCCACCCCCCCACCCCCCTCCACCCCCCCACCCCCCTCCACCCCCTCCACCCCCTCCACCCCCTCCACTCCCTCCACCCCCCCTCATCACCCCTCATCCCCCTTCCCCTCCGCCTCACCCCCTTCACCCCCTCACCCCCCTTCACACCCCTCTTTACCACCCTTCACCCCTTCTTCACTCCCCCTTCACCCCTCACCCCCTCATCCCTCCTTCACCTCTCCCTCACCCCTTTCACCCCCCTCACCCCCCACCCCCTTCGCCCTGAAGCCCTGCTCTGGTCCCCCCCCCCCCCCCCCGGCGGTGGCTGGGTCTGCCCTGGGCCCTGGCCCCGCCCTCCAAGCGGCGGCAGAAGCAGCAGGCCTCGGATTCACCCGGGCGCTGTGTGTGAATCCACAGCTTGTTCCTCTCGGTGCCTCGGTGTCCCGCGGTGTAGACGGGTGGCCGTTCACGCACTGAAGAACGTTCGGTTGTTGCCTCCTATTGCACACAAAGCTTCCTACCACGTTCGTGCCCGGTTGTTGTGTGAACGTGCATCCCGTGTCCGGGTGACCGGCCAGGGCTGGGATTGCCACATCCGTGTCGGGTGGGAAGCGGGAGCCGAGACCGTCGTCCGGGGGCCGCTGCCCGCCTGCTCCCTCCACAGCTGCTCCCTGGCCTCCCGTAGGCCGTGGGGGCGCCTCGTCGGGGCTGGGGGGTGGGGGGCTCCCCGGCGTCTAATGACACCGAGGTCTTCTCGTGGCCTCTTCGTCGTCCCCGCATCCGCTTTGGATCAAGACGTTTCCTACCTGCAGCTAGTGGGTCTCAGTGTGGACACTCTGCGTCCCTCCTCCGACACGGGGTTCACAGCACCTGGTTCCTGTCGTTCTCTTGACAGCGTCTCTGGGGGAGCAAAAGTCTGCGTTGGGATGAAGTCCAGTTTATCAGTTTCTTCTCCGATGGCGTCTCTCCAAACTCCGAGCAAGCCCGTGTCGTGAAGATCGCGTCCCGTGACCTTCTGCGTAAGTTGTGTATGTTGTGCACTTAAACCCGGGACTCCCTTTGAGCTTACCTTCGCCCAAGGTGTGGACTGGAGGTACAGGCTCCCCCCCCCCCCCCCCGCGCGTGGGGGACACTGGCCCAGTTCCATTTGCTGAAATAGCTGCTTGTCCTACGCTGAGCCGCACTCACACGGCTGCCAGAGTTTTCCGTGGCTCTGTTTCTGGACCACCCATCTGGTCGGCGCCCGGGTCCCTCTAACACGGGTCCCACCCTGTGTTGCTCACGCAGCTGTGTGGTCAGTGTTCAATCAGGTGGCTTCCAGCAGTTTTGTTCTCTTTCCAGTTGTTTTACTTCTAGTTCCGTTGCTGTTACATATGCATTTTAGAATTTGCCCATCTCTGTCTACAAAAAAAAAATCTTGCTGGAATTTCGCCTCGTGATGTGTGAAGTCTATAGATCACTTTGAGGAGAACTGACATCTTCGCTACGCTGAGCCTTCAGATTCATGAACATGGTAAGCCTTTCTATTTATGTAGATCGTATCTGATTTCTTTCAACAGCATTTTGTCGTTTTCAGTACTCAGAACCTTTTCGTACTTTGCTAGATTTGCACCTAGACGTTTTGGGAAGCTTTTGTAAAAAGTGATAGTCTTAAATTTTTGGTCTCCAATTATTCATTGCTTGTATCTATCTGGGCATACAGTTGATTTTGATGTGTCAATCTCTATCCTACAACCTTGCTTAAACTCACTGGTTCTAAGAGTTTGGTTCTGTTTAAAAAATAGATTCCCTGGGATTTTCTACACAGATCGCTGCATTGTCTGCAAATAAGGACGGCTTTATTCTTCCTTCCCAATCAATATGCCTTTTATTTCCTTTTCTTGCCCCATTGCACTGGCTGGAGTTTCTAGCACTGTGCGAAATAAGAGTGCTGAGGGAGGGCACCCTGGCCGTGATCCTAATCTCAGGTGGAAGCATTCAGGCTTTCACATGAAGTACGATTTAGCTGTAGGACTTTTATCAATGCCCTTTGTCAGGTTAAGGAAGTTTGCTGGATATAGGAATCTGAACAATGATTCTTTTCTTTCAGCACCGAAAAAATACTGTATTACCGATAAGAAAGTCCGGCCTTCAAATCATCATTCTTCTACAGGTAACACATCATTTTTCTCTGGCTGCTTTTTAAGATTTTTTTTCTCTGTTTTTAGTTTTCAGCAATTTGATTATAAAGTGGCTTGGTGTGGGGGCGCCTGGGTGGCTCAATGAGGTAAGCGTCCGACTTCGGCTCGGGTCGTGATCTCGCGGTTCGTGAGTTCGAGCCCCGCGTCGGGCTCTGCGCTGACAGCTCGGAGCCTGGAGCCTGCTTCGGATTCTGTGTCTCCCTCTCTCTCTGCCCCTTCCTTGCTTGTGCTTTGATCCTCTCTCAAAAGTAAATAAACATAAAAAAAATTTTTTAAGTGACTTGGTGTGGATTTTTTTCAGTTTTTCCTGGGTGGGATTTGTTCTGTTTTTGTTTTTGTTTTTTTTTTTTAATTTTTTTCAACGTTTTTTATTTATTTTTGGGACAGAGAGAGACAGAGCATGAAGGGGGGAGGGTCAGAGAGAGAGGGAGACACAGAATCCGAAGCAGGCTCCAGGCTCCGAGCTGTCGGCACAGAGCCTGACGCGGGGCTCGAACTCCCGGACCGCGAGATCGTGACCTGGCTGAAGTCGGACGCTTAACCGACTGCGCCACCCAGGCGCCCCTGTTCTGTTTTTTTAAATTATAAGTTTATGTCTTTCACCAAACTTGTGAAGCTTTCAGTCATAATCTCCTTAAACATTTTTTCAGTCTCACGGTCTTTCTCCTCTCTTTCTGGGACTCTAATGAAACAAACATTAGCTCTGTCGTCCCGTGGGTCCCTGAGGCGGTTCATTTTTTAAATCTTCTCTCTTGGTGAGATGAATTTCCGTTGCTATGTCTTCAAAGTTCATTGACTCTCTTGTCATCTCAATTCTGGTATTTGATCCCTCCATGAGGGTCTTTTTCCCTTTCGGTTATTCTACTTTTCAATTCCAAAATTTCCATTTGCCTCTTTTTTTTTTTTTTTTTTTTTTTTTTTTTTATGTCTTTCCCTTTGCTGAGCCATTCTATTTCAATTTGTGTCAAGACTTTTTGCAGTTTCTGGTTAAAGCATTTTAATAACAGCTGCTTGAAAGTCCCTGTCAGATCATTCAAACATCGGTGGTATCACATCATCCGTGTCTGTCTTTACCCACGTGAATTGAGATTTTCATGTTTTTCCAAAACTTAATCTCATGGGCTAATTTCCCTAAGTTTCTTTCTCTCCATTATTTTCCAGGTACTTTCCAGTTACCTGAGGTTCCTTTTTCCTCCACCAGAAACTGTCCACTTCTGCATTTGTGACGCATTTGGGGCCAAGTGGCACGACTTAGAGGAAAAACTTCTGCTAATTATCAGGTTCAGCACGGTTCCAGGATCCAAGATCAATATACAAAAACCAGCCACATTTCTTTATGTTAAGCAATGAGCAATCCACCGATAAAATTGAGAAAAAATTCCATTCACAACAGCATTGAAAAGAAAGTAACTAGGAGTCAGTTTAACAAACGGAGTGTGAGACTTGAACTCTATGCAGCATTTCTTTTTTTTTTTTGTAATAATGATCTATTTTTGAGAGACAGAGCGACAGGAGAGGAGGGGCAGAGAGAGAGGGGGACACAGAATCCGATGCAGGCTCCAGGCTCCGAGCTGTCAGCACAGAGCCCGACGTGGGGCTCGAACTCACGGACCTCGAGATCATGACCTGATCCAAAGTCGGACGGTTGACTGAGCCACTCAAGTGTCTCTCTTTTTTTGTTGCTTATTTTTGAGAGAGAGAGAGAGAGAGAGAGCACAATTGAGGGAGGGGCAACAAGAGGGAGGGAGACCCAGAATCCGTGGCAGCCTCCAGGCCCCGAGCTATCAGCGACCTGACGCAGGGCTCAAACCCACAGACCATGAGATCACCACCTGAGCCGAAGTCGGACGGTTAACTGAGCCACCTAGGCGTCTCCACAGCATTTCTAAGTGATATTAAAGAAGATCTAGGTAAATACAGAGACACCCACTGTTAATGGGCTGGAGAGCTCAATAGTGTTCAAGTGGCAATATTCGCCAAATTGATTAATAGATTGCAGTCCTTCTCAAAATGAGTGTTTTGGGGTTTGGGGAGCAAAATTAGCAATCTGATCGTAAAACTTGCATGGACACGCAGAGGACACAGGACAGCCAAACAATTCTGAAAGGGAACAAAGTTGGAGAATTTACGCATTCCAATTTGAAAACTTACTACACAGTAACAGCAATAAACACAGCGTCTTCTGACATAAGGATTGACATATGGATCAATGGAACGGCATTGAGAGTCCAGAAATAGATTCATAGATTTATCGTCAATTGATTTTTGACAAAAGTGCCACGGCTTTCAAGGGGGGAAAATGCTCTTTTCAGCAAGTGGCACTATGACAATTGGAAAGCCATGAAAAAACAGAATTTGGACCCCTACCTTACACTGCACAAAAATTAACTCGAAATCAACCATAAACCAGGGTGTAAGATCTAAAGCTGTAAGATTTTTGAAAGGACACATACGAGAAAACCTTTGTGACCTTGAGACAGGCAGTGTTCTTGGGTGCAACGCCAAGAGCAGGAATCCACGAAAGATGAATCCGAGTTGATCAATAGTGCAGATTCTGTGCTTTGAGTGACGATAAGATAACGAAACTGGGATAAAATGTTTGCAGGTCAGACGTAATAAGGGGTTTGTCTTTAGGACACTTGCCGCTCAAATACAAGACAGACGTACGCTTTAGATTATTAGGTGTATTTTACAACAATTAAAACCAGATATAAAATTTAAAACAGTAATCGTAAGACAACCAAGCAAGTAAAAAAAATAGGCAAAAAAAAAGTTAGCCATTTCATCAAGGAAGGAGGAGGAACGCCGGGTATCTTCTTTGGTGAAACGTCTAATCCAATTTGCAAAGATGCTCGGCACCAGCAGCGACTAGGAAAATCCAAACTGAAAGCGAACGCGTCACCACCTCGCACACACCAGGGTGGCTGTACCACGAGGAAGGCCCGACGCAAGTGTCGACAAAGATACGGAAACACCGGAACCCTCCTACGTCGCTGGCGGGAAAGTAAAACGTGCGGCCAGTTTCTTCCAAAGTTGACATAAACTTCCCACACGACCCAGGATTCCACTGCCAGGTGTTTACCCAAGAGGAACGACAACGCGTGCACCCAAGAGCTCGTACGTGAAGGTTCACAGCAGCTACGTTCGTAATAGTCACACTGTGCAAACAACCCAAATACCCATCGACTGGTGAACAAACCACGTGTGGTGTATCCACACCATGAAGCATCATGACGGGAACCAACACGGGCGAACTTTGGGACGACTATGCTCGGTGAGAGCAGCCGGACAGCAAACACTCCACGTGGCGCAATTCCGTGTGCGTGGAACGTGTGCAAGAGGCAAGTCTGTGAGGACAGAGAGGGGGTGGCTGTGGATGGTCCAGGAGACCTTGGAGGTGAGGGCAGCGTTCTAAAGTTGGACTGTGGTGGTGGTTGCACAACTGGGTAAATTTACTAAAATCATTGGACGGTGGGTGGATCACTGAAACTGTTGAAAGTGGGTGGATTTTATGGTATGTAAATTACACCTCAATAAAGCTGTTTTAAAAATACTTCTCAGGGTTTTGCTTTTTTAGATTTCCATTTAATTCTCTGAGCAATGTTTAAGAAGTTTTTCATTAAAAATTTAGCTGAAAGCAAGAGCCTGACCTGGACCCTGCCCCTGGGGCCGTGCCCTGGTGGAGGTCTGTGCCACAACCGTCCCTCCCACGTTCCCCCCGCCCCCCGGCAGGGCGGCCACCCCAGCACCCCGTCCACCCCCCTGTGCACCACGGGGCCACCAAGCGCTGAGCACTCCCCACCCGTCTTTCCCAGGACTGCGGGCCCTCCTGCCCCTCCCCACCTGCTTCAGGACCACCACCTCCTCCTCCGGGAGGCCCTCCTGGATCACAGCTCCAACACCACCTCTTCCCACTCCCCGCCCCGCCCCGCCACACACACGACACTCACCGCACACCAGACACCGTACACACACACACACACACACGCACACCACGTGGTGTGTCTACCGTCTTGCACACTGGGCCTCCTTCTGTAGGGACCTCGCAGAGCTTGGCCAGTTTGGAGGCTGGGGGGGGGGGGGGGGGGGGGCGGAGGATGGGGCCCAGGCCGGCCTGGCTGGAGGGAGCAGAAGGCCCCAGGCCCAGGACGTGCCCGCCTTCAGAGACGTGGAGACCTGGACCGTTGCTCCCTGCCTGCCTCCCCGTGTGGGACCAGAGGGGCGAGAGAGGTTGGGGGGCCTCCAGGTCGCAGCCGGTGGGCAGGGCCCGTGTGTCGTCACCTGGGCTCTGATGGCAGAGGAGGTTGGGGGCGTCTGACCGGGTCCTGCCGGCAGCTGCCCACCTGGACGGGCACAGCTGAGTGGCGGGCGTGAGGGGAGCAGAACCCGGGGGCCCGCGGGGAGTGGGGAGCAGGGCCCAGGGGGTGTGGCCCCAGGGAGGCGCCAGGCACATCGTCCACGGTGGGGCTGGGTGAGCAGCACAGGCCGCGGTGGACGTGGCCCCGAGGCCTGGGCCACAAGTGCCCCCACCCCCCCAGCTGCCTGGGGCTCACCCGCTCCCGCCCCGTGGCCTCCAGAGACGGGACTGCTGCGGTGGGCCGGGGAGCGAGGCGACAGACGCCCTGGTCGCGTGGCCACGCGAACCTACTGTGCGCCGGCCCCTGCCTTCCTGGAACCTGGCGGGCCCCACCGGCCCCGGGGTTCCC